>NW_028263388.1:21272230-21910884 GCF_051168715.1 Poecilia mexicana
GATTATTTATTTTTTAATTTTAATTATTTTTCACCAATGCACTGCTTTGGTTTCCATAGTTCAGATTCAGAGTGATGTCAGCCCTAACCCAAAGCTTGTCATCTTGTTTCATACCTTCTATTTATCCTTATTTTGAATTCCAATTGACTCTGACAAAATATAAGGATCAGGCTAAGTTTTATTTATTTTTTTAATGAGAATAATGTTCTAATGTTACAAGAAGACAGTCGTAGTGAAACAAGAATAGTCATATGGCAAAATGTTGAAATGATACAAGAATAAAGTGTTCAGATTACCAGAATAAAGTTGTAGAGAATTAACACAAAAAAATTATCCAACCTTTCTTTCATTAAAATGATTTTTCTCATAATTTTAAGATGTTCCTCTAGTAAATTTTTATTTTTATTCTGCTAATATAATGACTATTTTCGTAATGAAACAAAAATTCTTGTATCTCAGTCCTAATACTTGATCATACAAGCCACAGACATAAAAGCCACTTTTTGAAAATATTATCCTTCATTTATAGCTTCTTTTTAAGAAAAGGAAGCAAGAAAAATCAATTAAAAAGTCTGAGATTTTTAACCCACATTGGCCATCCCAGATTAATCCAGATTAATTTATAATTTTGTTTTCTTAATCTGAAGAGAGCAACCCAAGGAAAGCGTGGCTTTACCAGGGACTGGCCACAGGGAAAACCTCGCTGAATTGAAGGTAATTCATTTAAGACTTTGAATTTTGAAATTTCAACTATAAAATAAAACTCTAAATAATATACTTCTATATTTATTTGATTACCAAAGGCTAGTGAACCATCCAGCTATAAGAAGGTCTACTTAAAAGATTTACATGCTTCTAAAATCACCAGTGGGATGGACATTCAGGTAAAAATAAAACTCTGCTTCCATTTTGCTTTTGAGCATGAATTGGTCTACTGCACAGTGCAAGAGTCTCTTTCACTTTTTTCTTTCAGGCCACTGTTGTTGAGTTCTGCAGCCCTGACAGGTTTTTCATCCTTCCTCAAGACCTAGAGGTCCTGGAAGCTCTACAGGTCATAAGCACAAAGCTTCAGAAAACCTGCAGCAGCTCCTCAGGAACAGCTTACGTTCCCTGTGATGGGGAAGTCTGCACAGTTCAGTTTTCTGTTGACAAGGTGAGAAGGGTTTCCCCAAAGCAGTTAGGAGAGAGGCATGTCTCACTGTAATATCCTTGGCATGTTTTTTACCCAATAATCTTGTTTTGGCTTCTTCTTCTTAGAACTGGTACAGAGGCTTGGTCCAGACTGTAGCTGCTGACAAGAAGACAGCTAGTATCCTTTACATTGACTTTGGCAATGAAGAGAATGTCCCGATTGAAAGGATCCAACCCCTCCCTGCTGATATTCAACATTTTTGCCCATGTGTGAGTGTCTTGAGGTGTTTTTATTTCTTGGTTAGCACTACTGGCAGCTAACTTTCAATTTCAAAACCTCCAGCTTGTTTGTACTCTACTCTAATTCCCCAGTTAAACTAAAAATGTCAAATTTGCAGTTAATGCCTAGATATTTTTGGAAACTGTGCTGGGCTAAGATGTTATTTTCTGAAAAGAACCGAGAATTGTGGAAATCTGAAGTTTAAGAAGTGTGCATTTGTTATGCAGTAGCTGTCTTTATGATAGTAGCCCTATGCCTTTTGTTCTGTACAGGCAACGGAGTGCAGGATTGCAGGTGTGGTGCCGGTGGTTAACAAATGGTCCGACGAATGCTGCATTACCGTCAGACAGATGCTGACTGGTAAGGCTGTCACTGTGAAGCTGTTGGAAGCGACGGAGAAAGAAGGTGTCCACGCTGCGGATGTCGTGCTGTCAATGAGTGAGTGTCATGGAGGCGACTCTATTTCAGATTTCCAGAAGGTAAAATCCTTTAATGAAACTCTCCTCTTGTGTATTTAAGGAATGATGCTGAGCTCATTCCTGATCGAGAACGGATTCGGGCAAAAAGAAACCACCGGTGTGCCACCAACTGAGCAAGACATAAGTATGCTAGTTGTGCATCTACTTCAGTTTGCATCGTGTTGCAATTGGCAAGAAGAGTTACAGGATCTGTTTTCCTTAAGTTGCCATGTTGAGCGCATCGTTTGAAAATTACAAGCGCCTCTCTGATGGGAAGGATGACAATGAATGGGCTCAACCACCGGAGCCGCTCACACAGGCAGTAGGAGACCAGTTCTTGGTTGTGCTCACACACTTCGTGTCACCCAGTGATCTTGTAGTGCAGAAGGTGGAGAACGCAGGTGAGTCGCGTCTCATCTGTGAAATGAAAGCCGAGCCTCTGAAATGATAAAGGTGAACTAAAATATTGGCTTGCAGAACTTATCCGGGATTTGCAGCTGAAGCTGAGAGATCACTGCGCTCAGATTTCCACCCCGCAGAACTTCAGACCTGCTCCTGGAACGGTTTGTTGTGCCCAGTTCTCAGGTGAGGCTCGTCTGACCTTTAGCGTCATGGGAACAAGAGATGCCAAGTTTATGTGCATCGCTCATTTTAGCAACAAAGCGGCTAAAAAAATATAAAAATTACATTTTGTCAAATGACATCATCAAAATAGCTAAGCAAATGCACATCAGATATGTTGATCAGTTGATAAGAACGGGGTTTCTGCCTCAGTTTAAAAGAACTCAATGTTTTGGCTGTTTTTCAGTTTTCTGGAAGTTTGTTCCAGATTAGTGGTTCATGTCCTCAATCTGATTAGTGTGGAGAACTTTTACATTGGGAAAATTAAACCAAATCAGGATGTGGGATGCTATGAGGTTACAACTCAAGAGGATTCTGAAGTTGAATTGAAAGATTCTTCAGCAACATTTTAGTTTAAGGGTTTGAACACTTTTGCAATCAGGTTATTTAATTTTCTCTGTTTTTCACTTACCTGATGTCAGGAGATTTTTTTACAGGATATAAAGTAATTTAAAGGAAGAAGATGTGAAAGGATTAATTCTAGTGGGTGATTATGGCTTAAAAATAAAAATAATAAAAATCTGTTTTTAACTTTTCTTGAAATATTTACTAAAATAAGACATTTTTAGCCTTGGCCCTAGCATTTTGTTGTAGAGTTGATCTGAATTAAATTGAAGCTGCAGAACATGTTTGTCAAACAAGATGGCGGCCTTGACGTCACTCTGACCTGAACTGACCAAGGAGAGCATTAGTGGGGGAAAAAAATAATCAGTTTTTCTAAAAATGAAATATTTAAAAACTGAAAATGTTAATTGATTTATCCTACTTTTTTTTTTTTTTACATATGAGTCAATGATTGTGTACCAGGATGTGTTTTACTGTAATACTATATTAAAGATGCATAGTAGCGTTCTGTTTTCTCACTGGAAATCTATAATGAACGTTTATTTAAAGTTAAATGTAAATGCACCTTTGATTTTCTGAGACTTCCTCCTTTTCCAGAGGACAAGCAGTGGTACAGGGCGAAAGTCCTGGCTTATCCATCAGAGGAACGAGTGTGTGTCGCCTACCTCGATTTTGGCAACTCTGAGGAGGTCGATTTAAGCCAGTTGCTCCCGATTACCCCTGCGCTCCTGACCATCCCAATGCAGGCTATCCTATGTGCTCTAGCAGGTATGGCCAGAGCATTTTAATTTACATTTGATTACATTTTATTCTGACACTAATAATCTTTGCTCTTCTTTAAGGAGTGCATCCTGTGGGGGAGAACTGGTCGAGGGATTGCATTTTGTCGCTGCAGTGTCAGCTGTCAAACAGATTGCTGCGGCTGAAGATCCACGGCGTGCAGGAGGGAAAGACGCTGGTGTCCATGGTAGATGAGGCCAGTGATCCTCAGGTTGATTTCGCTGAGCTCCTGATTACTGCAGGCTACGCCACACCTGCTTCCGACTCTGCCAACCTGTTGGCTGAGGAGACGGCCGCACCTGCAGACACAAGTGGTGGGTAAAGAAATTACTTTAAACTTGGTTCAGGGTTTGAATGGGTACTTGAAATCCTTGAAAATGCTTGAAGGTTTTTTAAAGGTTTGAAAAGTGCTTCATATTCAATCTGGTTTTAAAATGGAGCCTAATGTTGATTAAAAGCCTAAAATAGGAAAACATTATTTACAGTTCAAACCAGATATTTTTACACAATTTTTTTTCTCACTATCTGAAGTTAAATTAGACTAAACTTTTATTATTTTAGGTTAGATAGAATTAAATAAATTACTTCTATTTGCTAAGTCCCAGAAAATTTGAGTTTTTGTTTGTAATTTTCTTTGTATTCTGTTTTAGCATTTAATTTGAGCAAGATTATTTGTCTTAAACACAATTTGTTTATATCGGTTTTAATTACTATTGCTCCTAATGGCTCAGTGACTTATTGATCTGTGTAATTGAAATAAAGGTGGTCTTATATTTTATGCTATTACAATTGGGGGATTTTTTCTTTGTCAAATTGGTGTTTTGTTCTCGGTCAGATGTGACAGAGAGACATTTCATAAAATGTATTTTAACTTGTCTCTGCTGTAGAATGTGGAATAACAGCAATCAATGTTAAATAATACTGAATTTAAACACTTTTTAAACATTCATCACAGTCTTTTAGAGCAGACGACTCCTGTATCTGTGTGATAATTCAGCTTGAAATCTTCTCAGCGCCTCCTGCCGTGCCTGAACCTCTGGTTTGGACTTCTACTGAACTTCCCTCCGATGGCCAGATGGTGCCGCTGTTCACCAGCATCGTGGAGAGCCCTGGAAGGTTCTACTGCCGCCTCGCTAACCCGACAGGTGGAGCTTCTTTACAGGGCCGACGACACTGATTAACAAAAAAATAACTCTGATTCTGACTGAAAAAGCCAAGTTTACATTTCTACAAGTTGAAGCCGGGTGTTTTTGGCATTGAAACAATTTGTTTTTCAGAGTTGAAGAAGTTCATGGAGCTGGAGGCTCAGTTGAAGCAGCACTGTGAGGGGGAATCTTCTCCTTACGTTCCCAAAGTGGGAGAGCCGTGCTGTGTACCTTTTCCTGGTGAGAACGTCTTTATGCAATCAGAGCAGGATTTAAATGTTGTCACCTTCGTAAAATAATGGCCTGAGTCTTTCTTTTCCAAAAGTAATTTTTGCAAAAAAAACAAAAAACCTCCTTTTTTTAATGCGAAAAGATGATTTAGGCGACAACAGCAAAAAGAAACGCTTGATTATGTTCCTCTCCATTCCTGAAATGGAAATATCTAAAATATTTGGTTAAATATTAGTCAGAATTGTGCTGAAAGCCTCCAAACATTTCCATTACTGTCTTTTACCCATATTTGGAGACAATTTGAAAAGAGAAAATTGTGAATTATCTTTGCATCTTTAATTTGCTTTCCAGTATAAATATTTTTTGTTTCACTGCTTTCTGATGTGAGTTTTTTCACTGCGCTATTCACTTCCACAAAGGCAGCGGAGCTTGGTGCCGAGCGTTGGTGAACGGACTGTCTGGCGACGACGTTGACGTATATTTAGTGGATTACGGTCACAGCATGACGGCTAAAAACAGCCGCCTTCGATCCATCACACCTAAACTCCTGACACTCCCTTCACAGGCTGTTTGCTGCTGGCTTGCAGGTAAAAACATTAACAACCAGCAGACTATCTCAGAGTTTACATGTGATAAAGCACAATAAAAGAAACAAAAATCCTCTTCTGCACCATTAAATAGAAAATCATCAACCCATTTATATCAGTTGTATTTATTTGATAATTAAATCACCTTTTAATTAAATAAAAATGGCAATAGCTGTTATTAAAAGCAAGCAAAGTCATAAAAAACGGTTCTCACTGAGACTTTCTTCACAGCTTAGAGCCGTTCAAAAGAGTCGAATCGTTTGTGAACGACATAAATACTCTGAGCAGGTTTGACTTCTTCCAGTCATAAGTAGTCCTGTTGTTTTTCTTTCCATTGTTTCTTCAGCTTTTCTTTTAAGTGACCTGGTTTTAAGCCGTTTATCCATTATTTTTTAAACAGAAACGTTTGGTAAGCTGGCTGTAGCAAACTGTTGATTACTTGCAGTAGCCTCCGGGCCACCAGGGGGCGCCCGTGAACCACCAGTTTGAGACAAACTGACTTGAATGATGGCCATTATTATCCTAAAATCAATTTTTTTCTCTGAATAGATTTCTTATTTCAGCTTGATGGGAGCATGCGTGCTTTGTTTCTGGTTTTGTGTGGATTCAGGTGTGGACCCTGTTGGGTCAGAGTGGAGCAGCGAAGCCCTGCTCTGGTTCCAGAACCTGCTGGACGGGGAGCAGCTCAGCGCCCGGGTCCTCTCCGTCACGGAGCAGGGCTACGGCCTGGAGGTCGTTAGCAGAAGTCAGAACATCGCAGCGGCTCTCATTGCTGAGCAGATGGCCAAAGCGGTCGGAGTGAAGCATGAACAGGCAGAATCCACGACGACAAAAGAAAACGGTGCGAATGAACAAGAGGACGGCGTTGAAGTGGCAGGTGGAATTCATGCTGCTGCAGAATCGGAGGGTGAGATAAATAAAATGCTGAAGCTTTATTTTTTTCCCCTCCATGTTGTGTTTTTAACATGCTGTTTTTGGTTCCAGTTGCAGGTTTCCCAGTTGACTGGAAGACGGTGGAGCTGCCTCTGAACCAGAGCTTTCAGCTGTACATCGCAGGAGTCATTAGTCCTTCTCTCTTCTACGTCCTCAGCCCTGCGCAAAGTGAGAACATCCACTCTGCTGCTAAAAGTTTATAAAATGGATTGTTGTTGTTTTTATAACCACTTCTTCTTTTGTAGTCAACCAGGAAAAGCTCCAGGAGGTGATGATGGAAGTGGCCACCTACTGCAGCGTCTACCAGGCCACTTTATCCACAGGGATGAAGAGCAGACCGTCTGCCGGGGCTGCATGCTGCGCTCAGTTTTCTGGTAAGGATAGTGGCGAATCAGTTTCAACTTAATCATTTGTTGTCTATATTTTCGAAAAAGCCAAAAAGCAATATGCATGGCTTGCAGAACTCAACTCTAGTCCAGGCACATGATAATCTGCTGTGATTTGTTTATAAAACCGGCTTCCTCTGCAGGGTGCTGTTGATGTAAGACTGCAGACGGATCACTAACAATACAGTAGAATAGAACAGAAAAGGACTGGAAAAAATTAAGAGACCACTTAAAATTATCAGTTTCTCTGATTTTACTTTTTTGAGCAAAATGAACATTGTTTTTTTTATTTTATGAACTGCTGACATGTTTCTGAAATTCCAAGCAAAAATTTTGTATTTATTTACAGAAAATGAGAAATGGTCAAAATAAAAAAGATGCAGAGGTTTCAGACTTCAAATAATGTAAAGAAAACAAGTTAATGTTCATTTAGAAACAACAATACTAAAGTTTAAACTCAGGAAG
This sequence comes from Poecilia mexicana, assembly GCF_051168715.1. Lineage (NCBI taxonomy): Eukaryota > Metazoa > Chordata > Actinopteri > Cyprinodontiformes > Poeciliidae > Poecilia > Poecilia mexicana. The sequence goes on from NW_028263388.1 coordinate 21,279,593, forward strand.
AGTTCAGAAATCAATATTTGGCGGAAAAATAATGAGGTTTTCAGTGCAGTGGGATCTCAACGGTGTGGAGTGAAAACTGTAGATAAGAGGAAAGATCACACCACCAGTCTGGCAGTATTTTGGATATTTAAAACAAAAAACTAATCAATTATCGATATTGATTGATATGACATGCTTCTGTCATGACATCTTTTTCAGCCATATCCTTTATTGTTCCTCATTGCAGAAATTCAGATGTACTAGCAGCAAAAATAGGGGAAATGGAAGCATCTAGATTCACACAAATGTAAAATAATTAAAAGAAAGGAAGTTCAAGTATTAAAAATAGCATAATTCTTAGAAATATGCAGCTGAGTAGGATATTTTAATGTACAAACTGTGCTTCCATGTTTAATATAATTTAGTCGACTCCTCCAACACCAAACGTTTAAAACTGACCTGATGGGGATCAGTGCTGGGTTTGCATCAGGAACACATTCTCCTACTTTTCACACCTTTTCTGTTCTTTTTCAAGACTCCACCTGCAGTTGTTGCTTTTGCAAACCTAAGCTGCTAATACCACGTCTCCGAGTAGATATAATTACACACTAGTGTGTACGTAGTGACTGTAGTAACTGCTTTAAACACAGCATACAGGTAGGAAACTGGTCTAGCGTACATTCCACAGCCAGCTAACAATGGGGTCTGTTTCAAGAGGTTTTTGGTCTTTATCTGTTGGAACTGGGGCAGGAAGATGCTGAACAGGAATAGCAAAAAGGAAGCAGCAACTCTGTATTTCTGTTGTGATTTTAAGATTTGCAAACCTAGAATATGTTGGTTTTTTTTTTTTTTTTAATCCCAGGTGATAAAAACTGGTACCGTGCTGTGATCTTGGAAGTTGGTGAGAATGAGCTAAGCATCATCTACGCTGACTATGGGAACACTGAGAAGGTCCCATCCTCCCAGATCCTGCCCATCCCTGCCCGCCTGCTGCAGCTCCCATTCCAGATAATTCGCTGCAGCCTCGCTGGTAAAGCTCAAGTTCTCCTGAATATTTCTAACCTTAATCTAATGTGTCAAACTCGAGGCGCGTGGGCCAAATCTGGCCCGCTGTGTGTTTTCGTGTGGCCCTCTAGATTCTAGACTAAACACTAAGTTTGATTAAATATTATGCTATCAATCACATCAATGCAGTTTTTATCCGTTTACTGCCAAATTATATCCCTCCAGTTTCTTTAGAATTATCATGGAAATTCACGCAAAATCAACAAGCTAATAATGAGCTAAGAATTGGGAGTTTATTGCAGATTTTTCTCAAAAATTGTCAAAAACTTTCTTACTTGTACTAAACAGCTGCTTAAACCATAATTGATGTCAGACTATATAGTCCATGATCTGTACAGCAAGTAATAAAGTCAATTTTACCGTCACAAATAAGTGCAAATATTTCCAAATTGTTACCACAAACTCAAAATCCTGGAGGGACTGAAAAGATGTTCAATAATATTATTTAATTTTAAGAATTCATTGATATTTTAAAAATTTAATGGGTTTTATCAATACATTCTGGCACAACCGGCCCTTTAAGAGCATTCATGTCCTTGATTTGGCCCAAAACGAGAATGAGTTTGACACTCCTGATCTAAGTAAATTCACTTTAGTAACTGTCTGGTGTCCTTCATCAAAAGGTGGAGAAAACTTTCCAGAAGAGTGGCCAGAAGAAGTGCTGCAGGCATGTCGAGCTGAGCTGGTGAATGGCGTCCTAGCCAAAGTAAAGTCCTTCGATGGCTCTGCCAATGTTCTCTCTGCTGAGAGAGATGGAGTTCAGCTGACCTCTCTGGTTCTGGACAAGCTGAACGCTTTCAACAAGGCCAACCCAGACACCAACCAGAAGCTCGACGACGCTCCAGGTGTTCCTGACGGCCCCCAGTCCAAACCTGTCCCCGAATCCCAGTTAGAGCTGGAACCCAAACCAGCACCAGTTGATGCCACTGGGCCTACGAAGCGGGCTGAGCTGACAGAGGATAAACCTCAGCAGATTGTTTCTGCTGCACCAGTCTGCGGTAGGCGAAGTTAGAACGTCAGAAATGAATTTTAAGGAGCAGATAATTTACAGCCAGAGAGATATTTCTAGTGTTCTGTTCATTTTAAAACCCAAAATTCAGTTTGAATGAAAATTAGAACTAGTTCTGGCATTTTTAACACATGAAATTAATCTAAAAATTTTAGTGCGCTAATATTGCAAGTTGCAGATTAGTCGCTTGACCTATTTTGACCTAAAATCCTCTCTACCGTGGGGGATTGCTTGGTCTTATTCTGCGTTCAGCAGTGAAAAGACGAACGGGGAGAGTTAGACTGCTGTTCTCAGACATACGCTTTTTTTATTTTGAAAAATTCTTATTTTTGTAATCAACTTTCAACCGAAACGTTTGGATTTTTTTCCAACTAAACAATAATTAGAGATAAGTCAGTGTAAAAAGAGTCACTTTTTGAATATAAAACATGAATCTATTGCTATCTGCACCTGTAATATTTTCCCTTTCAGAAGATTCAGTGAAGAAGATTGTTGACCAAATGGAGCCGCTGTACCAAGATCATTGGAATGGTTCTGGTATGGAAACATTAAAACAAGATCTAAGTTGACACATTGTTTCATTTTCTATAAAAATGTTAATTTCTTTCTTAATTCTAGATCATAAAGTCTATGGTTGCTGCTGTCAGAGCCTTAAAAAACAGGTAAATTTTTTGGTAATAAAGTAAAACGTATATTTTTTTTCATTTTGGTACATTATTGTTTTATTATTAAATTAATGCCAGCTGGACAATGTACATTTAATCCTTTGCTTGCTATTAACAGATCAGCAATCTGGAGCAGGTGATGCAGCTGCAGCTTGCTCTCATCAAGCAGTTGGTTGGACAGATTAAATAAGATGATGCATAACTTCCTTTTTTTTCCAAATTGAATTCAAATTTGTTTTGTTTTATCCCTTTATTATATTGATGGTGCAGGATAGTCCTGGTTTTTATGTTGTTTTTTGACCTGAAGTTTAGTTTTTTTCTGGTTTTAAAGTCTCAGGATACACCAGATAGTCTTACACTTGTGTGAAAATCAAAAACCAAAGGCATGTTCAGCCTCAGTTCTCATTAAGTGCCCACTTCCCTGCCTCACACACATGTGCTTTAGCAATTTGTGCTGCCATCTATTTTCACAAGCACATACAGGGAGATCGGCCGATTTGCATTACGTTTGAGTTGTAATTAAAGGATATGAGAATAAAGTGTTTTCATTCTTTAGACGGGTCAATTCTTTCAAATCTACAAGCAAGATTTTTTTGCAACTGCAACCAAATTCGCTTTAAAAATGGTTTGTCGGCAGTGAATCACAAGTTTTTCCTTTTCTTTTGCTATTGTACAATAAATAAAATGTACCTTTCTGAAAATAAAGTTGTACATGCAGATTCCTTCCTTGTTTTTCTCTTTCTTTGCCTTCTTAGTCCCTCTATTCCACACACTCAAAACAAAATAGTGATAATTGCTGCTGGATATTAGGAAAATGTGACAATAAAGGACATGGAAGAGGTTTGTGAATTGGACCAGGGCAAACAGGAACAAGTCTTAGGTGTTGTGCTCAGTTTGGTAATCCCATCCACCCACTACCAGCAACATGCTGCTGTTAGAAACTGATCAAAAATTACAAAATAATCCCCAGCCTTGTTTTTAAAGGATAAACTAGATTTAAGTTTTTGTTTTTAAGCTGTATATGCACCACAGAATAATGGCACAAAGAATTTTTTCTTTTCATGTCATTGTTTTTAGTCTTTTTATTTTAATAAAAACAAAATTGCATTCAAGAGGGGAAATACACATTAATAAAATGAAAGGCAGCAGAAAATACAAAAATCTTGCATATATGAGTGTATTCTGGTACAAAACCATGGCTTCACAAACATTTGTGCCCTTAAAATAACAGATTTGACTAGGATGTTAGAATGTAATATGTTTTTGTGAGTCTTGTACATAAACAGTAAAGTGTTAAAGTCAACCAAATTATAGGATTTCAATATTTTCAACTGAAAATATTTTATGGATGACTGATGAATTATAATTTAAAACGTGATTTTGACACTGTTTTCTAGAATCTTTATATTGCGATGCATTTTATTTAACCATAACACCATGGCTAAAGATATGCAAGCTGTTGTAACAAGACAATTTGCAATAGGTCCAAATTAAGTTGTTGCAAAGTGTGCTGATGCTGGGACTATACCGTCATCATTTCAGTCAACACAAGACATAAAGAATAAGAAAATGTCACTTTGCAGCCTGCAGACTTTACCACTGTACTAGCAAAACATGGAACATTTGCACAAGCTGAATAGAAGAAATAAAAAAAAGACTTGAACCAGATACTCTTCTTAATGTCGCAGAATCTGTAAATCTAATCAAAAATCCCTATCTTAATGTGTGCTAGTACCATTCATCAGTGCCAGTGTTGTACCTCTTGTGATGTCATCAGCACAAAAACACTCAGTGCAGGGTTGGCCTATTATGCCTTTATAACCTTTGTACTTATGCTATAGAAATTCATACTTTCATGTCTAAATGTGTTTTTATGGTAAGATTAGATTTGCAAATGGAAAAAGTTACATCACTGGATATTAACTTTACAGAAAAAGCAACGCGCTGTGACGCTTTTACACACAATTAAAAAAAAACAAAAAAAAACAAGGCAGGGAGTTGTGTTTCTTGGGTACGCCCCTTCCCCGGCTTTGCGGTGCGGGATGAGAGGAGACACGCAGGTACGCTGGAGGTGCTCATTAGCAGGAGGTGCAGTTGTTGCTCTTTGAAGCGAAAAAACCCAGTAGCAGCAACGGAGAGAGGAGTTCTGGAAGGCAAGGTGGATACGGCGCAGCGCAAGGTGAGGATACATTAGCCTGAAATGGAGTAAATTCTGTTTTGATCGCTTGGTAGTCGCTGATGGATTGTAGAGTGCATTCCTGGTAGTGATTGTTCTCAAACTGTGGTACACGTACCACTAGTGGTACGTGGACTGCCCTTAGTGGAACTCAAGTATTGACGGTTGTGTAGTGGAAGACAGTGGTCACTGATGGCTATTTATGATGCATTCTTTAATTCTCCGGAGTACAAATTTGGATTTGGATATCAAAACAAACTTCAAAATCAGGTGTTTGGCTTGGTAGTTGGGCTAAATGCTGTTAGCATTGCAAGCTAACAAGATAATTGTCTGATTTTGTTGTACACAGACACTGCAGCAGCAACATGTTCAGTAAAATACGTTATTTTTAAAATTATTTAGTGAGATTAAAGTCAACAAAAAACCAAAGATTTATTGTTTAATCCTCCAACTTCACCTCTTGGAAGCATGGCCTCTATATATTTTTTAAGATTTATCACAAAAATATCAACTACCTTCTTCAATCAGTCATGCAGTGACAATGAACACATTTTTCTCTCTTCTCATTGTCAACAACAAACTGAAAAACTTCTATTTCATCTTGCGCCATTTTAAAATGTCTACTAAGGTGAGACTTGAGATTTACTGAGGAGGTTCAAGTTTAACTGCTGCCATTTAAAATCAGGTAATTTTTTTCAGCTGTAAGTTTCCAATGGATGGTCTGCTTTAATTGTACCAATAAATACAATTAAAAACCAAACAAGGTCAATTATAAACTGGGCTTCTGTGGAGGGAGGAGCTGATTTGAATTAGAAAGGCAAGATGGCTACTTTAAGAGGAAAATTTTAATTGTTAAGGTTTTCTGCCATGATACTGTGTCACTTTCCAACAAAATTGCTTGACAGGGATGGAGAAGCAACAATGTTGGAGATGTGCCTTTGCTCCAACACAGCTGAATTAGCAGCTGAATTACCTCCTTGTTATGTTGTAAAACTGCAGAGGCCTGATTATGAAATATTATGATACAGGAGCGGAGTTGGACATCAGCACAGAACTTGTGTAAGAATTGCATAGAAATGTAATTCCATTTCAATTTTGTCCACAAATAATTTTACCTTCACTTCCCTGCAAAGATAGTGACCTCTTGTTGACACAAGCTAAAAAAAAATTAAAAATTAGCAACATATCGAGTCAAGCGGCTTCTAGCCAATCAAATTAAGCCCCTTTGATCACGTGACACTAGTGCGCTGGGATTCACTGGCGGATTGCTGCCGCCATAATTTTTACTGCCGAATTCAAAACAATAATAAAATAGTCATGCATAGAATAAAAACTAAACATTATAAATTGAATGGGTAAAAAAGTTACAAAAATCAAGTTGGTTAGTTGATTGAGTTAACTAGTTGCTGTGGCTTGTCAGATCATAACCTGTTAACATTTTGGTGCTGACCCGTGACATATGACCCAATTATGACAGACCTGAACCTGCAAACCAGAAGGTAAAGCCATGAAAATCAACATCAAACACAGCACCCCGGGCAGGGAGGGGGCTCAAAATGCATATTTGTGTTTTAGTTCTTTAGTTTGACAGCTGGAGCGTAAAGATTGCACAAAATCTGTGTTTATCCAGCTAAAATAATTCAAATTAAGTTAATTTCCAGGCAATTTTATATTATTTTGTGAATTAATTAAAACAGAATAGTCTTCCCGTTTCTAGTGTTCTTAAGCAAAGTTGCACAATGTTGTTCTTCAACAGCTCAACTCAACCAATTGAATCTTCTTTGGATTTTATGTGATTTTTCTGCAACCCTAGATTGGAAAATTGTGATCTAATTTTAACGATTTCTACACAGACAACTTTTTCATTTAAACATTTTACATGAATCTAAGTTCGATGTGAAGTTTTATATATTTTTTAACCCTTTGTGAGTTTTCCCCTTGCACACTGATCCCTCTCTGTGTGTGGTTTCCACCTTGCTTTTGCAACACATTCCACGGCGTCGGTCTACATTATTATGCCGTGAATTAGAGCTGCACCTTTTAATCAGACAGATGTTGCGCTAAACAGAAGAATTTCCACGCTCGTCTTTGTTGTTTTAAATGTGGTTATTTCCGCTGAGTCATCCTACAATAATTTAAACGGTTAGGATGTTTCCCAAAGTCACACGCGCCACAAATACAGGTTAGTTCTCTGGATTTTCTATGAAGTCGGTTCAAGAAGTAGCACTTCTTTCTAATTACAGTGTATAGTGTGGAGGCACTTTCCGACTCCAGAGTCGTTTAAAAACATCCTCATGGCCCCGCACTAAAGTATTTATACCCTGTGTTGCATCCTGAGTCATTGATATATTTTCTTGTGATTTTATGTGATAGACAAGCACACGTGTGTGTAATTTTTAACTGGAAGAAATCTAATACCTCTAACATTAACCAGGGAAACCAAAATCTTAGTATTTTTGGTGTAGTTACTACTGCAAATATGTTAGCACACTTGAAATGAGTGACATTTTTCAGTAAGATATAGGAGCTTATATTAAGTAAATAATTTCTTAATATTGATAAAATAGTTTCAGATTCACTGGTATTTTTTATTTTTTTAACTTATAACATGGGAAATGTCTTGTCATAAGAAGTAATCTGCCAGAACAACTAGTAATTTTTAAAAACAATTATTAGGGAATTATTTACTTAAAAGCAGCGTATATATCTTGCTGAAAAGTTATTTGTAAGTTAGTTTTGTCTTATTTCAAGTGTACTAGAAGTAGACCAAAAATACATGGTAAGATTTTGTGTTTTTGCAGCCCAATTCCCTCTTGAAATTACCGTATTAGTACTTACTAGTGTTTATTAACATACTGTGCAATGTTGGAAGGTCAGATGAGACAGTCAAATCCCCACTGTGAAACACGGTGGTGGCAGCATCATGCATTACGATCATAACTCCATTTTTTGTTTATCTTTCAGATAAAATCCAAATCTTTAATAACTATGTGGTTGTAACCTAACTTAAAATGTGTATCCATAGTGGTTACTATTACAGTAGCATTTGATTTGTTTAGAGTCTTTTTTTGTCTCCCTAAAGCTTTTGACAATCTGATAAAATGTTTAAAAAATAGCTGGAAATCACTCATGTCTTTGAACTCTTTACTCTGAAAAGCATTTCAGTTATCTTGTGACGTTCACAGACAAAACAACACTAGAAAAAGTAACCGGCTGTGCTTAGAAAGCAGAATTAAAAGTATAAACAGCAAAATTTTTCCCTCTTCCTGACTGGATTACAAAGGTTAAGCAAAAAAGTTGTTAACTGAGCTCACAACCCGACCTCATAACTCCATCTGTCAGCTCTGTTTACTTTTTGGCCGTTGTTGGCCACACACTAGAGTTTGAGGAGCTGCAGATAACGTCTGATTAACTCCGGCTGCTGATAAATTTGGGCCATAATATCCTGGCTGCCACTCAGCTGAACACACAGAGGTAGGCAAAGAGGACAGACGTGCCAGGGAGGCCCTGTGTGTGTGTGTTTCTGAGAGAGAGATAGAATTGTGTGCAGGACGGAACGTCGCTTTAAGAGGAGACTCAGTGTCTGATAGAGATCTGCAGAGTGGACGTGGCGACGGCTAGCCGAGAAGACCAGAGACGATAAGCATCATCACAGGACATGGACGCACTGTGGAACACGCTCTGCTACGACCTGATGACAAGAAACTTCATTTTTCTCCACTAGGGAAGCAGTTTAAGACATGCATGCTTGCAGTGGGAGGCAGATAGGCGTGCCAACGTAGAAGGAATATGAACACACACACCGTACACACACCTGTCTTAGAAGTTGGCAGCCTCTTCACAAGCATTCCTCTGAGTCCCTCTGCCATCCATCAGTTCACCAAATTAACCTATTCAGCTCAAGTTCTCCTGAATGTAATATGTTCATGTTATATTTTCATTAGATATGATCCATCAAGTCTGGGGAAAGTTTTTAATAGTGCAAACCCATCGTAGTAAATAAAATACAAAAATCTATTGTGAGTTGGAATAGTTGTACAATTTTTCCACTTTAAAAACTTTAATGTGTTTTATTGGAATTAAAAGTGAAGTAGTAGTGGGAGACAAATGCAAACAATAAACTAAAACAGTGGTGTTAAATACAGACTTTTTATGTACGTCTGCCAGTTATGAATATGTTCAGAGTGAATTTTTGGCTCATTCTTCCAACTCAGACTCAGTCAGATTGGACGGAGAAAATCTTTTCACGTGTAAAAGGTGTGGTGATGCAGACCCTGTTACTCAGATACCCCCAAATATAATCCAGTGCCACCAACTATATTTAGAAGTCACATAATTAGGAAATATATCACAACATTGCAGTAAACAATATCAATTTGTGAAGAACTGAATTTTTTGAGTGCCAAAAATAAAAATGCTTTAGAAGATAAGAGGGTAAAGTCATCGAGTAGTTTATGGCTTAAACAAGATCTTCAATAAAAGTCAGATTATTTATTCTTAGTAAGATATTGTGGCGATATAGTAAAATGTATTTATAGTAAACAGTAGTAAAATTGTATTTTTATTAAGTAGTATTAGTTGTACACTTTGTAACATTTGATTACTGACTCCTAGGAGATAAATACAAATGCATTTCACTTTTTTCCACATTTTTATTTAAAAAGAAAAATAAATCTTGCATTTTCAATGCACATTTGTGACCTACGTTTTTTCTGTCTAGAAAACAAATAAATACACTCAATGTACCACAATGTGGGAAAAGGTCAAGGATACTTCTGCAAGGCGCTGTTACCCCAACTCACCAATTAAATGCCTGTTTCACACACATTCCTCAGAACTCCTTCCCCCAAGCTTATCAGATTCAACGTTCTTCCTGCTTTACGGCCTAGTCAAAACAATTTCATGTGCTTAATCTTGTTTTTTTAGGGGGCAAAAGGTTGTAAGAAGTCCGCTTTGCGTGCAGAAATTGTTTTTTCACACATGAAGGGAGATGAAATGATTTGGTTTATTTTACTTGTGGATTTTGTTTAAAAAGTAATGCTAGTAGTACTGTAATGGTTTCGAGAAGAACAAAAACATTTTTTTAATATAAATGTTTATTTTTTTGAGCTTTTATTATGTATTTTCTTGCTGATGTCTAAGCGTGTTTTCGTGTTTGTGACTGCAGGTGTCCCAACATGCACCGTGGCATGAGCGCTGTCCTTCTGTTCATTTTCCTGCTCCTTCAAGGTTGGTTAATGGATTATATTGTTTTACATGTTATTATTGTCTGGTTGGTATCATAATGGAGGAATGTGTATTTGGCCCAAATAGTGGAATTTCTTCTTCTGCATGCTATCATGCGCTAATAAGTAATAAATGTTTGATTTCGGATGTTTTTCATCAAATCATAAAAGAAGTGCATATGTACAAACCCAATTTACTCTGATGCCACTAGATAAAATCTAGTACAACAATACCCTTCCTGATTAAGTGTCCCAATTAGTAAACAGAATCATGTTGGAGCATAGTAAAGAACAAACAGCACCATGAAGACCAAGGAAAAAACAAAGTAGGTCAGGAATAAAGTTTTATGCTGAGATAGGTTATGCAACAAAATCATTAAAGACCGCATCACATTTCAGATGAATTCCTGCAGTTTTATTGTTTTTCGAGAAAAAACAGTCAGTTTTCTTTGCTGTTAGCTCCTGTGCTACCTTTACCTTCCCTCAACTGAGCAACATTTTTGATATCAAGATGTGCAAAGAAGTTATAGAAGTGACAAAGCAACATTTTGCCTCATCTTCGCAGCTCCTTTTCAATCAGAAGTATTGGTATTTGCCTGAGGGGAAAGGAGGGATTTAGAGGTAAATATAATCTTGAAGTTGTTTTCAAAAATGACAGCTTTAGCAGCAGGTATAGAATTTATGATGGGTCATTTGAAGACTTTGAACTTTTTAAAACCAGACCCTCTTCTGTGAGTCTCCTGCTAACATATTGCAGAAATAATTCAGAACTAGAAAATTAGATGTTGGACGAAGGTGTTTTTTTTTTTTTTTAAAGGTAAAACTGTAGAGCAAAAAGTTCCCAGACTTACGTGGAATTAATGTGAAATCCACTGCAATTATTTCTGCAGACATTACAGACACAAGAGGGCCGACGGTGAACAGACAAGCTTTTTGTTCTGAGCTCTGAGGCCTCACTGACCGTGAAAAAGCTGCCCACCTCGGCCCCTGAGCTTTCACTTTGAATGATGTTGGAATCGGGGTCAGGGTGGTGAAGAGGTCGGAGCTGCTGCTGGTTTGCAGGTGGTGCTTCCCTCTAATGGTCGCTGGCTCTTTTAGTCACCTGAACTGATGGTTTATGGCATTTTAGGAAGACTAATGTCATGGACACTGTAGTCAGACATTATTATTGTCATCATGACTGTTATGTAATGCGTTTTCTTTCCTTTTACCACTAGCTGCTAGCTCAGCAACACACCTTTTTATTAGGTCCTTGCTTTTCCCGCTGTTGGATCTTTGTCTTTGTTCATTGTTCTGGCGGTTGGGCTTTTCTCCAAGTCGTCCCTGATATTCAGACTGTTTTTTTCTAGACTTCCTGTGTTTTCAGCCACGCTTTGGTTTCTGTTTGATTGTTTTGAGTTTGATTAGTTTTTCACCTGCATACCCTTAAGAAACACAATTATATGGCAGTTTATGGGAAAACATCATTTAGGTCTGTCGTAAAAGAATGTTAGTAATCGAGTACAGAATATTTTTACAATTATCCGAGGAATCAGATCTTTCTCTCTCTCTCTCTGCCTCTCTTTGCCATTCCTACCATTCGCTCCAAAACCGTGACGACGCGATTCCGATGCCGCAAAACCAACCATCGCACCACAAAATTCAACAATCCTTATTTATACCTCAACAAATTTGACACAAAAACTCCAACATAGTGTTTTTGTGTCACCATTTTGGGAAAACAGTGGTTCAGACACAAATGTATAATATAATGAGTTTTAAATCTATATTACATGTTCAAAAGAAATTTAGATTTTTAGCCTTACCTTTATGTCCCATGTGCCTCCCAGTCACACAGGTGGCCTCTGTGCAGGAGATCCAGACCAGCCATGAGAACATAGCAAAAATCAACTCAGCAGCAGAAAGTGAGTATTTAATGCTGTAAAAATATAAAAATATGTGGTGAATGTAAAACTTTCAAATGTAGAAAACAAAAAGTGGAGGTTGAGCAGAATGGCATCCAATTAAAAAGCCATTTATAGAGAAGTTAGAAAGTTTTGAACGTGCAAGAACAAAACCAAAACCGCATCTCAAATTCAAAAGTAAGCAACTAGTTAAAAAATACAGAAAGAGGCATTCAAGTTTAGATGAGAGACAAAAACAGGGCAAGCAATTTCTCCCTCTGCCCCATTGTTCAGGTGAAGGTGTAAATCTTTGCCTCATGATACTTTTAAACCCAATCTTGACACTTTCATCTGTCGTCAAATAAGAATAATTCATCCAGTTTTCCTGGCTTTTGTGCTACTATTTGTTTTATTTAATAAATAAGCTGATTTGGGTCAATAAAAACATCATTTTTTAAAGAAAATAAAAATAAGTGTATCTACAAAATCTACTGGAAAATACGTTTTGTGAATTAAACTTAGCACAGCATTGAAAGCTCTGATCATACCAAGATTAGCTCTATTTATATAATCAAAACTATGGAAACGTGAAAATTGACTCAAAAGTGGATTTAATGAGAGAAAATGTCCCAGTGACCTCGATGTTAAAGACTCTCTTTACCGTCAGCAGCACAATAACTGCAGCGTTTCGGCTTACTGGACCGTGAAACAACACAAATGTGTGAGGAAGTTGATTTAATGGAGGAATGTCTACATGGAAACTATTTTTGTGTTCATGGGAAGTGATGCAGTGCTCAGCAGTCTTAGACGTCCTCTTCCTCATGGATGGCTCCTACAGCATCGGGAAGGGCACCTTTGAGAGGGCCAAGCATTACGCAGTCAAGCTTTGTGAAGCCCTGAACGTTGCTTCGGATAAGGTTTGTTTTCCATCCAAACTTTGTTTTTGTCCTCATGCTCTACATCAAAATCGATCAACATCCCTTTTTTTCCCCTCTGGATCGGTGCAGGTGCGAGTCGGTTTGATTCAGTTTGGCTCCGTTCCTCGCCTTGAGTTTTCTTTGGACTCGTTCTCCACCAAGCAGGAGCTGAAGAAGCACCTGAAGAAGATTTCATACAGGTGTGTGAAAACTTCTGGTTTGCCTCGGTTCCTTCCCTAGAAGCAAAGATAGCAGCTGAGTTGGAGGAAGTAAGAGTCCTCACTCTGTTCTTTTTTTGTGTCGCCAGCAAGCAGCCACACATTCATTTGGCATTTTTCAATTACAAAAGTCTTTTTTGTCAAGAAAATCTATGTTCTGGTATCTGAACCTCGTGGTTCCTGATGACGCATATTTACATGCTGATGTGACTTTTTGTTCACTGAAGGCGGCAGCACGTTGGAGTAGCTCTGTGCTTTTATTGAAATTTTGTTCTTTTTTTCCCAAACATTCATTCCTGCTTTTTGGAAGAAAATTGATTTTTTTGGACACCTGTTTGTTTTGGGTTCTGTGTGGTCGGACTGATTTTTGGCAAAATTCTTTATATTTTTGCTACACGTAACCATGGCAACATCGTGGTTTACAACAGGGAGCAGCTATTCCACATGGGAAAATCTGAATTTATTTAATTTCCCTTCCGGGATTATATATATATATATATATATATATATATATATATATATATATATATATATATATATATATATATATATATATATATATATATATATATATATATATTTTATTATTTGAATTTAAACGTGAATAATTCTGTTTAAACCGTTCTCTTCTCAGAGGAGGCAGCACCCAGACGGGCCTGGCTCTGAAATACGTCCTGAAGAAAGGTTTCCCGGGCGGCCGTAACTCCTCCAGCGTCCCGCGCGTCGCCATCCTCCTGTCCGACGGCCGGTCTCAGGGCAGCGTGGTCCAGGCCGCTGCGCAGCTGAAACAGACGGGCGTGGTTTTGTTTGCGGTCGGTTTGCGGTACCCAAAGTAAGGATTAATTATTAATTTCAGTCATTTTTTAACCTTTACTCACACACAAGTAACACAAGTAAAAAAGAAAAACACACTATGCTGAAAAGAAAAACATAATAAAAAAAGGAAAAAACAAGATAAAACTAAAACGGAAATAATATTTATATTTCTGTCCAAGAAAAGACCAGAAAGTGTAAGTCAGAAAAAAGTGTAGAATCTTTTCTGTGTATTTTTCTACATTTTTATGAGTTTGACTGTAAAAAAACTCATAAAAGAAAACATAATCAAACCTTCATTTTTACTCACTTAAATAGTGAAAAACAAAGATTTAACTCCTCACAACACACCTGAACAACTGTGCTTTTCGCTTCTAGATTTTTAAACAAACCTTTCTCTCTTAACTAAAAGTTTTCCTTTAATTTTAAACCACTTCTATATTCACCTAGGAAAGAGTTTACTGTAAGCTTTGCACATGATCATAAAGTTTTGTGGTGTAAAAAATATCCGACTAGTTGGAGGAAAAATCTGCGAAATAGTAATCACGTCTTTCAAGGACATGCGGTAATTTGCGATGAAGTTTCAAAACCAGCTAACACTCGGTTTGTTTCACAGATGGGAAGAATTACACTCTCTGGCCAGCGAGCCAGTGGAAAGTCATGTCTTCTTGGCCGATCATTTCCACGATGCCGTTAACGGCGTGTCCACTACGCTGAGCGCGCTCTCTTTCTGCAGCGCTACACCGGCAGGTGGGAGTCGTTTCCGATTATACATCACTACAGACCTTTTCCTTCATTTGGTTGGGTTTGATCCGTCGTTGCGTTTCCTCCCTTTCATCAACCGATCCTCGGCGTTTCGCCTTTCGTCGTGTCCCGTCTTGTCCTGCAGGCTGTCAGGCCGAGTCCTTCCCCTGTGAGAGGAAGACGCTGGAGACGGTGAAAGAGCTGCAGGGGAATTTCATGTGCTGGAAAGGCTCCAAGGGATATTCCCCGTACACGTCTCTCTGCCCGTTCTACAGGCAAGAATGAAAAACTTTTCACTCAAATAAAAATAATTTTAAAACTCTTCACAGTTTGATTTTGTTGTTGAAAACTGTAATTATAGGCTTGAAAACTATTTCTGGTTATTCCTTAAAATTTCAAGAAAAGTAATCCGCAATTGTGCGTTAGAACGAAAAGGATAAATTATTTAAACAGTTTTACAAATAAAAATCTTGGAAGCATGACTTGTGCTTCTATTCAGCCTTCATTGTCATGGTACTATTTAATCAAATCCACTATAACTAATTGCTTTTGAAGCGTAAGGTTAAGTTCACAGCAGGATTTTCTCACACCATCCTCTTCAAGAATCTGCTTTGGGAAAACAGTGTCTTTAGTCAGAGGCTTCTTCAAATTCACTGTAACACAGACTGCTACAAGAGATCTTTCCTGCCATTACCATCTACAATAACTCTGAAGAATTTGAGTTAATATGAGTTTCAACATTTAATCCTCATCTGGGATCAATAAATTGTCTTTGAATTGAATTACCTATTTTTTGGACTATAGAGCGCACCTCACTATAAGCCTACTTTTTTTTTTTTAAACTGGAAACATACATATATAATCCGCTGCTATCTCCGCCACTCTCGGTTTTTCCACAAGGACACGGCAGAGGGCTGCGTCCTTAATAAATCTGCTATTAAGGACGCAGCCCTCCGTCTCCAACGCTGAACCATGGACTTGTTACGCCGAGCTTACATGCAGCGGCTATTAACTTAAAACGGCATCATATGAACTTCTTCGGGGGTATGAGTTTGAAAACATTTCTCCACCGTGCCTGCTGCTAGCATGTGCTTGTTCTAAAAGAAAATTAGCATTTTCTTCTTTGATTTCCAATTTATGACTTCCAATGATTCACTTTCTGCTGAAGCGCCCTCTGGTGGTTGAAGAAAAAACAACAGAAATGCCGCACGGGTTATAAGCTGCATGATTCAAAGCTTTGGGAAAAAGTAGCGGCTTATAGTCTGAAAAATACGGTAATTCAAAAGTCAAAGATATTTTTTTCAGTGGCCCTATCCTTCTTCTGTAGAAACGTTCGGCTTTGCTAATTAACTAAACTGTGAACCACCATCATATGTTTTGCAGGTACAGTAAAGTCTACAAGAGACACCAGACCGTCTGCCATAGGACCGTTTGTTCAGGTGAACTTATCCTCTCCTTCCTTTGGCTCCTGCTGCTGTTTACCCTCCTCGATGGTGCTGACCTTCTCCTCATCATCACTAGATCCCTGCGACTCTCAGCCCTGTCTCAACGGGGGAACCTGTGTATCACAAGGTCTAGAGCGCTACCAGTGTGTGTGTCCACCGGGGTATGGATCAGACCCACACTGTGGTCAGTAAAATACCGAGCTCAGAGTCTTTTGTTATCAAACTAATTTAACCATAAATTCTTAGAGGTGGGTAATTGTATCACTATGTCAACGTATTTTTACCGAAGTAAAAGTAAAAAGTAGCCAATATTTTGTAAAAATATTTAGAAATTAAACAATCTAATGGGCCAAAATATAAAGTTAAATGGAAATATTTGTATTCTAAGGATGAAAATGACAATAATTTATGTATCAGAAAATAAAATCAGACAAAATTATATTTTCCAAATCAGTTTCTTTCAATAAAAAAAAAACAAAAAAACAAAACTTATAAAACTTTAACAAAAACTGCAGGTGTGTGTCTGGTGAATTTTTGGTTAAAACATGTTTGTTTTTCATTCAGTGGGTAGAAAATCCAGAAATTTTACTTAACTAAGAGTAGCGATACGTCATAATTAAATTACTCAAGTAAAAGTAAAAAGAGCAGCCTCGTAAAAAAGTTACTCAAATAAAAGTAACTAGTTACTTCTGACCTCTGATGCTTCCCCAGCTCCTGCTTTGTCCTTGGACTGCTCCATTGATTTGATTTTCCTGCTGGAGGGCTCTGCGACGCTCACTTTAGAGGGCTTCCTCCGTCTCAAATCCTTCCTGAAGCGCTTCCTGCAGACCGTCATCAGCTCCGACAGCCCCAGTAAAGTCGGCCTGGCCGTGTTCGGTGGGGAGGCCAGAGTGGAAGCCCAGGTTGGGCGATTTAAAGGAAACACCAGGAATCTCCTGAAGGCTGTGGATGCTCTGCAACCACCTGGCGGTTTGACCCTGACGGGCCAGGCGCTCCGACATGTGACCCGTCACGGCTTCGTGAGCGAGCCGGTGTTCGCCGACGTCTCGGATGACCTCCCCCGCGTGGTGGTGCTGCTCGCCGCCACACCTGCTGCTGATGACGTGGTGGAGGCCTCAAAATATGCGCGAGACAGAGAGATCTTCTTGATAGGGGTCGGACCGGAAAGACTGAAGGCGGAGCTCAATAACATCACGGGAAATCCTCAGAGAACTGTAACGTACTCGTCACCGGACAGGCTCATCGGGAAGATACCAGAGCTGAAGGCCAAGATCTGCAGCGTGGACACGCAAGGTAAACGCTGCCCAGATAGGATCCGTGTCACTAACTCAGATATTTCACACACCTGGTAAAGATGTGCAAAGAGCCTAAACAAGTTATTTTTTTGGAAAACGTAGAAACTTAACTTTTATTTATTAAAAATATGTTTTTTGCTTATTTCTTTAAAACTCTCATCATGTCATGACAGTTTGGTATGAAACAGATGCCAACTTGCAAACAGTTTTGTACTTGAGTCTCTCTTTAGTTTTCCATTTCTACCTACATAAACTTTGTAAGTAGAAGGTTTATGCATTCATGTTTATACTCTCCATCTTTTGTTTCCAGGATGTCTAGGTCAGGCGGTAGACCTGGTGTTCGCCCTGGATGCCTCCGTTGGAGTCGGCCGTGAGAACTTTGTCACGCTGCAGGACTTTGTGCGAAGCATCTCCGTCCAGTTTGACGTAAACCGTGACGTGGCTCAGGTCGCCCTGGTGGCCTACAACCGCAGAGCCACCACTGTTTTTGGCCTCGACGTGCACGAGTCCGGCTCTGCCATCCTCAAGGCTGTGGGTGAAGCCAGCTACATGGGCGGCGGGGTGTCGACCGGCGCGGCGTTGCTCCACATCTACTCCAAAGTCCTGACCGTAGCCAACGGCGCCAGGCCGGGCGTCAACAAGGCAGTGGTGGTGTTGACTGACGGCTCGGGCGGGGACGATGCCGTCGTCCCGGCTCAGAAGATAAGAGACAGTGGAGTTTCGGTTTTTGTGGTCGGCATTGGAGACATGCAGAGAGACAAAGTGTTGATGATCGCCGGTTCAGAGGAGTACATGATTTCTGCACCAAGTTATGAGGATCTCAAGTACTTTGAGGACGTGCTGGTTCAGATGGTGTGCTCAGGTAAAAATACTGAAAACCATTTGTTCACCTTAAGCTGCTAAAACAGACATGATCTAATCACTTTTATTGAATTTTGCATGATTAATTCTTGTAGCTATAAAGCCTCATGTAGCTCTATGGTCCCTCCACTGTGGCTCTAACAAAACCAAAACGGAAAACGGAAATGTTTTTGATTACGGACGCAATAAGAAATTGTCAATTTAGCAGTTTTTCTGCAAGTTCTTATGCAAAGTATATATGTATACAATATCTACAACAGGCTTTGAAACTATACCTATTTATCTTTATTTTCCACCCAAAACTGCCAAGTTACTTGCTTTTCTGATCTGCTTGCATGAAAATAGTTGTTTTGTTTTTGTCAGAGGTGAGAAAACCCGTGAACCTGTGCAAGCCAAACCCGTGTATGCATGACGGCATCTGCGTCCTCTCAGGAACCAGCTTCAGGTGTCAGTGCCACGGCTATGAAGGGCCACACTGCGAAAGACGTAAGTGCTGCTAACACTGCAAAAGAAACAATAAAAAACTAAATCTTACCAAGTATTTCTGATATAATTTCTAATGCAAATATTTCAGTACACTTGAAGTAAGACAAAACTAACTAGTAAGGAGCTTGTTTTTAGTTAGTAATCTGTTTAAATTTATTAAAAAAGTAGTAGTTCCACTGCCAAATCATTTCACTTAAACATGGAAAAAAAAAATCGGTGAAATGATCTTATAGTGGAACTAGTACTTTTTTAAAATCAGCATTGAGGAATTATTGACTTAAATGTAGCTACTGAAAAGTTACTTGTAAGTTGGGTCTTATTCAAGTGTACTACTTACACTAGAAACTAGGCAAAAAATATCTGGAAAGATTTTGTTTTTGCAGTGAATGAACTCTTTAATTATTTCTCAAATTCTTCAACATTTTTTATTATACTTATTAGGCTATATATATATATATATATATATATATATATATATATTTATGTAGGAGTGAGTAGAGTTTTGAAGTGGTGGCGTCGCGTGTAAAGGGTCAATAACTCGTCTGGAAATGGAAAATGCTTCAAATTCCCGACTCCTCTAGTTTACATTTGTGTTTAAGCTAAAACTTTTGGCCATGACTGCAGATATCAAGACCTGCTCTGCGCTTTTCTTTCTTTTCAGGAAGCGGTAAAAACTCATCCAGAGGGGATGTTCCAAAGCCTGCTGGTCTGAAGAAGAAGAGCAGACAGAGGAAGAGCCACCAGGAACTCCTGCGTCGTTATAAACTTCACCGCCGGAGACACGCTGCCTGACGCAACACACAAAAAAATCACACAAACACTTAAAAATCAGGGGTGTTTTTAGAGGACAGCAAAACCTGATGTTTATTTTTTTAGTATTTAATGTTGGACTTTTTGTAAAGTTTTTTTTTAATGTCTTTATTGTGCTGGCTGTTTAAAAATATAAACTAATAACATCATCTGTGTCCTGATTTTGTTCCCAATTCCTAACCCCAAACTTCACCTCAGCTCAGGCAGTCATGACGGACCGTCATCCCAACTTTACGCAACATAATTATGGCTGGATAAATATAAATAACCTCTTCTTTTATGACTGTTAAACATATAAATATGGTTGGCTTTCTGGCACACACCTGACTTATAATGACGATCCACAAAATGTCAGCAGGGTTCAGGTCACAGTAAAATGTGATGCACGAGTTTGTAACCCTCATTTCTGTCTGTTTTACCCAACAATTAGTTTAGTAATTGATTATTCTGACAATTAGTCGAACAAAAAAATTAACATTATACAAAGTTTTATTTAACCGCTTACGCCTTTTTTATATAATACTAGAAGATGCAACTAGACAAATAATTTAAGTAAATTTTTTACAAAGAAAATAAACATTTTATTGTCTGAAATGTGGCATTTCTTCAGTGAATTTGACCCAGGTGAAGCTAAAACTATGCCACTTGATGATCTTTGGCTAAAACATATTTAAAGACAACGGTGTTTTCCTCTAAAATGGAAAACGTATATAAGCTTTGCAACGTTTAAATATTGCTGCTTTACAGCAAATGAGAACATTATTTAAAAAAACAAAGAGCTTTTGAAAAAATAAAATGAAACAGTAACTGAGACAAACTGTGTCTAGTTTTTGTCAAACAAGATTGAAAACATTAAAAACAAGCAGTATGGGTTTTTTTTCATGACATTTTTTTATTTGAATAAAAAGTGCAGTTTTAGCTAGCAATACAAGCCAAAAGGCTGAATAAATGGTGTACATCTATTTACATCTTGGCTACCACCATACATGAACCAAGCTACAATCTAAATTTTACACAATAGACAATTTAGTAAAGGGATTTTTTTTTTCTCTGTTTAAAAAATTTAGTGGTTTTAAAATGTGCTGCATTCTCGTTTCTGCAACGCCAGCCTTAATGGAGTCACTTAAATGTGCTCCTTTGAAAACAAATGAGAAAAGTAATGTTATTAAGGGAATCCAGTGGCGTTCAAGAAGATTTCGGCTTGTGCTTCGGTCTCCTGGCCTATTTAAAGTCTTGGGAAGAAATCCGGGGTTTTTACTCCACATGGTTGTAATATCTGTGCAGATTCAAGAAGTTTCCACCTAAGTGGTGGATTTTTTCTCCCATTCCTATAAAAAGAAAAAGCAACAGCAGCTTTAACTCAAAAAATAATGACTTAATTAAAGCTGTAGCCTCAGCATGTGTTGCAGTCCAGCCTCACCTTGGCTTTCTGCAGGACGTTTCCTTTTGTGGCGATGATGGAAGTGGGCCTGTTTTTAAGAGCCGAGGCAGCGTTTACAGGACAGTCTGCACTCGCGCTGTTGTTAGAGGGCTGGGAAGGTGCTGGGGAAGACGACAAAGGCGATGGTGATGATGGTAACAGTGAAGCTGCTTGTGTTGATATTGATAACGATGACGTCTGTGGATGAGGCAGAGTTGCAGCTTTAGTCTAAAAGACAAAAACGACGGAGAAAGTGTTGAGTTCATGCACCAAACTGATGAGCTCTGGGTGTTTGGAGCGGGCGAAGCTCACCGCCGGGGAGTCCTGGAGGCTGCTGTCCAGCGTGGTTCCCAGTGTGAAAGGCCCCGATTCCACCTTCTTCAGACTTTCCTTCACTTCTACCAGGCGGAGCTCCACCTCCACCCTGCGGCGCTCCGCCTCCCGACACGCCTCCTCCTTCTGCTTCAGACAGGCCTCCAGCTGAGCTTGCTGCTTAGCATCTGAACACACCAAACGGCTGGCTGTCAAACGGAAAACCTCACAACAGAAGACGAGTGACAAAAGCACTGAGCTGTACCCTGGCAAGCGCTCAGCTCCTCCTTTGTTTCCCTCTTCTCCTTCTTCAGGTTGGCCAGGCTGCTCCTCACCTCCTCCCTCTCCTTCTCCAGCCGATCGCGCTCGTCTATGTAGCGCAGCAGGTCCGCCTCGGTGCGGTTCTTGCCCAGTTTGACCTCAACGGCACTGGAACTCCCTGAGAATAAAACGTCGGTATTTGTTGGTAATATCACAGCTAAAATGAAAAGAGAATCCTTGTAGTTGTTGGACATTTTTCAAGCTGCTTTCGGGATTTGTTTGGCAGGTGGATCATTCCAAGTGGTTTTCAAACAGGTTTTACTCTACGTGGTCACAAAAACAAATTTTCTGGACGATAGATTTTTCCAGAAGTTATTGTGATAATTGATAATATTGTTGTTTTGAGACCATTTTAAGTAATATGATGGTAAGAGCATAATGATAATGCAAGAACACATTCTAAACGATTAGTAAACTTTAGATTATAATGAACTGGAAGACATTTTAAATATCCAAAATAAGTAAATAAAACAACAAATGAAATGAGTTTTGAAGTCTCCGTAAACAAAATAATTCTTCAAATCAATGGCGAGTTGAGACCAAAGCACCAAACTGAAGACTTTTATCATCCAGATAGACGATAAATCATGCCAATGGAAATGATTGAGTTTCTTATAATTTATCATGCTATTAATTGACTTATTGATTATTATGACAGGCCTAGTCATAATAACGCATTTTCCCCGCACATTGATAAAATTACCTCTACAACAAAAAATTAGGTACATTTTTATTCATTTATTAATTTCGAGCAGATAAAAAGTAAAAAAAAAAATTAAAACAAACTATCATGTCTAATTGACATGCAACTTTACAGTATCTGTCTGAAAAGGAGCAGGTAGAAGATCTTATGATTTCCTGACCATCTCATACTCATTAACTTACAAACATTTAAATATCCAAACACCAGATAAACTTGAATTATTTCCACATTGTATGACACTTTCTTAAATGTACAATTATTTATACATTTTTAATATAATTTTTGGTCCTTGGGGCAGCCACTTTAAACAATATTAAACTGTTTTTTAAAACTGGTTTATGTTTGCACCTTTTTGAACTCATTTAATCCATTCCATAAATCTATCCCACACACCGATAAACAAAAACTATTTTTGGTTGTTCTTATACATTGTTTATTAAATCATAACGCCCGTCTGTGTCACAAAACATTTTTGCAAACTGTTTATATTATGTGGAAGTTGATGTTTCTTACTGTAAACGAGTTGTGCGGTTTTACATTTTTACAGGGTCCCAGAATTTAAAAAAAATAACCGGTTGTATGTTCTCAATATCCCACTTCATGTAGTATTCAAATAGATTTTCTTGTATTATGTACAACGGCTGTAAATCTGTTTTGGACGTAAATGTCCAAACAATATGCCAAATGTGGTACAATGAGAGAATTATACAAACTAAACAAATAGCAACACTTTTGGCTAGTTTTTATTTTATCTGGCAGTTCATTAAAACCTTTACTTTTTAAATATTTTCCTAAATAAGGTTGGAAAGGGAGGGATTGGGCAAAATCTGCAGATCTTGAATAATGCCAGAAATATTCTTTGCATTTTGCACTTTCCAGTCATTTTTATGTTGAATATAGTGAAAAACTGCACATTATGTTGACCTATGAATCAGCTTTTAGTTCTATTTTAAAACAAAAGAATAAAAAAACTCTGAAAAGTAATGACTGAAGGGGTTCGGATTGTAACGCCTGAAGCTGTAATGGGTGAGTCTTTCCACCAGATGGCGCCATTCCACATCACTCAGGAACACAAGGCGACCATTTCCACCTCAGTACCGCCTCTAAATCTTGATGTCGTTGTTGGACCTTACCTATGGTGTAAGCCTTTGGCCGTGCTGGTTGTGGGCTGTGAGGGAACCCAGCTGGACTCTTTTGTGCTCCAGGCAAACTGAAGGCTTGTGGGACGCCCAGGCTGCTCCTCTTTGACGTCTCCTGGCTTTGAGTCTTGACAGGCTGAGGTTGTGAGGGACTCCGCGATCGCTGCTGTTCTGCTTTGCTGGGGGAAGACGCTGAATTTGGCCCATTTAACACAGGGCTGGACTCTGGCTCGGTACGGTTCGTTGAAGTGACCTGGAGATTAAGGCATGGATTGATTTAATCTAAGTGTACAGAAAGAAGCTCATAAAAAAGCTGAAGCATGGGATAAATCTCCATTGATTTTCCGATAAAACTTATCCAGGTATTTATACTACAATCCCACCTTAAGGCCTGAAAGTCTTCATTTCTTTGCTTTGCATCTTTATTTTATTATTTTAATTAATAATGACAGCATGGGTTAAAAGTTCTTTCTTCTGTTAATGATACTCAGCCTGACTAAATTACATAAAAAAGCTGGATGATGAATTGTTTATGCTTTTCTGTTTAACATTAGACAGGATTTGCTAAATATTCATGGTTACATTGATGATACTCAGCAATAGTTCTCCAAAAAGTCAGATAAATCGATTTATCCAGACGAATAGTTTCCAAACTTTTCAGCTTTTGACCACAACAATTATCACTACACAGGAATTTAATAGCACCAACATTTGTAACTTCAGCTCCTATCTATTGTAACATTTATGGTACAAACTTGCTTAACCATTATTGTTTTAAAAGCTTTAAAGAAACATATTTATTCTGAGACACCTGCCATTGTGATCAGGTTTTTGGGACAAATGTTTTCCATCAAAACAACTAAAATGAGAAACGTTTAATCTGAAAAACTAGTGAATTCATTTCTAACACCCAGACTGAACGATCACAGCTCTATTATTACTGGAATGTCCAAAGAAAGAGAAAGAAAAAAATCTACAAAAATCAAGAGCTTATCTCCAGCAGCTACTTTTTACTTTCACAAAAAAAAAAAAAAATCTTCAACATATAAAGCTCTGAATGCCGTGTTAAAGATTTAATTATTTAACATTTTTCCTCAATGGTAGACTTTGTACTGGTTATTTCTAGAAACTAGCTCTAGCTAACTCCCTACACAATCGTTTTTACTCCTTTCTACTTTAAACTTTCCAAACTGGAGTATCAGTATGCCAGGATAAAGATTTTCTTTTCTTCTTCTCACCTGAAAAGCTTTCAGACCTTGTTTTTGTGGATTTTATGTCTACTCCCAATTCACATCTATTGTTTGGGATGTTTAGACTTTCGGCGGATGAGGGCTGGGACAAATCTTAGATTATCTACCTCTTTAACTTGGCAAGAGGAATCCTTCTGGCCCTCTCCAGGGATTGGACAAACTCTAGGAGGTTCCTTGAGAGGCGGAGAAGCTTTGGCTCCGCAGGCCGTGTGGAGGAAGGAGCGCATCGGGACCAGGTCCAGGTAAATTCTGTTGTTGCTGTCTTGCTCTGTGGCATTGTCTGGCTGTGTTGCATTGTGATCCTGGGGATTGTTTTTTTCCTCACAGCTCGGCTGGGTATCCTCCTCAGCATCCTGCGCGATATGGGAGTAGGATGTTAGTGATGGAAAGCAGCCGGATGATTGTTGTCAAAGTGAAACCGAAAATAGCGGAGATTATCTAAGCCTACCTCGGGATCAGCTATTGATGCCACGTCATCGTAAATCTCATCAGAGTTTTGAGGAATAGAAGGGAGGGCGTCTATGTACGTATTTGACTCTGAATATCTCCTTTGCATCAAGCTGGAGAGAAACACAGGCAAACAAAAGTCTCAGCCAGATGTTCCATGGCAGTGGAGAGCTGCGACTCCTCGGGTGAATAACTTACTGGAAGGAAGTCTTTGCGGCGGTGACGATGGTGCAGACCCTTTCGGAGTCAACGTAGTCGTACGTCAGGTCCTCCGGGTCCGTTTTGGTTCCCGTCTGTGACAGTAGGAGGCCCAGCCAGTGACCCATATCTGCTGAAGTTTTCGCCTGGGAGAAGAACGGGAGGAGGGAAGAAGGTATGTGCGCTCAATGCAAAACAAGCACTTGCAACATCCTGGGTCTAAAGCCACATGGTTACATGCCATCCATCGCTTTGGATTAATCAAACGATTGCTACAACAGCATTTAAGATGTGAACAGTTTGCTACTCTCAACATGTTGCAATACTATTCACACCCCTCAAGTTTTTCAAGTTTTGTAACATTACAGCTTCAAACTTCAATGTAGCTTGTCGAATTTTATTATGTGGCAAACCAACACAAAGTTGAGCACAAATAAAAATGCGAAAAATTTGCATCTGCTTTCATTCGTGCCCCTACAATGTGATAACACTAAATAAAATTAAGAAATTCTTGAATAAATCCAGTTAATCTGCGTGTTTTTCAATGAACATCGGTGAACAAAAAGGACTGTGGCAACGATGTGGAGAAATCTAAAGCAGGGTTTTGTCCTCAGCAATATTTCAACATTGATGTGGCGTCTGTGAAGGAGATGCAGACATCCACAGCTCACGTGGCAGAATCGATCAAGAAGACGTCTACAGGTTGTGCACTCCACCGAACTGGACTCAATTGGCAAGAAGAAAGCCATTTTTGAAAGAAAACTGTATGATTTATCATTTAAAGTTTGCCCCACGCCAATGCAGAGGACTCGGCGCTCTGTCAGAATATAGCAAAACTGAACATTTTTTTCTTTGAGCAAGGACATGTGCAGCAGAAAACCAACACTGCACATCATCCTGAACACACTATAACCACGATGAAATGTGGAGGTGGCAGCATTGTGGTTTCTTCAGCAAGTTTTAAATGAATTAAACTAAATACATGGAAATCTAGGATAAAAACTTGTTAAATACAGAAAAAAAAGACTTAAAACTAAGGCAGAGGTTCAACTTCCAACAGGATGACCCTAAACATACAGATTCAGACAGAGCAACATGAGGATAATCTACATCAAAGCACAAACCTATTTGAAAATCACTGAGGTTCAGCCATTTTATCAAGAAGAATAGGTAAATGTAGCCTCTACTCGCAGTGAACGGTGGCTCTCAGATTTATAGTAGGCTGAACTGAACTGCATGTCATACTTTTAAAAGCTTCCTTACAGTTTGGTAGACGTCATAAAATCTCCCCAAATAGGTTGAAGTTTTCATGCTTTAATAATGCTGTAGCAGATTTCGACCAGACACATATAAACAACCGTTTAACCTTTAGTGATCCTTGTGCATGAACTATATGAGACCATAAGTATAAAACCCCTCTGAGTCTCTACATACAGTTTCTCTGAACCAATGATTAGTTTGGAAAAATAAAAAAGGAGGAGGCCTCAGGACTAAATAATAAATTCCTGAGCCTATGACAAAATACGCACTGCAGCTGGGTGGTACTGTAGGACTAATGAAAGAGGGTGTAGCTTTAGTCTCCGAAATCCCAGCACAACCACACCCTTCACATCCATCCATCCACACACACACACACACACACATACACACACACACACACGGGACCACCCTTGTGTGAATGCATATCTCATATACCCCAAGTCAGATGCAGGCAGAATGTGTATTTTTAAAATAAGTCGGTGTTAGGGATTGTTTTAGACTTTGCTTGTTTGTCAGATCAGCATTAAATCAGCCAGCTCTTATGAGAAAATGAGCCATGGACAGGAAACGTACCACATCCGATCAGGTGTCAGGATCTATTTACAATAACGTTTGCTAAATCAGCATATGCAGCGAAATACCGCTGTGCTGTGGTCAGGTTAAAAGTAACAGAAAGTGTGCAAAGTCTTAAGCGTTTATTTAATCTCCTGTTTGAGAGAAATGCAGCGTTTATCTACCTCTAATGTCGCAATCTGTGTGCCGTCCAAGTCGATTCTGAAAGAGTAGAGGTGCTCGGGGATGGGGTCGGGCAAAACGCTGCAGCCCTCCAGGGTCACCGCTGGCTGGCTCACTTTGTTCTTCCCCTTGTCTTGGTAAAACCACAGCTGTCCGTTTTTTATGAGACACCAGCAGGTCCGCCACTGGCTGTTCACCAGAACGTTCAGGTAACCTTTAAAAAAAGAAACGAAACCTTCATCAGGAGGCATCTGTTTAGAGCTGAAAATATTAAAAGCTCAGGAAACGACTGTCACTGTGGAGGAAAGCAGCTGAAACATTGTCCATTTACATTTTATGACTTTCAAGCAAACCACTAAATTCGTGAAACAGGTACACAATTTCTTATGTTTTGCATTTAACCAGAATCACAGTTTATGATGTTACAAGTAGAATAATCAAGGAGTCATATCAAAACTTGTTAGCATTAGCCTAGCATTGTGGCCCCGAACATCTTGCCCCTGCTGCCGACCTTTTCATGAAGACTGTGGATGATTTATTTTTAGAAGAAAAAATGTTAAAACAATGTTGCTTTTATGTTACATGAGAACTGAGAACAATATTCAATAGTGATTAACGAACATACCGTTTGCAGGTAACCAAAATCCACAAATATTTGAGACTTCCTCTAAAAACACTTCTAATTGCATATTCTAATAGTTCAAACTCTAAATATACCTCAATATGCTTAAATTCAAATGCCTTATTAGCAAAGAACATCCCTAAGATACATTTTCTTCACTGTCTTGGTTTATATAAGCAGCAGTTTTGTCAATGGCTACGTTTACGCTGCTGGCTGAAGTGACGCAATTCCAATTTCTCTTCCCGTAATGCGTCAGTCTGAACAACTCAGGTCGGATATTTTTCGAATATCCACTTGGATATTCGATACGTATCTGATATTTTCAAATGTGACCCAAGTCCGAACGGCCAGGTCGCATTCATCCAACGTAACGTCATTGATACTCGACAAACGTCACCATTCTGCGTCCTGAAACGCGGCAAGCGGGAAGAAAAACAACAATCATGGCGGACTATAATGAGGATTAAGTTGTTAATATGCTGGATCCGGTCAGACAACAACTTTAAAATCATAAAATATGCTCCACTGTTGGCATCCATGTTTACTTCCGCAAACACTGAGCACGCTCTCTACGTGACGTTAGTGCGCCCTCTACTGCGCATGCGGGACACTTTCAGGTCCTTTGCAGTTCACACTGGAGATCACATACAAGTCTTATATTTGGAAGTATGAACAATCACGCCAAAAAATAAAAATAAAAAATACGATTTGACAAAAAAATTGGAATTGGCTCATTTCAGGGTGTAGTGTGAAAGCAGCCTATTTGTAATTTTGCAAAAAAAAGTACTGCTTATAAAAAACATCAGTTGAGCATAAAGCAGAATACTTTTGTCAGTAAAACACCAATGCAGTCATCAAATTGGAATGACTTTAGGAGGCATGAATGGAACAGAGTGAAGTAGATCTGTGGTTACCTGAGGTGTCGACGCTTTTCTCGGGGCTCTCCAGCGAAGATGGTTTTTTCTTCCCAATGTTCATCAGATTGCTGAACATTAAACCTGGGCCATATTTTTTCTTCACTATAGCGACAAAGAGGGGGAAAAAAAGGTATTTTTTTTATGTGAAAATACAAGAAATGGCTTCCTGAACCAATGTTGGATGTGTTTGACTACCAAAATAAAATCCACTCACCATCTTTGTTTTCTGTGGTTTCTGTGTGGCTGTCTGTGCTGCTGCCACTCTCTGAAGCCAGCGAGTGTCTCTCATTCAGATCTCCCTGTGTGTTTGTATGAACAATTTATTAATTTCAAAAGCGAATTTTTCAAAAAATAAATGATTTTTGATCCCACTGGTTTATCTAGAACTCCAGAGGTCTAGTACATGTAAAGAAAATATTAGAACAAGCATACCTTAGTGCAAATAAGCCGTGGGGAGTCTGATGCAGAATGTTGAGGATCACAGTTTTCAGCTGGCTTGGGACTTATCTCCTGAATAACCTAACATGGAAAACACATCCATGTGTTTTTTCCCACACTTTAACCTTAAAATAATTGAAATTATTGCAGAGAAACACAGAAAATTGATCACCTTAAGCCACTGCTCAGTTTGTTCTTTGCTCTGCAGGCCTAACACAATGGCCTCGCCTCCTACTGGGATGATCTTCAGCTTGTGCTCTTTTTTCTTTGGCTGTTTTTCTTTGTATATCACACTGCAGCCCAACAGGCTAACGTCCAGCAGTGGTGTCTGGTCCTTGGAGCTTTTGTAGCACTAAGAAAAATAAAGAAACCAGGGTGACTTCATCTCTACGGTGCGTGCTGACAGCATGTTCTCCAGTTTTACAGCGTAGCAGTAATTTATTGAGGTTTGTGGGCATTTGTCTGCACTCAACTTTCTCAAGGATCTTTCATTACGTTTCAGTCACGTTGTGGGTTTGGACTTTGAGAAAAACACTGCAGCACACGGTACAACTGTCAGTTATTGATATCCAAATCGTTTGTCAGCTGGGCTGACATTTGGTTAAAACACCTGGAGTTCACAGTAAACACCAACAGGAAATCTGTCAAGGTTTGTAGCTGCAAAAAAAAAAATCCTCATCCATTCACCGTTGTGCTTTACAATTAGCATGTGGTCTTTGATGCCGCATGCAGCTTGGTTTTCACCAAACATGATGTGCACTGTGGTCAAGCAGCCCTGCTTTGGTCTCGTCTGTCCTGAAGGTGTTATCCAAAAGGTCCTGTGGTTTTTATTTTGTTGAGAAAACTTTGGTGAACCTAAGCCCTCAAATTTGTTCTTTTTAAAAAGAAAATACTTTCTCTTTTCAAGAACTCGACAAAGGGCTGTAACGATTCCTCGAATGATTCGAGGAAACGAATCGAAGCTTTGTTAAATTACGTTTTATTATTTAGCGCACCGTGTTGCGGCCGGGTCATTATTTGCGTTGCGCAGCGCTCTCACTTCCGCATACGAATTGTTGACAAAAGCTAAGCGTTAGCAGCATAAAGTAACATTTTAAAGTTTGGTCTGGGAGAATTTTATTGATTTATAATAATGTCTGGTTTTTTAAAATTGTTTTTGGGGGACCAATAAGCATCCTTAAAAAGACTGGCGTGCTGCCTGGAGTACGGCAACCTGGTGGTCGGTTCAGAATGGCACACCGGAAAAATAAATTTACCACCATCCCGGTTGCAACAAATGGGTGGTGAAGCGTATCGTGGCGGTACATAGCTGGTGAAGGTGAGAGTTCATTTATTAAACTGACTGAAAAGGAATACATAAACTAAACGCTGGAGTATAGACATTTTTTCTAAGCATATTTGTGATTTGTGAGCACAAATCACAAATATGTGATTTCTTTTTCTGAATTCTTTTTCCATTCAGAAAAAGAAGCTCTGAATGGAAAACTAAAACTTTTAAAATGATATTCGCAGATTCTTGCGGCTGCTGACCTGCTTGCCTCTAAGAATAAATAGACATTTAGATTATTTCTAACACATTCATGTCCCTCAAACTCTTTTTTTGTTAAATTGAATATAATTTAATATTTTTGTATAACTTTTCTTCAGGTTCACTTAGAAAGTGAGCTATTATTGCAACAGGTTAATTTTCTAAACTACATAAAAGTTATTGTTAGGGATGGTCAAATATGAAAAATTGGATACCAATATTTTATTTTATCAAAATCTTTTTATCCGATTACTCGATTAATCGGTAGAATACTCGATTACTAAAAATATTGGTTACAACAGCCCTAATTGCTAAAGCATTTCTGCCAAATGAGGACAAACAAATTTAAAATGTGGCTTTTTTGGGTCACTTATTTAGGCATTGATGTGTGACTTAAATATAAACCCAATGGGATGTTATTAGTTGACAGAGTAGCAGGTGTCTTGACTAATTTTCAGCTGTCAGATGGTCACACACCACTCTGAAACATTTGGGTAAAAAGTTTAGTCCATCGCCAACCCTGACTGGATGGAATAAAAGTCTGACAGCAGCAAAAAAAGCCCAGATCAACACTTCCTCTACCACCTTACAGTGGTTTGTGCTCTTTGGCCTGATATGCAGTTTGGTTCACTGTGAATAACGGTCAAACTTTTCTAATTTAGTTTTGTCTGTCTTAAGGTGACTGTTCAAAAGGTCTTTACTTCAGAAGCACATATCCAACCCTAAGCTGTGCCAACAAGTTATTTTTAAAGAGAAGAAACATTCATCTTGCAACCATTTTAAATATGTTTAATCTGATAAACAGATATAGTCAAAGACTGACCTAAAAGTTTAATAATCTACTATTTAATGAACATTTTAATAAACAGGAATCTCTTGAAAATTGTGGTCATTTCTTCTCTGAAAGATGGTTATGAGAACCGAAGTAAAGTTAATAGAACTTGTCTATGTTTTCCACTTTAAATAATTAAAGTACACCTTAAAACTATTCAGAAATTAATTGGGCATGCTTTCGTTAACTGTTTTCTATGCATAATAGCAAACTTACCTTAGTTTACACATTGCATACCAAGATAATAAGTCATTACAAAGGTTAAATAGTGAGAATAACTTGTCAGAAAGAAATGCACACTGACCAGCAATAACAGAAGGACACAGAGAAATCTCTTGAAGTCAATGACAAACCTCTGCCCAAAATAATGACTGTTTACAGAAATCATCTCGATACTTCAATACAAGCAGAAAAATAAATTACATTTTGTAATTTAGGTTTTCAGGCTGAACTTACACATTAGTTTGATCTAAAATTCCTCTAATTACAGAGGGGAAACACACTACAGCTGATGTTCTACACAGAACATCTGCTGGTCTTTAACTGAGCGTGCAACCCACCAGAAGACGATGATCTTTGATGACACAGAGCTGCTTGGCCCACTGGCCAAGCCACTTCTTCCTCCACAGGAAGGCGCAGATTCGAGCGTCCTTCATCAGTTCTATAGACGCCTCGGCTGACGGCCACTGGTGCTGAGCTGACGGTGACTTCTCTCTGGTCACCTCCTCTTCGTCGTACGACTCGTACGAGCTGCTGACGGCGTCTCCGTCGTCTAAGAGGAAAAAAAACCCGCAGAGGCAACAGTTAAAACTTTGGAAGGAGCGTCGCTTAAAGGATTGTTTAAAGCAAGCTGAAAGGGGTGGATGGTTTTGGAGGAGTTAATGAGCTTAATGTCCGATCTCCTGATCCTCTTGAGTGAAGCATTTCCTCACAAAACTTAAGCAGACGGATGAATTTTAAACAACAGATGGATGATTGGCAGGAAAATGAGGACAAGTGAAAAGGACACATTCAGGAAACTGATAAGTCTGATTAATGGCGGCAGCTCCCTAACATGCCACGCTCCGACCATGCTGGTTTCCCCATGCGTGTTTTGGTAGAGGCAAAATAAAAACAAGAGCAGACATGCCACAGAGACACAGGAGTCTCATCTACCCCCGGTGATAACGGCATAAACCACACAGTCTGAGCTGAGCACTCTCGTCCAGGGCTCAGAGAGGAGGCCAGACCGCGCCAGATCTGCACAGTATCAAAAAAACCCTTAAGAAGACAGGAAATATGGGATGTTTTCTTTAATAAAAAGTATCAGTTGAACATAAGGAATTAAATGCATTTATAAAAAAATACAGATCTAACAACAATGAAGTAGATTTAATAAACCTACCCCATTATTATCGTAGATTTAATTTTTTTGGTCTAGTTTCTAGTGCAAATGTCTAACTACATTTAAAATAAGACAAAACTAACTTACAAGCAACTTTTCAGCAAGATGTAAGAACTTGTTTTAAGTTAGTAATACCCTAATATTGCAGATTATTTCACTTACGTGAAAAATAATCTGCCAAATAATCTGGAACAAGTACTTTTTCTGCAATTTTAAGGAATTATTAACTTACAAAAAGCTCATATTTTTTGCTGAAAAGTTATTTGTAAGTTAGTTTTATCTAATTTCAAGTGTACTAAGATATTAGGCCCAAATTGCTTGGTAAGATTTTCTGTTTTTACAGTGTTCACAGAAAAGGCAACATCCTCCCATTGATTGGTACCCCTAACAAATCCTCTAAAAGAAATATCCTTGAAAAAAAGTTGAGCAGTAATTTAGGAAAATTTAAAAACAAGTAAAATGTTGGAAAATATGCACAGAGACCAGGATGGTAAGAGAGGTAAAAATCTCCAGTGTTAGAGGACTGTAACCAAGAATGGCAGCTCAAGATCGTCAACCCTGCGGACCAAACCAAAAGATGCTATGTGCAAACCAGCTGTTTGTGGGAATGCCAGGAAAAAGCCTTTTCTACCCCACCATAACAAATCCAAACCAGTGGAGTTTCTTTCCTCATCCTGGGATTTTAATTGGGACTTCGGTCAGACGTGGCTAAAATTGAGTTTTTATAGCGTAACCACTGGAGGTGGTTCTGGTGCAAAACAAAAGAAACACCAGGAGATTTTAGGTAAATAACTGATGGTGTGTACAAGAAAACCAACAATAGGGTTATCTTTGGGTATTTCAGCTGGAACATTAGTCAAATTAACACAGAAATTGTTGCAATGACAGAAAAGCAATTTTTTTTCATGACTGTCTCAAACTCCAGAACCAAACACTGTAGAAAATGATGAGCTGAAAAGGAGAACAAGACTCCTTTGGTGGTCAAAGATCCCAATGTTACAGAAAACCAAGTGCTGCCCTTTTGGCTAAAGGAATTGTAAAGTATTATCACCCGGGGTGTCAACAATCAGTGATTTATTTAAAAGTAATTACTTCCTCACTAAACCAGAGCTGAAAATCCCAAGATGGCCGCTGAGTCTATAAAACAAAGTGATAGCTGTATTAATGAACAGTTTATCTGCATTCATGAATAATTAACTCAGCTCCAACCTCTGCTGGTACACGTGTAACTAGAGTGTTTGAAAGCATAATTTGTTAAGGACACCAGTGTAGCAACAATTAATAAACTCAAGTTTTTCCAAAATGCAGCTTGGATTAGTTTGGATTTAGGGTTGAATAGAACAAGAAGTTTCTAATATTTAAGACGTTTATTTCAGCTTATTTCTGTTGTTACATCAAACCAAACTTCCTCACAAGTTTTACATAACATGTAGCTCAACTATATTTGAGTTGTTGGTGTTTTTCTGCATTATTTGCTTTATCTATTTGTTTTGTTTTCGTACAAACACAATAAATATGATGTTCAGCTCAGTAAAGAAGTAGATGTGTGTACTATTAGGTAGAAATCTATTGCCAACATAAATATACAGATTTTACAAATGCATTATTTGCACATACGGTAACCGGTAACATTTTTATGAGTATAGAGTCTTCCACGTATAAAACAATTTTATTGTTATTTTCTGAAATATTATGCGATAATTGCTTACATAAGATAAATCTTTAATAAAAAGACTCTTCTTTGAAGTAGAATCAAATGCAGCTTCACATAACATTTAAAATGATCCAATTGTCGTTTTTTATTTGGTTGCATTATACTAATTTGCCACTAGATGTCACTAAATGCTAAAAAGTGCAACTCTTGGTGGTTTTGCGGAAAGTGTAAAGAAATCTTGAAATATTTTGCAAAGGACCTTACCGTTGGTCGTTTCCTCATAGGGTTGCGCCTCCTCATAGTAACTCTCTGAAGGATCTATACAGGCTGGGGCTGGAATTGGAGGCAAGGGGAACGGTTCCCGACCCACTACGCCCTGACAAACAAGAGAAATCTGTTGAAAAATTCAGTTAGTTGAAATAGTTTGTAAAAGTTTATCCATTTAATCTGTCATCAGTACGTCTGAACTATGTGTGGATGGTGAATAAATGTAAAAACAAAACAAAAAATCGCACACATTCACGCATTTATTATTAGTCATGTTTTATTCCTGCAGCCTGAACTTATCGTTAATCCAGCTAGGAGTAAGTAGGGAATTCCTCGTGTAACCAATCCTTGTCTGACCCAGTGCACTAGAGAGCAAAACTCTGCCTTCAGGGGAGAGTGTGTGAGAGCATAGACATAGGAGAAGGAAGTGTGACGTGTGTGTGTGGGCGTGCGCGTGTGTGTGCACCCAGCGGGTTTTCCTGAAATCAATCAGCAGTCTGGCTTCACTTCTGTCTCTCTTGTCAACTCCTGTGTGGCAGACCGTCTGTCTGCCCCATGCCAAGCACTCAACCAAAGACAGTAAATTAGCTACATGGTCCAAAACACATTTCACAGACATCTGTTATCACAAGAATCTATCTTATTCTGCCTTTCCAAGGAATAATGGCTTGGAAAATCCTGAAGAATTCATCCTAATGGACGAATCTGAACAAGCTGTGATTTTTAGACTATACAACGGCTTACAAAAGCACTCACGCCACAAATATTTTTATATTTTGACCAATAGAAACAAGCACATAATTGTGAAGTGCAAGATAAATTATACTTGTCTGCCAAGTTTCTCACAAATAAAAATCTGAAAAGTGTGTTCAGCCAGTCTGAGTCGATGCTCCGTAGGATTAGCAAGTCTTTCTAGGTGAGATCTTTACCAGCTGTGTACATCTAGAAAAAGACATTTTTATCCATTTGTCAGTCATATTGGACAGAAATGAAGAGTACCTGTTGGCATCAATTCAAAAGTATAGTCAGAATTTCAGATTTTCTTTGTTTTTTTAACTGTTTCAGGGTAATTTTGATGTGCTGAATCCAAAAATCACACTGGTTTTATTCAATCAGGTCAACTTTCTGAGCTATGGATGCAACACGAGCATCAAAATGCATGACTTGTTCTCACATCTGGATCGGTTTCCTGAGGATCTGGGATCAATGAGTGACGAGCAGGAGAGACGATGACGTAATGTTTAATTTACATGTACTTAACCTTAAAAGTGTTTATTATTCAATTCACAGAAATCCAAGTTTGTGACATTCAGTTAATACATTCTGTTAGGAAACACTATTTTCTCCTACAACCTTCTTTGGATGAGAATGGAAATGGAAATGAATGTTTAATGGAAATGAACTGATAATGTCATCAATTTAGTCATCAGATTGAGATTCTCTAAATCAAATTAGTATTTGCATTAAATACGGACACTTTTAATGCAAAGTTGCTTTACAAGTTGCACTAAAAGTCTATTAAAAGTGCAAACGTTGCATAATTGGGTAAATATTGGCACCTTCATGTAAAGATGGCTCTTTTAATGCAACTTTGCATCAGAAGCGTCATTATTCACCGAATGACAGCTCATGACAACAGTGATAAACATTACTAAAGACTCCTTCATGTTCATAACAGGTGTTATGTCATATTTATGACAGCGTCATGTCAGTCTTATGCAGATCCCTTCACATGAAGTGTTGCTGAATAAAAACCTGACCTGATTAAGAAAAAATTATGTCATTTTTGGATTCAGCGGTGCAAAATAGTCCTAATTCAGTTGAAAAAACAGACAATTTCCAAAAAACATTTTTTCGTAACCCAGTGTTATCTATTGGGACTAAGTTGAGACTTTGACTAGGTCATTTTAATCCATGTATGCGTTTTAATCTGCACCATTCGATTGTTGCTGTAGCTGAATGTTCTGCATAATCAAATGTTGATCTTCAGCCTCAGGCTCAACTCTTTTGCCATGCACTTCCTGGTGGGAAGTGCATGGCAATTCCCACCAGGATTGCCATGCACTTAGCTCCATCCATCTTCCCACCAGCTACCCTGCTGAAGAAAATCATTCCCACACCACATTCTCCCACATGTTTGCTATTCCCCCTATACGGATTGTAGCAACCTGGAATCATGACTTCTTTTGTCTTTCTCTTAAAGGTTTTCTTCTCACAACCTTTCTGTAAAGGCCAGATTTATGGAGTGAACGACACTCTGGGAACACTGTGGGATTCCCCTAGTGGAGCTGGCTCAAGAGAGGGAAGTCTGGGCCTTTCTACTGCTGCCCCTGTGACCCAACACCAGATTAAGCAGAAGACAAAAGATGGATGGATGAAAAAGTTGTTCTGTCAACACCTGTGCGTTGCTATGAGCTGCTAACTGGTGTGTTCCTTGGTCTTAATAATGCTCAGTCACACTTTACTACTTTACTTGTTTAAGGCAGCAAATTCTGACATAACTAGTGATTCAAGAGCATTTAAATGTTGCTGCAGTGTTGAATTCCTTGCAAAGATACAATCAGAGAAAGATACACAAAAGGCATGAAAAATACTTCCTTGAATTTCTGCACAGTGCTTATTGTGTTGCGACATTGCACACAGATGTTTGTATGCATCAACCTATCTTTGCGCAACAATCTCTCCGTTCAAAACATGATTAGTCATTTCTTCAAAGATCACTTTCTCACTCCCACTCTGTGCTGGAATAACTCCTACATCTCTCCGCAGGAAAACAAGGTCTATCCCATCGACTTGTGTCCACAGGCTTTCATGGGATGAGGTAACCGAAGTGGCAAGAAGATCCGAGATACACAAGTTTAGTCTGGCAGACGTGAAAACAAGGATGGTGGAAACCTTCGAGTAAAAGTGGAATCTATTCTTTCCTTTATGATGATGTGATATGATCAAAAATTAAGGTATTTTCCAGATAGAAATCAAATATGCAGACGACTACAGGGATGATGTGAGGTTAAAAGCATTTCAGATAATCTGTTTGTGTGGAATAAAGCCAGCATTGATGCAGGCAGCTTGTATTTTCATAGAGATTTACGGTGAACTCTCAGAGACCCTAAATGACATTTCTAAACTATTTTCCTCCCACCACTAATGTCTGGACACACTTCCTGCATTCTTTTACTTTCGCTTGAGTTCCTGTAAAACTTACAAATTATTGTAAAACTCACAGAGAAGTTTTGATGAACAAACAGATTTGAACAAACTGGAAATATTTGGTTCAGATCAGAAACGCTGGTGGTTGAAATAGATTCTCCTCAGGATGGTTATTCTGAACATTTTAGAATAATCCAATTTTTAATTTGAGAAAACATTAAATCCTAAGAACAATCCCAATTTAACAGAAAAATAAAGTTTTTGCCACACTCCCCACTGTCTCATTTATTAGCACCCTTGTTGGTGACACTTTAAACTAATTGAAAAACACTTCCACATGTGGAATTTGGCCACGTGGTTTTGATCAGTACTCTACCGAAAACCCGAGTTTATATTTCAAATGTCCAGGTGTTTCAAAAAAATTACTTTGGAAAACACTTAACGGTGAACACAAGGTTCATTTCTGCATATGCATCCTGCGTTTCATGACCAACTCACCTGGTTTTTGTTGAATGAAACGTCCAATTCGTCTCATATGACCAGAGACCAAGGCTCTAGTTAAAATCTCCAGGAGAGTTCAACAAACTCCACATGTTTATACGCTACGACAGAGACGGCTGTTTCGTCCAGATGCCTCCCAAACAACAAGCTTGTTTGGAGTAATGACGTCGGATTGTTGTTATGGAGACTTCACCCTGAGGTTTGGAGATGTTTTTCCCTCCCTGCCCTACCATCCTGCTCATGGGTTGTGGTGGAGAGATCAACTTAACTTGTGGCTAAGAGAAGTGGGCCTCTTTATCACATTATCTTCATACTGTAGGAAAATGAAAGTTGCTGATTTCTAATTTAAAATGCCTGGACACTCTGATTACTTTCATGTAGTAAGAATTGTTGAAGGCTTTAATAAATGTGACACTGGTGATTTTGTTTTGTTTTATGCATTTTTACACATATTTAACAGGGATGCAAAAAGTGTTGAGGTTGCTGCATAACCAATCTGTAAAAAGTTTATTTTTTATTTTTTAAATTGAGCCACATACTTAAAACAAACCATATTTGTCTCTATGAATAAAAATCATAAAAATCATCATTTCTAATGTGGGCTGTCAGAGACCCTTCCTGTCACTCCCTTTAATCAGAGAGGTCCCTGTTTGTGAGCTGTTCCCACAATATCAGGTCAACCATCTCACACATTTCCAGTAATGCACAGCAGATGCAGCAAGCTGTCATAATACGTGGCGTCATGTCACGGTCTGCACGCAGTCACAGTGACGACGACTCGGCTTAATAGCCCGCATGCCAGAACGCGCAGGAAAGGATCCACCAAAGGCGGGCGTGGGACGAAAAGTGTTTTCATCGCAGCAAAAAGAGGAGAACAGCAGTTTTATGTTAGAGGGTCCTTCAATGGTTCAGAATGCAAACATCAGCAAATGTAGCCGTCGCCATCAATGCTGTGCTGGTTTTCTGTTAGTTTTAGGGGTAACACTTTATTTGAAGGGGGGTGAATAAGACTGTCATGACACTGTCATAAACATGACATAACACCTGTCATGAACATGAATAAGCCTTCATGAATATTTATGACTGTTGTCATAAAGTGTCATTCGGTAAATAACCAAGAAATCATTACTGATATAAATTTGTTATAAAAGTATTACTGATTGCACTTTCAAAATGAGGTAACTTTATGTTATTAAAGGTAAAGTTTAAACAGTAATGATTTCTTGGTTAATGTCAAGTTGTCATAACAAAGACATTTTGAATAATGTCAACTTTGTATTAAAAGTGTCGTAATTTACCGAATGATGCTTTATGACAACAGTCATAAATATTCATGAAGGCTTATTCATGTTCATGACATGTGTTATGTCATGTTTATGACAA
This sequence comes from Poecilia mexicana, assembly GCF_051168715.1. Lineage (NCBI taxonomy): Eukaryota > Metazoa > Chordata > Actinopteri > Cyprinodontiformes > Poeciliidae > Poecilia > Poecilia mexicana. Next base: position 21,319,645 of record NW_028263388.1, read on the forward strand.
TGTAATGACAGTCTTATTCACCCCCCTTCAAATAAAGTGTTACTGTTTTAGGTCACATCTATTGTTTGAGACAGAATGAAATCCTGAGTTAAGATAAATTTTGGTTATTCATCAGTTTTAAAGGTGGAGCCTGAAACTTTTTCAAATACAACTGATTTGGTGTGGCAGCTGATTCGCTTTAAGGGTCAGATAACATTGATATTGAGATACAAACAAAACCTAAAATAATTAACATTATTACCTAAATTAAAACAGATAAAAATAAATAAATCTAGACTTAATTTAATAAAGTAAATATAATTATTCACATTCAGTTTAATAAAACTCCTGGTGTAATTGTCATGAAGCTAAATTTAGGAATAATGTTAATTACTAAAAGTCACCTGAAAGCCGAATCATAAAAACATATTCTGGGTTTGCTTTAGAACCGCCATGCTGAAGGTTTTGTATTTATGTCATTTGTTTCCCTGTACTCTGTGTACATCAAAAAATCTTATGCAAAATCTTCCATATGAAATGATAGGAACTTATATTATGCAAACAAACAACTAACAAGCTGGAAGATGACGACATAAACAGGCATTTTCTGAGGCAGTCCTGATGTTGCAACATACATTATGTTTGCACCAGTCAGTTGATTAAAAGACGGTTGAGGAACTTTAAAGGAGCAACTAAAGTTATCTGAATGTTTAAGGCTTTTATTGTACCAAACACCCAGAAGTTGAATTTAATCAGGTGTGGATGTTGCACTTGAGCCAAATACAATCAAAAGAGAAAAAGAAAAACTGCAAAATGTTTTCATTTGATATATTTTGCCCTTCTTATATTACACATTGTGTTCAATAATATCTAAAGATTGCATTTATTTTCTCGTTCAATAACATATTTTCAATTTTAATAAAGTATTTACACATTTACCCATTATTCGCCCGCGAACAGCTGAAATCCACAAACACCTGAGGTGCCCTCTAAATGCTTACAAGTGCTTATTTTAATAATTCAAATACCAAACATGCTTTAGTAGGCAGAGTGAAAACTGTCTTAGTACTACAGCAGAAACGGAAATCCTCCGTCTTTTGATCAAATACATAAATAGACAAATTTCCCACATTAATTTGAATTATGTTCCACAGAAAAGCAATAGGCGGTGGTCCCCTGTCATCATCCAGTGATGTAAATGGTGCAAACCTTGGACTCAATAAGAAATAAGTTTTATTAGTTTTATTGGGATTTTTTTCCTAATAAAATTATTACTATGACTACCTCATGATTGAGATGGATGTTTTCTTTTCATCAAAGTGGCAATGGAGTAAATAAAAGTAACAGTAAAAAAACCCAATTAACTGAGGGAACTCTCTTTTTAAAAAAGTCCAATAACAGGAACGTCCAAGCCCACTCTGGTTCTTCAGAAGAGGATCTGGGTGGGTTAGGTTAGTCAGAAACTTACCCAGAGTTTTACAGAAACAGCTCATCTAAGCACCAAGTTAGAAATTCCTGTTTCAGATTAGGGGTCTAAATGCTTTTTGCCCTCCCTTGAAGAAACATCCCCTTAATGAGACTGCAAAATAGATTACACAGAGCAGTGAAGGCATCTGTTATTAATTAAAACAAAAAAACAAAAAAAGAACGACAAGCATTCCAGAGCAGCAGCAGCAGCAGCAGCCCCCCCATCCACACCGCCCACCCACTGTTATCTCTATCTGTTTTCCCTTCTTCTCTCTCCATTTCTGTCATCTTCACAAAAACTAAATCTCCTGGTTGTGTGGGTGAAGGCCAACTGGAATGTTGAAAAAGACACACACACACAAAAAAGAGAAAAAAGGACACATGCCAACTACTTTTTTTGTTGCTTTCACTTCTGTCTCTGTCTCACACTCAGACATGCACACATCCTCACCACAGAAACACAGACGAGACGGGATGGATCGAGGAGTTGGGGCATAAATAACAAAGAGAGAGAGAAAGGAGGGGAGGAAGATGGGTGTGGTGGAGGGGCTTTGAGGGGAGAGTGGGAAAAAGAGCCCAAAAAACGAACACTCTGAGGAACATGGAAAATCCCTGGTTCCCATGCCAAAAATCTGCCGCAGCAAAAACACGTGCAAACACAGAGACCCAGAGGAGCTGAGGGCCTGTAGGGCACTCAGAGCAGATCAGAGGCTTGGTGATGAAAATGATCAGGAAAAACTCTAGCTCTCAGAAATCCTACACTTTTCTGCCACTCTCATCACTTCCTGTTAAAGTTAAAATAGAAAAGTGCAGCTCAGCTTTCCAAGAGCAGTAAAGTGAAGAAAACCTCATAAGTCAGTCTGTGTATGTTCTGCATTCGTCTCCTGTTTTGACTCCTCGGGAAGAGGGATGTTTTCCGAATTGCAAAAGATAAACTTTTTCTTACAGCCAACCAAAAATGATGCTTAATTACAGGAAATCCACAATGGTCAGACTTAACAACAAAACAAATTAGATTTAAAAGGATGCACAACTATGACCAATTCAGCACTTTGTTAAAGTAAATAGTAGTTTATTGCTTTTTCACAATTTTTTTTCATGCTACAACCACAAACATATGCGTTTGTGGATATCTGGGACTTTATGTGACTGACCAGAAAAACATTATACATGAGGGGAGTTTGCAACATTTTTTGTTTCTAACATTTTTTGTTTTTAGAAATACAAATTTGGAAAGTGTGACATGACCCCCTTTACACTGATACGCCTAAATAAAACCCAGGACAATCAAAAGAAAGAGGAGAAAAGAAGTCCTGATTCAAGATATGGCAAACATGTGGAAGAAGGTGCTCAGATCAGATGAAGCCACTGCCCCTCACAATAAATACCCATCCCCTTTATGAAACATGGTGGTAGCAGCATCATGCTGTGGGGATGATTCAGCAGGGACAGGGAAGCTCGTCAGAATTAATGGTCGTAGGCCTGCCACGATAAATTTTGCTAGACGATAAATTGCCCCAGAACTTATTGTGATAAACGATAATATTATTGTTAACAATGACACAATAATGCAAGAAGACATTGCCAAGGATCAATAACCTTTAAATTCCAGTGAACATTTAAATTGGAACTGGAAGACATGTTAAATATCCAAAATAAATAAAGAAAACAACAAATACAATGAATAAGGAAGCCTCTGTAAACAAAATTATCTTTCAAAAGAAGGGCAAGTTGAGACAAAAGCATCAGAGTGAACACTTCTATCATTCAGTTTTTGGTAAAAAGAGAAAAACGATAAGTCAAGCGAATGAAAATGAGTTTCTTTTAATTTATCATGCAATTAATTGATTCATTATTTATTGTAACAGGCCTTTTAATGGGAAGATGCATGGAGCTGAAAACAAGACAATCCTAGAAGAAAATTCTCAGAGGCTTCCAAACACTGATTGGAAGTATCATGACTTAGATCAAACCATGTTTAAAACAGTCTAGTCAAAGTCCAGACCTAAATCACCAAGAACGTTGTGCCAGAACTTGAAAATGACTGTTTACAGACAATACGACTGAGCAAATGGTAAATGGTCTGTAATTGTATAGCGGCTGCCATATGCCGGCGCCTCTGACCACCACCAGCAGGTGAGGCGACTTATCCAAGGACACAACAGATGTTGCTCAATGACACAACGTCAGAGACGGACAGAGCGGGGATCGAACCAGCAACCCACCAATTATGGAACAAACTCCTACCACTGTCGCCACCAAAGAGTCGCAGAAGTAATTTTAGCAAAAACTGCCTCTACAAAATACTGAGTTGCTTGGCAGATTTTAATTTGTTAAAAAAAAAATAAAAAAAATCTGTTTTCCTTACTTTTCCACCTTCTAAATAAATCAATAAAATCCCAATACACTTCATACTTTTGCACTGTAGTTCCAAACAGCAACACAACTCATAGTGCATGTTGACGGTTTCTCTATCCTGCCCAATGCCTGCAAGTGACACAGTGGCTATCTATAGCCTAAGCTATTTTCAGACCAGGCAGGCGGGGCGCAGTTCAGCTCATACTTAAACTCATGTAGTGTTAGAGGGGAAAATGGCTAATCTACACTCAAGTCATGCACCAAATAATTACTTGGGGCCTGTTTTAGAAAGATGAGGTCTTTGTTTGAACGATCATGGAAGCGCCTGGGAGCCTGGGAATCAGCCAGGATATTAAAGCCGAGAATCCAACTGTTGATCTGGAGGAAGCAGAGGCAGACTGGGTGAGAGTGAGAGTGGAGGAAAGCTGGTTCCATCTTAACCGTGGGTTTCTTGTAAGGCACAGCGACTATTTCCGAGCTCTCTTTCACTCAGGGATGAAAGAAAGCCAGGAAGAGGAGCTATATCTGAGAGGAGGCGTGCACGCAAGAGGTTTCCTTATTGCGCTTGCCGTCTGCAGGGATGAGAACCCCCCCATCAGGGACCCAGAAGAGCTTGTTGAAGCCGTAGAGTGCGCTGCTTTCCTGCAGATCCCCACTTTGACTCGGCATCTTTGCGACATCATAGACTCGGATAACTGCCTCTTGCTTTACCACGCGGCTTCCATCTTCGGAGTGCACAGACTGTTTCAGAACGCTGCTCTCTTTCTCTGTGATGCTTTTGATGACCTCAAGGAAGCAGCAGAAGACACAATTCCTGAAGAGCTGCTCAAATACTCTCAAACGCTCTCCCCTGCTAGTTATATTGCCATAGGGACCCATACGCCATCAATGGAGCTGCTGCAGGACTCTTTCAGGGTTGTTTGCTTTCTTGATGAAAAGGAAGGGGAGTGGAAGCATCTGACAAACCTGCCAATTCTTTGCAGTACCTCCAGGGCTGGGGTGGCCGTGCTTGACAATCGGCTGTACATTGTTGGGGGAATTTACGGCTATGGCAAAGACACAGTGGACAGAAGCTTCTGCTACAATCCAGATTCAGGGATATGGACAACTCTTCCAGGTCCACAGCAACCAAGATACGACTTTACGCTGCTTGGGCATGAGGGGCGCCTATACGCCATTGGTGGAGAAGCTCAAAAACAGATAATTTCTACAGCAGAGAAGTACGACGCAGCAAAGGGAGAGTGGACGTTTATCCAACATGCACCCAGACCTGTAGCATCAGCCGCTTGTGCTGTTGCTCGTCAGCGAATGTTTGTTTGCTTCTGGAAACCCCCCGACACTACAGATATCTATGAGTACATGCCACTAAAAGACAAGTGGAGTCTCACCACCACCATGATCAGACCACAAAGCTACGGCCACTGTATGGTGGCCCACAGGGACAATTTGTATGTGATGAGGAACGGGCCTTGCGACGACTTCCTGCGCTGCCTGATGGACTGCTACAACATTACGACTGGCCAGTGGACCGCCATGCCCGGACATTACATAAACAGCAAAGGGTCGCTGTTCACCGCGGTGACAAGAGGGGACTCTGCGTTCACAGTGAAGCACATGTTGACTCTTGAATACACCATCACGGCAAATGGATGGAAACCCCACAGACAGATGAAGGGATTCCCAAAGAGTGGTTCACTATGGACTTGTCTGCTTAGACTCCCCAAGACCGGACCAGTTACACCAGAACTGGATGTGGATGAGAGACAAAGAGAAATCACTTTGCCAGACATTTCAGAAAGATTTGTGGATGTTATACAACAGATGTGAAGTTACTCCAACTGAGATAGAATGATTAAAAGTCTAAGAGATAAAAAAAAATTGGAATACTTCTGGACATTTTTAACAGATAAATACTCTTCACACATTCACTTACTCACATACACAACACATACACACAAAGATGTGCTGACACCAAAGATTTGCTCTGATTAGCAACAGCTGCTTCTGTGGTTTAGATCAGGAAAGGCCGCTGTGTCTGTGTGTGTAAAGTTCAAAGGGGTTGATGGGATGCTCTGAGCCTCTCATTCTCTGCCATTTTCCCGAAGTCGCACTGGGCCAATTCAGGAACCAGTAATTTCCCGGTCAACACAAAGGCCTAACACTCACACACTCATGAGCAATTGCTGCTTTAGTGTGCGGTCGCTTGTTTCTGTGACTTATAGGCTTGTAAACAGTCTAGAATTTTTTTTCTTGTCTGTTTCAGTTAAATAAAAGCAAATATCATTAGGTTTGCATTATATTAGTGATAGTAATGTCTATTATTACAATGCCTTGCAAGAGTATTTACAGACCTTGAACGTTGTTACTGCTTGTAAAGTTACAATAAAAAATACTTAATAACTCAAGTGGAAGATTACACTTCATTTTCAAATTAAAATCATGATATGTGTTAGAATTGCCTAGTTAAAGTCCAGATCTAAATCTAACTGAGAATCTATGACACAAGTTGAACTTCACTGACAGTCTTCCTCAACTACTGAATTCAATTGATCAAAATTGCCAAATGTACAAGAGAATTCAGTGTTTCCATTATGTGCTTAGTGCAAACAGTATCATACATAATAAAACAGGCAGTAAGACCAATAGTGCCATATGACTGAGTCTGAGCTAAAGATGAACTGAAACAAACATCAAACTCTAAATTTTCACACATAGAAGACAACCCACCAAATTGCAAAAGACAAACATGTATCCTTTTTTATTTACTTTCTAATTATGCACTGCTTTTGTTATTCTACTCCTAATAAATGGCAACAAAATATAAGGAAGTTTGTAGTTTTAATGTTATGACATTTCAAGGGGTGTGCAAAACTTTTGCAAGACATTTAATGTCAACATGTCAAATATCAAATACCACTGAACTCATTTCACAAACCTGAGAATTTAATGATTTTCACCGACCCTTCCCTTTGATTTAAATTCAGTTTCTGGATGTCACTGTTATCTGCAAAGTTTAAAATCTCCTAATTCTTTTCTTTGATGGAACGGGAACAACTGGCAATAACTTACTGTTCTGGGTGGTGGTAGGTCAGGAAGGTTCTTCTGTGGCACTGGGACAAATTTTGCTGCTTTTCCATTGACAAAGGCGTCCAAATGGTCATCTGCTGCACAGATGCACAGAAGGAAGGGGAAAAAACGAAGAAGATTAGTACGCATTATCTCAAATCTTGTGCTTATATTGATTACTTCAATTTTAAAAACCTGTGGGAAATCAAATAACTTGAGCATTATGCAAATGTAGACTCAGTCTATTTTTTTTATCAAGCACTCAATCTCCAGATGTTTCACTACTCTCCTATGAACTAATGCTTTCTGGAAGTCCTTTGAGAACAGAACCTTCTTTGTTCAATCACAGATACCGAATAAAAAAAGCCACATGTAGAAGCATTTTGCATGATCGGATCAATTGCACTACCAGAAAACTGTTCAGAAGTACTGAAATCGACTGGTGACCAGCCCTGCCAACTTGCTATTCTATTGCACCTCTAAGCTTTATAAAAAAAATAGAATATTTCCAGAGCTTAAATTAATACCGTAAATATCTTTATGATACAGTTTATAGTTAATATAAGGTTGAAGTCTACATTTAAGATGACAATATGTGAGGCTAAGCCATTTTTACACCTTTTCTTTAATTTATGAAGTAACTGATGCCTTTAGAAGTAGACGCCCCCTATTGGTGGCTGCTGGACATAGCAATATAACCCGTCGTCAACTCATCATACGCAGCAGCTGTTATTGAAAAGAAAATAATAAAATAACTGCAAAGACCTGATCTCCATTCACTCTATTTATGAAAAAGCTAGCAGGAACACTGCAGCACAGCTATCTGAAGCAGGAAGTTAGAAGAGAAGTAACCCAACACTCCCTTCATCTGTGGTTTTAAAAGTTGCATGTTTTTGCCATGTGGAATTTATTTTAAGTGGACGATTATTGTAGTAAATGTGTTCGTTAAATTTCAATATTAATGATAAGTTTCACTGATAACTTTGGTTTGATGTTGATGGATAATAGTCTCGATTATTACAGTTTCTAACACCGCAGGGATTCATGAGAAGCTGCAGCCATCTCAAAGTGTGACTGGCACAGGAAGTCATTCACTGGACACTTTATTAGATACATCTTCTAGTAAAAGTTTGTAATCCTCTTTTGTCTTAATTCTTTTTGCTGTTGATTAAACAATATGGACACGTTCTTCAGGGATTTTGGAATATTCTGACATGCAACAATAATTAGGTGGGTTGTAGTGTTTAAATTAATGATGGAAATATCATTTAATGGCCACCAATAGCTTGAAGTTTTGACACAAAGCACGAAGAATCCTTACTTTTATGTTTTTCACAACAAATTTCCAGCCTAACATCTGAATGTTGCCCGGTCCATCAGATTGGAAATGTTTGTCCTAATTCTTGTTGTCTAAGTTCAGTGAGTCTGTGCAAATTGTAGCCTCAGTTTCCAGTTATTAGTCTACATGAGTGGTACCTGGAATAATGTTCTGCTGCTGTAGCCTCTCTACTTCAAGGTTCAACATGTCATATGTTCAGATTAGAGATGGTATTTTGCATTCCTTGGTGGTAATGAATGGGTGTTTGAGATACAGTTGCCACCGTATTATCTTAAACCAGTCTGCCATTCTCCTCTGACATCAACAGTTGAGCTTCAAAGATGCCAAGTTAAGTTGCATTACTTACTGCCCCTAGAAAAAGGCGCTTAGCCCCTTTCTTTCTCATGGGCATTTGAAGATTTTTAGATTAAAACATGCGTCTGCTCATTATGAAAGCTCTATTCTCACATCTCAGCGTTCCATCAGTTCTGTAGAAGAAAACTTGTGGCTTTTCTAGTGCTGCTGTTGAATACAAGTGTTAAATCTGCTTCTTGCTAAAACCACATTCTTCATCGCTGTCCAAACAAAACAGGTCCGACTCAGATGGTGAGGAGACTTCGAAGAAGCAGACAGGAAATGGTGCGTGGGAGGAGGACGGGTGAGGGGGCGCCTCTGCTTGCAGCAGCTTATCTTTTCAGTTATTCATTTGACTCTAAATTAAGCTTGAGATGTGATAATGCCGTTTGTGTGCAAACAATAACACACAAACATTACAACTAAGAGTCCTTCAGGTGAGAGCTTTTCTTTTAAAGCTTTGTCACAAACATTCCTTTTACAGATAAACATTAAACAAGATGAATTTGATAAAGTAAGGTCAAAAAACAAAAAGATAAGTGAAGTCTAAAACTCAAAAAAATATACAAAACTCTGAACGAAACACTATAATACTGCTTCTTATTCAGTGCTCTGAAAAATTGAGCCAATTTTTTTTTTTTTTTTTTTTTACTTTTTGTCACTCTTTACTATTTTATATTTAGTATTTTGAACACTTTAGAAGTGATTTTACTGGTGTGATTTGGTCACAAACTGATTCTCCTCCAGAATTGTCAGCAGGTCGTCCAGACAGAATATTGTCCCAAAAATCTGGGAAATTAAGAGGTTTTATTTATTTTTTTTTATTGTTTGCCAAATGCGATCCTGACCTTTGTGGTCAGGCATGGGTCTGGCTCTTGAACTCTCAATATCTTTCTTATTGTTGAATCATTAACACTAAACTTAACATAGGCAAATGACAATAGCAGAACTTCAGATGTTGTCGGTTCTTTTGTGACCCCCTGGATGAGTCGCTGATGTACTTGGGAGTAACTTTGGTAGTCCAGAAATTCCTGAGTAGGTTCACCAGTGATTCATGTGTTTTGGAAAATAGCACTGTGTGGTTTGGAGTAGCACCAAAGCTTTACAAATGCCTTGTGAGCATTTCCAGCTTGACAGATTTCAGTTAGTTTGCTTCTTATCGGTTCTGTAATTTGATATGTCAGCTTAAAGTGATGAAGCCTACTTCATGTTGTCAGAAAGGTTCTACTGAAGTGATTTCCTGCATCTACAGGTCAGTAAAGTGTGGCAAGTGAATACAGCATTCCAAAAAAGTTGCTTTAGCACAGTTAATTTCATGACTTAACATGTACCTTTTTACACCGTTCTGTTTGAAAAAAATAAAATCCTCATTTGAATACTCTACTTTGAATTTACTCTTGTTTTATTAACTGATTTTTATGATTATCTGAAACATTTCAATGTAACTGGTCATCACAGCTCTAGATGACGACTTTATGAAATGTAGTCTTATGCAACACAGAAGATCATCAAATGCTAACCAAGCTAGCAGGTTTAAATAAATGCTTTTAAGTTGTTTGATCTGTTCTGTAATGCATGCATGGCATCAATTGTTAGATTACTACAGTTGTGATAGAAAGAATGGCTTCACCATTTAAACGGTCATCACAAGTCTGCATAAATAGGTAGCATTTTTCTGTGCTTTATAATGCAATCTTTTTATATGTTGCAAAGTTCTGCTCATTTTCTCAATGAAAATAAAAATAAGATTGAATTCTTCCCCGTGATTTGTCACCTTTTAGCGACAAATCATTTCACATCTCTTACCTTTGTCGTCTTTGCCTTTTCCAGAAACAACCACTTTGTTCATGTAGATGTATTCCTCATCACCACCTGCGTAAAACAACAACAACAAAACGCGGTTAACAGTTTCACAGGTGGGAAGATCATCTCAGACCACACAAGTTTCCAACCTAACAAAAACACGAGCGGTTTGATGAAAGGAACATTGTAAAGACAAACAGATGGAAAAAAAGAACCAGAAAATAAGGTCACTGTTCAGATGAAAAGTAAATTGTCCCACATTTCAGAATACTTAAAGCAAGACACAACAATAAAAACAAAAATATCTGTACAGTTTTGAACCATTTATTCCTAGTTATTGTATGTAATCCATGTCGGTTTTAAAGAAGAATCAAAGTCAAACATTTTGATTCGACAGATTAAGACCCAGATTCATGTAAGCATATTTGCTCAGTGCTTTCTTTAAAACCCTGATATCCGGATTTCACAGGGAAAAGTCCCCAACATTCAGTAAACTACACAAGTCTGGCAAATATGCTCCAGCATAGGATGTCTGGACCGGGTTCACAGTTTCTTTAACTGAGCTATCCCTAGCCATAAAATAACTGAATTAAGCGTTTGTTTTTTCTAAATATGTGAACATTTCAAGTGAAAAGACAACAGAACATTTCAGGCATTCAAGACAAACTGGTCTGGTTCTGAATGTCTATGTTTTGAAGTAACTATCAGAAATTTTGGTTATTGTGTCACTGAAAACATTAGAACATCTCTAAAAAGTGTTCCACATGTGTTCATTTTGTAGCTGCATGGTAATAATGTAAACTGCAAACAGACAAAAACTGAATTTTTCTGGTGTTTTCTCTGTATCTTTAGCGCTTTAGGCTAGCATCATCACCAGGTTTTGGCTATTGTTTGGTTTCATTTGCACATTTTGGACCAAAATACGTTCCTCTCTGGGACACAGAACCAGTCTCCTTCCTGAGTGACATGATGTTTGGACATTCCCATCAAGTCTAAACTTGCATTTAATCATCTTAACACATGAACATGGCATCGTCAAGCATCTAGAAATGGATCCCAAGGGTGAGCCGGACCCGTGTGGCTCCACAACCGATTTCCAGGCTGATTTCTTTGGACGTTCCCATTCTGTGAAACAAGAAAGTGTGTTGAAGGCATGCCTTGTGAATACTTCCACAGGCGTGCCTCGAGAAGTTCCCTCGTTATTAAAAAAAAGAGAAAACATTCTGTGTGTACAATTCTAATTTAAAAGACAATAATTATATCTGATCTTCTCTGTCATTATTGTGCCATTTAGCAAAGAAAACTAATGTTGGTAATCTAAGTTGATCTAAAATAAGAGGAGTTTAGTCAGAGTATGTAAACCTCTGGTTTCAACTGCATTGCAAGATACTAAGGACAATCTTTGCTTTTTCTTAAGCAACTGTACGTTGAGATTCCTAGTAAATGTGGGAAAATCTAATCTCAGTTTTGTGCCAAACAAACGTTGAGGATGTTTGTCCAAAGTTCAGGATTTAAGAGGGTGCTCCATCCCAACAATCAGACCATTGTGCAGGCAGATGGGATCACTACTGACACCCACTCTTACCGGGGTAAGCATTCATCAAACATTAGTCAGAGACCTCCTCGCTTGCACAGATAGAGCTTTGTGCCACTCCCATCTTTGAAGTTTGGAGGATTGTTGACTAATTTTGATATGTAACTGTTGAACTTGATCTGTTAAAAACACTCATAAAAACAAGGTTGGATTATTTCAAGCAAAGATGAAGCTTGAAGGTGGATTGAATATTAAGTTAACATCAACAACGACGCAATGTTTTTTCAATGTATGTAGTTAAATAAGGCATTTACTGTCAAAAATAGGATTAAGACCTGATTTGGAAATAATGTGCTTATGTGATTTATGCAACATCACTGATGTGATTTGTAAGGAGTTGTTTTATGTAGATCAGGAAGCAGATGGCATAACAAATGGAGCTACGGTGTCATCTGACAGTTTCAGGAGCCTCCAACAGTCAAAAACTTATAATTAAATTCCCCTTAGTCATATATTTCCTAATCATAATAAATATAATCTCAAGGTAGGCATACACATTACATACAAATTGAGTTCTATCAAACTGATAGTCCAGTTCAGTTGGAATTATAAAATAGTGCAATCAGCTGTCATTTAGAAAGAACTGGTTAAAAGTCACCCATCCAATAAATCCAAGACATTTTTTCCAAGTTTACAGTAAATCAAAATACTTGAGCAAGCATGTGGTGACAGTGGAGAGGAAAAACTCACTTTCTATACGCAGGGGTGCCCAAAGTTGGTCCTGGAGGGCCGGCATTCTGCATGTTTTAGTTCTTTCCCTGCTGGTAGAAACAACCTTTTCAGCATGTCAATGTTCTCTAACAAGCCATCATTGCCTCCAGGTGTGTTAAACCAGGGAGAGAACTAAAACATGCAGGTTCCCGGCCCTCCAGGACTGACTTTGGACACCACTGGTCTATAAGAAGAAAAATCCTCAGTATGAACAGCAAATAATATCATCCTCTTCATGAGACTGTCTTGGGAAAGCAGAGTATCTTCAGTCAGAGGCTTCTTCAGATTTACTGGAATACAGACCGCTACAGGAGATCCTTCCTGCCAGTAGCCATGACGATTTACAATAACTCTTTGAAGAATTAATGAGTTACAACAACATTTAATTTCCCTTTGGGATTAATAAAGTATTTTGTAATTGAATTTGAATTGAATTTGGAATCTGGCTGATTGATTTAATGCAATCGCTAAAAGGCATCAGACATAGAAGATTTCTCTTAGACTGTAGTAGCAGATGTCAGATGTTGATGTAGATTGAGATGCGTTTCATTTTGGGTTTGCGTAGTCCTAGTAGAGCAGGGGTGTCAAACTCAATTTCACCGAGGGCCACTTCAGCATATTGGCCACCCTCAACGGGCCACATTGACGGTACAGATCAGGAGGGCATCCCTGCTAAAACATCCCAGACAAAAGGCTGACTTCCCTCATTCAGTTCTGTAGAGGCTTATAATGAGTCAGTGGTCCAGGTGTGTCAGAGAAGGAATGCATCTAAAGCTGCAGATGGTAGCTCTGGAAAACTAGACTTGGGCACCTCCAGCATAAATGTATAAAAATACAATGTTAAAAATACATTAAACACCTCATATTGTTAAATAACTCATTTTATGCATTAAAGTTTTAAATATTACATTTGAGTTTCCATGGATGTAAAATTACTGCTCAGTTTAAAAATTACAATATTTAAATCAGTGTTTAAAGGTAAGCAAACAAATAATAAAAACAAGTCACATGGGCAGACATTATAGACTTTATGCAAAGATTTAGTCTCAGAGGCAACTGAAATCAATTAATTAAAAAAATCCTTTCTGAATATCATCTCATGGTCTCTGAACTAAATGCGTCTTTCTGACCAGGAGCTGACAGCGTGTTGAAGAGTTATGGACCGGACGCTTTGGAGCGTTTGGTTAGAAAAGGCATTACAAACCTTTGGTTGAAATGTAGTTTGTAGTCAATTTGTGCTCAAAACCTATTTTAAGTCAATCATCGGCCTATAAAATGCTGGGGGGCCACATGTGGCCCGCAGGCCTATGTGAATTACACCATAGAACTGCCAATTGACAATTGAAGTAAAGTAGCTTCGATTTCAAAGAAGCCTACATTGAAGTCGATTGGCAAATGAACCATCACCAAAGACGAAGGCTCTTGTCTCACTGCACCCCAAGAGATGCATAACCTACAAAAAACATTTCTGTCTGGTTTTGAACCAGAGACCTTTTGCATGTAAAGCAAACATGATAACCACTACACTACAGGAACTGAACTTCTCTGCTTTGTTTCAGTTTGAGGTTCCAAAGTTGATGATGTGAGATGCAACACATGAAAATTTCAACTAAGGCTTGCACTCAGATGCCTGGATTCAGAGTACAGACCATGACACCACAGAGCCCTTGTTGACCTTTAGTAAACACCTGTGATGAATAGAGCATGCAAAATCTGTTCTGTCTGGTTTCGAACCAGAGACCTTTTGTGTGTGAAGCAAACGTGATAACCACTACACTACAGAAACTCATGTTCTTTGCAGTGTTCCTGGTAGATGATCCACATTTTGTTAGAGACTAATGTCAACGATGGGCATAAAACAATGTCAAATACTTACAGATCCTCTCAGAGAGCACAGTAACTTGGTGAACAAACTGTCAAACTTATACTTGTGCCTAATTTCACATTACAGTCCATAAACTAAGCCTGGGATCAAAAACTTGTATTGAAGATGTCATTAGCAGAGACAAATGGTTCTACAGAGACTTGGCTAAATGGCTAAAAAATAAAGTCAAGACGTACAAATAAAAAATGGTTCAAAAATAAAATTAACACATTAAAATAGAAAATATCTCTGAAATACAATCAACACTTGAAAATTAAAAATGGTTCAAAAATACAATCAACACTTCAAAATACAAAATCTCTGGAAAATAAAATATTATGTATGTTGTTTTGAAAAACATTAGAATATAAGCACTTTCATCAAATCTTCATTGTGGTAAGATCATGTCAGTTCTTCTTAAATCCATGGAAACTCAACAGTTTGTAAGGTAGGTGAGTTAGCTCAGCAGGTTAGAGCACCGTGCTGGTAACGCCAAGGTCATCGGTTCAAACCCCACATGGGGCAATTCATGTGTAAGGTCTTTCAGACAATCAATACTTCAAAATAAATAAGGGTTCAAAAATAAAATCAACACATTACAATAAATAAGGTTTCAAAGATAAAATCAACACTTCAAAATAAAAAAGGTTTCAAAAATAAAATCAACACTTCAAAATAAATAAGGTTTCAAAAATAAAATCAACACTTCACAATAAATAAGGGTTCAAAATTAAAAATGGTTCATTTATGTTTTCACATCCACCTGAATAATATGTAGTTGCATCTTTGGTTGTGTTAATCCATTTGAAG
The DNA here is from genome assembly GCF_051168715.1 of Poecilia mexicana. Lineage (NCBI taxonomy): Eukaryota > Metazoa > Chordata > Actinopteri > Cyprinodontiformes > Poeciliidae > Poecilia > Poecilia mexicana. The sequence goes on from NW_028263388.1 coordinate 21,334,969, forward strand.
AGAGGATGCGTACAAAATCTTGTTGGTGATTAAAAACTTTTTGTCAGCGAGGGTGTTTACAAACTTTACTTTAATAATCACAACAGAATAATTTCAGTAGCATAAAGCAGTCATTTTTATTTGAGCCATATCAAGATCATGAATGTCTGTGGAAATGTATCAATAAAACTACCTACTAGCAAACTGTTAAAATATTAAAGCTTTCTCTGTATTTGATGTAGTTTGACACATGCAAATATAAACTGATTTGGTTTGACTGATAAAATAATATTTAAGCACACAACTGTCATTTTGAAGTTCTATTTCTGAAGCCCTTGAGAGTCTAGAGGGCCACAAGAACAGCTATTATAGGTCGGATTGGTCTGCGGGCCTCGAGTTTGTCACGATGTTGTACATGGATGCCGTGATGTTCTGAAAAGCTCAAAACCAGATAAACCAGATCCATAAAAGGTTTCCACTAATCTTGCTCTCATTGAGCCTCTATTTAAGGTTTAGTTTAATGCAAAAATGTTAAAGGTTTATAATAGCCGTTTTTAATTAATACACGGTAAAATAATCATGTTTTTAATCATTGCTGGAATATCTGCAGCAAAGGGTTAACTTGACCTGTATGTGCACTCTAATAGTGGTTTAGATGATGAAACTTTGCAGCAAAGAAATATGTAGATGGTGGAGGAACTATAAAACCCTCGTAACTTCACCACATAAACGGCCAGAGTAAATGTTCTGTCTTCAACAACAAACCTTGAGGTTGCAGCACAGCGGAGCAAAGCTGGTTATTATAACGTGTTCTGGGAACTGATCGTGAAGCTGCAGCCCAGTTGTTGAGGAAAGCTGTTTGGTTGAACTACATATTTGAGCTGAGTAAGATTTTACCCTGAGAGGAAATAAAACAAAACTCCAACCTTGGGGTGAAACTCTCACGAAGCGTCTCCTTTGAAACTGATACCATGAGGTGAAACCAAACAGCAGCGGAATAAAACGATGTTTTGCCTGTACAGTGAAAACAGATTTTTAAAGGGAACAGAGTTGAAAGGCTATTTATAAGCTCCTTTGCAAAGGAAGTGAGCATCCCCCAGAGGATAAATGCAGCTTTGGAAAAATGATACAGCCTGGAGCCAGAAGAGGAAGTACGGAGAGAGGAGTCCAAGACCTGAACATGGAAAATCATGACTGCTTGTGTGATTGTTAGAGGGCAAGTCTCTGAGAACGATGCAGAGCTAAGTTCGACTGTGGGGAGAGAAACTGAGAGAAATGACTCCTTAAAACAAAAACACCAATAAGAAATCTGATTTATTTGACATCCAATTCCTTTTGAAGCACAGTAAATAACTGCAGCATAAATCACATTTACCCACCAGTAGCTCCACCGTTTTCATGCCGAGTTTCAAACCCAGTGAGTAAGAAATATACATCAACATGCTTGGCATTTATTTAGGAAGAATTGTAATAGTGATAGTTGTAATAAAAGAGAAAGAAACTGTTAGTGATTTTGATAGCAAAAGCAGAAAAAAGGCAAATACTACTGCTACATTCTCCTACCACAAAGTGGGGATTAGTCCCATGTACATCTATTTTTTGACTCTGGGCATTTGAAAAGAATCTGGACATCATTGCTTATTAGCTCAAAAGAACAACGATGACACAATTATTTGTGACTGTATTAACCAGAAAAATAATTACATTATGCTCTGATTTAATTCTGTAGTGTCCTTAGAAATTAAATGTCATGTTTTCATCAGCTGCAGAAATACGGAGATAAAAGTTTGATAAAGATATTGAGTTACTTTACTGTAATAAATTAACTTTTCAATAATATTCTGTTATATTGAGATGCATCTGTAAGCTCAGAAAATCTTAACAAGCAAACAGTTTGTCAGTTTTTATTCTTGGTCTGTTAGCTGTTAACTGCTAGCGTTAGCAACCAAGACCACGTAAACTGGATTTATAACTAAACTGCACCAATCTGAATTAGTTAAAACATTACTTTGCCAAATCTCATTTGGCAAATATAAATAAGACCAGATGTGGGATTCCTCAGGGCAATATTCTCGGACCACTTATTTCGTAATCTTCTGTTCACCTTGCTTTCTCAAACTGTTCATACTGATGAATTTCTGACTTAATCTTCAGGAAAAACGATATTAGTTGTCATCACCTTTATTTAAAAAGTAATGCTAAAAGCATCTATATAACACTAAACTGCTATTTAGTGAACACAAAGATTTTGCACTTAGTTGACTCAAATAGATAACTTTTTGTTTTGATAGACCAAGTTTCCTTTCCTCTAAATATTTTTGCTTCCAATCTTGTTTTTTTTCCAACTCTGGTGGTACAACAGATGAAGCTTTTTTTTTTTTTAAACCTTTCTCTTCTGTCTTTATTTGGCCCAAAATGTATGAAAACTGATAAAGTCTGACAGCGTTTTAGAAGTTTCCTGCATCTATAAGCAATACGGTAGGGATTTTTAGATGCGAGTAAATAGATCTTGAAATAGATTGTTCTTTTGTTTTTTACCTTTTAAAGTCTGAATTAAAGCCATTAACTGATGTTTCACTTATCAGGACTATTTAAAACTCTGTTTTTTTGCTATTATTAATGAATAAACATGTTTGAAAAGTACAGTCTCTAATATCTTTTCAACTTACCACTCGAGGTTTTGTAGGACAGCAGGAGATCCGACAGCAGTCCCTTCTGGACGGTGGCGTTCCCGCTCAGAGTCTCCCTGTCCAGGATGAGCAGGAAGCGGTGAAGCTCCATCAGGAGCTGGTCCAGCACTGAAAAGCCCAGACAGACAGCAGGAATTCAGATTGACAGCAAAACAAAAACGCCTTTAAACCTTACTGCACATCGACTGGCATGGGAATGTTTGGTCCTGCATCAGTGATTTAAGGACACGTCCATCACAGTTTCCCCATTACATAAGAAAAAGAAACGCAATGAGGAAACGCATACATTTTCTGACAATCATTTAAAGAATATTTCACTTAAAAAACATAATTTTTGTTGCTTATGTTTCGTGCCAGAGTTTTACATGGGAGAAACTCTTCTGAGGTTTTCTTCTGGCAGCCATTGATCGTTTCTCTCCATCGACAGTGAAAGTCTGTTTCGTGCTTGTTTAGGGGACTCCAGTAAAAGGTCAAGTTCAGAGAGGGGGAGGAGCCTAGCCTGCCTGGGTGAAGCCCACACACATCCTTTAGGGGTCAGCGCTGAGCTCGCTGCCCTCACCAGCTGTGTGTAGGGAGTTCTTTGTATTTCCCCTCACTGTCTCTTGGCTTCATGAATAAGCCCCCTCGCTTCAGTGGGCCTCAGTGCGAGAGGACTTCCTCAGCAAGACAAGAGACGCAACAGAGGAGAAGTTTTACTGAAGGAAAAGGACTTTTAGGTATTTGTAAGAAGGAATGCAGTGATTTAATATTCAAAATGTTAAGTTAACCCCTGCAAAGATGCTGGATTTTTGGAATGGAGTAAAATACACCAAAAATAAGGAATACTGAAATATATCCTGCACACTTTAGCTGAGAAAAACAAATAGAAATCTCTTTGGGCGAAACCAGGTTGCCTAAACTAATCTCTAGCATATTAACATCCCACACATGGATATTGCCCTGTTTACTTTGAAACCCTCTTTCCAAATACATCAGATTGTGAAGACATATCTTGTCCACAATCCTCTTCAGATGACCACTCACATTCTCCAGGTGCAATGCCACTTGACATATTATTGGGCAACAAAGCCAATCCAGGAGCGCCACTTATTTGTCTTGGCACTGATTGGGTTTACCGCTAAGAGAACTGGACCACCATTATTATGACATTAGTTTCTGCAGTAGTGCCAAGATCATTTCCACTCTCCGTGTTAATGAATATTAAGCTATATTTGGACTTTGAACTAATAAAATAAGCAATTGTAGGCTTTTTAGAGGGTTTCTCAAGTATTTATAAGCCCTACAAATACAAAGTATCCACTGTGGTCTTAAGGCTCCCACATACTCTGGAAGCCGTGCTGACTCTGCACATTCTCATGAAAATTTTGCACAAATTTCAGCTTTTAATAAAGGATGAGAATGAGCAAATGTCTGGAACAGAGAGAACAGATGAGCTTTATTTACATTAAATTACATTCTCTAAAACTGAAGGCGTGTGTGAACTAAAGACGGCTTGATAAGTCAGCTAAAAGTGTGAGCTTTTTGTCAGCACTACAGTTTTATGAGGATGCAGTTTATATTTTGAAGCAAATGTGGCAAAAGATTTTGATCCAATTTTTTATAGTCTGAAGTTGCAGCACAAAAGTGTGATATTTCACTAGTAGAGATTCTACTAAATAACCTTACTCAACCAGAAATTGAAAATACAGCTCAACTTCTCCACGGCAAGAGTTTAACTTTTCACCTTATATGAAGCAAGAAACTTTTACAAGGACTGGAAGCTGTTCCTGCCTCTTTGAACTCTGTTAAAACAGTCAAATATCTCATTTTAGTGGCTTCTTCCGGCTCAGACTAATCACCAAGCCTAGAGGGGGTTGGGGTACGTTCATGAACTCTCCTCTCCTTCCTAAACAAGTACAAGAAGGAATATTTTGAAGAATAAGGCATCAGATCTCAGCAAGATTTTGGCTCTTGGAGATGACAAGACAATTCTTGAAGCTACCAGAAACAAGGTTCAAGAAAGCATGGAAAACAATTTATTTATGCACACAAATGTTTTTAAAACAGATTACTGTGTTGGAAACATGATTATAAAAGTCTGTATGTGCAATTCTAACTCTTTTTCAGTTAGCGTTTGGCCACCGGACATGAATCTAAACATTTTTCCAGTCTCTCCTCCTTGTGTGTTTGCAGAGATTGACTCAGATGGCCTTTTGCATCCGAGGACCCTGGGAAACGGAGTCAGCTGACAGGACAGGGAGGTCTGCAGCCCGCCCGTCTTCTATGGGCCTTGGTTTGGCCAGATGCCCGACGCACATGCAGCGAGTGACCGCAGCCTCGCAGCACAAACGGTTCACCCCTGCAGGGAGGCCGGAGGGAACCAGAGAGACCTTTAGAGAGATGGAGGTCTCTCTGCAGGGAGGTTGAGCCGCTGCACCAAATGCATTGTGGGAATTAAATACCAAATTCGTGTTAACGATGAGTTAAATCACACGTTTATTTGTATCTTAGCGACTGAATTTCTCTTCCATGTTGCTGCGGTTGGACTTCCTGATTTGCTTTGTTCCGCGTGACCATGACTTGTTTACTTTTGTCACACATATTTCTACTGTGCTGGTGATGAGCTTGCAGTTTTACAAAATCAATTCAATTTTGTCTAAATTCAGGATTTATTTTTAAACTATTCAGTATTCAATGGCTTCATTTTTAGGTAAGTTTAGCAAAACGTCCAATCAGAATCAGAGCTTTTAGAATTATTGAACACATTTAACCCCTGATTGTATATTAAATGTTTTGTGCTATATTAGCCAAGTCTATTTACTGAGACTCATTACTTCAATCACGCTGCAACCTTAAACGAAAAAGACAATCCTCTTTATCCTCATGCCAACAACAACTGATCACATCGTATTAATGTCATCATTGCAGTTAGATTTCCTTACACCTAATCGCTTCTCAGCAACAACACATGTTGTTTGCACGTCATTTGTGTTAAGCAATTAAAACATGTGGCTAATGAGGATCTGTGTTTAAAGCTGCACACAAAAATAGAAGTAAAACCAATTATCTATGTGAAAATGTTCTTCTCAAAGATGACCTTTAGTTCAAAAATAGCTCAGGCATTAGACTCGAGTTTTTCCCATCATTCCTTTAATTTAACCATCAGCTGAACAAGGATGTCTTGTAAGGACGTTAGCTGAGTTTCCAGTTCTGAGAGGCTTCAGGTTTTAAATCAAATGAAGCAGACAAGGCCTCTGATTTTGGAAAGGCAGCTTCCATACCAAATAGGATCACAGACATTCTTTTCAAAGCTTAAATAAACAAACTTATCTGGGGTAAATATATCCATAATAGAGTCCTGTTAGACTGTCTCACAAATGCAGGAAGTGCCATAAAAAGATACAACGTAAGTGGATAGAACAACATTTCAGCAAAGAAACAGATAATAGAGACAGTAGAATTGATCTCAAATCATTTTTCATCCTTTGGCTTTTCTTATTTTTGTAATTACCAACAGAAACTGGGATCATTTTGCAGTTTTTCTCTTATCCGTACATCATCTCTCACAATCTTCCCTCTTCTCAAGCCCACACTTTTCATTACCACATATTTCCCTGTGTTGGTACCAAGAAATGAATGGGAAGAGAGTCAAATAAAATAATGTAATTCCATAACAACGGCTTCAACTCGATGATGCAAGAGAAGCAGCTGAGATGTAAGATTTCCAGCCTGTAGCAGCTGGTTGAGGTCTGTTTGGGACACTTCCTCGACTCTGTGAATCACAGTCATATTTTGGGATGTGGTGCAGATGTTGGAAACAGTTGCAAATAAGCTTGTGTTCCTTTCTTTGCAGCTGAATGCTGAAATCGACTTAAAAACACTTTCATGAAAGGTTCTGTTTGCACTTTCCATGCATTTTCTTTATCAGTGAACTCATTTTTGCAGCTACTCCCTACTTACCCCACAAAAAGTGACAGGGCAGTTTCTTTTCACAAATCCCATGACTCACAGTCACAGTAGGCTGTTCAAAAATGAAACATTCAACACGGTTTGTGGATAAACTAAAAGAAATCATACTATCGAGTCCAAAAAAACCTGCCTTTTCTTAATGTTAGCACCAGAAATTACTTTAAAACGGAAGCAGGCTGACTTCAATGCAACTGCGAAACAATTTTCTTTTTCAGTTTCCATTCTTATAGAAGCCCTCTTCTGACCAACTACCTTTTTACCTAGGGTTTATTTTGCAAGCACCTCAGTTCTGCTGCTGTATGGCAAGCTGTTTATGTCATTTTGATCCTGGTTTTAGTTCTAAGATAATAATTAATACAGAATTAATAAAATCTGCCAATCTAAACTTTGTGTTTTTCCACAAGAATAACAGCTAGGACCAGCTTAATTAATTTATGATGTTGTTAAAATAAGATGTGAAACCAACAGAGTCAAATGCATCAAATCACCTTCTAACTGCCGTCAACTGAGGTGTAACTTCATCTTAATGGGAAGTGGTAACAAGAAGGAGAATTGCAACCAACAGTGACCAAACTTCACATCAAAATGATTGGATGCTAGTGAAGTTTGGACTAACTCGGACTGAAGAAGCTTCTGCTTCAGCACGCATGAGGAAAACAACAAAAACAGAGCAGTTTTACAGCACATATTTGCAGCTAAACAACTTTTTAAAATCTATACAATATAAATAAAAAACATCGTCAACTTCAGAGTACTAGTAAGGTAGGAAATGGATGAATTTGAAGATGTTTGCAGTAATTTGTGTTTGTGAATGATTCAGACACAAACTGCATTAAATATTCTGCATTTTGATCTCATTGCCATAGAAATCTGAACATGAAATAAATCTGGAATCAGATAGATGACAGGAAAAGGCTGTTGTCGGTACTGAAGGAACTGCATTAAAGACGTGGACATGCAAAGCAAAATATAGAGTAAAAGATAAGAGCTGCTACTGACATTACAGGTCAGTGTTTTGTTTCCAGACTAATATCAGACCAACTTGTTTTTTTTGTTGTAAAATTTCAGCATTGCAAAAAAAGAAGCCTCACTTATGAGAAGACAATATTTTTCTAGAACAAAGTGAAACACTTTACCATCACATAAAATGTTGTAAAATATTTTTTACAGTCTTTTTTTCTTTGCTTTATCAATTTAACTTAACTGATCAACCATAACAAGGAAGAAACTGAAACAATATGGGAGACATTAAGCTAATTAGATGAGAAATTAACTTCTAATTTCATATTTCATTCATTTCATCTACTTAAATTAATTAACTGGAGTCAGTTCATTATCGCAAAAGCCTTCAAAACATCATGCTGAACAGAATATATGCATGCAACAAATACAGGAGTAGAGTATTTCTGTGCATTAGAATTATATTATAATCTATTAAACTTATTCTTCCTTCTATTTGTTGTGATTAAGCCTTATTGTTAATGAATAAAATAAAATGAAAATGTATTTTTATCAGATAATTTGTAACATTAAGTAATACCAATATTATAAACAGACATTTTATGCCATGTTACAGAAGACTATCATCATGACAACTGTGTTCATTTTTGCGTGATTGAGTAGCAACCGCTTGAACCTGCATGCTTTTGACAGCATGTTGTATACAAGAATATAAATGAAAAGTTGAGTGGAAGAAAAAAAATGTGTATGGGAAAAAAGGATCAGCCACAGGGATAACATGACATGGAGAGGATTGTGAGGGAAAGCCAGTTTTAAATTTTAAAATACAAGACATGACATGTGGCTGGAGTTTATGTACAAATCTGGAAAACATTAAGAGACCACCTTATATCAGATTTTACTTCGTATAGGTATATGTTTGAGTAAAATGACCATTATTTTTTTATTCTATGAACTACTGACATGTCTTTGAAATTCCAAGGGTTAAGGTAAAAATTTAGTATTTATTTGCAGAAAATGAGAAACAGTCAAAATAACCAAAACGATGCAGCGCTTTCAGAGCTCAAATGAAGTTCATATTCATTTAGAAACAACAATACTAATGTTTCACCTCAGGAAGAGGTCAGAAATCAATATTTGGTGGAAAATCCATGAGGTTTTCAATGGGGTTCAGTGCAGTGGTCTCTTAAGTTTTTCCAGGGCAGCACGAGAGTCACTTTTTTAAACTGAACTACTGAAAGAAGTTATATTCATGAAGGCTTATTCATGTTCATGACAGGTGTTATGTCATGTTTAAGACAGTGTCATGCCAGTCTTATTCACCCCCCTTCAAATAAAGTGTTACCTAAGTTAGTAAAATGATGATGTTGTAATTTATTGAGAAGCACCTCTGTTTTAGCAAGAATATTCCATGGAATGTTTATAAAATAAAAATAAGACATCATATGTTTTAATAACACGTTGAGATAACTAGAGAATTCATAAATGTATTTTTAAGGTTATGTTTATAGCAAAGCCGTATCGACCACATCGGAAATTCCCCTTTGAATAAACTCTTGTCAAAGGTTTGTGCAAGTAACTTGGTTTACATATATATGCAAAAAGAATCACACTTTGTCAGCAGGCAGAGTTCATGCTCCGTCACGCAAATGTCATGAGTGTTTACTGCTGCAGCCACAGACACCTATCTCACTCAGCTTTCTTTAATTAACTAGCCAACGTTGAACATTAGAAATATTTTTATCAGTTTTAGCCATCTTTCAAAATATCTGGGCTACCACCTATGGTTGAATTGGTCAAAAAAAGAACGTGGTTTTCCTTTCAAATTTGTTTTGAAACCGCCTGTAAATAAAATGATGGCTATCAGTTGTGGAGTCTGCCACCATCTTTTTCATATTTGTTTTGTTTAGACTTCCTCTGTTCCAGCTTTAGATCTGAGTTGAACTAAGACTCACAGGTAGTAACAGAAGACATTACAGTTTTTTACAACTCAAAGTTTAAAAAAAACGTCTAAAAATAAATTATATGTTTAATTTGAATAGCTAATATTTTTATTTTCCGGCTTATTTTTTTTTAAATGTAAAAACCAAGCTTAATTTGGTCCTTCTGGTTGAGATATTTCTGCTATTAATAAAAAAAATATATGATAATGGAGAACCAAACAGTCTTTGTTTGGCTAATGAAAGATCAAAGAAAAGACTTAAAAACTTTCCTCTTTAATGTGAAAATTAGACCGCAGAGGTAATCAACTCGTTTGAAGATGACAACTGTGATTCCTGAGGTCAAAATTGCAAAACACATCTTGCCTGTTTGCTCAAATCAGCCTGTAATACTTACACTTATCGAGTTGAGGTTTTAAGCAATGACCTATTTTTACTTATTTTTTAAGCTTCCTGACACTTTCAGAGTGTTAGGTGAAAGATGACCTGATACTTTACAATTTTGCAGTTAAATTTAAAATGCAGTTGAAACTGGTTATTTATATGCAATGTATTAAATGTCACTTTTAGTTAGCCATTTTTGGGATTTCTCAGATTACCAGCATTGGATTTGCTTAATATCAGTATTAATTACAACTTTCTTTGATTTCAGAGGCCTAATGTACACTCAAACTACTGTGCCTCTAAACAATTTGGGAAACCCCATATGGCTCCAGATCCAGATGTGTGATTCTTTGGACACTCAAAAGATTTTGCAACATGTGCACAGCAGCAGTATTGAGATTAAGTTGCCAGATGGTAGGATATCTTTAATATGGAATTCAATATGGAAATAAATAAATATAGTGTCAACACAGTAAACGTATTGTAACCTCTCCTGACGAAATTTAACACAGTGAACTCCACACCCTTGATCCCAATATAGTACATGCAGTTCCAGAAGAGGAGTACAGCAGAAGTAGCACACTAACTTCAAACATGAATGGAAATTGATGTCCTACAAAACCCTCTTGTTTGTTTTATGTTTTACACCCAAATAGTACAATATGGCAGTGTACACAGCGAGGTAGAAAACAGTGTAAAACAGTTTTACTGTCCTCCAGGGGGTACTGACATGGATCTTTGCATATGCCTTATCAGAATGATTATTATTAAATTACTGCTCTGAAAATGGAGGTGAGTAAATTTGTATCCAGTTATTTTCTACTAGTTACCATTTCCTGATTCAACACACTTCTCCTTTCCTAGAACTGCATGTTGCCTTATCTTTTAAAATAAAAAAAGCTAACAGAAACAGATCTTTGTGTCATATTTACACACGCACCAAACAAAAATCAATTCGTCATAGTTCTTTGACAACCTGATTAACTTAAAAGTAAATTATGAACTAATTTATCTAAGATTTTTTATGCAATAATTCTTTAAATGCTTAGAGGTCTTCGTGCTACCTCAAGAAGTTATTGCATCACTCTACATTGTTAGAAACTGATGAACACCTTGTGGCAGTAACTTTGCTGCAAACAAGTCTCTTTCTTCCTTCCACTCAATTTCTTTGCTGTCAAAGTGACAGAAATGAAAAATCTGTCAGCCTCGGGTCATGAGGTGGGGGAGGCTCAGTGTGGTTCCAAATCTCCTTCCTAATCCGCCACCCTGTCTGCATCCTTCCATCAACATCTTTTCCAAACGTCTTTCAAAATGTTGCAGCCTCAAGCACGCACATGTTGCATGAGTGTGCAGGTATGAAAACCTCAGCTACCTTTAAATTAGGACGCACTGCACCTAGATGGGCAGTTTCAGATTTAACAAAAGGGGAAGCCTAAAAAACCTCCACGGCAGTTGGTTTAAAAACAAAATTACAGACTGCAAGCAGACAAATTGAAACTAGTCACAGAAGAAAAACTCCTAATCAGATAACACCAGACAGAAAAGTAACTAGAGGGATAGCAGGAAGCGAACGAGTCAGTAAAGGTACATATGTACGTGATTACGAGTAAGACCCTGCTCTGAGCAGCGTTCTCGTCAAAGGAGAACCTGCTGAGAGGAAAACACAATACATGTCCAGTTTGGAGCTACTGTTTCCAGTAATCAAAGGCACGTTTGATGTGTCGAAAACAAGCGAGAGTGAGGAGACCCCGAGGCCAAAAAGAGCCAAGCTCACACAGAGCACCCCATTCCCATAAAGCAGGAGGGCTGTCTTTCTTTTCATCATTTTTACAGGCCAGTTTGGCTTCCTGCATTACCCACGCTCAACTCGCTCCCCGTTGGCAAGTTCATCCCATGACACACATACAAGTGAACCAGAGGACCTCATTCTCAGCCATGACGGTCTACATCTAAGCCTACCTCTGCTGAGTTTATGGCGGGTTGAAGCCGCTGGACCCACCGACTCTGTTCTGTTGTCGTGCTGCGCTGAATTACACTTTTTTCAACCAAATTCCCTGTGGTTTCTGAATAGCTTCCCCTTAGGACTGCTCTAACCTTGGTCCTATCTTCTGGAGTTTACACTGGTCATCCACTCATTTTGAATTGGAACTTTGTCTTGTTATTTTCCCAGGGTTACTGGACCCGAATAGCAGCCAATGGGCTTTCCCAGGGTACACCCTATTCTATCACAGTCCAACAAAGCAATCAAATGCCATATTACCAAGCATTCATCTCCAAGGTCAAGGTAAAGTCTCCAGTAAACATTAAGAGGGAGTTTAGGCTGTCTGTAAGCCAGAATACTTGGAATAAATAAGAACTTGAAGACCAAAAACAGTACGTCCTACGCTACCATACATCCCTCAACACATTCTGATAGAATATATTATCAAGAATTCTTAAAAAAGGTATAGCTTGCTTAGTCTAAGTCCCAAAACTGTAGAATATAATTTGACATCTTTGACAGCAGGAGTTTGCTGCTCTCATCAATTTTTCAAGAATTGTAGAGAAGAGATCTCCTCTGGTTTGAAGATATGGTTGAACATCTGATCTTCTCCTGTTATACCAGCCAAAAACATTCATGTTGACATGAAAAAAATTATTAATCAACTGTTTAAGTGTGTGCATGGTTAATTCTTCTGTTTTGTTGTGTTGACTCTATCAGACTGAAAACCAGTCTAAGGTGTACCCAGTGGCTCTGAATAGGCAGCAGAAATGGACAGTCACTTTTTCTCTACTAAAACAAGGCAACTTGGTTTGTAAAAAGTTGAGCTAAACACGCAATAATGAGTCTAAAAAGAAAAAAGTTAAGATTGTTTACCTTGGAAAACACCTTGAGACATTTGTTATTAAGTCACCACCAGCTTAGACGTAGTGCCACAGTAAAGTCCGTGCCGGTGTTGCATCAAAATCTGTGACCCATCATTTTCTGTGACTGCAGAGGGCGATAGAGTGCAGGTACGTCTTGAAGATCAGCGAGAAGAAGAATATTTACGTAAACTGTGTAAATACTGATACAGCTGGGATTTAAAACTTCACAAGCTTCTTTCTTACTATTGGACTGATGGAGAAAATATGTTTTACTTTGTATTTGACTCTGTAAACTGTTTGACTGACCATTGCATTGAATGCCTATGTGCTGTCATTAAAATTTGTAAACCAACTGTGGCCGTTTAATAAATCATTAAACGATTAAGAAATGATTCTAAGTGCTCTGGTAGTTTTTAACACGATTTTTAATGTTTCTGCCAGCTCTTCATTACAGTCATATCACACTTATAACAATATCTAACCCTCAAATAGCCAGGATTACAATGATCACAGATTTTGATGGCCATAATAATCCATGACCTTCCGGTACAGGACTGTAAATTATGTGACCAGTGTGATTCTGGCTATTTGAGGGTTAAATATTGTTATAAGTGTGTCAAACTCAAGGCCCGGGGGCCAAATCTTGCCCACCGTAGCTTTTTGTGTGGCCCTCTAGACTTCAAATTACATCAGTAAGTCCCTCTATTTTTTCTAGAAATACGTAAAAATCGCACAAAATCAACAAATCCCCACATTTTTCTGATTTTATTACAAAATTTTCTCAAAGTTGGTCGCAAGCATTGAGTTTAATTGACTGTTACAGTCCGTGATCAACACGTCGAGTAATAAAAAGTCACATTTAACATCAAACATTAGAGCAAATATCATAAAAGTTCCTTACAAATATTTCTAAATTAGCACCACAAGATCTGTGATTTTGATTACAACCCCCCCCCCCCACACACACAAATCACAAAGTCCAATCACAGCTATTTATTAATATTTCAACAGCTTAATGGGTTTTATCAACACATTCTGGCACAACCGGCCCTTTAAGATCGTTCAGATGTTTGACATGGCCCAAAATGAAACAGAGTTTGACACCCCTGATTTAAAGTGAACTATGGCATTGTTGTCCAAGTCATAACAGACCCCAGCCGCCCACATCACAGCATAAAACCTAGACTGATGTGAAACCAAAAACATGTCTCACAATGGTGAAACACCATCAGGAGAAATCTGGCATGACACTGACAGGCAATAGGTTAGCATCATATCTGATAAGCATTTTCTCTTCTAGAAGCGCAGCATGATAGCCCTTGTTTTACTGCAGCTGCATTCATGCATGCAAATAACTGATTTGCTACGTTGTGCAATGCAGATAGCGGAAACTTTTAGCCTCAAATACTAATGCTTCTCACCCCATCTTGTAAAGCTACAGGGGGCTTCACTCTTCAACCTAAACCAACCATCAAACAACTTCCTTTGTTCCAAGCAATACTCTGGGTGTCACTTAATTAAATCACAATACAATACAATACAATACCGTAGATGATAAATATGAGGCATCACAATTATGTAATCTAAAGTTATTAGAACAAGAAAGTACAAAATGTTTTATTGAGAACGTTTTCCTCCAGTCTTCAGTAACTTTTTCTTTGATTTGATTTGATTGGAGTATTCTTCAGACTTCATGCTGCAATTGTAGCAAGAAATACTGATTAACCATGAATCAACCTTCCAGACAGTGGTGTGACTGCACTCAGGTGATCTCCATTGAGAGACTACTAACACTAACTGGCTAGACCTCTGACGAATGAGGTCAGTCACTTTAAAGGGAGAGTGAATATTTATGCAAGCACTTATTTTCTGTTATGTAGTTTTTCTTGAATTGTCATTTTGTACAAATCAGTTTTTAATCTTGACTTAAACGTCTTGTTTTTTTTCTGTCAAAAAAAGAGACTTTGTTGATCATGATCGATTTGTTAAAGCAATAAAAATAGTAAAATATTAAGGGGATAAGTACTTTATATAATTTCAGAACCTAACAGAGACCAAATCAGTTCATCTTTATACCATTCATACAGTTTAAAGTTATTTTAATAAGCTACCAAAAAACTTTCTGGATGACTGAAGTTTTCTTCAGCTCTATGTGAGCAGAGCAACTAAACCACAACCTGGTTGCACTAAGAGCAGAATAGTGAAAAAGGCGGTATTAGTAGCATGCAATTGAAAATATAACTAAAAACTAAAATAAGTAGCTGTTAATTATTCTGAATAAGTCCAGATATCCAAATCTAAATAACCAAGAGCAATAATATGATTTCCTTATGTGCAAAATCATAAGTTTAAGGTTTTATGGTTTATTGTTCTAAATGTCTGTTTTAATATGAAGGTTCTCATGCTATAATGTCAGCAGATAAGCCTGTAACTGGACAATAAAACACTAAACCAACAATAAACCTGAGTCATGACAGAGGTCAGTTGGTTCAAACAAAACTGCAGGTGCTTTCACTAATTTCATCAGGTTCCCTGTGAAAAGGATGGGAATCGAGCGGCATCAGGAAACAGCTGCATGAATCAGGTTCCAGAAACACAGCATATCAAACCTACTGAACAGTTCTTTCCTTCTCACCAGCCTACATGAGATCACCCAGGTTTCCCTTTACTGTACCTCTTTTACAAACCTCCTGGAGTTCTTAGCATCTGATTTAATGTGTTGCTGCTGCTTATAGCTGCCAAACAAGTACAGTCCATTCCTTACGTCAGCTGAAACACACCCGTTCTTTCTCTGCAGCCTGGGACTCGCAGGTGCAGAACTTCCAGCGTCACTCCGACTGCCAATCAATTACATTCCAGTTCTACACATGCAATTTGACCCAGATTTGAATGTCAGTCTGTGGCCACAGAAAAACGGCCCAGCTGTCAGTAAATGAGTGCTGCTAAAGCTCCCTTCTAACCTTTAGCTCTCAGGTGATGACATCTGCTGAGAAGAGGACCGTTTTTTTTTAGTTTTTTTTAATTGTGACTATGTGTCAACCAAACACTTGATCACTTAGATATTGCAGTTCTTGTTTTGGGACCTAATTAGCAACGGAAACACTATGCCGTGTAAAAGTACTTGCCTAATTACAGATTCTTCTTTTTTTTTTGATCATGACTAAGTCAACCAATTTTAATATCTAAGGTGATACGAGTACAGCAAACACAAAAAGTTATATTTCAAATACTAGGGGATATAAACGTCATCTTAAAATGTCATTAAATAACATGAGTGAAGAGTTCGTCAGTTAACGTGTTTAAATTAAATCAGGATTTTACCAGCCTGTTTTTTTTTTTTCAAACTTTTTATTAATTTGGGTAACTGTTAAACTAAGCCACAGAACAATGGGATGTGGTCGCGGCAGCCGCTTGTTGGGGCGACGAAACAAGAAGCAGCGAGGGAAGATGCTCCGTTAGAAAGGGATGATGCAGCAGCTCAGAAAAACACCATTACTTGCTGCTGTGGTTGCACGGACACAAAGTGACAGTTTGTAAAGATTTAAAAGTCAACATGTCTGTAAATCATAGTTTATCCCTTTGGTTTACTGTCCTTCTTGGTTTTACTAGATAGTTGATTAGCATTATGTAAGCCACACCAGGGTTTACTTGTAAGTGAAACAAGACCCAGCTATTAAGGCAGGTGTAAGGTCGCTTGTTTTGTTTGGTCCATTTAAACAGGACCAAAAACACTACGGTGTTAAAGTGCCATCACTTGAACTGAACGTAGTCCCTCATCAAGAACTACCACGAACTGGCAAACTCTCCTTGATTTTTTTTTTTATAGTGCATCTTTTAATGAAATGTGATGACGACAGCATGTGGTGATTCAGAGATAATCTTCACTGACAATGGAAGAATGATTGAAAGTACCACTTTGTTATACAGCAACTATTCAGCAAACAGGAAAATAACTAAATTAAAACGGAGCCATGATGTTCCCACCATTCGTGCCTTAGCTTTTTCATATTATTCAAATCAATCCATGGGGATCACAGTCTGTATTTGGTTTCTGATTGTGCAGCTTGGGTTACAAACCAAGAGGGTGTGGCTAAAAAGTTGCAGCAATTACTTGAGCAAGATGTGTGAGATGCATGTGAGCTCTGTGAGCTCATTCAGAGTATTTAAAAGCATTAAGTCCCTTAAAAACAAGAAAACCTGTTGTGCGTCATCTTCAACATGTTATTATCTGCCTCAGATTATATTGACCAACAGGTTTCCCAGATCAGAAAAACAACTGATTATTGTTCAATGGTTTTGCTTTGCTGGTGCTCCCTTTGAGTTGCTTCATGTTATTACATCTCACTTGTTCCACAATCCCACATTAGTTCCAACAGTTTATAGTTTATAGTGGTTGTGGGTTTTTACAACTTGTTGATGTGGATCTGGGGTGTAATATTGGTGGATTTACTTCAATGTTCAGTTGACTTGCAAGGCGTAAAGAACACGTAGATCACAGAATAAAAAGATGATGCAGAAGTGGTACTTGCCTCATACAAATTAGGTTAATATCCATTAGCTTAGCAAGTCCATCTGATAACCTTTCATAGGAACCTTGAATTCTTCATCCAAGCAAATATTACTCACTCATTAGATCAGCAGATCAATGACCAATACCGAGCCTGTGTTGACAATTAAAAGCCTTCACAGGAAAACATACACAAAGCCCCTCTGACTTTGGGTTCTTGCAACATGAACTATTTACTCTGAGCGAGTGTGGGAGTAAATAGACTGAGCAATCTGGTCAGCTGGTGAACAGGAATGTGGCTGCAAGACTGTTTTCTTTCAAATTTTGCTGATCCCATCTCGGTTTGACTGGTGGCTATTGTTCCCGGTTTGAGGAAGTTGCTTCTGCTGCCCATCTGGACCAGAACAAGCAGGGGGTCCATAACGGATCCCTTTAACTTTAAACTTATTGAATTACTGCAAAGCATAACAAAATATTTTCCTGAATACACATGTACAAATGCACTAGCATACTAAGGGCTCTAATGTCATTTGGTCCAAACTCAACTGTTAATAGGGAAGTATTAGATTTCCATTGCTTATCCTTAATGAACAAATAGCCACAGGAATTTAAGGAATGCTGTGAGAATGGATCTTGGAGCTTTTGGAATTCATCTGTGGCCACAATATAAGCCATTTTGCAAACCCCACTGAGATGCATAATGTACTCCAAGGGAAACAGAGGTTTGATGTGAAGCTGTATGGCAAACCATTTGTATAAATACTAAGTACCCTTGACATCAACAGTCATTTTATTTCTGGTTTCTTCTCTACTAGTTTTTAAACACCAGTTTAATATTTAGCTGTTCTAGTTAAAGAAAACTAACTGACTAACTTTTGATTACTTCTCATTTTAATTAAAGTAGTAGAAGCAAAATTGCTGCTCCAGTCCCAAACTGTGGGCTTTTTGACACACTAGTTGATGACTAGACCAATGTAATTGTTGACCATGGCCTACTTGTTAACAAGCTGGCAGTAAACACCAACATGTTTACCGGTTTATACAAATTCTGGATCCGAGTTCACTCTTGGTCCTTACATTTGTGCACAGGTCAACTAATCTGACATAAAAACCTAACTCAGTGGTGCCCAAAGTCGGTCCTGGAGGGCCGGCATCCTGTATGTTTTAGTTCTCTCCCAAATGATGTCTCATTAGAAGGTGTAAGAAAAACACTGACATGCTGAGGAGGTTGTTACTACCACTAGAGAGAACTAAAACATGCAGGATGCTGGCCCTCCAGGACCGACTTTGGGCACCACTGACCTAACTAGTTGACAACTAACACCATAAAATGCACAGTAGTTTTGACACCCGTTGACACATTTTTGATCTTACTGGTGAACTAGTAAAGCTAGATGATGGTAATTAGTTTACGAGTAAGGCAGAGTGTTCAACTACCTTTGTGTCATCATCAAATAGAGCTTTAAAATACATGTTTGAACGTCAGTTGTGAACTAATCTGTGAATTTGGGCAACTTTTTACGATGTGGTATTACATTGCCCCGAACCAATAGGTCTTGTGTCAAATAACTGACTTGCTAAGAGGACTTTTACCACTACTAGTTGGATGAAAATGTCACTAACTGGTAAAAAATGTCATACTAGTCAGAGTGTTTTAGCATGTACAGAAACGTATTGAAGTAGTGCGAGAAACCTTCTGCCATATGGGCCAAAATCACAAAGTTGAAAGGGCATAAAGTACAAAAATTGTTATATTATAATTTTTTTTTAAATTTTGCAGGAAAGAAAATGAATCACAATAATTTAATGAAACAACATAATTTGATTCTTGGAGAAAATAGACCCATAAATCATTGTAGATTAAAATATATATTTTTAAGAAGTCCTGAATGAATGCCATTTTAAAAGAAATAAAACTATTTGCCACAATTTTGCAGAGTCATAATTTTCTATACAGGTCAACAAAACAGAATCTAGGTCACTCTCTTTCAAAACAGTTGCAATATTTACCAAAACCAATTAAAATGGGCCAACTCAAATCAGAAAAAAACACTGTGGTCCTATTTACTGTGAAATTAAAATGAAAGTAAAAAAAACTCAGTTAACAAATTAAGTATAATACTTTGTGTTATGTTTAACATTTTACGTTCCTCATCAACCCTATGTACTGACAGGTCAACTCATTACCTTTACTGGCCGCAGTAAAGGTTAAGGTGGCTCGGGAAAATAATTTCCCCGAGCCACAAATGGTCCATGGGCCACAGTTTGGACACCCCTGGGCTAGTGGAGTGTTGTCCCTTCTGTTGGTAAATTGGCCATCTCATAGGGATTTGGAATATTTGCATAAACGGCTTACCATAAAGTGGAGTACTTTGACTGACAGGTGTTGGCAGATGTCAAACGGACGGAGCTTGGCAGACAAGTCCATTAAAATACAATCACCTGAAAACGCTTCAAAATGCAACTGCGGCATCGTTTTACACGACTGCACTCAAATTAAGAAATGCCATGTTGCTTTTGTGAATCTACAGCCAGAATCGCGGAGAGTCCAGTGCAACCACTTCTTCACAGAGTTGATGAGAAATCTTTGTTCGCAACTCGACTCAAATTTACCCAGCAAGTCAACGCTTACATGCAAACGCATAAAGCCGCCACCTACCTTTGTGCTTCTCCATTCAGAAACTTTCGCGCCTCGCCCCCGTTTTGCTCCTAACATGCAACGAAAAACAAAATAAAAACAATCCGGAAAGTTTCTGAGTGAAGATGGGACCCGAAACCTCCCGGTGCTGTTCAGGCGCAACTCTGACCGACTGAACTGCACTCAGACTGCTGGGACGCAGAAAAGCGCGTCCCACTAACTTCTTCCTAATCATTTTCTGAGCCGCGCCTCCTCCTCCACCCAGTCTGCAACATCCAGACAGAAAGACAAAAGATCGGTCGTTTCACTCACTGTGGTGATCCTCGTCGGAGTCATTCAGGTTTTTACCAGAATTTGATCGACTGCATTCATTGATAAAAATGTGTTAAAGAGCGTTTAACATTAAAAATCTAGTTTAAAAAGAACACTGCCTGATGCACTTTTCAATTAATAAGCTTTTACAAAAATATACACATTGCTTCCTAACGACTTGTCTGATACAAGGTTTTGTTAAATAAAACACAATGAAGACAAATGCCAGTAATTATTAATGACATCACAAAAGGCACAATAATCACATGGGACTATAAAAAAAGGCATGCAGTGTTTCTAATTTCGCAACTTTGCCAACATATCTGCCAACAGACCACTTCTTTACTGACTACTTCTCAAAAAAAGACAACAAAACAACAAAAAAATATATGCATAGCTGCCAATTTTGTTATGGATTGAATTAGAATGATATGTAGGTTTGCTTTCAAAGGTAGGAGCAATAACAAACAACACGAGAAACGTCTAAAACAAAGCTACACACATTTGTAGAAGGTGGAAGACTGGATACTCTTAGGAGGATTTTTAAAAGTTGTTTTGTTAAGCTGTAACAAAGACCTTGGCTAACAACCACTGTGCTTTTTCTCAGTTGTTTGCACCTTCCACTAACCAAAACACTGCTTCCCATGGATGGCAAATTTAAGCCCTGGACATTTTTGAGACTCTGACTCAACTCAACATATTTGACCTTGTCCATTTGCATGATTCATGTAGATTATATGCAGTTATAAACTGCTGTCTGACAAAGGTCTTGTTCGTTGTTTTGCTGCTTGGTACTTGAGCTGAAGATTACAGACATTCTCCTCCAGCGTTTCTGTTTGAGAGTACAATGTTTCCATCCAATTTGTGAAGTTATTCATCACCCTGCCACTAAATTTAATCTAACCCTTTCACTTTAATTTCCCCCTGAAGTGCTGTTTTGTTTTACACCAAGCGTAGCGGAAGCCACATCTCCCCAAAAGTTCCACTTTTGTCCCCTTGGTCCACATCATATTTATTTTCAAAGGTCTTGGGGATCATCAAGTGGCTTTTGGCAAATGTGAAGGGTCTCTGTGTTCTTTGGCCTTGGAACTCTGCCATGGATGCAATGTGTGCCCAGTCTCTTTCTTTGAATTATTTTGTGACCTCCTAGATGAATTGTTGATGCACTCTTGAAGTTATTTTGGTAGGCAGCCACTCCTTTGAAGTTTTGCCAATTGTCCTTTTTACGTTAGTTGGAAATAGATCTCACTGTGGTTCAGTGCAGTCACCAAAGAACGCCAAGGAAAGGGTTTTGCAAACTATCCCA
This sequence comes from Poecilia mexicana, assembly GCF_051168715.1. Classification (NCBI taxonomy): domain Eukaryota; kingdom Metazoa; phylum Chordata; class Actinopteri; order Cyprinodontiformes; family Poeciliidae; genus Poecilia; species Poecilia mexicana. The sequence continues at coordinate 21,356,480 of NW_028263388.1, forward strand.
CACTGTTTCTAGCCTGTTTTTGAATTTCTTTAGATCAAGCTTTGAGATTTCCTTCATGTTGTCAGACAGGCATCTTGCTTCTACGTGTTAGAAGACTTTGATGTGACTTGAACTTGAACTTTCAAAAATTATTTCATGATATAATAAACCCATTTGGCTGATGACATTAAACATTTTGGTGTCCTGAAAAGCATCTGTAAAGGCGCAGATGCTTGCACATAGTTAGTAAAGCAAGTTAAGCTAATTTGTTCAAAAGTTCAACTAACTCAACTTTCCCTTGTTTTCGTTTGCAAAACTGATTTTATTGTTTTAGAAAAGCTAGAAGAAATTGGTCATTCTAAGTGCTTTTAGTGAAAGAAATTGAGCATCTGTTCCATTCCCAAACACATATATTTACCTTTTAAAAAAAGACTCCAAACTCTTTCCTTGTCTTATGCAGAAAAGTAAAGTACCTTCACAATCCAGCACCCCTGTGGGAGAACTGTGACCTGGTGGAGGTATGAGAGGAATGTCAAGCAACAAAACACACTCCAGCGGATGATTAAAACGCATGACATGGATCCCAGTGTTTCCTCTTTTTTTTTTTACAAGGCAGTCAGTGTAACCGGTATTTAAGGAGGGAGAGGGCACGTGCACGCCAGAGCACAACATGTGGTTAACTTTTTAATTTTAGCAGCTCAGACAAGGATAATTCCTGTGGTTTGGTCAGAGCTGTGTTTCAAATGATGAACTCACACCCAAAACAAAGGCCACACACAGGTAGATCTGACGATATGATGTAATCTAATGCTGCTTAATGACTCAAGGAGAAGAGGTGTATGAGTTATTTAAAATGAAAATGTTTCTCTTTCTGATGAGGACAGACACACTCAGCTGCTTGAGTTTGGAAACAGATGGTGTACACATGATTCAAGAAACAGAAGACTATCAAAACCTGGATAAAAAGAAGTATATCAACAGATTTAATGTAGCCATAGCTAATAAGCTGTGCAAAGAGATCTTCAGGAAAAAAAAAGTCTCCAAACTTACAAACCAAATAACATAATATCCTGCCGATATATTACAAAAACATGAAATGTTGTATGCTGTCTTTTCTACAAGGCTTTAGTTATGACTGCAGCATACAAGTAAAATGTTCAAGAGGAAGTGGGTGAACAAGAACAGACCATTCAGGAAAGAAGACAGGAAATCATTGGTGAGTGTGCACAAAGACATTACATTTTCGCCATCAGCTTACCTGTTAAACCGCAGATGGGAACATAAACACAGACCCACCGATACTATCTTGTGTTTTACATACCAGCACAGAGTTTGCAGAGTCTCTTTGACTTTCTGCAGTTACTGATTGACAATAACCATGGTATATCATGGGCAGATCGCTTGTCCATCAAAGTTAAAGTGACAACAGATAGTTCATATATGAACACACTCAAACTAAATGGCATTTTTAGAATCTCCAGTTAACCCACAAATCATGATTTTGTTGGTTATGGGAAGAAGGTGTATTACCCGGAAGGTGTAACAGGAAGGTGCTCCAACTTCCTGTTAGAGTCCAGGTTTAGTGATCCTTCTAGAAAGCTCTGTCCATATAATATGCTATCTAACAGTTGGAACCATTGCACACCAGAAAGATCCAAACTGTACATTAAGAATGTGGTGCAAGTGGTAGAATCTGGACTTTGATGAATCCAACCAATGTTTCTAAGATCCACAAAAGTTAAAAAATCATTGCTTTTCTCATTGTACACATCTTAGTAGAAAAAAATAAATCGATTCCATTAAATTGGGCCTTAGCTTCACTGAGCTTTTACAGCTGTTGAACAGGATAATGGATTCACCTGTGAACTTATTGTTTTATCCTCACAATAAAAAGTGATTTTTAGCTCTACATCATGAGCTATAGTTGCTTAGTTTCATGCTAATGAATGAATGAAGATGCTCATTCTTCTGGAGTTCCTACAAGTATCCCAGTTTATTTAGGGGATGTTTTAATGGCAGGTGTCATACTGAAGAGCCTCTGCCTCCAAGATGAAGTATGATGTTTTGTGTATGATCCGTACTAATGTAATCATTTGAAAGAAAATTAAAGACGAAAAGGTGAAAACAAAACCCCCATCCTTGAAAGATTTGTCAAGTACCTAGGTTAGATGTCACCCTGTGACCTGAATATTTCCCAAAACTATTTAATTCAAGCTGGTTCCATCTGGATTTTATTTTGCAGCTTGAAAATACAGATTCTTTTGTCTTTTTATGTGTCCTGGATAAATTGAAGTCCTATCTTTGGGGAGATTTCACCTTTAGTCAGAGAAGGTTGGCAGATGATGTCAAGTTTTTCTACTCCTTGTTCTAAAGGCTTGAGTGAAAGGCAAATGTGAGTCAGGCAGGATGATGGCTCAGCAAGAAGTGAAAACCAGGGTGGTCTGGACTTTCTTGCCTCCGCTCTTTCTTTGTCTGTGAGCCCACTGCTGAAGAACGGTTCTGTTAATCCAGCAGGGGAATTCCTTTTGTGCAGTCCCATGGAGAGCTCTGTCTGGGCTGGAACTTGGACATCTTTTGCGTTAATTTTAGGCTGCTTAAGGACATTTTTGTAAGTGAATTGGGAGTAGGTGAGAAAAAAAAAGAGACTGCTAAGTGTTAAGAAACGGCGAAAAGAGACAGTTGAGGTGAACAAAGCTGTTTGAAGGTGCAGACTCTAGGATCGGACAAAAAGCATTCCTCAGCTGTGAATCAGAGGTGAAAAAGGTCAACTCCGAAATAACACCAATCCCTGTTTAATTTGAGGCTCTCCCCTTTGTTTGCACACATAAGCAGAGACACATAATGGAGCGTCTTACTCCCCTAAACAAAGACTTCCCATCTCTGTTGTCATTACAAATAAATGTAGCCCAAACCATGTGCTTTCATGTGGAAACACACCCTCATCCCCCAAAAAAATAACAAAAAAAGGAAAAACTCACTGACTCTACAGCACCTTCTTATACTCCTAATAACATTTAGACCAAGAATACACAGGGTATCTTTAGATTGGTGAAGTCTACTGTCCTGAACCAGTGCATCCAAAAGTGATGCATGCATCCAGCGGCTGCTGTTAATTTAGGAAATAAAATAAAAGTGATGCATGTACCTGCACATTCTCCAGTGGTTCAAGATGGGGACTGATTAGCCAAAGTGTGATCATATTATTTTTAGTTAAGGTGTGATCTGGTTAACAGCAGGCTCTGTGGAAAACAAACATTGGTTCTTCAGAATTCAAAGTGTTAGGTGGGGTCAGAAAATTCTTGGTCTGACATCTTCAAATGCTAACTTCTGAAATACCCTGGAGAAAATAACTATTTACATGAATTTATTAAATTTCCTATGATGGAAATATATATAAATTGCCAACTGAAATGTTTGCACTGAGTGAAGCTTCTCGGCAGACTAACTACAAAGTTAGGCATCTTTTATGTTTTCAGAGAACTTATTTAATAGATATAATTACATAGTTATTAAATTAAATAAAAGTATATATTTTTTTCGTGTTTTCTTCTAAGGTGGTTTTACTTCATAAAGTGTGATTGTACCCTTAGTGGCACTGTGCAACATTGCCATCTGCAGGTGGAACAGCTAACGACTCCACATTTTTATTTAATATCACCCAGGGAGGAAAATAAGCAGAACAAGTTGAAAACGAGTTGAGACACGACAAATATAACAACAATCAATGCTTTTCCTATATCTGAGTACTTGATACGACAGAGAAAGAGACAAAGTGATTCAATTCTCCTGTTTGGAAGGAAAAGGCAAATTTAATTGTTTAGCATTAATCAAACAGAATGTAGTTAAAAGAGCTTTAGGTAAATGAAGGAACAGAAACTCAATTTGTGAATGCTGAAAAGCGGTGAATTTGTAAAACTAGTATTAAATCCACTTCCAATATGTTTACAGTTTTTAGTTGGGAGTGGTCTTAAGACAAATCCCTGAGGGATTTCATTGCTACAATAAGTTAGATGACACTATTTATATATAACTATCTTTTTAAAGCTGTGCTTGAAAAAGATAGTTATCAAACCCACCAACAGAATGATTACAGAGCCCAATAAATAATAATATTTTCACTATGAAGCAAAATAAGTTTTTTTATTATGTTCCTCTCTGATAACAATTCTTAGTAATGTTTTTGTTTTATGTTATTTTCTACAGTCTTAATGGCCTCAGAAGGCGTGAAAAAAATAACATTTTCAAGTTGGTATTGCAAGGGCGTTAACCACATTATACATTTGTTGTATAATTTTTACTGAGCAAAAGGAAACTTTCAATAAGATACTTTTCTGTGAATTTTACTGCATGATTCTCACTTGTATAAAACTAATATCCATGCTGAAAAAAAACCTTCATAGTAGACCACTCTCTCTGTCTGAATGGAAACTGGTGACTCTTATGAATTTTATTATTTGTAATGTCTTCATCACACAACCACTGTATGTCACAGTGTTTATACTCCCGGAGTTTGCTCTCCGGTGTATGCGTCGGTTCTCTCCAGGGACTCCAGCTTCCTCCCACAGCTCAAAAACATGGCTGTTAACTGTTCTCTCATAAATCGCCTCTAGGTATAAGTGTGTGAATCGTTGTTTGTCCTGTGTATCTCTGTGTACAAGGACACATCTAAAATAATACAACCCTTAGTTTGTGCTGCTGCTTGTTTTAGAATTATCTGATCCACCCTGCGTCATCTAAACAGCAAAAATGATTTGGACATTAGTCAGGAAATCATTTATTACAGCCACACCTTAAAAATCTTAGGATAGCTTCAACATCAATATTTTTGTTTGTTTTGCTTGTATATTTTTTCCAGGAATATCTTATAACATCTTATTGGTATAAATCATGGAGTTAGTAACTATTTTAGTAACTTATGCTTTGTAAAATCGATGTTAAAACACACTCCTCCCTACCACAAGATAAATGTTTTCTTCTTTCTTATCAGAAGGAAATCAAGCTAAACTGGATTTTTTTAATTTTCTGATCACTAAAAATGCAAAACTATTTTATAACTAAACATTTGTTTTTTAAACTAATCATTTTCTTTCTTTCTTTTTTTTATCACTGGTTTCTGAAAAGATAATCCAGTTACCAAAACTTTCACAGACCGTCCACATAACCAACTAATAATTATCAGATAATAAACGCTTTTATAAAAATTACTACAAAGGCGAAAGTAGGCATCTATATTTTGGGAAGTCCTTGACCTACATGACTGTTGCATTGGCCAACTGTGTCCGTTTCTGAGCGCTGTCTCTTTAAGTGGGGCTTGTTTGCAGTGCGCATGCGCGTGCTCTGTTTAGTTTTCTCCAACCTGAAGAGCTCTGGCTGCCTAGCTTCGCATCGCTGACTGTTGTTGTGAAGCTTCGAGAGAAATGAGACCTTTTTTTCCCCCCCAGCTGGAATATAAAGGACGTTAATAACAGACGTTAATATGACAGAAAGCCACGCTTTAGGAAGTCTGGAACCGCAGTGGAAACCGACTGTTTGGGTGAAGAATAGCTAAACTGTTCGCTGAAAATACCCCCCCAGCAGCCGGAGCAGCAGCAGCAGAGGAGCAAGAATAGCCCTCACGGATCCCACATCACAGCACATCCACTGCGGCAACCCTGTTCTCTGACTCTGGCGGCTACACACGCTTCAACCACTTTTGGGTTTTCTTGTGTGACTATTTGGGTGGAAAAAAAAATCTTCGGCGAAAACCCAGTTGCTAGAGGAACTACCCGCTTTTAGTATAGAGGTTTGTTAACGCATTAAAATGGCTGCTGAGACGGTATTTGCGAGAGAATGGTTCTAATTCAACGTATCAAACTGCAAATGAGCTACTCAGGCTAACAAACTGTATTAGTTTGGCCTATGAGAATATACAGCCAACAGAAGCTTTTGATTTAACGTTTATTGTTTCTTTAAATAGGCGCTTCCAAGGGAGAAGTGGTGACGGGAATTCCTCTCAATCCAAGTCTATGCATGCGGTTAACCGAGCAGCTTTAGTAGACACGCATTGCAATTATTTTAGGCCTTTTTAAGTCTTAATCGAGTGTGCCCACCACTCAACGAACATGCAGGACTTCTTTGTTATAGCTGAAGCGTCCTGAGAAGTCGAGGCTTTCTCTCTGAGAAGGCCCCGCTTGGTCGACCTGGAGGGGAGGAAGAAAGAAGAGGAACCATGGAGATTGGAGGAAGATGTAAGACTCGACTTTTTCTATTCGGGCCGAAGCTAGTTTCGAGGAGCGATCCGAGGGGAATCCACAAATATCTGGTGGTGTATGCTTTGTTTTCCTTCGTGCTGTTAACGCACGCCTCCCCGGCGAAATCCTGTGACAAGAGCTGTAACTCGGGGAAATGCATCAACGGATCCTGCGTCTGCGAGCGAGGATGGGTCGGAGATCAATGCCAGCACTGCCAGGGGAGGTTCAAGTAAGTGGCCGAAATCCCTTTCCCGATGCCGGGCTCTGAGTAATTTCTCTAGGAATCTAGGCAGGGATCAGTAGATGAGCAGCATCCAGCGGCTGCTGTTTAATTTAGGAAATCGGTGGCAGTGAAAGTCATCAGGAGACAGGAACAACAGTAGGTCCTGCTTGTGCAAATGAGCAAAAACACTCCTGCTGACTCACTGCGCAACAGGATGAGTCCTGGTCAAAACCCGTAATTGTGGGGAAAGTTAGCAGACCTGCAAACGCATCCCACAGTATTAACACAAACACTTTCAAAACCGGCATGATGTACTGTACTATCTTTTACCTAGCGGGTTCATACTTCCTTTTTTTTTTTAGCAAACCTCCTGACTGAGCAACTGTAAAACTTTTATTTCCATATTGTTATTTAGCCTACAGCACAACGTTATCCAGAGTCCAACACAATAATTTTGGCAGCTACACACAAACATAGCAGGCTCTGAGGGTGATCTACAAAACACAGCAGCTTATCTTTTTAATTCGGCCCCCAAGCTTCAGGGTATTACATTGGGACTTTAAGAGATAAATCAACACAAGATACGGAATAATTGTAAATTACAGTTGAAACCAGACGTTTAAATACACTGAATAATAAGACAAATTTTCCCATGGTCTAAATTTAAATCAGACCAAACTTCTCTTGTGTGAGTAATACCAAAATTATTTATAGTCACTAAATGACTCCGAGAAGTTGTAAGAGATTTATTTATTAACATCTTAAAAATCCGAGGTTCATCAATTAGTATCATGTTTTCTGCTCAAGTAGGAAATCAGAAAGTATTTAAAATATGAAGTGATGAAGCAGCCTTCATTCTTTTGACTCTATTTGGATCTTTAATACTTTAGCTAATTTCTATGCAGGCTTCACACCTGTATAATATTTAGTAGTGTTGTGTTTAATCTGTATTATTTGGGTCAAGCCTTTCGGGTCTCTTTCCAAAAGCTTCTCACAATACTTTGCTGGAGTTCTGGCCCATTCCTCTTTACAGAACTGGAGGAAATGAGTCACGTTTGGAGGCCGCCTCACCACCACGTCTTTTCAGATCTACCCACAACTTCCCTTAGAAATTACCTTATTAGTAAATAGTGTTCAAAGATGTGTTGCTTGGCATAAGTATAAATTAGAGCTGCACAATGTCACCTTCAACATTTCAATATTAATGTTTGCAATTGAGTGCCATGTAATTATGTATCAAGTTTTAAGTGTTGTGCTTTTTACGCTGCATGGCCGTAATATGTTTAGCCAGTGGGATTATCTCTAATTGCCATTGGTGCAAACCATAGCTATATTTTAGTGATACCATGGTAAAGCTTTTAGATTAGGGTGGGGAAATAGTAATGATGTAAAATTAGACAAAAAGAATCGGGGATGATTTTCCTGATGCAATCATCGTATAAATGGTGGGAGAATCTGACTGTGCAAAAACTATTTGTTGAGTTATCAAGCAATAAAGACACTTAAAAATACTGTTTTTCTTTAGAAATTCTGCTTGGTCTGAATCATTTTTTCTAAAACCGTTAAAAGGAAATGGAGTAAAGGAGTCTGTAAAGTCATAAGTCGCTTCAAAGCAACGGGTTTTAGTGTGTTGTTGAATTGTTTATGTCAGAAGGTTGCATTTGACATTAGGTTTGGAAACTATGCTACGGCTAAGAGAAACACGGTGTTTCATGCTGTAATAAGCTAGAACAAACTGAACTTAGCACTTGTGCATATAAAGCATGTTTTGTCACATTCAGGGTTTTCATTTTTAGAGGAAGTGACTTTTTTCAGCAGTCTGTGTGGACATTCACCATTGTGTAATAATTTGTGCTGCCTGTTTTTTTTTTTTTTTTGCGTATAGTAACTATCCATTTGTCCACATACCTATCAAGTCATTTGTCACTGCTTCCTTATATTATTATGTTTATCCATCCATGCATTCATACATATGTCCATGCATTAATCATCCGTCTGGTTGTCAATTCATTCACCTTCTGTCTTGCAGAAATAGCTCCCATAATTACATAATAAACATCTGCATTATGTTTTGAAAAAACAAACAAACAAAAAAAAAAGAAGCTAAAATGACTCTGGACCTCTAGAAATTTCTGTAAAGAAAAGCATAAAATCCTGCTATTAAAAGATGTAAGTTAGATAAAGCGTACCTTATTCCATATCAAATCTATTCTCTTGATTTAATGTTTGGAGGTCTGTGTCATAAGATCTTCCAAATAAAAGATCTTTGTCTCTTCTGGGCATCGCAGCACATATTCTAAACCAATAACACTTTCCTGTGCACTGGCTTATTGACTCAAAGTTGCAAATAGATTTTCAATGAAATCCCCAAACATATACATCAGTTTGGCTTTGTGACAAGAGTGAGAACCCAGTGGCTTTGAGGAAACATCTGTAATCCACTTAAATTTCCATAAACCTCTCCACTCTCACAGCAGTGCTTTTATTGGATGAATTCTCAAAAGGCAGGAATATGTGTAATTTGGTGGCGATGCAAGACAAAACAGATCGGGTAGATATAATAAAATCTAAGGATGCAATGGCAGAATGAATGACTGGTAGCTTGGTAATGCTGTTGGATGGCCTGTCATTAGCTGCTTCAGTGGCGCAGATGTAACTCAATCTCTATAAATAGCGTTGTACTTAATGTGGTTACAGGTTTTTGTTGCTGGTTGTCATCAGACATGTTGTGGAGTAACAACATGCAAAACACAAGACACTTTTGAACAGTGATGTTCTGTAACATGTGGCATGACTGTAACTGTGTGGAAACTTTGTTTTGATTCATGTTTATGTGTGTGTGGTGTCGCAGTTCTGTAAACCACGAGAGACTGCCAAACGGATTGTGTTTCTCACTGTAGCTTCAGGTGCAACATGAAAGATTAATCCTTTTTTTTTTTTGGACAATTAAACATCCTGTTGTCTTTTCTCTTGCTGCATGTTTAATTCATAAGATCTCATCTCCATTGCTTAGTGGGAAGGAGCCGGAGTAAAAATCTTTTTCTTTTTAAGGAATATAGTGCAAGGATCTTGGAAAAAGAATTTATGTCCTGTGGACTTTTTATGGTTTTGTCAAATAAAATCTTTGACGGACTCGGAGTAAAGTCGCAGTTCCTCCACTTTTACGTGTTTTTCAGACTTTGTAAAACAATAATCTTCACTATGTTGTGTTGGTTTGCTACATAAAATACAAAGAAAATGCACAGGATTTTTCAGTTCCTAACATAGAAGAATTTGAAATAGTTTTCCAAGGTGCTGTTTTTTCCCACCAGCTTCAAACTACTTTAAATCGGAGAGTTTAAAACTCTCCGAGGGTCTAATAGTGCAGCAGTCAGTTTGTGTTTGTTTGTTTATTTATTTATTTATTTATTTATTTATTTATTTATTTATCTATCAATCAAGCATGCCGTGCTTTTGTGATGCATTTGCTCCCAAACATCAGAGAGGAAAATCATTTTCGGGCTCCTTTCTTACAGAAGGGGTCTAATTATTCGCCCTCTGTCGTTTTGAAACATAGCAGTGGGCGGTCATTTAAAGGCATTTTTCTAAGGATTAAAGGACCTTTTTCTAAAGACTGTAAATGGTATCTTTTGGTTGCTTGGGCCTCTTCCTGTGCTCGCTGGGCTTCTTCAATGCTGACTGTTTAATCTGCAGAACTAAAGGCACACTGTGAAGTTATAATTTAGGCTTTTTGGGCAATTTAGTTTTTGGGAAAATTCTGTTTTGGTTTAGTATTAAAAAAAGAGAGCTGTGATTGTGATTTCTATGCCTTTAATCAGTTTATGGAGCTGAATGGGTTGTAAAGAAACGCAGTTCTTTTAACCTACGTACACAGAAAGCATTTGGATGTGTGTGGGCCCACAGCAGAGACCCCTCCCATCTGGGCAGAGAGGCTTCATCACAGGGACGGGGGGAGGTGATCATAAACAGAACTCATGTTTTGATGTTCGGTCACCCTTCCCTCTGAGGGGAGAAAACCATAACAACAAAATCTGATCATAGCTGAATCACCACATCCTCTCACCGGGGGGATGAAGCGTTTACATTGTTTTATTAATATGTTTTCCACTCTGTGCATACCAATCCACTGAAACAATTTCTTTTTAATGTTGTTTTGTTTTTCGTTTTCCAGATTGACAGAACCTTCAGGCTACCTCACCGACGGGCCCTTCAACTACAAGTTCAAAACAAAGTGCACCTGGCTCATTGAGGCCAAGTGAGTCCTTCATTCGATTATTACGCAGAAGCTGAACAGTCGCAGCAAAATTAAGAATTTATTGATATTTACCTTGACAGTAAAAAGGGTTCAGGACAATTTGTCCCTGTGCTGCAGTCATTTTTATTACTCAGCTGCTGCCATTTTATCCCAAGTTAATCCCAACTGGTAAACAAGCAAACCATGTGGTTAAAAACGTATTTAATCAGTGTTTTAGTTTGTATAAAAAGGCTCAATACTTCCTGTTGTTCCACTCATTGTGGAACAAAACGGTAGTCAACTTGTATGAAATATTATCAAAGGGCCTGATCAAGCAAAAATACTTGCGATCAAACCCTGTAGATATTATTAGTCATTTATATTCACATGTTCTTGCAATAGGCAGAGTGTACGTGTTGATTGTTGGAAAGTTTCCTGTTTAGACCCATTTGTGCTCAAGCGTTAACTTCCTGTGAGGTGCTACTTCAATATTTCCACATAGCGTTCTTTCCTTATGATGGCATCTATTTTATGAAGTGCACAATTTCTCCTGCAGTAAAGCAGCGGCACAACATGATGCTGCCACCCCTATGCTGCACAGTTTTGATGATTTTTCCAGTCTCAAACTTTCACTCCAGATGTAACGTTGGTTATTGTGACCAAACAGTTCCACTTTAGTTTCATCAGACAACAGGACATGCATCCAGAAACGAAGGTCTTTGTCCCTGTGTGCATTTGGAAAATGGAGTCTGGGTTTTTTATGTTTCTTTTGGAATAATGGCTTCCTCCTTGCTGAGTGGCCTTTCAGTACTGGACACATTCCACAGTCTTACTAGCTTCAGCCAGCCAGCATTTTCACAAAGCCTTCGGCTTTTTTCTGGAATTGATTTTCACATTTCAGACTAAAACGAATCGTGTCTGGGAAACGGGAACCCATCTCCTTCCTGAGCAGTATGGTGGTTGGACATTCCCATCATGTCTGTACTTGCATGTAATTCTTTGTACAGATAAACGTGACACATTCAACCATATGATTTTTTCCCCAAGATTGATCCGGATTTATAGGGCTTCACAGTTCTTTTTCTGACTTTGTCATGGCATCAAACAAGAAAGCAAAGAGTTCCAGGTGCGATCTTAAAATATGTGGCTCCAATCAACATTTTCTGATGGTCTTTGGTTAAATTGAAGCAAAGCTACAAAGAATCCTCAAAACCTCCTGTGGGAGATGGCTTCTTTTTTGTGTGGAGTGATGTGGGCACAAATGTGGAGCGCCCACTTAACTTTAGTCATCCTTTACAAAACGGCATAATATAAAACTTAACAGAACATGCAAACGTTTCTGTATGATTGTGTTTCTGCTACTCTTTCACAAACAATAGTTGTCATGAAGAAATAAGAGCCTCTATATGCCAAGTCTAACCACCATTTAGAATCATTTTTTTAAACAAGAAATGTAATTAGCCAAAGTTAGTTTGCTATTTTCAGGTCCAGTTGGTTTTGGGATGTTTCTGTGGTCTAAGAGCATTGTTAGACCAAAACAAAATAATTCATTCATATTTACTTTTTAAATTAATTACAAAGCTGTTTTCTTACATAAAGAACTCAAATTGCTGAGTGTAGCCACTTGATGCTTCTGTTTTTTAAAAACTACTTCAGCAGTTGAATGCCCTGTGAATTTAAACGTTATATATATTTTTGTAGCTGTTGCTGATTTCTGGTGCATGACATGACTTTTAAAGTTACAGTTTTTTAATTCTATTGTTTTTATTTGCATCTTTTTCTGCATGTTCCTTCCCCAATTAAGCTGTAAACGTTATTCCAACTCTCTCTTATCAGACAGAAACACTTGAATTTTTTTTTTCTTTCAGCCCTAATGCGGTTCTGCGGTTAAGATTCAACCACTTTGCCACAGAGTGCAGCTGGGACCACATGTACGTCTATGACGGGGACTCTGTTTATGCTCCTCTGGTTGCTGTTTTCAGGTGAGAAACTCCAGATTGATCAGTCGATATGCACACATCTAAACTTTGAAGTTAGAAAACAAAAATGAAACCACTTTCTATGTCACTAGTTTGAAGGTTTTCTATTTCAGATTGAACATTTTTTGTAACATTTCTTCAGAAGTATTTAAAAATGCTAAATGGGTTTATGCCTATATTTCCACAGTGGCCTGATCGTACCAGAGACGCGAGGTAATGAGACGGTTCCTGAAGTTGAGACGACTTCAGGCTACGCACTGCTACACTTTTTCAGCGACGCTGCCTACAATCTGACAGGATTTAACATACTCTACTCGTAAGTATTTGATGCTAAGCATGTAAGTTGTATTTCAGCTGATAATTACTTGAACCATTCTTTTCTACTCATTTATTTTTATTTCCAGGATAAACTCTTGTCCCAATAACTGCTCCGGTCATGGGAAGTGCACGCCGGGGAACTCGGCCGCCAGCAGAGTGTACTGTGAATGTGACAAGTACTGGAAGGGTGAGGCGTGCGACATCCCCTACTGCAGGAACAACTGCGGGAGCCCCGACCACGGCTACTGCGACCTCACCGGCGAGAAGCTGTGTGTCTGCAACGACAGCTGGCAAGGTGAGAGCCGAGGGGGCAGAGGAAAATGATGACGCTTATAAGTCAAAGTGACTTCTGCAAGTGGGTGGGCTGTGAATGCTGATATAGGCCGGTATGGATTTTCACTGTATGTTAACCTTGAGGAAAAATACAGAGGTTTCACAGTATTTACAAAAAAAGTAGGACGTTTTCTTATTGCTTACATTTAGAATAAAATCTACTGTTATTCGTGCTATCTTGATTACCACGTTTCTAATGAGGTTTCCTCTAAAATCAGGGTCTTTTTATACATGGAGCACAAAATTATGACTTTGTTTAAAAATGATCCAGATCTTCAGGCATCAGCAAAATATTGCTGAAGCCTTGTGATAACTCCACTCTTGTGAAATGTGGGCAGAATTTTTCTGCACCATATGCTAAATTGTTGGTGATGTCATGAGCAGTGTGATACCAGGCAAAGCAGGAACAGCTGTGTTGTGCTATGACACAATGTAACGCTGATTGCTATCATGTTGATAAGCCCTTTGACTGCGCCTTATTATATTTTTCCAGCTGGACGGAAGCAAAAGCTTTTGCATGATGGAACTTGACAGTAATTCAGCATGCCCTTCACTAACACACACTGATGTTTGGCAACTTCTTGCATTTGATTAGTTCAGGGTTATGTTCAGGTGTGGCTTGCTTGCAGTTTTTATTAGTGAAAATATTCCTGCCATACAGATACAGTTTGCATCTTAAAAATGGTCAACTTTAGGAGCATGTATTTTTATTTTTTTTTTTATATTTTTGCCTTGAAGTACAATACTCTGAAAAATATTCACATCACTTGATCTTCTTTACATGATGTTATATGACAGCAACAAACTTTGGTGTGTTAGATTTACAGTTCTCCTAGACTGTTTCCATTTGATGTCCAGTACTCACCTGGTTTGAATCTTACATAAAGAACAGGGACTTCTTTGTTTCAATCAGAAACTTCTCATCGTCGGTCACATGTGGGGTACCCCAAGGTTCAATCCTAGGACCCCTTCTTTCAATATTTATATGCTCCCACTGGCTCAGGTTATAAGGGGAAATAAGATTAGCTACCATAACTACGCGGATGATACACAGCTCTACATCACGATGTCACCAGGTGACTCTGAACCCATCCAATCACTGAACAGATGCTTAGAACAGATAAATGTGTGGATGTGCCAAAACTTTCTCCAGCTGAACAGAAACAAAACTGAAGTTATTATCTTTGGACCTAAAGAGGAGCGAACTAGAATCGGTGCACAGCTTCAGTTATTACAACTGAAAACCAGGGATCAGCCCAAAACCTGGGAGTAGTGGTGGACTCTGACCTGAACCTTCAGAGCCACATTAAGACAGTCACAAAGTCGGCCTTCAATCACCTGAAGAACATCTCCAGGATTAGAGGACTAATGTCTCAGCACGGTCTAGAGAAACTCATCCATGCATTTATCTTTAGCCGCATTGATTACTGCAACAGCGTCTTCACAGGTCTGACTAATAAATCAATCAAACAGCTGCAGCTGATCCAGATGCTGCTGCTGCTGTTCTCACTAAAACCAGGAAGATAGAGCACATAACACCAGTTTTAAAGTCCCTACACTGGCCATCTAGACCCCTCAGATCTTCTGGTTCTGATCTGCTCTGCATCCCCAGAACCAGAACCAAACGAGGAGAAGCAGCATTCAGCTTCTATGCACCACAAATCTGGAACAAACTTCCAGAAAACTGTAAAACGGCTGAAACACTGGGTGCCTTTAAATCTCAACTTAAAATCCACCTGCTTAGAGTTGCTTATGGCTAAATTAGGGTTAGAATGCGGGTTTTGATGTCTTCGATGTTTTTAATGTTTTTATCTTTATTTTTCATCTATTTATTAATGTCACGTACTGTTTTTATTTCTCCTTTAATTATGTAAAGCACCTTAAAATGCCTTGAATTTATTTTAAATGGTGTTTTAACTAAAACTCTGGGGTTTAAGAATCCTTGTTAAATGGTGTTTGAGCTCTGATTTTTAGGAGTATCATATTCGAAAGAGACAGAAAACAAAGGTTCACTACACTTGGACATTTTTGTTATAAAAACTTTGTCTATCATGTTAAATACTATTAAACCATATTTAGTTTTGCAGCTGGAACATGACAAAATGTGAAAGGAGTTCATATTTAAGGGGTATTGAAACCTAAAAGTCAGTGTGGATGTGTTACAAAGAGCTTGTTGTATTGTGTTATTGTATTTTTAACTTGTATGTCGTAATGCCTTCTCTCTCTGCAGGCCCAGATTGCTCACTGACTGTACCTTCAACCGAGTCCTTCTGGATCCTCCCAAGCGTCAAGCCCTTTGGCACCTCCCTCGCCAGGGCTTCCCATAAGGCCGTGGTGCAGGAGAAGGTCATGTGGGTGGTGGGTGGATACACATTCAACTACAGCTCATTCCAGATGATTCTCAAGTAAGTTGCTATATATTTTTTGAGTTACCTAATCGTTCATCGTCTTAAAATTAGACCGCTTAAAGAAATTGCAATAGAAGCCACTGAAAAAATACTTTTGATCTCTGTCTGGTTATTGGTGATATTTGCCAGAGAAGCCAGTACCACTATTCTCAGAATTGTTTTCTGATTTATTTTGGAGAGATCAGTTGCTGGTGTGGCCAGTTTGTAGTAGAAGCTGCTTCTTTGGAATTTTTGGTTCGTTTGAGGTTTTGTGTTTCCATATGAACGGCCTTTTGTTGTCGTTGACGTTCGGCTCAGCGTTTATTAATCACCAGGTGTGATGACGATTCCTGATGTTCCTGCTCTGTCTTGTATGAATAACAGAGCATTGATGTGACCAGGTGTTCCTGTTTATTGCACTCAAGCTGTAAATTATGTACACTCATCACTGTGCAGAGCCTGTGGCTGAACCAAACCATTGTTTACTTCTTTACAAATAAAGGCATCGGTTCAAGTGCTAGTGACCAGATCCAAACCAACATGAGTGGGGAAAAAAGCCACCATTGATTCTGAATGTATCTGCATTATTCAAGGGTTTAAGAATGTTTATTTACACTAAAATAACAAAGTGAAATGCATTATGTAGATTAATTACACACAGACTGTTTTCAAGCTTTCATTTCTGTTAATTTTTCTGATTACAGCTAATGAAAACAAGCTGTTTAAAATTTGAATATTAAATCAGACCAATAAAAACATGTTTACAACCAAAATATGTTTAAAGAAAGTTCTGCTTAGAAAGTATTTTCAGAAATTACTTTTAATCTGACAAACTAGGTTTGTTGGTGCGTTTGTTATAGGTATTTAATATGAACATATATACACAGACACTGATCATGCTGAGATTTTTAACTTCTTCTCAAGACAGACACTTAATTTCTGATCTGTTGTCTGTTCTAATTAGATTCTGTACATTTGGAAAAACACCACAATTTTATGGTTGCACTGTCTTTATACAATTATTACAAAAGAAAAATACTTCTAACATGAGTTACTTACTTTTATATCAAGCTGAACCCACCCTTCACTTTTCATCCAGTCTCTTAACTATTTCTTTGTTGTGCTGATGCTTCTCACACCGCAGAAACTTGTCAGACGGCTTCCAGGTCTTCCTCAGAAGAGAGATTTTATCTCAAGTATCTTCCTGATAATTATAATGGTTATAAAAACTGTTGAAGGCAAAATGTCTTGTATTAGCAGTTCTGTCGCCTACAAGCATATACCTGGGTACATTCTGGTAGCAAAAAAGCAAAAATCACTCATGTTACTGCTCATTTATTAGATGTTATTGGTTATTACTGTTAGAATGTTGGGTAATGATTTATTTTTTATTTTTAATAAACATGAAGGAGTCTTAATGTTTGACTTGTCATTATTTAATGCAAAGTTGACACTTTTGATGGACTTTTAACACAAGTTTTAATGTAGCTTTGCACTAAAAGTGTCATTATTTACCAAATAATGCAACATTGACACTTCTAATGGACTTTTGGTTCAACTTTTAGTGCAGCTTTCCAATAAAAGTGTCATTATTTACCAAATTACTCATCATGACAACAGTCAAACGACTCCTTCATGTCCAGGAGTTATGTCATGTTTATGACAGTGTTATGTCAGTCTTATGCACACCCCTTCAAATAAAGTGTTACCAAATAATTCTAGTTATAAAAATATAACATTCTTTTATTTTTTTGTTATTGATCAAACATCAAACCATCTTGCCGCAGTGGAACAAACTGCATATGCATTTTAGTGGATTTTATAAGCGTCTTCAATGGGATTTCTTGTTGCATGTTGGACGTTTAGTTGACATGTGACGTTTGTTTCTCTGCAGCTACAATCTGGAGAGCGGCGTTTGGAACACGGTGCCCATCACCGGTGGCCCTGTGCCACGATATGGACACTCACTCGCTGCCTTCCAGGTATCTACACCACTACAGACACCCAGGTGTTGAGTTCTGCCGTGCACAGTTGCTGCACGTCTGACATACTTCTATAAAATCACAGTAATTGTTACAAAACAGGAAGTTTTATTCAGCATATATAGGGAATGACTAGATCTAAATTCACGAAGTAGGTCCAGTTTTTTATTATTTTTTGCTGAAATACTGCTAATAAACTGTGAATGAAATTAGATTTTTTAGCCACCTGCTTTCAGAATGAATGTAGATGCTGTTTACATAAGTGATAATGGATTCTTTTGCCTATGGATTGATTTTAAAGTTGTTGAACAATGGGAGCCGATAGTGTTATCAAAGCTCCATCCAGTGTCGGCACTCCAGTTATTCAGATTTTCCACGTCTGGCTTCTTCGTCGGATTGTTTTGGGCATGAAAAAGTCGGGTATGAGTCACATTGCGAAAAGGCTGTAGATATCAAGCTGCTTGATTTTTAAGAGTCTTATATTTGTGATATTTTTGAATATTGTAACAATGTCAGTTGAGATTAAATTGAATCAATCTTGCAACAATCTTCCCGTCAGTATCCTCTCCCTCCCATGCATTCGGTAACAAACCAATCAAGCTTGTCTGCTTTTCAGGATGACATCTACATGTTTGGTGGGAAGCTTGAAGCCAGCTGGGGCAACGTGACAGACGAGCTGTGGGTGTTCAACATGCCAAGTCGAACGTGGCAACGCAGAAGCCCCGTCGTCGGCTCGCCGGCCCAGACTCAGGTTTACGCTGTGGAGGGCCACACGGCCCACTGCGTGCAGCTGAGCAGCGGCGAGACCATCATGCTGGTCATCTTTGGTTACTCCCCTGTCTACAGCTACATCAGCAACGTACAGGAGTACAACCTGAGTGAGTCCCGGCTCCGCTGTAAAACCCGGCACCGCTTGATGACCTCAGTCATCCCATTTCTAGTTTAAAAGTTTACCTCTTCAAAAGCTCTTACACTGAATAGTGAAGCTTAGTTTTTAACTCATGTGTAAACCACATGAAATTAACTGATTTCACTTTTTTCTGATTCAGTCAGTTGATAAAAAAAATCATAAACCAAACAGTTACAATAATAAGCAGCATAAAATTTCATGTTTAACTTTTATGATGGATTAGGATGACAGGAAAATGACTGAGATTAATTCATGTCTGCTATTTATTTCACTGATGGCTGAATACTTGTTTGTGTCTGTTGCCGGCTTGCTGACATGAAGAATGACAATCAGTTAAATACAAACAAATCTTGTCTTAAGATTTGTTTTTTGTTCTTGTTTTATTTATAGTTAATACTTTGCTGCAGTAAAGAGTTTTTATTTATCTGTTTTTTCCCCCCCACTGCGCACTTTAGTTGTTTCCATTCTTGCAATGCCTTGCAAACATTTTTGTAAGGAAAAACCTTTTCCACATTTTGTCACGTTACAACCACGATTGGGATTTTACGTGACAGACCAACACACAGTCGTGTTCAATGGAGATAAATTTGTTCCATTGTTACTGCAAGTATATAACGTGTTTCAAAAAGTAAAATAAGAAAAACATGCATTGCAAAAGTGAAACTTTGAAAAACTTTGAAATAAAAAAATGTTTTTAGAGTAATTTATTATTTGTACGTAATAATAAAACTATTCTTTTCAAATAGTTTTACAGATTCTGTGTGACTCTTCCAGATTTCATATATATATATATATATATATATATATATATATATATATATCAAAATGAAATGAAATCTTGAAAAACTTTTCAAGAAGCACTTCAGAACCTAATGTTCAAGCTGACCAATAATAATACTGTTGTCCACTGAGACAAATAGAAATATGTCCCAAAAATATAAACACCAGAGCAATAGAAGCTCAGATCTACCACACCAGACAAGACCCAAGGTGTAGGTTGTGCAAGGAGGCCTCTGAGACAGTCCAGCACATAACAGCAGGGTGCAAGATGCTGGCAGGGAAAGTGTACATGGAACGACATAACCAAGTGGCGGGCATAGTGTACAGGAACATCTGTGCAGAATATGGACTGGAAGCCCCGAGGTCAAAGTGGGGAACACCCCCAAAGGTGGTGGAGAATGACCGAGCTAAGATCCTGTGGGACTTCCAGATCCAGACAGACAAGATGGTAATGGCGAACCAACCGGACATTGTGGTGGTGGATAAAGAACAGAGGAAAGCCGTTGTGGTGGATGTAGCAATACCAAGTGACCACAACATCAGGAAAAAGGAGCACGAGAAACTGGAGAAATACCAGGGCCTCAGAGAGGAACTGGAAAAGGCCTGGAAGGTGAAGACCACAATGGTGCCTGTGGTCATCGGGGCCCTCGGGGCAGTCACCCCCAAACTGGAGCAGTGGCTCAAACCAGATCCCAGGAACAACATCAGACATCTCAGTCCAGAAATGTGCAGTTCTAGGCACAGCCAAGATACTGGAGGAGAACCTGAAGCTCCCAGGCCTCTGGTAGAGGACCCGAGCTCTATTGCTTGCAATAGTAGGATTTACGGTTAAATATTTACAGATTCCAAAGTTGAGTCAGACTGTTTGGAAAGCATCTGTCAACATCAATTAGTTTTTTTTTCTTGAATTTGACTAGGCCATTTTATTGCAACACCATTTAGCCTCCAGTCAAGTCTTTTGCAGCTTAACAGATTTCTATCATTATTTCCCTATAATTATCTTCAGCAGTATTCCCATAAACTCTGACCAGGATTAACACAGCATGATGCTGCCATTGCCATGTTTCACAGAAGGAAGGATGTACTTTTGGTGATGTGCAATGTGATTTTTTTTTTTTTTTCTTACCAAAACATCGGTGACACTGTTTTGTAATCAGTGGTTTTGTTGAGTTTTTTCCTGTCAGTAGATTCTTCTATCTCTTCAAAGCTTTCCATATGTTTTCTTTTCAGGATCCAAAGTGTGGTTGGTACCTGAGACAAAAGGTGCCGTCCCTCAAGGGGGTTACGGCCACAGCAGCACGTTTGACAGCTCCAGCAGCAGCGTCTACGTCCATGGAGGCTATAAAGCTCTCCCAGCCGGCAAGTACGGCCTTGTGGATGACCTCTACCGCTACGACGTGAACACAAGGACGTGGTAAATCATCATAATCGTGTGCAACACGGTGTGTGGCGGCGGCTTCTTGCCACAGCTGTCCCTGACACAGACTTGTCACGCGCATTTCGCAGGTTCATTCTGCGAGAAAGCGGCTTTCCACGGTACCTGCACTCTGCGGCGCTTCTCAGCGGCACTCTGCTCGTCTTCGGCGGCAACACGCATAATGACACGTCACTCAGCAACGGGGCCAAGTGTTTCTCTGCTGACTTTCTTGCATACGACATCGGTATGTTGGAATATATTGAAAGAAATGTTCTTATGAAGGTGAAGCTAACTTTTTGTGTAATAATTTCTCTTAGTTTTAGGGAATGAGGAAAAAATGCTTTTGTTTATTGAAAATTGACCCAGTATTTATTCTTCAGCCTGTGACAAGTGGACAGTCCTCCCCAAACCAGACCTGCACAGGGACGTCAACCGCTTCGGCCACTCGGCTGTCGTTAGCAATGGGTACGTTTCTAAAACTCATGTAACTCAGTTTTCCTACATGGTCGACAGGGTTAGACGCGCCACAATATGTAATAATTGAATAAAATTGGGCTTTAAAATGTAATAAAACACCATTAAAACCACACTGTTATAGCAGATGGAGATGTAAACTCCTTGACAGCATTTGAATCATTTTGCCTTGAATGACATGAAGGTTAACACTGAGGGGTTGAAAAGATAACTAAACGACCAAAGGTTTGGCATTTATTGACCCCAGTTTCAGTTTAAATGCATATAGCATCTACAAATCATTTAATATGATGATTAAGATGAACACAAACACATTGGTTGTTTATTACATTATTCGCCACATTATTACATTATCATTTCTAAGAAAGAGCTTACACATTCTGTAAAAATGTTATTATATAAGTGGAAGAATGTATTGCAAAATGCGTTCAAGGATTTTATTGGATTTTACACAAATTATTACATAATGTGGTTTTAATTATGTTTTGCTACATTTTGGAGCCTGATTTTATTACATCA
Source organism: Poecilia mexicana (assembly GCF_051168715.1). Classification (NCBI taxonomy): domain Eukaryota; kingdom Metazoa; phylum Chordata; class Actinopteri; order Cyprinodontiformes; family Poeciliidae; genus Poecilia; species Poecilia mexicana. Next base: position 21,378,245 of record NW_028263388.1, read on the forward strand.
TTACATGTTGCAGGATTCTAGTATTTTTATGAAAAATCTTTTTTCCTCCATCTGCCTGCCAATTTTTGTCCAACCATCCGATAAACCATCTATCCACCTATTTGTCTCTCACCCATCCATGCATTCATACTTATTAATTTGTGTCATTTTATCAATCTGTCCTTCCATCCATGTCTCTGTCCATACTTCTATTTATGCGTTTATGGATCAGCATATATCTATTTTGAATTTTAAACCAGATAAGCACAGAAAAATTGGCACAAAATTCAAAAATGAACTGTTGTCTTGAACACCCTATTTATAAAAGATAGCCTAAACAAAGTTTGTGCAACGTGAAAGCAAATTTTAAACCTTCTTAAGTTTAAATTAGCATGAAACATAATGTCAAGTGGCATGAAATCTCAGTGGAATGTTTTTAATGACTCTATTTTGGCCTTTGCTTGTGAAACTTGTTTGTGTTGGTTATCTTGGTGTATAATTAAATGAAGTGCTCTATTTTCTCTGTCAGGTCTATGTATGTGTACGGAGGGTTTTCCAGCGTTTTGCTGAACGATGTGCTCGTGTATCGGCCTCCCAGCTGCCAGGCCTTTATGGCAGAGGATGGGTGTGAGAAAGCCGGGCCGGGGGTCCGCTGCATCTGGAGCAGAGGCCGCTGTGTCCCCTGGGAGCCCAGCATGGCCAACGGCAGCTTCTCTCCGGTACCTTTCTGCTCCTATAAAACAGGTAACGCCAACCAACAAATCACGCCTTATGTTCACAATATTTAGTCAGTTCAGGAAAAAACTCACTCCAAATAACTAATTTGTTTTCTTTACAGTGACAGTGGATGAATTGTGCTATAAATTCTCGGACTGTGGGAGCTGCACGGCAAACACCAAAGGCTGCCAGTGGTGCGATGACAAGAAGTGCATCTCCGCCTCCAGCAACTGCACCACTGTAAGTGTATCAACAGGGGGCAGCAAAGCACTTTTAATCCAGCTTGTTGAAACACACAACTTTTTTTTTTTCCTCCTCAAGATTTTCCAAACAGAACATGCAAGTTGTGAATATTTATAGCTGTTTACTAAGCCGTTCCCCTGTCCAATCCGCTACACGATGGCGGACACCAGATGATACTGTTGAACGAGTTAATTTCACCAAACAGATGCAGCCTTCCCTCATTTTATCTTGAAATTACAGCCACTCTTCTCCTCACCCTTGCCCTCTCTCTGCCCTGCTTCCAGGGCGTGAAGAACTTCACTGAGTGCCCGGTGCGCATCGAGCAGGTGTGCAGCAAGCTTGCCAACTGCAAGAGCTGCTCGCTGAATCTCAACTGTCAGTGGGAGCAGAATCACTCGCAGTGCCACTCTTTGCCTGGTAAGCCTGATAGTGGAGCATGAAGAACACTAATGCATGCATGGGATGCTGATCAGATGTTTTTTTTTTTTTTTCTCCCACATTTGAGTAAAGGATGTTTTCCTTGTTGGAAATTACAAATAGATCCGTTGACATTCTCTGCTAAATGCGTAATTTAGGAAGATACTCTACGAATTTGGCCGTCAGGGTTTGGCTCACGTAACTTGAATAAATAAATCTGTCTGTGGAGGGAATGTTTTAAACACAGCAGAATGATTTTTATTTTTTATTTTTTGTAAACCTGTTTTTCAATCTGTCATCCTGATGTTGTTTATCAGCTTTGCCAGTGCATTTAGTTTACCTCTCAGCTACTTCCTCCCACCCAGCCCTGTTGTTGACATCGACGGCGACAGAATCTGAAGAAATGGCGCTGTCACTTTATCCGTAATTTTCAGCTCATGAAGAGTTGTCGCCTGAGGGGGACTGCGGTGGGAGCTGCAAATAATATCTGTTTAACATGTGTGTGTGCGTATTTGTCATGCATGAAAGAGACTTGCCGATCTCACACACACACACACACACACACACACACACACACACACACACACACACACACACACACACACACACACACACACACACACACACACACAAAAAGCCCTTCTAAGACCAATAGATGCAAATTAGAAAATTAAATATACAGCACACATTGAGACTTTAAATGTTGATTTTTTTTTTTTCCGGCCCCCCAACTTCACTAACTAAATGAAGCTCAACTTTTTCTGTGGACAAACGTTGAACTCGGATGATAGTAAAGCATCACAGTGAATGATAGTTTTGATTACATTTCTGTCTTCCAGCCCAGCAGTGCAGTGAGGGTTGGAGCCAGGTGGGCGACGCCTGTCTGAGGATCAACTCCAGCCGTGAGAGCTACGACAACGCCCAGCACTACTGCAAGAACCTCAATGGCAACATCGCCTCACTCACCACCTCCAAGCAAGTCGACTTTGTACTTGAGGAACTTAAAAAGCTTCAGCAGGAAGAGAAGGTAAAATAAAAAAAAAAATCACAGTTTGGGTGAGAAAGATGATTCTCATAGTAATTTTGGACTTTTCTTTCATTATACAGTATAAAATATTGATTTTTTTTTAATCAAGAATTGGGTTGCGTACATTTTTATTTATTGTGGGCTGTTTCAAATCCACAAAGCCAAAATGATATATATATATATACATACATTCATGCATGCACTGCCCCTCAGATTTACTTAAAAATCCATTAGCAGATTGCAACATGATCTCATGCTTTTGTTCTAATGAACAAGCTTCTTTTTCCCAGCAAGCTGTGATGCTAAGTCCACAAATTTTCAGTTGCAGAAGCTGAATGTCAGCCTGCAAGGTTTGATTGACTAGTTGCTGTTTTTAAAGAAAGGATTTGTTGATCATCCTGTCATCTTTCTGTCTACATTGTAAATATTTTGAATCAGGTCTTCATTCCTTAGTCAACTCCGTCTCCTCCCATCTCTTCTGGTTTGAGATGAAGTTTATTGTTCTGCCCACTTTCGGCATTGCACCAGTTGAAATGGCGTGGGAGACTCACCTTGACTTCTCTAAATTTGCTTATCGTCATTGTAATCGATCTTTGTCCTAAAGCAGGGTAGTGGCTGCATCATGCTGAGATTCTATGCTGATTTTAGACCAATAGAAATTCCTCATTTTGTTAATTTTGTTTAAGAAAAATCAGCATGGTAATTTTTTTCCACTAATAAAAGGGAATTTCAAATGGGTGTTTCTGAATTCCCAAAATGGACAATATTCAGTCTAGCGGTGCACCAATTTCCTTAATTTTGGGTGATCAGTGATCGACTGATACTTGCATGAGAGACCAATTTTTTTCATCCTCTCCATAGGTCTGAAAATGAGCCATTGTTCCTTTTTGCTCTCCAATAAGAGATCTGACAGGCTGGCCCACCTGGTCACGTCTAAACGTTTCATTTTTGAGAGCACTTTTTGATGTTTTTCTATAAAATGAGATTGGAACTTTGAAGGTGTATTGTGCCTATAACACCAGACAGTGTCAGTTCTAAAATAAAATTGGTATCGGTCAAACTCGGATTCGGCAGTATAAGTTTTCTTTTAAAGATCGGTGATCGGTCAGAAAACTTCGATCGGTGCACCGAAGTAAATCACTCCCATGGTGAGTGTATTTGATATTTTATGTTCATGCAGACTTAACTAAACGAGAACTTCTCTACCCAACTTTTTAAAATTTTCTTAAAACATAATGTATAGACTTTTCATTATTTAATCTCTCAGTGTTGTATTTTAAATCTCTTCTTTGCCAATGAAAATTTGGGCATTTTGCTAATTCTTTCTTCAACTTTACAGCAACATTTTCTTCCTTCAGCTGCAGAAGAGTTGCGAAACTCTTCTGCAGCTGAAGACATGCATGACACTAATGAGTTTGTCATGCATGTTGTATTCATGAGGATATAAATTGCAGTCTGTCTGCCTAGTTTCAAACTTTGCTGTTTTTTCCAACAGCAGAACCTTGATGTACTGTTCCACATTATTTTCCCATTACATTAAAAGCTGAATCCTGGAGGCAAATAAGTAATCATATCTGTGAAATTATGTTTAGCAGACCTTTAATGGCGTTTTTGCTTCCCAGGTGTAAATGGAGCAATTATTCCTATTTTTTATTTTTTTTTATAATAGCGTGACTGAACAGCATTTAGGATGTTTTTGTTTAAATATGCAGTAACTTTCAGCTCTGTTCCCACAGCGACTGTCTCCCTGGGTGGGCTTGAGGAAGATCAACGTGTCGTACTGGGGTTGGGAGGACATGTCCCCCTTCACCAATAGCAGCTTGCGCTGGCTGCCTGGAGAGCCCAGTGACTCTGGTTTTTGCGCCTACTTGGAGGAGCCTCAGGTTTCAGGCCTTCGGGCCAATCCGTGCACTGCGACCGCTCATGGCCTCATTTGTGAAAAAGCCACCGGTTAGTGACAAATATTGTCAGATACTTTGAAACTAAGTACGTTTTTACCTAAAATAAGTTTTCTTAAGGTCTCACTGTGTTGTGTTTTTGCAGGGAACCCCAATCAGAGCAGTCGTGGGTCTTGTAAGAAGCCTTGCTCGCTGCACACAAACTGCGCCAACTGTACCAGCCAACCAATGGAGTGCATGTGGTGTGGCAGCACACGGCGCTGTGTGGACTCCAATGCATATGTGATCTCCTTCCCCTATGGCCAGTGTTTGGAGTGGCAGACTGCAGAGTGTATGGGTAAGTGTCTCACCATTCATTTAATCTAGGCGAGTCATCTTGGAAGTCTGACATTAATGCGAGGGACAGTAAGTTCTCCTAGATTGTCTTCTGTAATCGGTCGATATTCATCACAGAGAGAGAGAGAAGAGGTTACGGGGAAGAAAACGGCTTAAAGTGGAAGGTGTTTGATTCACAGGGAAAATCGCATTAGTTTCCTGTGATTGACTTTGGAAGCTGTTTTGGCTTTTAATGGTCAATTACTTTTGCATATAAACACACGGCCAACTGCTGGTGTCCCTGCTGACTGCGCTTTAGATGGACTCCTTACCGTAAGATGCCTTTAAGTAGTCTTGTATGATGAAATAGTGGCTGTAGAAGAATGGAAAGTAGGCAAAAGGGGAATTTTATTTTTTGGACATGATGAATGTTTTTGTTTTAACAAAGGTGAATGTTGTTTGTCTGTATTTGTGCTTTGTTAAGTGGTGCAGAAAAGGCAAAAACAGAGGATCAGTTTAAAGAGGTAAAGGGTTTCTGGTAAAAAAAAAAAAATAAGACCAATGAAAATGTTGATGAGTGATGGAAAATTGAGTTTGACTAGTTTTAGAAATGTGGGTCAAAAAGGTTTACCATTGTTCCTCTACCACAATTTATCATTTTGGAGAAATGCTGAAAGCACAGTAGCTTGGAGACCTATAAAACCAGCACCCTACCTAGGGATTTAAGAGCTTTGTTGTTGGCTGGTTTCATTCATGTCAGGCTTTGAGCAGAAATATTTCCTCAGACATTCTTGGATGCTTTAGTTTGATGTCACTGTTTTTTTGCACAGTAGTTTAAAAAATGTTAATGAAAGTAACTTTTTCACTGTTGCTTCTCAATAGTCGTTATGCAAATTCTATACCGTCATCACAGATGAACTTGCCCTGAGGTAGGATGCAGTAGATTAAAAGAAATAATTCCTAGATTGTTTAAAAACTAGATTAACAAGGTTATAAAATCTAAGACAGAACAAGCTAAGTCTTTTCTTAACCTTCCTCCAAGAACATTTGTTCTTAGCCTCAGTTTAATAAGTTTCTAAGCTATTAGCTCTTCGATTTTGATCAACAGGAAACAGTTCTTAAATCCAAACTCTTATTCTCTTCATGGTGGTGCTTTAAACTGGTTTCACAAACAAATAAGAGTATTTAATGAAACTTTAGTCTTACTCAGAGGTTACATACAAATAATCTACCAAAAGAAAAAAATAAAAGCAACAAGCCAGATTACATACCAGACACATACGAAGGAGAAAATACTTTTTGACTACCCAGCAGTAAGCTGTTTGGGAAGCTCCTTCACCTGAAGGTCGACAAAGCACTTTGCCTTGGTGCTGGTGCGTGATATATGTATTATTTCCACCGTTGTGTCACATTGAGAAAAATCTCTGATCAGTTTAGCGAGTAACAAATTTAGGGAGCCCAGGAGTGCTGTCTCAAATTCATTTGTGTCTGCTGGTGTTGGGCAACACAGAGATTCTGTTTGCTGTGGATATTTGTCTTGAGGAATTAGTCTCTGTTGGCATGAAGGACAAGGAAGGTTGTTCTAAAAATTCCCTTTGTTTCTCCCTCATTCTGTTTGCCTGGGTGAAGTCGGAAAGCGGTTTCGATCTTGAATTTGTGTGCCTACTTTCTTTGTTCCTTCTTTAATTTGAGTGTCTGCTTTAATGTATTGTTTAGGCTGGGTATTGTATATAAATGCATTCGAAACTACAAGTGCAGGAGAAAAATATGCAGCAGTGGCACAGATGATTACTGCGCTTTACAAGAGTATTTGGTGCTTTCAGTGGAGAAAATGCTCTTTTTGCAGATTACTTGGACAAGTAGTTATTTGTTTTTCACAAACATGGAACTTTTTCCAACTGAAGAAATTCTTTTAACATGATTATGTGAAAATTGTGCTCCCCCCCTCTCAGATCACAGAGTCGGTTAACTAAATGTAGTTTCTGCATCACCATGGATTCTGAACAACTGAATATACTAAAGTAAATTTCAAACATGCAAAGCCATATTGAGTTTATCTTGCCGCAGGGTGGTTTCCCTGCTTCATTTTAGTGGAATGGTATTTGAGCTCTGCTTTCCTCCCCTAAAGTTAGCACTAAATGTTTGTTTTGTGCCGATTGCAAAATGCAAAAAAACATTGTAATGAGAAACAACAGCTCTAAAGGAGCTACAGAGAAAAAGCTAATTATCCAAGTTGAAGTGCTGTGCTAATACTACTATTCTCTCTGTTTTGATATGACTTGTTGATATTTTCTGTAGCATATTTCGGTGTGGTTCTATGAAAGATCATGCAAATAAAACCTATAGAAGAAGTTCTCCAGAGAGTGTCATAAATTTGTTTACTTTTCTGAACATTTTTAAATTGAATAACTAGTGATTTGGCTGCTCTCTACAAACCCTCAGGTAGCTCTGTGATCTCAACTAATGGAGGTGATATCACACAGGCAGACCGTTGGGTCTCTACTTCTGTGTTTAAAAAATAAAAATAATGAAAAATATATAAATTTCTGATTGGAAGAAAATCAGACTCAGGGGCTCATCCAGTTAGAAAAACTATCAGGATTTGTCAAGCATATAATTGAGTGATTCCAGTCAAGATTTTCTTGGTGCTGCAGGATATTGGGGAAAAATGACATTGTGATTTTTTTTCTTTAACTTTGTGATATATATATTGAAAAATAAAGGGCTTTTTATTTAATGACTTGAATAGCACCTTACTTTTTGTGAATAGTACCAGTATGATTTTTGATTCTATTCTATTTTATTATTTTTTGTTAGAGCTGCACAACTTTAGAAAATCTTGAGCTGGAGACATATTCACAATATATTGCGGAGCCCTGATGTTTTGCTATGAAATATTGATGGAAGGGAGAACCCATAATTCTTGGACTGATAAAATAACACATATAACTTACACATTTTTGCAAGTACAAAAACTAATGACTATTTTATTTCATTTTATAAATAATTGACTCTACGTCACATGGCAGTAAGGGTCTCCTAATAGCGTGGCTGACAGATATTAGACCAACAACCATTAAAGTGATTTGATTTTAGACAGGGACTCTAATACAGACTATTTTAAGATTTGGAGACCCCTAAATAAATGTATGCTCTCTGTGGTTGAATTGAAAGTTGTACAGCATAAATCACTCAATCTGAGAATGTAATGTAACCAAAAGCAAGCATTTCTCTCCCTAACCAATAGAAAATTACATAAGAAGCCATTTTTGCAAAGTTAACAGGCCGATTTCATTGTGTCCATAGCTTATCTAATCTTTTTAAGACAATACATCATTTTGTGTTTGTTTTTTTCAGAGACACCTCCAGCCATCACATTTGATCTCTGTAAAAGGAGCTTTTTTGTGTTCCAACATGCTTTTATATTGTGGCAAAGCAAGAGTCCTCATCCAAACGTCTTCTGTTTTTTCCCAGAGCATTTTCCGCAGAAATCCTCCACTTATGGCCTGTCGTGAAAGCAAACTTAAATGGCCTTACTTTGTTCTGATTGCTCTTGTGTTGTCATGGTTTCACATCCATTAGCGGAATAGCTGGAGATTTGTTTGACATAAACTGAGGTAAAAGCACTCAATGTTTGTCGTCTTAAAATAGTGGTGGCATTTCTCCGCTGAGGTGTCTGTTGAGCGGCCGAGTGGTGGCTTTGAAAAGTTGTCAAGCAATCGAAGTGTCCTTAAGAGTCTCTTAGATGGCAGAACAGCGTTTCTCCTTCAGGTTTCTAAAGTTAGGGTAAAGTGCCACGATATGCAGCACATTTAATCCCTTTTCTGAATCTTTGCTGAAATGTGAAAGTTTTAGTGTATTCAGGCGCATTCTCATCTCATGTCTGTCTGTGGTTCGGACACCAACAGCCATTAAATGCTGAACATTGTGCTGTTTCTTATCCCCTTATCTCTTTCTGATCAGTTTTCTTAGTGCCTCACTCTATAACTGGCTTGTGTTTTTGTGTAAAGAACCTTCAATCTTCTGAAACTCCAGGTGTTAGAAATTTTGCGAGTAGGATCAGGTGTATGATAATAAAGGACATTCTGAAGCTGAATTTGTGTCGAATTAACATTTAAAATCTTTGTGTGTTTTATCACTTAAGCATTTATATTGAGCCATCTCCCTTTTTAGTCAATATTTTGTGCAATTTTAAGTAACGAGTCTTTTGGTTTAAGCATCTCCACAACGTTCTTCCTGACCCGCCCACTATGTTCCCCAGCCTTCATGATTCTGTTCGTTGACTAACCACACTAAGGTTTGTGGTTGTAATGTTATTAACATGCATATAAGTTCAGGAAATATAAATACTTTACAAGACTGCTATATATGAAAATCCATTGTTGAAAAAACACTCCAAAAACACAGTCTTACCAAGTAATCTTAGCTTTTGGAAATAATATCTTGGTGCACTTGAAATAAGACAAAACTAACTTACAAGTAACTTTTCAGCAAGATATAGGAGCTTGTTTAAGTAAATAATTCCTTAATATTGATGCATATTATTGTAATTGAAATCTGCCAATGGAACAAGTATTTCTTTGTTAATATTAAGGAATTATTTACTTGCACTTTTAACTAGACCAAAAATGCTTCTTTTTGCAGTGAAGATCAATTACAGCAACGAGTTAAAGCATACCAAATAGTGAATTTGTGCTTCTTTTCCACCCCAGCTCAGAACTGTTCTGGACTGCGGACGTGCTCCCAGTGCTTGGACCAGCCAGAGTGTGGCTGGTGTGGGGACCCCAGCAGCACAGGGAAGGGCCTCTGCATGGAGGGCTCCTATCGGGGGCCCATGAAAAGAGTGGCAAGGCAAGGCCAGCAGAGCCAAACCCATGACATGAACCTGGAGCCCGCCAGCTGCCTCAACGATAAAGGTTTTGAGTGGGCCTTTATTAATTGCCCTGGTGAGTGAGCTGCACCCTGTGCCGTCCCGTTGAAGTTCTAGTATATCTGCTGCATTATTGGGTATCGATTCTTGGCTTTTTGATTTTTGTTTGAAAACGATATCTCCACACTGGAATCCTGTTTCAGCTGCAGAATGCAACTAATCCCTCCCTGGTGACTCTGTGCAACCTTATGCTACTATTTCCTTTTTAATGTGACCTCTTTGTTCGCTTCTTCACTATACATTAGCGGATGATGTTAATATATCCTTTTGAAAGTGGTAATTTGATCATCTAAATGGTGCTTGGTTGTTTTCTGCTGTAGATTATTGGAAAGCTCCACATTGAAGTGAAAGGCAATGACCTAATTTTCTAAAGTTTTTTTTATTTTTTTCCATTTGTAGACGTATCCAGAGGCCAATTAAAAGTTGTTCCAATAAAGCAAATTCCAAATGGCAGCACTGATTAAAAAATAATTAATATGACATTGCAGACACAAGTTGTCGACAGCACTAACAGGTTTCTACCATTTCTGGGGAGCAGCATCAACCATAGCTGCAAAACCCCTAATCCCAAATCGACACCCACATGACACTCAGACAGGTGCATTGAAAAGCATTTTCAGTACACCTTTCAACACTTCCTTTTCTCTTCAGCATGCCAGTGTAACGGCCACAGCACGTGTGTGAACGGCAGTGTGTGCGAGCAGTGTCGCAACCTCACCACCGGTCCACACTGTGAGACCTGCATGCCGGGTTACCACGGAGACCCGACCAATGGCGGCAAATGCCAGGGTGAGTGCTGCACCTCCCTTGACTTTATTTATTTTGTGCTTCCAGTTGTAAATGTTTTCCTCTGAACCAGCGGACATAATCTGGACGTGTTGCTACAACGTTGGGTCTGGTTTTGAAGCCAAACAAAGCATTTACACTTTATTCAAAAAAAATAAAAAATAAATAACGTATGGGGTGGGATTATCTAAGCCAATTATAAACTGTCAATAGATTTCTCTCGGATTGTGTTGTTTTGAGACTTGTGGAACATTTACATAATCCAACCCAATGTGGTGAACATTTTTTATTCAAATGTCCAGAATGTTGCAAAATTGACTGAAACTTAAAACATTTCAGGTTGGAAATGTATGAAATCAAGGATTTGTAGGAAATCTGTTCTGCCAGTCATTTCTTTGCTTAAATTACTTTCATTAGAAAAATGTAAGTAATTTATGAGGTGAGTTTCACACATTTTCAGACACTTTTCTAGCGTACACAATCAGGATACATGATAATTTTCATAGTAATCTAAAGTCACTTTGAAAATGGTGAGACAAGTTTCAACTAAAGCTCCCCATTTTCATTCCTTTACTGATTTCTTAGGTGTGGTGCTCAGTTTTTGCCTTGTTTGTAAGACTTCTTTATTCAGGTGAGGATAAAAGTAGATTTATATCTTAAGCCTGCTGCCATATGAAGAAAATTATTCTTCCGTCGTTGCAAACTATACTTTCTACAGAGTTGCTGTTTTCACTGTAGATAATGATTATACTGTGTTCTCTACTAAATTTAAAGTGTTGAATGATTGCAGTCACACCAGAGGAGTTGGCACTAAGTCAGAGGAATAACAGTATAGCTCTCTGATGTCTTTCTGCATCTGTCAGCTGAATGAGTTGAACATTGGTTGAACTGCGGTTTTGCAGGTTCCTTGTAAAGATGAGATTTACATCCCCCTCATGTGTTTTGACATGGAATATAAAAAGAATTCCTGAGAAATTACACCCAGGCATTTGTTTGAAGTATGGGAGGCAGGAGTCACGCACGCTCACATTCAAAAACATATCGCCGTGGGAGCTTTGTATCCCTAGAGACTCATAATGTAAAGCTGCAAAGTGAGAATAAACAACAGAGCACCTTTAAAACTTTGTGGAATTTGTTCATTTTCCTCTGAAGTGAATCCAGACCTGTCACTGAAACCTGTCTATGAATCCACAGTTTAATTTCGATTGATGAAGCATTCCTTCCTCCCAAACAAAACATTAAAACACAAGATTTTCCACACACACATTCCTCTTCAGACACTGAAATAATTTGCTCTTTTGAGTTGGTCCAGTTGGATTATTGTAGTATTTCTTATATATGAAAAACGTTTTAAAATAGGCCATTTATTGAAGGTGCGCATTATAATCCGGTGCGCCTTATAGTGCGGAAAATATGGTACCTGCAACTCAAAATCATCTTAATATTTCAAAATCCATCAGGAATTTGGTCAGGATATCACTTACCATTACAAGCTAAGTGGCTCAATTATTGTGCCTCTTGTTATGTCATCAACCAAGATATGCTCAAAGCAGGAATATCATTTTTTTTCTTCAGCATTACTGTTACACCTCTCTGTATTTTTGTGAAACCCTCCAGCAAAAATCTATACTATCCATATTTGTTGGTGGGGGGGGGGGGGTGAAACACTCATCTGGATGGTATCTTTAAGTTGCAGTGTGTCAGTAAAAATACGTTGTAAAGCAAGAACCTCCTTTAACACTTGGTTAAAAGCATTCCAGTCATGTAAAATATTTATAAGCACCATGTTAGAATTTGGGAATGGAGGTGGAAGGCCCACTGACCCCTCAGTAATCCGTCTTCTCAGTGTTTTGAACTCAGTGAACTAAAATAAAGGGGTCTCTTATTTTCCTTCAAATGCTAAGCTAAAAGCCTGCCTCTGCCAAAGCACTTTAGCAGCCAGTCCACCCACCTATTGCTGCACCTTTTACATTCCTCACACATACGGAGTCTCAAACATACACAGCTGGGGGGGAAGGTGTGTGGGGAAGGTTCTCAATTGTCTGTTAGATCTTTAAAGTTCACCCAATCTTTTGGGATAGGCTTTTGTTTACCGTCGTTCCTGGGTCAATATCAATTTCCGTCGTGTGTTTGATGCAACAGCAAGAATCCGGGGCCTAGCTTAGCACAAACAGCCCAAGAAAAGAACAATTGTGAAGGCTGTAGGAATGATGGGATGTGAATTCTCTCAGGTGTTTTCAGTTCAAACATTAGTAACAACTCATTGTTGATGGAGTATTCTATTCATGGATGTGTTCTCTGTCTTTTCATGCTCGTTCTTATCAATCTTTCCCCCACATCTGTTCTTGTCACCTGTTCCAGCTTGTAAGTGCAACGGTCACGCAAACGTATGCCAGGTGTTAACGGGCAAGTGCTTCTGCACCACCAAGGGGATCAAAGGAGACCAGTGCCAGCTGTGAGTACAATAAACCCAGTAAAAATCTGAATCTAAACAAACACTCTGGTTTATTTCTCCAGTTTTTGAAACCCCATGTCCTGGTTTTGGCCAAAATAAGCCTCACTTTTTCCTATGAACATCAACTCAGTATCAGGGTAAAAAAAACAAAAACAAAAAAAAAAAAACAAAGACAGGCTGACAATATTTTCCCAAAAAGCTTAAAACAAAACACTTGTTGCTGTTTTTAGAGAATATTGATAAAGGAAAAAGGTTATAATTGAAATTTTGCTCAGTAAGTTGCAAATGGAGAAACAGGTATACTATTTTTGCATTTTATTTCAAGAAATAAATGTAAAAAAAAATCTTTTATTTGATATTTCCCTATATTCTTAAGCTTGTTTCCATAACCTTTATCGACACTAGCCGTTTGCACGTCATTACTCCACTCTGCCGTGAAGGACGTCAAAACAACCAATGATCGTTAAGTCCTGTGAAGCTTTTCTGTATGCAGATTGTTGGTAGCCTAATATCACTTTTATTTAGTTAATTTCATTCTAAAAATGGTTTTAGCTCAGTAAGGGCTCTGTGCGATCAGCTGCACAAACAGACAAAGTTGCAAACCCAAACTTGTCATTTTATTGTAAATCTTTCGATGAGGAAAGATTACGGAATTGGATAGCAGTTGCCATTGTTTTTTAGTTTTCGTTACCGTGGTCTTTGAGCCACAACTAGGTGTGCTGCTTCCACAGGCTTGAACAAATAGAAGAAATGTTAGCAAAACCAACTTGGGGAAAATTATCGCAGTTGCTCCGTTCAATTTTGCCGTCCCTCGCTTCCAACGTCCATCATGGCATCTTGCAGGATAAATTGATATAGTTAGAAATGGTCAATATAGGAAAAAAAGAAACATTTCTTTTTCCACTAAATATTGAGAGTATTAATAAGGATCTAATCTATCCTTTTGCTCTTTTAGCCTCTATTAACAAACCTGCTGGATTTGAGAAAATAGGTGGTTATGCTGTACAAATTCCTAATAAAATATGATATACTCTCAAGTCGTTTTGTAATTTCCTTTAAAATTTTAATAAACTTGTTTCACAGCGACTGCTTCCTCACACACAGTTTGACTTTGTTTCTCCTATAAATAGTTGATAATGGCTCACCGCAGGTACGCAGGAAGAGCCTTTCTGAAATGCAATTTTCATAGGTTATATTATCCGTTTACAATCTGAACAGACCGAAATTGGCATTGACAGAGCAAAGTTCTTTAAAAAACAGATGAAAAATCACCTTTAAGAAAACTGAAAAAAACAACAAAAAAAAAACAAAATAAAAACCTCAGTTTTAGAAAAATAAGCTTTTTACTTAACCATAATATTAGATAAGAAAATGAATAATTTAATATTCTGTATTGGTATATTCAGGTCAGAAACAAATCTATCCGTAAGGTATAAGTAAACAGCTGTTTGCGCATCAAATAAAATCAACAGGATCTCATTTTGAGACGGTCTGACTGCCAGTCGCCCTGCTTCAATCACACAATGAGATTCATGTGTGTGATTAATTTAGTCAGGGTGATTCATGGCTCTCATGACGTGGTGTCGAGCGTTGATGTCCTGTGAGCCAGCCCTGTTTCCTCATATGGAGTCTTGGATGCGGTGATGCTGCGGATTTGATGGCGGGGGGTGGAAACGACGAAGGAATCGGTTGCATTATCGCCCAGAAAGTCCACATCCAGGGTGATTTGTGCTGATCCGGTGGATTCCAGCTGTGTGGGTGGGTCGTTTCCTCTAAGCCTTGTTTTTACAGCTGTAAGCAGGATAATGCAATAAGAGTTATGGATGGGTCACTGGAAAAGCTGAACAAGCATTCATGCTTTTTAACATGAAACGGTTTTCTTCTCAGTTATTTTGTGCAAAGGCTGCCAATACCTGGCTGGAAATAAAATCTCATGCACTATCCTGTATTTCCATTTTTTTTATTTTTACACTGATTTAGTTGCATATTTGACTCTGACCTTTTAAACTTTTGTTTGTTTGTTTTTTTGCATTGTAATGAGATATGCTTTATAAAAAAAGTCAAAATTTTTCTTTTCTGAAAGAATTCTTGAGTCAGAAAGTTCTATGCAAATTTAGAGCTTCTTCTAAATTTGCATAGAAGAAGCTGCCACGGCTTTTAAACTGTGTTTCAATATTTTGGCATTCAGGGAGGAAACAGTGACTGGGCCAAAGACAAGGCATGAACTATTTGTGAATAATGTGAAAGCATTACTATATGCTGCTGATATGCAACACTGATGTGCAATACTGACGTTGCCATTTATTTTTAAATCTAAAATGCTTATACCTGTCTGATAGAACCTGAACAAAGTTATTTGACAGTTCTTACAGTCTTTGTAGCATAAATGTATTAAAACACTAAGTATTTTCTTCAGTTCTATTTTAATTACGGTAAGATGTTGCATTAATTGAAGGAAAAATGAACAGTTTCACAATCTTTGGGGTCATTAATCATACTCTATTTTATTGGCCAAATTTTGACTTGACTTGTAACTGATGAAATTCATTTCAAGGACACACAAAAGGCAACCAGGCCACACTTTAGGCACCATTTCAGCAGTAATAAACAATATGTTACATTATTTTAGTAGCTTAGCATATCATACTGTCCTCTCAGTCTGGCTCATGTCTAACGAAACCAAGGTAGATCCTAGTATTTCTTCAAAATATTGTTAAAATGACCAAGATCTGCATGCAATGTTATTGCCCAGTTCTTTAAATAAACTATTTTAATCCGACTAAACTTTAAACTTGTAAAATGCTTGAACAACAAACAGAATCATTAAATCTTGCTTTGTGGTTTCTAATGTTCTATGTTATTATTGGTGTTGAGGCAAACCCTGAAGTATTGAAGGTAATGAAGAGGGGCTGCAGGAGAGGAAGACCTCTGTGAATCCTCATTGCTTTCTGTCAACCGTAATACTGAACATATAGCACTTTGCACAATCGACAAAGTGCCACATTGATTTCTTCTTCCAGAAAATACAGTCCAGTGCAGTGATTAGCAGACTGAACCACAAGGCTGCAAAGTGCACAAAGAACACACATGCAGGCTTCCACCTGTGCTTACACTGAAGCCACGGCTGCTATTAAGACTTGAAATAATAGCTGTACTAATGAAGCAAAGAGTGCATTAGTGCAGAATAATAATTGTTTTGAGGGTGGAAAAAATAATGATTTTGTCTATGCGGCATTACGACGATCAGTCATCGGGAAAGTTTTTCTCCTTTTTGCTCATTTAGTTGGATACTTTAATCAGAAAAATTTCTCATGCAGGAGGCAGCGGCGGTAACAAACGCTTCTGTGCCCGCCGTAGCCTGCGTTTATAGGTTGCACGGGCACAGACAAAGGTTCACGCTGAGTCTAGATCAAATTAAGATACAGCAAAGGGGGATTGCCTGAAGTTTGGACGCGTGCATGGTTGCATGCCGGTGTAGATTAAATTAAGATACTGAATGAGTCGAGGAGCTGAATTATACTGATGAGCAAGTGGGTGTGTGGATTTTGCCCTCTAAATGCCAGGAAGTTTAAATACTTAACGACGTTCCCTAAGCTTCATGTAGCCTGTGGCAGCATTTGTCCTTCATCCCTTTTTTTTTTTGTCGTAGGGAACAAAACATTCTGCCTGTTTAGCATCAAGCAGCGAGAACAGCACAAACTATTCAAGTTCCAGAAAGATTCATCGTGCGAAAGAAGTGGAGTCTTTAGAAGTGACGCAAATCTCCCCCGAGCTTTCCTGAAGTGTTGCCGAATTATTTTAAGAACTGGAGTCGATCATTTTACAATGTAACGCCGCTTCACGGCCGCCTCCTCCTCCTCATCATCATCATCGGCGGCGTTGTCGTCTCTCAGTCGGCTTCCCTCCCGCCCTCCGCCGTCCTCTCCAACTCCTCACCAGCACCTCTGATTTTTCACATTCTAACAAGTTTAATTAGTCGTCTGAAACATGAAATAACTGCGAAGCATAGTTGGTGCGATGAGAGAGGTAATTTTTAGAACCACTTTCACTTTCTTTGTACAGTTCCAGCTCATATAGGATAATACTTTGGAGAAAGACTTCGCTTCACAATGAATTGTTGAGAGTTCAGGGCATAAATAACTGAGATTCAGAGCGGAGAGATGCATTTAAATAAGATAAAGGGCAATGCAGTCCAGTGAACATGGCCATATGCTTGGAATGATTAGAGCGCTTTGGAAAGCCATGAGGTTGATAAAACACACTAATGTGCACACATATTCTCAGAACCGTTGACATCCCACTGTGGATATAAACAAATTATTTTTACTTGGCAGCTCTTCATATTTAAAGTTGGCCTGTTTTGGCTGAGTCCAGAATCTAACTAACTGCAGCTGTTTGAGCCAACGGCATCACTGCTGAGGACATTTTATTTTAATAAAGTAATAGTAATCTTCCCAGTCTACGTTTTAATGGCTTCAAATGCAGAACCCAATAAAAAAAGAAAACCACTCTCCAAAATTAAGCATTATAAATCTATTAAACCCAGAAGATAATGATGGTTTTTGCTTTGTTTTTATCCAAAGAAATAGGTGTTTGGCTGTAGGAAACGATGCTTCCTACAGCATCGTTTCCTGTCTATCTACTATCTACTATAGTTATCACTGCAGCTTTTCCTTACTAAAAACACTGACATTTGTCTCACGATTCCCAATTTATATATGGATTTAATCCTGATATAAAGTTACAACACATAGATACCAAGAAGGATATGTTTCCATTAGACCTTTGATGATTATTTTTTTTATAATGCATCACCATCTCACTTCTGGAAATTGCATCCAAGAATGAACCAGATTTGGTCCAGAACTTTCTTCCTTCAATCTCTTATAATTTCTTTAAACATTTCTCACAAAGTCAAACGCCTTAAAATATATCCACAGAAGATTAGGCGTCTTTTTATATAGTGTATGCCTACATCTAGTCTCACCTGGTTCCAAGACATTTCTTTGATTATTTTCAACCCCCTTTCCAATGTCGGCGTCGTATTTTGCCTCTTAATCAAGTGAGAACTGATGTTGTGAAATGATTTTTGTCAGTACCACGTTTTTTGTTTTGCAATCGGGGGAGATGAACTGTGATTCTCATCACGTTAAATTTAATGAAAGTTGAAGGGAAAAAAAGTCTGTTCTATCAGCTGTCAGATTGTTTCCTTTATGTCAGAAGTTTAAGAGGCCTGATGAGGTGCCAACAGCAGGAGCTAATGCGCTGGCACTTGGCATACACCGCACCTGATAAGAGGCTTTGTTTTTTGCTCTCAATCTGTTAGCGCTCATCTTCATCTGCTTCTCTCTATCCTGTATTCTTTGCTGCAGATGTGACTCAGAAAACCGTTACCTTGGCAATCCACTCAGAGGAACCTGTTACTGTGAGTAATTCTCTAATTCTCCACTGGACGCACACACACGCGCACACATTCACGTTTTATGGGTTATTCTCTCGTTGCTTCCCACTTCTCTGCTCGCACTCTTCCGCTCCGGGCAGATGGCGCATCTTAACACTTTGGCACCAGGGGCGCTTGTTCGATGACAGAATGACTTGTCGTGAAAATGTCAAGTGCATCACAGGGAGTGAGTGATTGAGCTAATCAAGGAGACGGAGGAGTCAAAATTCTCCACTTGTCTACTCACTCAATCTCACACCTATTCATTTATTCATTTAGAAAGGTAAAGAAACGATAGCACAACTTTTAAGTAGGAAGAGTATCTATGGAGGTGCACGATGCACACGTCTGCTTCAGTTCCTGCTCATGCTGCTGTCTGTGTTTATTTGCATGACGGGGTGTCCTTCACAGCGCCGCAGCAGTACTTTGTGATTTGTTATGTCTTTTAGCACTCCGCTACTGACTTCAGAGCCTTTGCCAAGGCTTTGTCCCTTTTAAAATGTCATAGCCTGACAACAGGCTCATTGAGGAGGAGGACACAGGAAACTAGAAGCCCAGAGCCTGTTTTAACCTCTGGACACCACTGGAGCTCCTTGAGCTTTGTTATTCTGCTTTGTAAACACGACACTCCCTGCAGTCAAAAAGGCCATTGAGCACAGATTTAACATAGCATGCTCAGGGTGACAGTGGTCAGCTTTGTCTCAGGGTTTGTTAGTGAGCTCTCCCTCTTATGGATTGCTTTGTGTTAAGTTTTGGAGCATGCTGACTGATAATCCTACCTTGTCCCCAAAAAAGACTTACTAGCCAGACTCATGTATTTAAAGGAGTAACTGAAAATTCAGTTTAATGCGTTTGTCTTGGAGATAAATAGATGGGCTTAGACATGTACAATAACTTGAAGGTTATCTCAGTTAAATTCACAGTAACTCTGAATACATTTGACATCATCAGTAAGTTTCACTAAATTCATACTACGTTAATATTGACTTTACAGCAAAAATAATACTTCTGACTACAAATTTTATTTCTACTTGAATTAAGCACGTTTCTTTGTCAACTATATTATGTCAAACATCAAGTGCAGTTTAATATGATGAATTAGATTTGTGATGCGCCATGACAAAACCAGAAACAAATCGACAAAGCAGAAACAGGGGGAAAAATATCACCTCATACTTTAAAAAAAAACAGTTTCAGAGATTTTAAAATGGTGAACTTTATGTTTGAATTCAACTTGTTTACTGAGTAAATCTGAGCCATTTCATTGGGTGGAGAAGCGCACGGTTAATTAAATTCTCCACTTGGGGCACTGTTGTGCATCCATAAACTTTCTCCAGAGTGCAATGCGTGGATGGATACTTTAGCAGCAGAAAGAGAATAGCAGGACATTAGAATAATTAGACATCTCTGAAACTAACAGATCTACAGTTCTTAGATGACAAAATCTATCATAAAGATACAGGTGAAAAAAAAAAGAAAAACACTCCAGGATATGATCGGAGGCATTCATATTTGCAGGAATACTTTTTTGTTTCTTATGTGATGAGCTTCACAACTTCTATTCTCTGTAGAACAGGTTTATAAGACATGGACTGCAGAGCTTTTTGTGAGATGTATTCAAGACTTGCAGTGTAATATGATGAATCGGGTATGGGAACAGTTTGTTAGTGTCAGTATTCAAAAAGGCTTTGTTATTTTTTTACTTGTTTGTGTTTCACATTCATTAGGAAACTTAGAATATACACTTTCAGAATTTGTAAATGACTCAAAAAGCTCCCAGGCAGACTTGTTCCTGTGTTTTTTTCCCCCTGGCCAATCATATTTATATTTCTTACGTTCGTCTTTTCAATAGATAATCTCCTGATTGACTACCAGTTCACATTCAGCCTCATCCAGGAGGATGACAAGCATTACACCGCCATTAACTTCATGGCCTCACCTGAGCAGGTAACATCTTTACGAGCAGATCTCATATTTGTAGTTGTTTAGCTCTCCATCAAATATCTTTATTAGAAATGATCATAGTTAGTTGTTGATGTTTGGCTTTTCTAAAATAAAAGTTTGACATGCTGTTTTTTTTGCTGTTGTGCATATTGTCTCTCTGACAAAATCTCCCTGGATTTATGTTTTTCATTTTAAGGCAAACAAGAACTTAGACATGTCCATCAATGCATCAAACAACTTTAACCTCAACATCACGTGGTCCGTGGGCTCAACAGGTGCGTTTGTGCTTGCGTCATTTTTGTTATTTCCTGCAAACTAAAATTAAGTAAACACAATAGTTCCAGTCCTATTAGTTTGAATTTAATCATCAGTCAATTTAAACAAGTATGATAGATTGTTAGCTGTAGCTAAATTAATTTTAGTATTTTTTTTCTGAGGCGCATTCAACTGTAGATTTTGCAAATAATAGTTACCTAACAGATATGTGGCATTTTGCTGAACGGTCACTGGAACACTATCAATTATTTCCTATTTGCACATAATTGTGCAGACTGTATATCTTTAGTTTAGCTTGGGTCATTAAATTGAGCTAATTTCACCTGAAACAATCCACATTGAATGAAATACATGTATGAAGTATGGTTAAAGGGCACACACTACCAGGTTTACAACCTTTATTTTCATTTTGATTTGGCTTGTCACCTTTGGTAGCAACATTTATTTCCATGTCCATGTTTTCAGTAAAAAGAAAAAAAAACACACACAAGGAAGGAGGTTATGGAAATTAGAAAGGAAGCTAAAATACCGATCAAAGAAATTTAGAATCTATCATACATTTGGCTCAGACACGGAGAAAAGAATGACTTTCTGCAGTAGTTATTGTCAACTTGAGGGAAGATTTTTGGACAGAATTATTGATTTTGATCTATAATAAAGCAATCCTCTGACAGGTACGAACATTTTGATCAGATGTCTCGACAGAGCACACGCAAAAACCATAAGGCTGAAACAAAATATATATTTTTTTTACCCGAGAAACTTTATGCTCACAAACGACAGTTATGTTAACATCACCTGGTTGCCAACTCAGTGCTAGAGCTACCTGTCATGTCGGTGCTGTGTCCTCTTCTCTCAATTTGGGTTGTTCCTTATTTAGATCTTATTATATAGTCGTCCCATTGTCATGGAGAATAAAAAAGTAATTCTTTATTTTTTCATTTTTCACTTTTTGAGTTATTTCTGTGTTCTCAACAAGTGGAGACAGACCTGTCTGACATATTCCTGTTAAAAGGGGGGTTGTTTTTGTCCAGGAAAAAAAAGTGTGTTTTCTGTTTACAGACTCAGACGGTGGGAGTCTGGGGTTCCAGACAACATGCCATCACTCTCTAAATGAAAGTGCAATTCCATTTAGAGATACACGGTTTCCAAATGTTTTTTTAAACATAAAATTTTTATGTTTAAAAAAAATAAAAAATAAAAGAAAAGGCTTTAAAGCTTTGAATATTTTCGAGTTTTCTGTTTCTACTCTGTCATTTGCCCTATAAAGTAGTTTTGTTCAGAGTTCTTGGTTTTTAGGATTCTCACTGTATGGGATTTTGTTGATTTTTGCATTACAGCAAACATGTAATTGGATATTTTAAAGCAGAAGCAACAAAACCAAATGTTAAACCTCCTCTGTTGGCATTTACACTGTCCCTGCTGCTGTTGGTCCCCTGAGGAAAGACACCCAAGGACACTGCAGTTGTCCGGTGCCACTGTTTATCTCCCGCCTTCCCTTTCTTCCTCCCAAGTCGTCTGGCGCTCTGTCTCCGTTCCTTCAACACTGACATTTTCTCCCCACTAAAACACGTTAACCCCACATGCTTCTCCTCGCCAACCTTAACTTTTCCAGTGCGCCGTCGTTAATATTTGAATTTGAGTCCCCACTTCTCCCCGGCACAGATGTTTTGTCTCAGAAGGAATAGAAGCCTCTTCACAATTGATGAGAGCAAGAGGAGCCTTTAGTTGGTGGGGGGAAAGAAGGTGTGGGGGGTGATTTCAATTAAGATAAACATGCTCACGTAGCTACACTCAAGCTGTCATTTTCAGTGCTTTGTTTCAGAGCTGTGGATTGGAATATCAATGCTGAGAAAGCACTGACATGAAGAAGCAAAAGAAATGATTTGGAACATTAAGACAGATGGAAAATGGTCTATTTTTACCCCTTTTCTATTAAAAATTGCTTCGAATTTTAAGATGGGCAATGCAGTGCTCGCCCAGAAACAATATTACTCACATTCAAACAATAGGAACTGTTTCATACATGAAGTCTGGATGTATTTGGTGCCTTACCAGAAATCTGTGAATATTAAATGGGAAATTTGGGGCATCGCATTATGCATAAAGAAGTGGGATCATGAGTTCAGAAAAGGGATGTTTGTCGTTCGTTCAAGCTGAGCTTTTCACCCACATCGTATCCATTTTAGTATAAAATATAATAGGCATGTGTAATTCTACAATACTGTGTTTTTTTTTTTTTTAACAACAGCAAAGTTAAATGCAGTTAAGAAATAATGATAATTGCACATGAGTGCTCTCCTGTTGTTTGAAATGGACAAATAAACTCGTTAATGCATTTATAATAACATGTTGCAGCTAAAGCACCTCCATCTCGATGTGTAAGCTTGTTTTATTTTTTATTTTTTTTATATTAAAAGCTAAATGGCTTTGTACTGAAAATGAACACTTTGTTTCAACAGCTGGGACCATTTCTGGAGAGGAGGTTCCCATTGTGTCCAAAACGAACATTAAGGACTACAGGGACAGTTTCTCCTGTGAAAAGTTCACCTTCAGAAGCAACCCTAACATCACCTTCTACGTGTATGTCAGTAACTTCTCATGGCCCATCAAGATCCAGGTAACAACAAACGCCTGACGGCTGAATCCGGAGTAGATTTTCCGTGAAAAACAATCTTATTTTTAGATGCTGTCTAGCGTTCTATGCTTTCTTCGAAAACATGAGTCAGAGGATTTGATTGTAGGACAGGTCTTGAATTACCACTGGAAAAATAGTGTTTATCCTCTCCAAGTGTCTTGGGGTTGCATAAAAACCTGTGACAGCGTGGCAGACAAAACGATTAATACCGAATGCCATCCACTTAGGCAGGCCCCTAAGGTCCAATTAGAGCAAAGTTTCTTCAAGGGGAGTTCTGTCAGGTTTGCCAACCCCAAACGTCTGCATAAATGTAAGGAGATAAAGAAAGTCTTAAACAATTAGACTGTAAAAAACCCACTTTATCTGTTTTTGGGAAGCAATCCAACATTACACAAAGTGAATTGCCAAATTATCATAATATTCAGGATCAGCGTCTAATTATGAATTAAAATTTGAGACAGCTATTTGTAAGCAGTGTGAAGTAAACAAATTAACAATTTAAGGACCTTAGAAACAGATTTATTTGTACTTGTTGAGCTAAGATGTTGCAAAAGATTTTTTAAAGGGAAATACACATATAGAAATAGATTAAATTTATTATCTTCAACTTTACAGTCAAAGACATACACATTGAGTAACGATAAATGTTGCAATTTAGTATGTTGAAATATATTAGCCCTGGCTATAAACCAATAAAAAGTAAAAGAAAAAAACTTAAAATATAAATATTTATGGCTAAATAATAGTCAATTCGATATAAAATTTGGAGAATTTGAAACATGTATGTTGTATACGAACTACTTTATCCAAAAGTTGTTGCAGCTACACTAAGCAGGTTTCTAATAAATTATCAAACATGATGTTTAATCAATTTATTGCATTGTATTTATCTACCTTTGTGTTTTGCAAATTTTAAAAATTTTAAGATTTTGATTCACCAACGTAATTTAAATTGGTAGACAAATTATTTCATTGAGGCACTCTGATCAAATTTCTGTCACCACATGCAGCAGGTTATTTGAAACGCATCAAAATGATCAACCTGTTCTCAAGAAACCCGTCTGCTGTTACTAACCGTCTTTGTTTAAGCAAGACAGGAAGGCTTTTGCTGAGAAATACGATAGTTCGAGATAGGAGTAGTGATTACTAATAATGGCACACAGTGCCCGTTTTGTTAATTAGCCCACTCCCACATATTGATTTTTATATCCTGTCGCACCACATCGCATGGTAGATGAGTGGACCACCTTGAGGTAATAGCATCTTCGGGGATGGTCCATCTGTGGAGGTGGCCCAGTAATAGTTTTCTATTAAATTTCCTGGCCGACAGTCACTTACTTATTATGGACCGAGCCCACGCCATAAAAGCAAATAGCTTCTATTACAGGATAAGGCTTCTTTCCTGGTTGGGCTTCGTGATGCTGGACTGATTCTGGAGACCCGTTTGAAATCTGGAAGAGATTAGTCTTTGTTTTTTAAGGTCTAAGCATTTAAAATAAGCTGTTTTTAATGTGAATTGGGATGGACAGAGATTTTTCAGTGACATCATTTGACATTTGCTTTCAGGGTTATTGGATGATCTGATTAATTTTAAGGATTCTCCAAGACTGGAGAATTATAGAAAGTGGGAAAAAATGTAGAAACATTTTTGTATTCCATATCCTTATTTCCGTCTATCCATCCATTTTCCTTTTCTCTTTCCTTCTGTCATTAGATCTTCATCTGTTCTAACTTTCTTCCTCTGGCTTTTGCACGTTTCATTTTCAAATGTTCAAAGCCTGTCAAGTATCTGCCATAATTGTATTGGAAAATTAAAACACTGATTTTGCCATCATAGATATTTGGGAACCATGTGCTTTACGCACCATTCGTCTAGTTTTCAAATAAAATGAATGGCTGAGATGAACGGATTGAAATTAAATTAACCCTACATATATTGCTTTGAGTTGTATAAGCACAGAACAGAGGAGTCCCACTTATTAAAAAGCCAGACAATCATTTGTGCTTTTCACATTAGCCGTGTCAGTGAGCATCGCATCTCAGATCAGCGCTTCTCATCTTCTTGTTAATAACGTAGAGAGAAGTCAAAGGTGAACAAAGTTTAAGAGGGTAATGGACTTTTCCAAGAACAGTTTAGTACTATAAAGATTCTCATCCTAAATAAGAGCCCTCCTCCCTCTCACTGTTAATGAAAAATACACAAATATCTAGTTGTTTGTCGCTTTTCGGCGGCTCATTGTTATAGAAAATATAAATTAGTGATGCCGTTATTGGTTGCTTGTAAACGGTCTCTGTTTAAACAACCTGTGGTTACCTCAATTTTTTCCCATCAACTTTTTTCAAAATTGCAATTCAGAGCAACAAATGTGACGCAAATGGTCCACCTCTGAAAGCAAAATTGTGCTCCATTACCCAGCACTACATGTTGCCAATCAGAGGCTGAATGCAGCTGCAGATGACATTGTTTTTTGTGGTTCTAAATGCTTTCGGGGCAGACTGGCTGCAAAGCATCTGTAGTAGATAATGACTTGTCACCATGATGTGGCCTATCATATATGATTTAGCTGCTAGGGCTGTCTGTAATCTCTCCTTTAATGAAGATGAACCATATTCCTGACTCATTATTCACTGGACATATTGCCTTTGAGGCAACAATACACAAATCACCAAAAATAACTAGTGTTTCAAATAAATTTTGATTCCTATCAATCTAATATTTGTATATGCTTTTATTATGTCTTCATTTGTTAGTGTAAAACCAATCCATGTTAGAGTGTTTTCATTTAAAACCTCCTAGCCTCAGGTTTAGGTACAGATAAGCCTCTAAATGCTCACAAATCACAGCGACTATAAGAAAACTCCTTGCCTGCATCCAGTTTCCAAGCTTCATCCTGTTTCTTCATTTGTTTCTCCTGTTTTAAACACAGTTTTAAATTAATCCATCTTATTTCCCTTTTTTAAAAAATATGAGATAAATCCTTAGATGCTGCTACTTTCTGTCAAATTATATGAAACATGTTTTTATAAATGCTTGAAAAATATAGAACACTTTTTACTACTTTTTTATTTCTAGTTGACTTTGAGTTTAACCTACAATGCAGAAGAATTAAATGCTTTTGAACGTCTGCATTTTTTCATGTTACGACCAATAACTCCAGTCTACATAACTGGAATTTAACTTCTATGAAAGTAGTGCGTAATCGTGACATAGAAGTAATTTGATTAATTTATAACATTTTCTTTTTATTTTTTACAAATAAAACCGTAATGCTTTTAAAATCATCCCTCTTGAGTCAACACTTTGTGGAACTAGCTGCAATGGAAACTATTAGCAATAAAAGCCCAAGATCTACCGGAAGAGCTAGAGAAGGTCAGTTTTCACAGTTTTGCCAAATATTTTCCTTTGGATTTATTTCAATGGTTTTCTCACATCTGGATACGCTTTGATCTTAAACATTAACAAGGTCAATAGCCAGAAGTTGAATCCTCCCCCCAGTCTTGAGGGGTGGAGGTTTTCTTTCTTTTAGCATTTCTCTGTATTTATCTCTTGTAAAGTACTAATACAGTAATTGTTTTGTTTTGTTCTTAGTTGAAGGTTACTGTCTCTTTAAGAGATTCTACAGCTGGAGTTCTGCTCTCTATTCGTCTTTCCATCGACTTTGACCAGCTTCCCATAATTCTGCTATTTTTAAAAATAATTTGACAATCTGTAGCCCTCATTTTATTAGAGAACATTAGAATACAGGGGGTCAGATAACACATGTACTCCACACTTTTCAGATTTTTAGTGGTGACAATTTCTAAAGAACAGTGCATTTTCATTTCACTCTAGAAATATATACCAATTTTTGTTTGATGATCACATAACACCTCAACGCAT
The DNA here is from genome assembly GCF_051168715.1 of Poecilia mexicana. Classification (NCBI taxonomy): domain Eukaryota; kingdom Metazoa; phylum Chordata; class Actinopteri; order Cyprinodontiformes; family Poeciliidae; genus Poecilia; species Poecilia mexicana. The sequence goes on from NW_028263388.1 coordinate 21,405,190, forward strand.
TGAAATTCATAGCTGTGTTTCATAATAAAGAAATTGTAAATGAAATAGTGTTGGAATCAGTTGTTCAGTTACATTTGGTCCCTTTTTAAAAAGAAGGTGGCTCATGTGAAGAAGCTGAAACTCCTAAACTCTTCATCCAGTTTGAACGAGGAAACATGAGAGCCGAGAGGCTGCACTTTGTATCCGTGACATAATTATAATCAGAATGTGTTCCAGTTGTTTCCTGCCTTTCTTTTTACCTTTATTGTAAAATGTATTGTTCATTCCTAGTTTTATCTTGTGTGTGTTTTAGAGAATTGTAGTTTTGCGGCCTGACTGTGTTAGCTGCAGGTCAGGCCGTTCCTTCACACCACATCCATCCAGTTGAGCAAATGAGTGTTGATGTCGACTGCCAGAAACTTCTACCTTGTTCTCATCTCTTTCCACAATATTACATCAGACATTTCTTGTTGAGTTTTTATTTATTTTTTTTAACGCTGGTTTTAATAACAAGTCTTTGAGTGAATCAGTGACCTTTAACAGGCCAACTTGGTTCTTAGCGCTGACTTGACCTGTGTGTGCCACGTCACATTAACCTCCTCACCATGTCACATTTCAACTCGGGTAAATCAGTCAGAGGTTCTTGAATGTCCAAAGGCAGGTTTGGTGTAATAGAAAAATGTAACTGTATTGTGGTTTTTTTACCCTTCCTGATATTATTGTATTAACAATTACTCACATTTTGCATATTTCCTTCTGGTCCACTCAGAAATTCCTGATTTGTCTTCTGTTTTTCTCCAATAGATTGCCTTCTCCCAACACAACAGTATTATGGATCTTGTCCAATTCTTTGTGACGTTTTTCAGGTAAGTACTGTACTATTGTTTTTGATGTTTCTTGGAAGGATACACATTAAATGTAACAGATATAAACTATTTAACCTTTTTAGTACAATCTTTTCATGTAATTGTTTTTGTTTAAAAGCTTTGGGAAATTTGTTCTACACATTTTTTGAATCTTTTTCCTCTATGGATTTACTCTGTATTCTTTAATAGTTTACACCTCAAGCAGCACTGAACATAGGTGATGGCATTTACTGGTAAATGGATGAAAAGCCTGAAAACAAATAATCTTGTACTTGCATATTTGTTTGAAAAAATCTATCTTTAAATCAGACTACATTTGTGCGTGGTTAAAAAGAATCTTTGGTTAAAAAAAAAGTGTTTTTACAAAATCACTAATGCCACATTTGTTGTCTTTTCTAACGATTCCTGTCTGATAAATGTTATCAAAGCATTCATTACTTTTAATTTTTAAATAGCTTAAAACTTAAATGTGTTTGGACACGTTTCTTTTAATTCTGAGACATAAATTTAAAACTAGCCACTCTTCAAAATGGGAAAGACTGGAGGACAGGATGTTGGAGGAAGGTTCAGGTGTTGCTAGGTTGATCTTCATGCCCACAAGGAAAAAAAGAGATTACTGCTTCTCTTTAGATATTGATGATTTAAACCAACACATGAACTTCCTGAAAACTGTCCTCATATTTAGAATATTTACACTGAAGAGTTTTAAGAATAGGAATGAAAAACCAGTAGCCGTAAGATTACTGTTTTGAGTTTTTGGCTTTACCTTACGTGTAGATGTAACATCCTCCCATTTTGACACAAACGAGTAGCTTATTCCCACAAAATCACCGAAAACATCCAGAGAAAACTTTGGGGAACCATTTCTCACAACTTCTTTTAAGGAGTCAAAAAGTCTGACTTTTAGAAACTAACTGTACTTTGTGTGTATAAGCTGTGCATTAAATCCCCTTAATCAGTCAAGAATGATTATTAACAACGTCTTCATTCTCCCCTCCGTGTTTCTTATTACTTATACGTGTTTTAAAGTGGCACATTAACTACCACTAACACTTTAAGAATGTGCATAATTCTCTGTAAGTGGCATCTAAAGAGAAGGCGTGGGTGATCAGGATATGAAGGCTCTTAATCATTTCTTTCCTGCTCAGAACTGTGAAGGAAGTCTTTCATCATTAAAATGTTTCTAATGAATAGGTCGAGCTGTTTGAAACGCACCGTTAATGTCTGAGTGCATAAAGATGTGTTTGTGATTTCTGCACTTATGCTTTCAATTACATACTCTAAAAAAAAAAAAAATTATATAAAGTCTGCATACTTTTCATGCACCTGTACTCTCCAACGTCATAGCATTTGTTTGTTGCTTGTGTTATTAAGAACACAAGTAGCTTCCCTACATTTGTTGATTTGCGTTTGAAGGTGTGCAGTTCCGGTTTGCTTATATTGTATGTGTGTGTGGGTGTGTGCGTGTGCGTAGTCATAATGGAGAGCCGTTCCCTAAGGCAGCTGTCCTTCAGCGCCCAATCCTCAATACGTTTCCAGAAAAGCTGTCACACAGTCAGTTAGCCGCTGCCTCCAGCTGATCATGTTACAGTCTGAACAGAACGAATCTGGAATCCTTCAGAGGCGAAGCTGAGACGGACAGCTACGGATATTATTTACACAGAAAACTACACCTTTTGGATAAAATGCAGGGGGTTTTTTGTACATTTTTATTTAGCTCTGAAATCTAAATGTTTTTAGAACTCCAAGATATAATATAAGTCTGAAGGATTAATCTCTGGCTATTGAAATGGAAAGGAAAATATTATTTAATCTTAGATTGCTTTAGCATCAGAGATAAAATGTTTACTTTAACTGAACATAATGAGTAACATCAACAAAAACTAATCAAGAATATAATCCATTCAAATATTGTCATTATGGATTAATTTGTTTTACTTGTTATGTCCTGCAGATTTTTTGCCAGGTACGTCTTGCGAATAAGATCTGGATCTCAATGAGTTTTACCTGGATAAATAAGGGGGGGGAAAATATTTTCAACTTATTATTGTTTAATAGGCATGCTGCAACCGCCTTAAATGGTTAAATCACATCACTGTAGCAACACTAGTATCTTCTATGACTTCTTCTGAAACTTTCTTGGGATATTTGATCAATTTGAAAGTCCAATGATGGCCCGTCAGCTTTCTTGCGTACAGCGTTACAGTTTCTCTGGTGCTGTTTTAACAGGAAGCTTGAGAAGAGAAGAAATAAAATAATCGAAATCTTGCAGAAATATGCTGCGGCATCCACTTATCTGTGATTGCTAACAGTGGGCCTGCTTCCTCACTGAAATTTCAGCAGTTGGTGAGTAATTTATTAATTCGAGCAAAACACAAATAGTTTACCATTCGAGCCTCAATTGTCAAGAATTGGCAGAAACATTGATTCAGATTTTTACTTATTAATTTTTTTGGGGGGGCTGGGAATGTTGTTTGTAGAATATATTGTAGATTGTAGAATGTAGAATATATTAGAATATATTACATTTATAAAGCAAATTAAGTTGCTTATCCTACTATATGGGCCAAAACTTTGGATTCAAAATCAAAATGTATTAAAACGATTTATTTTCGTTTCATATGCAAATTGGTTGCGTTACAGTACATGAAAATATACTGTATATGAAAATGATAAAGTATGAAAATAAGAAGATATTCCAACATTATGGAATGAAAATGGTTCAATAAAAACACAATTACAGTGATAATGTATTCATAAGAGTCAATGGCACAAAAAATCCAATGTTACACAGATTACTGCATTTCCAAGTTATATGGGAGACAACCTGCGAAAAGATAAAATCAACCAAACCACACAATCTGTCCCAATCTGTTTCCACTTATATTAAAAAGCCAAAGTTTAGCAAAAGTAGATAAAAAAAACATAAACGATGTTCACAGAATTTGAAGACCTTTAGTAACTGACACATGTTAACAGGTTGACTTGTTTATGTCATGTCATTTGCAGTTAGCATCTGTCATTAGCTTTGATAATAACTTTTTGAAGCTTCAGATGAAACTCTGCAAATGCAGCAATTCCCATGTTTTACACACAAAGTTAACATCTTCGTTTTCTCACGTTTTATATATATAAAAGAAAGTCGGGTTCAACCAACTTTATATTTTTCTGTTGCAGAAAACTCAACAAATTAAAAAAATCTGAACATTCAATATTTTTATCTATATGTTATTTTAGTCATTCATTGTGCTCATATAACAAACATACAGTTTAAGGCTGAAAATACCTTTTTTTTAATTTTAAGCTTCACCCGTCCGAGTCTTTGAACGCAATCTCAGTCTTTCATTTCCTCACACTTAATTGAATGCATTATTTTCCACAGGAATGCAGTGAACTGTTTGTGTTTTTCCCATTTGGTAGGCAGATCATAATAATTCCATTTAGCCTTTGTCTGTATCTGTGTTGTCCAGTTCTCAGTGACCCATAAACCCAAGAAGAGAAAACGGGAAAAAAGGAACATCACTGATTCACTAATGAGCTGTTTGTGTGTGTGTGTGTGTGTGTGTGTGTGCGTGTGTGTGTGTGTGTGTGTGTGTGTGTGTGTGTGTGTGTGTGTGTGTGTGTGTGTGTGACGGAGTGTGTGTGTGTGACGGAGTGTGTCTGTGGATGTAAGGGAAGATTTGAGGAGACTTGAACCTGCAGGAAACATAATCAGCCTGATGACAAAATGTCAAATCACCCCACAGGGTTTTTTAGAGCTCCTTGAAGGAGAGATAAGGAACAGAGAACGGACATCACGACTTTTCTAATGTTTTCGTTTCTTCTATAAGATCAAACCATTTTTTAAAAATCAAAACACTTTAAGATGGATGTGCGCACAAAATGCGTATTTCGTCTCTAAATTATTCTGTTACTGAGTCATTATAACTCAGAAAAATACCATAAATGTATTTTTCTTGTGATTTATCATTTTAAGAGGCTTCTTAAATTGTTTGCATCTGATAAGAAGCTCTTAAGGGAGCAGATGCTTCTTTTTGTGTGGAGTCACTGAAATAAAATGTTTAACTGAAGCGGCAGATCTGAGCTCCGGTTTTTTTTTTTTTTTGCTGATCTTCACTGTTATCACCTTGTTCAAACATCTGATCAAACACATCTAGAACACGTGGCGACCTGAAGTTTACATACCAAACAAACTGGCTCGTAACATTAGAGATGGTTGTCTGGCTTTTGTGAGATGAGATGTTTGCTCATTTTACCGGTGTGTACATGACAAAACTGCAGCACATCTCTTAAGACACGAGGGCAGTGCTGGGACGACAGCCATTAGACTTGGTTTCCGGACATACAGAACAATTTCATGTCCTTTTTTTTTATTCGGTGATAGTTGGAGAAGATTAAGATGTTTTGGTGTATAAGCATGGGCTAGTTTGAGATTTTCATCTGTGATGACGTTTAATGGGATTTCACAGTATTTGTCAAAAAAATATGAAAGAATAAAATAATGCCTTTAATAAAAGCAGAAATGATCAAGCTGCTATAATAATCCACCATATTGTGTAATGTGTTTGTGTTAGTTTTAAATAAAATTTATTGAATATTATAACATTGTGGCTTTATTCTATTGCTCTACAATCAAAACTAAGAAATCTTTGAGATTTTTTCAAGCCCCATAATTTTTCTTATACCCATTATGTTACTAAAGGAACAACATTTTCTGTTTTTGGATTGATTTGAATTTGATGGCGGAAATCTAATATAGACAGTTTTATCCACAAAAGAAAAAAAAATCTGTTTTTGAGAAATTTAATGTAAAACTCAAACTGCACCATTCTAACCAGCTCTTAAAAAACCGCCTCTTTACTCGATAATCATCCTGACATTATATGTCAAAAGGATAATGAAGTGGAAGCTCTCAATCAGTCAATTTTCCCCTCCCAGATCAGCTTAAATCTTCCTGACTTTCCCTTGACTAATGATCACAGTGTTGGGTTATTAATCGAAGTAATCGGCCAAAATATTTCAGTCTGAGGATATTTTAAAGTTCTACCTCCTCAAATTTGCCTCATATTCCTTTCAGATTTTGTTTAATGGCATGCTTTCTTCAGATAAGCAAAAATGTATAAAGAAATCTCCTGTAAGGGTAGAAGTTCAAAAACAAACCTCTAATAGCTCCAGTCTGCTTTATTATGGATCCAAGTTTTCTATTTTAAAAATGGCTAAATAAGTTAAAGGAGACATTCAGTTGTAACCCTGCTTGTTTTTTCTTCTTTTTTCCATCCCAGTTGCTTTCTCTCTCTGCTCCTGGTGGCAGCAGTGGTGTGGAAGATCAAACAGACCTGCTGGGCGTCACGACGCAGAGAAGTAAGTCCATGACGTTTAAAGCAGAACTGAGTAATTACCTTTAAGGCACTCCTATGAAACTCGTATGAGTGAATGCAAGTCTGCAGATTAGTCATTTTAAAATGATTTGAATATACACATGATTTTGCATTTTTCCACCTGAGTTTATTAAACATGTTTGACAGTCTGGGCTATTTATGTTTAAGTTGGATGCTGAACTGAATATGTGAGGAATTGTAGCTAAAGTTGATACAGTGTGAATGTTAAAATTGGCATCTTTTTCACCTAGCCCTTTTTTTAATATGGAAAGATGATGTTATGACACAAATTTCACCCTCTTGAGCCAACAGCCTGACTTTTTTTCTTATTGACTCACATGAAATCAGACTAAACGCTTTCTGTTTTAGGTGAGATCCAAAATATATTTCCATTGATTAAATCATTTTCAGGGAAAACTTTTTGAACTTTCTTCAAATTTAGGAAGTTAACAGACGTTTTATTGGTATTTGGTAGCATTACCTTTTAAATGTATGATTTGGATCACATTTTATGTGGGTTTTCCACAAGATCCTCGTCATGATTTGCTGAAATTTTGCTGTGTTCCTCCAAATGAACTAGTGTAACTCATTCAGGTTTGCCAGTATCCCATGCTAACCCATAATGCATGGCGACCATATTGAAAAAGTAGACTTAAATGTTTGTGATTAACATTTGGGATTTGAAAAATATTTAAAGCAAAGAGGCTAGTGTGTGTGTTTTAGTCAGCCAGGACAATTGAGTCTTAAAAACGCCTTATATCTCATTAAAAGCCTTTGACCACTGCTAAAGAAAGTTTTGATTAGCTGCCAGCAAAATCTTGTGATCTACAATTGGATCAATTATGTTGTCAAATAATTTTGTTGAAAGTGGATAATTATTCAAGCCTAGTGTGGGTTTACATTTAGTGGAAAGGAATAGGAGCCAAGCAGAGAGTGGGGATGAAAAAGGAGCTGAAATATTAATGATTAATATTCAGTGGTGGAATGAAAAGGATTTTTGGATGAAAAGATGTGAAAGATGTGGTGATTGGCAGTGGAAATTATAAAAGTAGGTCAGAAGAATTCTGTTCTGAAAATGAAGGAGAGGCAGAATGCAAATTCACCTTGCTGCTCTTAATCTGAAACCGCATTGGAAAAATGTCCTGCTTCTGAACTGATGGTAATTTCCATCTCTTTGGGGTTGAATCTGCTATTCTCCTGGGTGCTGTTGGGTATTTAACAGCAGGAATTTAATTTTGATCTCTCTGCATGACCTGTAGTCTGTTAATGAAGCTCTCACAATTCATTTCCACTTTGGGAATGACATTAATAATTAGGGGATCAGAATTTCATATCCCCCTAATTGATTTATTGAAAATAAACAAAAATGATTGCTGCTGTGTCTCTGACTCATGCATATCCAAAAAAAGATTTGAGTCAATAAAATTTAATGACAGCAGATGGTCTCTATTTTTGTTTCTGCTTTGGACATTTCTATGATCTGTTCTTTAGTTGACCAAAAAAAAAAAAAACAGTCTACTTTACTGGGTCAAAGAAAATGTCACTGTTTGATCCCTGTTGCGTTTGATTGTGCCCTTTTTTGTTGCACCATAAGGACAGATTTAGATGCATCTTTTCTCAGAAAGCTTGCCTTGTTAGAGCTCAGTTGAACTTCTTTGTGAAGTTCTCTACAGTCACATCTAAAGGTTTTTAAAAGTGATTCAGTTCTGGATTTTGTTGGGAAGAATCCATGTGTGAAAATGATCTTCATTCACAATTTAAGACCAATGAATTGTGGGATTTTCATCTCCCAGTGAGGTAAGAAAAAGAGACATTGATAGAAAAAGTTTTTTAATTTTGAGTTCAGCACCTCATTTTGAGCTTTTCTTTACCCTGATGGACTCATCAGTGTGGATGGTTGATTTAGATCAGGACTAACTCAACCATAACTCCTTTTTTGTTCCACATTACAATTTTTATTCTTCAGAGCAAAGTCTTTTTTTGTTCATTTGCAAAACTTCGGTTTATCCTTGCAGATTGTTTGGGAAAGCTTTTTAAGCATCCCTGAAATCTTTGTTTTTAGTTTTCATCATAAAAAAAAAATGTACAGGTAAAAATCACCTACTTACATAATTTATACATATATGGTCGACGTCTGACTTTAAGCCAGACCATAATTTCCCTGTTGAAGTAATTTTGGATTATAAAATAAGATAATAAAACATCATTGTTTTGCAAAAATTGTGGATTTTTTAATTTTTTTTTGGTTGGGTTTGCTAAGTTTGATTTATAAATATCATAATGTTCAACGTCTCAGAGGTTGTACATAAGGTCTCTTTTCCATCACCCTAATCTTTAGTTCCCCACATTGACGCTTAACTTTGGGACGCTGAGCAACTTCCAAAACGTTAATGTGACTTCCAGTCAGAAGAGACATGTTGGCAAAAGTAAAATCACTCTTTATGCCTAAATGTGCCAGGGATGTGAATAACTTTTGGGCTTAGCTGTATCCTTGACATCAACATTTACTGAGACGCACAGCTTTCTACAGCTCTGCTGTGGCATTTTCAGTTGGCCTACTTTTAAAGAAACATTGTTTTCAGAATCTGTGTTGGTAACCTTTTCCTGAAAGCTATGGCAGCCTAAAGGTTGCCCTTCACCGCTCAAGTTGTACTTTAGCTTTGCAAATAGATTTTAAACTACTTCACGTGTTGCGATCTTTAAAGCCACTCTTCCGTAATACAAGAATCAGTAAAATCACTTATTGAGATCCTTACAGGACCGTTTAGGGTCCATTTAATAGACAGTCAATCTGAGGAGGTTTTAGTGCTAACCAGGCCATTTGCTTGTTGTTTAATTGCTTACAGTGAAATGAAAGCACAGTTTGTCTGCTTACCTGGACATATAGATGAGCTGATGGAGATATTTTATAAACGAGCTGATTGAGCCTTGACAGTTTTGTTTTACTTGTAAACTAAATGGTTCCCTGATTCTTCTTCACTGTGTCTTTGTATTTATGGGTCTTGGTGAAATGAGGGATGGAAAGTTTCGTCCTGGGGCCATTTGAGCCCTCATCTTCTGTAAGGACATGGAATGAATGAGTTTTAATGAGGCTTTCAGAAACGGCTGGGCTGATAATGAAACTGTGATGAAGCTATGGGGCATTTGGGCATCTGATGAAATGTTTTTTTTTTTTTACTGGTTTCCTGGTGCTAAAGGTATTTGTAATTAGGGATTGTGTTTGACTTGAATTTGAAGCACATTTTCTTTGGGGTTGGATTTTTGTCCTGTAAGATTTTCATTAGGAAGATCTCTAGTTAAGCAAGCAGTCATTTCAAATTCTATTTCTGAAAATTGGCTGTGAATAGAGGACAATTTTGAAGGATTTCTAGAAACCACACAACAATTCCTTGAATTACTTTTTATCTCCAAAGAGCCGGATGTCCTCCACACCACAACAATAATTAGATAAGGGCTTTATTTTTTTTGTCTAAGGTTTAAAGGGACATGATAACAGAGGTTGTGCCGGTTAATTTGGATAATTTTGGTTGAAGTTAAGTGATGGGACTTGGATTTTAAGCAGGGACCACAGGGAGGAAGACACAACAGCTCTAAATGCCACATAGGAGGACAAAGGCTGACCTCTTTGACGCTACCTGTGGGGGAAAACAGAAAGGAGGGGTGCGCTGACATTTCACAAGAGAGAGCTGCAAAGATGTTACACACACACAAACATGGATTTATCTAATGCAGCTCCTCTGTCTTTTACACACATGCGAAGACAGACCTTTTAAAATCAACTGTGATGCTCAGTGGTGATGGGTTGTTTGTATTTTCAAAGGCTTTATTATTTACTCAATATAGTCTCATCAATGCATCGGTGGAGAATTATTACGAAAGCACGACTTGCAGGATTGCTGTGTCCTTTTGGTTCTCCTAATAGAGGACCTGATGTTTCTTTATCGTTAGCTGGATTTCTGGGGCATTCAGAGCCAGAATTAAAATGGCCGACTAGCTTCACCGTGTTGTTTGTCTCCATCTTAAATATTTTGAATACTTGCTGTCCGTTAAATCCCCCGTTCTACTTGATAAGTGTCCTTGCATCTCTGTTGGTATCTGTTGTAGTTCTTAAGTGGTTTTATTTTTAGTTGCCTGGTTTTGTTGTGTCTCTTTAACCTTTTTTTACTTGTGGGAGGCCTCAGGGGTCAATACTTGTGCCTTTTTTTATCTTCTCAACTGGGAGTCCTTTTGCCTCTCTTTCTACAACTGTGGTGACAATGGCAGAAGTTTGTCCCGCAAGCGGTGAGTTGCCGGTTCACTCCTGGGCTTTCTTGCTGTCGTTGGGCAAAACTCTTCGCCCGCCATGTTAATTTGATGAAATCAGTTGTTACCAAATAATTAGGATGATCATTATGGTATAGAATAACCCTGGCATTTTCCAGACGCTCACAATCTGCAATGGAAATGAGTCATTTATTTTAAATCTTATCAATATATTGTAAGTTGAACATAGAAACATTTTTTCTTGTGGCTGAACTCTATGGGATATTTTTGTATATTCTAGCAAACATCTAAATCCTTTCCAGTAGGAAGAATGGTGTTTATCAAGTGAAAAGATTAGTTGGGAATTAATTTTTGGTCTTAACTGTGTAGGAAAAATAAGAAAATAAAAGCAGCAAAAACAGAAGGAATCTGTTAGTGCGGAAATACTTTTTCACAAACCAACTAGTCTAAACTCTTCACTCCCAAATCTTCAAATCCAGGCATTTTTTGTTATTTATTTCTACAGACTTAAAGTAAATGTGTTTGCTTTCAGGCTTGAATGTCCCCCTGAGGACAATTAGGACTCAAATCAGATCATCTTCCTCCTAATCCTTTTCGAGTGTCAAGTTAGCTCACTTGTTCTTATTTGTCAAGATTAACATTTAAGTGCAAAATAATTTTGCACCTTTTTGGATCCTTCAGAAGTTGCCCTTGAAAATGTTTTGTTTCACTATTTAGCCCCTCACCTTACATTGAAATTGGGCCCGTTAATTAATATTCTGCTCCTGAATTTGATATCTTAGCCCACACAGAACACCTCAGCCTTTCCAGCGTCATATCTGCTTTGGAAAGTGTGGCAGGACACCACTGGATATCTTCATCTGGTTATCTTAAGTCCATTAATCGCAGTACGTGTTCAGACTGTCCAACAAGGAGCCACATGCAGGGTGTAAATTGCCTCCAACGTATTTGCTATGAGGAAAGCACTGGTGTATGTACATTTGACTGCATGTTTATGTATTGTTTGACTTTAAAGGAGCCAGCCTGTGGGTATAACCGGTGATCTTTGAAAGGGACAGTGTGACCTGCATCGGTGTGAAATACGCTCAGAGGCGGGATGACACCCACCCCTTTATACAGCCCAATGAAGGGAACAAAATGTTGTATTCACTCAACAGATAATTCATGCCCTCACTTGCCAAATTAATCAAGTTGCATAGCAATGCGCTGCAAGCCCACCCTTATCAAAACTGTGAATGGCTCCAGCTTATACTCTAGACAAAATCAGTCTGTCATTGCATAAACGTTAATTGGTTTTACAGAGTTCAGCCTTGCCTTTTGTCGTTAACTTAGCATTCATTTCCAGTCTCTCAGGTATTGTGCTGGCCCTTTTTAACCGCTGCTTTCTTGGCACATTTCTGATGGCAGGTGCTAGACTTTGCTCTTGCTGTGCTTTGCTGCGTTAAAATGAATTCTGCAACATGATAAATAACATTACTGCTATCTGACATTTAGGATGAATGTTGTTGGATTTGAAGCTTTTTGTGCTGGAAACCGTAATAAGCCTTGAGCTGTTTTCTTGTTTTGGAACAACCTCACCGGGCCCTCCCATCCTGCGTTTATCTTTTTTGAAAAGGGCAACATTTTTCATTTTGACCCTTTGTGACCCAGCAGCTCAAATCTATCGGTTTTGTATTGTCGGTTTTGATGTTTAATGGCAGAGATGTACAACAATTTAACATCGGGCATCAGATATAAGGTTTAAAAAAGGAAAAATCAATCAGGTGATCAATGTCAATTTCATGTGGGTGCTGTTATTTTTTTTTTCAGCACTACCTCCCTGAGGGAAGGTTTTCAGATTGAACAAAGCAGCGCCACTTTCCACTTATTCACCATGTACCGATACGTTTCCACGGCACTGAGTGGGGCCTCCGAAATGCTTTAATTCTATTTGTTGGCACATTAGATTAAATAAAGGCTTAACATTTAAGATTTAGGTGCATCTAAATAAACCAGAATATCATTAAAAATATTTATTCCATTGACTCCTTTTAGAAAGTTAAACTTGTATAGATTCATTGCACGAAAAGAGCGTTTCCAGGGTATTTTTCAGTTATTTGGATGATTTTGACTTGTACTGACTTCTATTTAAAATTGTAAAAGTGCACAAGACCAATTAATTATTTTTACTTTAGAAATGTTACGTTAATGTTTTAATCACATAAAAGATAATTTGATAGTTATTCACATCCCACACATGGAGGGCAACGTATCCCACATTCATCCGAAGCTGAACAGTTCACACAGTCACGTGGTAGTGGGACGTATTTGCAGTTTTTGGCGCAGACTACCTGGGGGACACCCCAACCTCCCTGCATGCTCTATTTTGATTTTTCGAAACAGTCATGGAGAAAGGGCCACATTTTTCTGCAGATGGCTTTTTGAGTGTTCAACAATCTCTCAACTTCTATTAGTTTTAGCCATTTGTTGGTTTTACTTAGGCCTGTCAAAATAAACAGTAAATCAATTGATTGCATGATAAACTAAAACAAACTCAGTAATTTTCACTTGCTTGATTTATTGTTTTTCTCTTTTCTCTCTTTCTACCAAAACTGGTCTTCAGTCTGGTGCTTTGGTCTCAACTTTTCCTTTTTGAAAGACTATTTAAAAAAAATATATATATATTAATTTTATCTATTGTTTCTATTGTTTTAATATATGTTGGGCTTTGAAAATGTTTTCCAGTTCAAATGTTTAAATGTCCATAAAATGTAAAGTTTATTGACCTTTGATAAAGTGTTCTTATGTTGTTCTTTCATTATTACTATTATATTACTTGAAAACAGTCTCAAAACAACAATATTATCGTTTATCGCAATAGGTTCTGGGATAATTTATCGTCTGGCAAAATTTCTTATCGTGGCAGGCCTAGTAGTTTTAATAAGGAACTGTTCAAATGTACACAGGTCCTCACCTCTCTTATGTCTCCTTTGGATACAAAAAACACATAGTGGAAGCTTCTAGTTGAAACAAAATATTAACATGGTTGTCAGAGTGCATTTCTGCACAAAACATGGCAACAACCATCTGACCAATCACACGTCACTTTGCACAGAGCTCAGTCGAAATGGTTTGACCCGGGTCTGGTGCCGGGAAGGGGACGCGGGTGCCTCTCTACAAACAAAAGGACGCAATTTTCCTCAAGCATCCACATCAGTGAGAGCTGATTTTGACACTTTGAAGGAAATATGCGAGATCCTTAAGCCATCAGCGGTTATTTCTACAGAAGTTAGGTGAAATAGTTGAAGTTGTGATACTTTTGTTAGCATTTGGAATTCTTATTTAATCATTTAATTTGTCTTTAGGATCAACAAAGTATTTTTGAGTTAAAATGTTTCAGTACAGATCTGTATTTTAATATAAAACCATAAATGACTTAAGCTGTCTAACTTGTGGCTGCTACTGAAGAATTGCAGAGCAAAAAGAGTCATTATAATAGCCTGACTTTGTCTTTTTGCCATTTGTCTTTGATAAACACCTAGACACTGATTCAAGTGGTCACTTTTTCACCTGTTCATTTTTCACTTGTCAACCTCTATAGACCTCTTAATATCTTTTGCTAATTAACAGCCAGACCAATGAATACTAAATTATGCTCCGTGTCAAAGGTTGGGGGTCCAGAGACGAGAATTGTCAGGGTCAGTCCAACCTCAAGGAGAACATTGTGTTCAGGAATGAGACTATAAGAGGCCTCAGAGCCTAAAAAGCACATTCTTATTAAAGTTGATCTATTATTTATACTGAATGTGGGAAAGTCTTTAACAAAAACTTTTTGAGGCAGAAGTTTACAACAAAATTCAGGTTTGAAATGGTGAATACAAATCATTATTAACCTTTTACACCATGCGGCATTTATTGATAATACTGACATGTTTGCCATATTATATTTTCAATATTGTCTAGACAGAATCCCCACATTTTTCAGGTCAGTCTGTCCTTTTATATAACCTAAATAAAAAAAAAAAAAGACTTTTTCAATTTAATTTAGGCACCAGATATAATGTTTATGTTGACCTGTTTTTTGTAAGCCGTTAATTTGAATTGTCTACAGAAAAATAAGTGCGAAAACAAATAATGTGTTGCACTTTTCTGTCACAATACATCTCAGTAGGTGGTGATACTTTTAGCTTTTTTAACCACATTTTCAGAATTTTTTGGCAAATGATAATATATTTATTCATTTTTCACAAACTTTAACTCAAGGGACCAATGTGCATTTTAAGAAAATTCCAATATTTTTGAACATTTAAAAACTATAGAATAGAGCTAAGGAGGTTAAAATGGGGTATATAAATATACATTCAAAGGATCTGATGCATTTCTATGGTCTTTGATTAGATCCAATTTGAATGCAATGTGTGTTATCTGAAAATATGATCAAATGTGCATCTGTTTTTGATTATTTGCTTAGGAAAAAATAGACGTTCCAGACGTTCCAAATAGATGCTTTTTTGTACAATTTCACTTTCTAAATGATACTTGGAGAGGTCCAGAAGAAGCACCAGTAATGAGAATTATCATTAAAAAAAACCTACTAAAGGGTTTTAGTGATCTGAAATACAATTAGATCTTAATGCGCCACACTTAAGCTCATCTCAAACCCAACACCAATCAGTCATGTCCTTGGTGCCTGCTTAGATATTGATCAGACGGTGCGCTGCTGATGATAGTGTGGCATTAGTTGTTGTACAGTATTGATTAGTTGGGGGAAAAAATGCATTTTCTGCTCAATCTAGGCAACAGAAATCAAGTCTCCATGTGATCCAGATACCTAATCACAGTTCTCCTGTAGTTGCTGACTCATTAACCAATCAATTACTACTCATAGTTTTAATTTTACGTATTGATTCAGGTATGTTGGTGGGGTTAAGAAAAGTACATAATGTCCCTTTTGCATTTTAGTAGCTACTAAATTTGGGAGTTTGGGGGGATTTTGGTCAGAATGATTGGTATTGTGAGTATTGTGTAAAACCAGGCAATTTTACAATTTCTTTTAAGGCAGGGTTTTGTTGAAAATTTGTTTTATTTTTTCTATTTTCTTCTGCTTTTTCATGTGATATTTTCATTTATTTATGTCGCAAATGTTTCTCCGGTTGAGGTTTTTTGCCGCCTTAATTGCGCGACTCATTTGAAATCTGTCGAAAGATTTATTCAGATCGGGGATCTGAGAACGCCTTCAGATTTTCTTGTCACTTTGCACGAGTGGAAGAGAAAGAATGAATGACTGATTATTTTCTTCAAAATTTTGAACAACACAAAAAAGATGAGAAATAGATGAAGCAAAGTCAGGTAAATAGAAAGAAGAGATGTAGGAAGGACGAGTAGGAGTACATAAGGAATGGAGGTAGTGCACTGGGAAGGAAGGAGAGGAAGAAGCAACATAAGTAGGATGCAAGAGAGAAAATGCAAGGAAAGCAGATGGGAAACAAGGAAGCAATAAAGGTGGCAAGGGAGGAGGGATGTATAAAGTAAGGAAAGAAGCAGAGAACATAAGATGGATGGATCCAACACTTGGACAAAAAGAATAAAGTCTGAAAATAGGAGTATTTTCCCCTGCTCATGTTTTCATTTCCTATGCTTTTCCGGACTCTGCAGGAACTCTTCAATTCTGCTCAAGGAGAAGCAGCTGCCAAGCAAATTAATTTTGTGCATAAATGTTTGTTTTTCTCATATCCATCTGTTTTAGTCTTAAATTCTACCAAACAAACACAAAACAATTAACAGTGATCTTGCTTTGCTAATTGTAAAAAAAGAGTGTTTCATCTTTAACTTGAAGCTCTTTGGAGAAAAATCGTTAAGCGATCATAGTAATGTAGCGCTGGTGTTATAATTCTGGTGAAGAGTTTGTATTAACGGCACTGAACATGTGTTAAATGTTTAATATCACGTTTGCTGTGTTTTGTTCACGTTTCATCTGTTTGTTTCTACAGCAGCTGATGAGAGAGCGCCAGCAGATGGCCAGTCGTCCATTTGCATCCGTCGCCGTTTCGCTGGATGCCAGAGGAGAGCTAACAGAAGTCCTGCAGCCTTTGGTTGATGTGAGTCTAAATCCCACATTTCGTGCAACATTTTTATTGTATGGATTCTTTTTTTTTTTTTTACCTTGATTTACAAAATACAAAATGTAGAAATAGCAACAATATTCTTTCAACTTGTACACCCTTGACTTCTTCTTCTTTCAAAGAGATAGAAAATATGTTGTTACTCTAATTCTACATAATTAAAAGCTATTATGATGAAGTCATCCAAATAATTTTTTCCCCAGTTGTCATGTCAAAAAGAAATCAGTGATGATTTCTTTGAGGTATTCAAACTGCTTCAGTTTTTTTTTCTTCTTTTTTTTTGCCTTGATTTGCTCTAAAATTGGTCTCTATTCGTTTATTACTGTCACTTTCTCTCTGTCATATACCTCTATTTAGAGGTATATGAGACTGTCCAGGCAGTCCTGTTTTGTTCATACTTCTCAAACAAATGGGAATGTCTGGCTCCAAGTCCAACATAGGGCTCCAGGTTATATGCTGTATTGCTTGGTTTAAAGTAAGATGAAGAGATACGTCCCCAAAATAAGATCTGAGGGACCGGTGGTGATTTCTCAGCCTGGTTCGGGCTCTGTGTCACCTGCTCCTGCAAGAAATAAAATCTCTGTGGCAACCTGCAAAGAGGCAACACATTAGCGCCGAGCGTTCTGCTGAGTGGTACTCACACAGCATTATGGTGTTTTGAAGGGCAATGTAAAGCGAAAAAGAGCAGGAAAAACAATGCTTCTCGGCTCTGTGAGTGCATCACACCGTCTGGATCAGAATGCTGCTGGAAACGGCCTGTTTTTTTCTTGATTAAAGTGTAGTTTTAATTGCATACTTGTCACTCTAATGTAGGTCTGTATGGTGTTTGATCTATTCTAGCCTTCTCATAAATATCTCAAGTGTTTTTTGTGAGGCACATTAAATGGCATACCTAACAGTCACCAGAGAACATTTAGGGAACAAAATCGATGTAGGTTTTATGCTTGAATCTTGAAAAATCCACACCTATTTACTGGCAAAACAAGGAGTTTACACAATAATGCTCCTAGTAGCAATAAGGCAGAACAGAAACTGACCTTAAATCCATCCCATCCAAAAGAATTGAAGCTTAAATTGCCATTTATCTTTTCATTAAAAACATAATTGTTCAGGGGTTTTTACCTTTTCTAGAGAGTGTAGGGTTTTTGACGTTTAATCAGATTTTTTTTAGATAAGAGCAAACTCTCAGGAATTCATGCTCTTGTTTTTGCTAGATTTTCGTTTTGTATTTATCTTAGTAAAAACATGTCGTCCGCACCTTCTTGGTGTGGCGTACCTCAAGGTTCTGCTTTAAGAACATATGTGTTTCTGCCACATTTTCCCACTTGGTCACATTTTAGAAGAGTTTTACATGCTCCTGGAGGATAAAAATTATTTTTTTATGATCCACTGAGATGTGGACAGAAACAATTCTGACTTCATTAACATTTTATTTTATGGTTTAATTTTGAGGAACACAGAAGGCAGAACGTAAAAGTACGAAATTGCTTATGATCACATAAGGTTTTTTGTGTTCCTTTGCACCAAAGTGACATTTTCTGATCTCAGGAAATATTCTGAAATGTGACAAATATTCAGAATGTTGTTTTTTTTTTTTTAAATTATTATTACATTTTGATCCAAAGGCAAAGCCGAAACCTTATTTGCAGCTGTAAACTGGAATGCGTTTGTTGTAGCAGCTCCACAGCTTGCAACCTTAAATAAAGAATTGCTCATTAGTTGAAGTATTTATCTGATAACTGCCACATAACCTTTGAGCTAAAATGTTTTTTAGCTCAACTTTTAGAAATGTATTTAAAAGTTGAATGTGTACACATTTTGAATATTCAGTTGCACTTTTGGATGACTTACAGATATATTAGATGATTGATGAACTGGAGGGAAACTCTCAAAACAACCTAATTCTGCTCTGTGTCAGCTAATAAGTCAACATCTGCTTCCACTTAACTGTTGCACATTTTATTTTGGTGACACAGAGGACACTGGCTTTATTTACTGCTCTGTTTCTGCTTTAATTACTACATTTTAGAGTACTTTCTCAAATGGATTTGAGCACAATCAAGAAAAGTTGTCTCGCCATGTTAGTCTCTCAGAAAGTTTCCGACTTACTGAAACATTCAGGTCCAGTATGACTGAGCCATAAGCGCTAATCTCTCCATATATGTCATCAGCATCTCTACTTTTCCAACTGCTTTGAGAAGATCCCAGCAATCTTTTTGCCCATTTTTTCCACTTGCTTGGCTTAAACCTCCAAGTCGGGCTCCGCTTTTAGTGACCAAGATGTCAGCAGCTGCTGGACAGAGAGACTCGGGCCTGCAAACTGCAGACCAAAATGGCAGGCACTCGACATATGGAACCAGTAATGAACAGCTAGTTTGATTGATGAGACCTGTCAGTCCTGGAAAGAGAGCTCATACCGCCTGTTTAGTTGTGTGTTTGCATGTATTGGCATGTTTGCGCTTGTGTGTTTATGAGCTTTGGAGTTATGAATGACCATGTTACAAATGCAAAATATCTAAATAGGCTTTGAATAATCTTAACCAAAATGTTTGACACATTGGTGGCAGAAAGAAGACTGGTTGTGTGACTAAAAAGGAAACTGATTTGAATTTAAAACTGTTCATATTTTGAAAACACTAATAGCACTACAGCTGTTGACCTTCAGAATCCTATTGGACTTAACACTAATATTTTTTTTAGCTTTACAAATATATGTGCAACGCAGTAATGGTCTGTTAAATATCAAAATGATTAAAGAGCAACATTTATAATTTTGTGGTTTGAGAAGACAAAAACAAATTAAAAAACATGCAGTTCTTCTGAGATCATGGCATTTAAAATTGTCAGATGGATACAAAAGTGCAATGTGTCTTTTACTAGAAATTAAAAGACAAGAATTCAGTTATAGTAATTATTTCAGTTTCTATTAGTGTTTATCTATAGATTATCTAAAGATCTGGCTTTCAAAGCGAATTTCACAAGAACCTTCTTAAAAATATCAATACTACTAGGGACTTAAAAGTTATTATTATTTTCACTCTGACTTTGCTGTTTCTACTTTAAACACCATCAGGCAGAGAAAGGGGGAAAAAATGCATTTCTATTCAGAGACACGTCGTTTCTCAACAATTTCTGTCCTTTCATCCAAAGCATGCTGTGAAACCCTTGACATTCATTATCAGGATGACATGTTTTTCACGCTTGATACGAGCAGTTCTGGCCATTACGTCTGAGGGGTAGGTCATCGCCTCGGCACTCTGACTGTCTGACAGGGACACAAGTGTTTTTGTTGTGTGACCAATCAAACCATTTGTCTCACGAGGAGGGCGTCTTGACTTAAATGCAGCAGCTCCATCAGATGACATGAGTGACTTTTGGTCAGCTGGTTCCTTTAAAAAATAAATAAATAAAGCATCACTTGAGCCAGAGCAGAAAGTAAAATTGATTTCAGCTTTAGTTGGTAAACCAAGGGTGTATTATCCAGCAGAGAAAGCTGTTTGTTAATTCATTATTGCAGTTATTGATGCCGTCTGTCGAGAACAAAAACACTACTTCTTTTTTTAACCCATATTGTTGGATTTAGAAGAACAAAATCTTGATTAGTATTACAATTCTGTTAATTTGTGTTTTTTCTTTTGTTGCTTTTAAGGGCGCGCCTAAACCAGTTGCAATGGAGCCATGTTTTGGAGGGAAGGCTGCTGTGCTAACTGTCCTCATGCGTCTCCCGTCTGGATTTTCTGACCTGCCTCCACCTGGACAGTCAGGTAAACGGCTCACACTGGACACGTGAATCACATTTCTCTGAAATCGGTCCCAAAGAATGCGATCTGAATTTAGACCACAATCATAATCATCACGGTGGATCGTTATCCAACGTGGAGAAGTTAGACGTGTTACACGTACTGCACATATTGCAATAATTATTTAACTTTTGACAAGCAAACTGGGCAATGAGTGCAGCCTGAAGCAATATTGTTTTACTTTTTAATTGAGGCACTAATAAATGAATTATGAGATTTCCCGCCTGAGAGAGAGGGAGGATTTACTTGGAAGATTGGTCAAGCTTTTCATTTGTTCTTGCCAAATGGATATTGTTGACCAGATGCTGGAGTCCTCTGAGTAAAAACAAAAACATCACCACTGAGTTATAAAAGATGACTGATGAGAAAACACATTCTTAAACTGTAGATGATCTCACTGACAGAGTAAATATTAGATCGTCAGTACTCGGATTATGTTTTATTTCATTTCTTGCTCTGATTTGCTTGTCAGTATTGCTGCAGTGCATCTTGTCAGGCTTGGCAGCAGTCGTCAAATGTCACCTCATAAAAAAAGCTGCTTTATCCTTCGCCCATCGTCGACTGTTTTTGCTGAAATAGTTTTTGTGAAGCCTTTTATCTTTGATTAAATTTCATGTCAGCTTACCCTTTACAAAAGAGATGTATCAAAAGTAATTATTTTGCACAATTAGCCATATTTTTTCCCCTTTGTAAGACAGATCGTCAAACCAATAAAAAAACATCTTGATGATGAAGCTGATAAAACACTAGAAAACAGTTAAAATAACATTACCAGTGAATAAAAGAGGATGGGAAATAATTATTAATTGATCTATCACTTGAGAAGTATATTGTTATAGATACGCTGTCATATGAAAGACTGCTGATTTGGCAGTTAGTAAAGCAACAAAAGATCATCTGAGATATCCAAGCACATTATTGGAATGTTGAGTGGAAGGACAAAGTCTGGTAGAAAAAGGTGAACTGTTCCTTTCTGGTCCAAAGCAGGAGTCTGCAACCTTCTACACTGGCTCTTAATAATTTAGCAAAGCAGTGCAGAACCAACATTTTTTTTAATTACACAAATAACAAATACAGTTTTTAGGGTTTTTTGTATGAAATAAATTCTGTATTGTTTTTCCACAACCGAATGACACAAATATCAGTAAAATATAGAAAAACTGGCTTTCTTCCTCTGTGTAACAGTTAATCCTGTTACACAGAGAATTAACTCTGTTACACAGAGTTACAGTTTTACAGAGAAACTGTAAAAAGTTTGAACACGGCAAGTTTTATAGTTAGTAGAGGAAATGTCAAACCACAAAATGTATACTTATAGACATCTCTATTGTATTCAAATTGAGCAACATTTTACTTCTTTATTATAAGTTGCCAATTAAAATTCTCCTCTGACCTAATGAACAAAATCACACTGTCCTTTTCCATTTATTTGGGTTTTCTTCAGTTGTACATGATCAATAAATACATTTCTCATGCGTTTCTCTGTTTTCTTTTACTGCAGGACTGATTGTCGCCAGTGCATTGGTAGACATCTCACAACAGAAGCCATTAGATTTCAAGGACAAGTCCCAAGCTTTAAAGAACCGAAAAGCCCTTCCTCCAGCTCACCAAGGGACCTGCGTCTGACTCCATCCGGCGGTTACGTTTCTGACCGACCGCCATGTCATTCCAGCATGTCTCGGGTCCTGCAACTGGAAGCCTTTCCACAGACTTGACATGCCTAAGTGACTTGTAGGAGATTTGTTTTGGCTGCTAACATTCACCACTACAGCTCCCGCTTCGCGTGAGCGCAGTCCCTCATTTCTGAATATGCCGACATCAGAAATCCATGGCAGCGACCGATCCAGGCCAGGCTTCAGTTTCTTCACTTTCGCTCGGACAGCTCAGTCTACGTTTAACGAACATCTGTCATGTTTTCCACAAATTATGGCAGATCCAGACTCATTGAAGTATGACTGATGAAGGTTTTTTATTTGCAAAACATGAAGGAAATGTAAATGCGCATTTGGGAATGTCACAAGCTGACCAAATTTCCTCATACGATCAAAACCAGTTATTAGATGTCCAATATGTGCACCCTGTATAATTTTTTACTTTTCTTTTGTGCACCCGTAAGTGGTACATTTGGGTGCCAAATCATTCAGATTTTCCTGGTTTGTCTTTTTTTTTGTTGTAAAGAATTTAGACTTGAAAAGGTCTCAACTTAACAACCCACAATTATATTGCAAACCATGACAACTTGAGCATTTTCTGCAATTTCTAAGCATAATTGTTCGTTTGCATAAGACTCCTCCACCAAGCAAAAGCTAAAGTCTGTATTTTCTGTGGGATACATGAACTAATGCTGCAGAGGAGAGTCCGTTTTCGTGACATGCCGGATGAAGAGGTGAAGGCCACAAACAAATCATTCGTCATTGAATTATGGCATGAAATTCTAGAACAAGTTTGATGCATTTTATTTGGGAAAAATGTACTTATGTTCTTTTTTTTTCTCAGTGTAGTCACTGTTCAATAAACAGAAAAAACACTGAAGTTACTGTAGTTTCTAATGAAAAGTTTTGGACGTTTTGACACTTTTGAACTGAGATTGGGATGGTGGACGTTTTAAGAGGCTGCTCCAGAGAAGTCCTGCTCTTGTAGCTGTTTACTAGTTTGTTTTGTAAGTTTTATATGGAAAAAAAAAAAGAAGCTATAACTTTATTTCACCTTTTAAGTACAATGAGTTGTGCTAATAATAAGAATGCCTTGGCTCTTCATGAGCTCAGATGGGAGCATGAAGATCTAAAGGAGCTTCTCAGCTGTACAGTGTCTCGTTGGAACAAATGTGCATCTTCTTTCACATTTTTTTTTTCGTCAGATTTTTATGAAACTGGTGAAAACCTTTTGTTAATTTCAGGCCTTGTCACCTGATACTATTATATCTATAATAAATTATCGGTTTGCTACACTAGTGAGGAGCTTTTCTGTTACTGTTTTTGTATTTAACAGATTCCTGTTTTCTTGCACATTCTCGTTGACTTCAAACCACTTGTTCTAATGTCAGCCCCTTTTTTTCTATTTGTGCATCTTTATAAACTGTTTGGGCATTGTCCTGCTTTGTGTCTCGGAAGTCATGATGAATTTCATGATGTCAGCTAATGTGTTTTTTCTTATTTTTATTTTGTGTTTGTAGAGTAATCCTTTAACCATGTCTTTGCACAGGAATCAGGCTCATGCTGTTCTGTGAAACAGATGACAAACTTGCATATCAGTCATCGTCAGTGTATTGGAAAGATGGACAACATGCCAGAAAATTAAAAGAAGAAATATCAGAACAAAAAAAAACTTTGCAGTAAACTTTCTTCCATCTCTCACTGAAGTTACATGTTTTTTGTCTTTCTGAAATGGATCCATAATTAGTTTTGACAGTAGACTGGGAAATATTTGCTGCAGATGTAAAAACAGTAGAGTAAAAATACTGCAGGGTGTTCAGTTTTTATAAATGTAAATAAATATTGTCACTCGCACTCGGGCGTCACCATACCGTTTGCGCTGCAATGCATTCTGGGTAAATGACATGCTAGGTCATAGCAGTGCTAGCTCCGTTCAGCCCAGACATTAATGAGTAACGTTAAGCCTTTTACATTGGAACCGGAGCACTACAATATTGTATATTGTTTGTGTATTGAAGATGAGGCGGACCAAACGGAGGAAGAGGAAAGAGTTGACCAAAGAAGTGGTTTGTGCTGCTTTCAGCTTCATAAATGAAACCATGAATGTCGCGTACCTGTGGTTGGAGTTGGGCATCCATAAGTCGTTGACGTTCGCTGTGTCAGGTCCGGTGCTACATCCGTTTAGAGCAGGGGTGTCAAACTCAATTTCACCAAGGGCCACTTCAGCATATTGGCCACCCTCAACGGGCCACATTGACGGTACAAATCAGGAGTGCATCCCTGCTAAAACACCCCAGACAAAAGGTTGACTTCCCTCATTCAGTTCTGTAGAGGCTTATTATGAGCTTCGATTTCAAAGAAGCCTACATTGAAGTCGATTGGCAAATGAACCATCACAAAAGAGGAAGGCTCTTGTTGTCTCACTGCACCCCAAGAGATGCATAACCTACAAAAAAGGTTTCTGTCCGGTTTCGAACCAGAGACCTTTTGCGTGTAAAGCAAACATGATAACCACTACACTACAGGAACTGAACTTCTGTGCTTTGTTTAAGTTTGAGATGCATGATGTGAGATGCAACATGAAAATTTCAACTAAGGCTTGCACTCAGATGCCTGGATTCAGAGTACAGACCATGACACCACAGAACCCTTGTTGACCTTTAGTAAACACCTGTGATGAAAAGAACATGCAAAAGTCTGTTTCTGTCTGGTTTCGAACCAGAGACCTTTTGCGTGTGAAGCAAACGTGATAACCACTACACTACAGAAACTCATGCTCTTTGTGGTGTTCCTGGTAGATGATCCACATTTTGTTAGAGACTAATGTCAACGATGGGCATGGAACAATGTCAAATACTTATACCACAGATCCTCTCAGAGAGCACAGTAACTTGGTGAACAAACTGTCAGACTTATAATTGTGCCCAATTTCACATTACAGTCCATAAACTAAGCCTGGGATCAAAAATTGTATTGAAGATGTCATTAGCAGAGACAAATGGTTCTACAGAGACTTGGCTAAATGGCTATAAAATAAAATCAATACTTACAAATAAAAAATGGTTCAAAAATAAAATTAACACATTAAAATAAAAAATATCTCTGAAATACAATCAACACTTGAAAATTAAAAATGGTTCAAAAATACAATTAACACTTCAAAATACAAAATCTCTGGAAAATAAAATATTATGTATGTTTTGAAAAACATTAGAATATAAGCACTTTTATCAAATCTTCATTCTGGTAAGATCATGTCAGTTCTTCTTAAATCCATGGAAACTCAACAGTTTGTAAGGTAGGTGAGTTAGCTCAGCAGGTTAGAGCACGGTGCTGAGGGTGCTGGTAATGCTGAGGTTGCTGGTTCAAACCCCATATGGGGCAATTCATGTCTAAGGTCTTTCAGACAATCAATACTTCAAAAATAAAACCAACACTTCAAAATAAATAAGGGTTCAAAATCAACACTTCAAAATAAATAAGGGTTCAAAATCAACACTTCAAAAAATAAATAAGGGTTCAAAAATAAAATAAACACTTTAAAATTAAAAATGTTTCAAAAACAAAATCAACACTTCAAAACAAATAAGGGTTCAAAAATAAAATCAACACTTTAAAATTAAAAATGGTTCAAAAACAAAATCAACACTTTACAATTAAAAAATGGTTCAAAAATAAAATCAACAGTTCAAAATGTATAATGGTAACTGTTTCTGTCTGTTCAGTCCATAAACTAAGCCTGGGATCAAAAAATGTATTGAAGATGTCATTAGCAGATACAAATGGTTCTACAGAGACTTGGCTAAATGGCTATGAAATAAAATCAATACTTACAAATAAAAAATGGTTAGGAAGCTCATTACAAACCTTTGGTTGAAATGGAGCGTTAAATTCAAGTCTCCATTACAGACCAGAGAAAACTAAAGAAAATACAACGTTGTGTTAATCCATTTGAGGAGCCGGCAGTTTATCTTGAGGAAATAAATGACGATGCAAAAGTTAGACTGTAACATGCGCAGTCCGCTGCTCAACCACTGCGGACGCGGCTCCGCCGCTGCGAAGACTTAGAAACCACTGGAAGTAACTCATCCAGCGGATTTAACAAATGGAGCCTTCTGGGTTCACGTTACCCAGGCCAGCAATACCCTAACCTCACCATCAACTCAGCAGGCACTGCTGCAGCCCAAATATCACAAAATAACTTTTAAAATTCAAGACTTAACCTGTAGGTATTGCTGTATATTTAAGTAAAAGAATTGAAAAAAATTACCAGACATACTTTTTACTGCATTTAACACGTATAGTGTTTTGCTTTCCCCCTTGAACTTTTTCACATTTTGTTACTTTGCAGTTGGTGGCAAGGATGCGTCGTGTATTTTACCTTTTATTAGCTTGGTGCTTTCAGTGTTTATTTTGAAGTAAAGAAAGCATTGCATTCGTCTTTTCCAAGCTCAACGTGATGTTGAGAGGTTTGTCCTTCATTGTATTAACTCCCTATAGATTGTTCATGCTCTTTTTTCCCCAGTGTCATTGCTGTGTGTTTGAGCAAGGATGTAGGCAGTTGGCCAAAGTGCTACTTTAAGGAATCTTCACTTATTCTGTACCCATTAGCTGCAGCCGCTCTTGGAGAAAAAAAAGCTTCTAGTGCCCTACAGGAGCGTTCAGTACCAGCAGGAGATCCTTAAATGATACTACACACCATACACAGACGAAGAATGTGATATTACACAATATGACTATGGAGTATTAACTTCACAATGGGTTCAGTCTATGTATTTAGTAAACTTTGTTATCTTTGACTCTCATGTAAACGGTTTCCTTTTAAATCATCTGGACTGACCTTGAAAGCATAGAAATATGATTTGTGGGAAGCAAATTCCATCAGAGGACCTGCAACAAAGGTCAGTCATAGACTAAAAGGTTTAGAAACTACCCAAGTAGAGGTAGTATTTTTATCTATTTTTTTTTATTTAGGTTTAGCAAGCTTATTAAGACCAACACAGGAATGTCTAGCCGTACTGTTCAGGAAGAAAACATGTTTGGTTGAAATGTGTATATTAACCCTCAAATTAAATAAAAAAATATTTAGGAAGATGTGGGCTGAATGTGGTAACAGAGTATTGTATAAACAATATAAAACCAATGGACCAACATTTGTTGTCTGGCAGAATGGGCCAAATTTACAGCAAATTGTTATCACAAGCTTGTGGAAGACTAGAAAAAATATTGGACCCAGTTCACACCGTTTTAAAGCTAATACCAAAGATGAAAGAAATGTATGTGAATTTTGATTTTGAAAAAAAATCTTTACATATTTTGGCATTTATGGCAAAGATGTTGTTGGTAATCTTAACTGACTTAAAGTGGGAACAATTAGTCTAATTAAATGGTCGGTAAACAGTGTCAGCAGAGGAGTGTTTAAGTAACTTAGCATTGAGTTATTTCTTCAAAAGCTACTTTATTTTTAATTACATATTAAAATGTTGCCATTTGGCCAGTATTTAAACTGGTTATTTAATAATTGAGGATGTTTTCACTAGAACTATTTTACTTTGCTGATTTCTAGGTAACGTAATAAAAGTTCAAATCAGTGCCCACAGGACATTTCTAAAATTTTGCATGTTTTAATTAAAGTATTACTCTTTTTCTTTGCTTCCAGCAAAATTATTGTGTGGATTTGATATCTTTTTTTTTTTTTTCAAAAAGAATCTCACTTTTTATTTTAACCATTTAGGAGCTAATGATATTCTGTAATATCAAGATAAAAACAGATTCCTAAGGTTATCTGCAGTCTCAAATCGGTTTTCTTTATCCATCTATTTTAGAGCTTAAAAAAAAAGTTTGTTCCTCTAAAATCCCAATTTAATCCAATCAAGAAGCCATTATTTCTTATCTCTGTCCATGGGACAAATTTGAAAAGATGTGAAGCAAAGTATCTTGACGTAACTCATAGTTGTTTACTGTGAAAAGTCAGACACACACTGACATTTGGACACAATAAAACCCCCCAAAAGTAATAAAATGAAATTGCCTCTGCTCTCCTGGTTAATAGAAAAGGTTGAGAAGTTCTGCCTGGCTGAAAAATGGTGCAGGAGAGGTCAGCGGTGCAGTAATTAGGTATGAGGTGCCGCGGCTGTAATTGTGCTGTTTTATCAAGATCCGCTTTAATCCATGCCAAGGGAGAGCGTCCGGACGGTGAAGACTGGCAGTGGTTTTATGGGTGTGGAAGGGTTGAAACCTACCGAGCTCAGAGCCTGGTGGCAGGGGAACAATAAATCTGGAGAGCAATAATATTTACAATGGGCCTAATGTCAGCTGATTGTCTCAAGGCATCAATCACCTGAAGTAAGACAACATTAATTGGAATTTGATGTGTTGAAGTTATCAAGAGAAGCAGTTTTAATTTAGAAACTAAGATAAAAACTATAAATTATTAGCCCAGAAGCTAATAATTTAATCCCATGAATAATGTAGCTGGTTTAAGATGACAAAAATGTGCAAAAAAAAAAAAAAAAGAAGCATAAAGGTATAATCTTATATAATTTTTAGTTTTTGAAGTTACAGAACTGCACAGTGCCTCGCACATGTCTTCCTCTTAACCTTTTTCACATTTTGTCACATTACAACCAGAAACTTCCAGGTAATTTACTGGAATTTAATGCGATAGACCAACACAAAGTATCATATAACAGTGAAGTGGAAGAAAACTGCTACTAGATTTAAAACGATTACTAATAAAAATCTTAAATGTATGTTTGTTTTATAGTCTTGCTCCTGCAGCCCCCAGACAACCTGCTGTATAAAAGCAATCAATTACAGTTACCACCCTGCAATTTTGTGTGCTTCATGTAAAGCCTATTGAGTACTTTATACTTCAGCATCTGATAAAATGGACAGACTGTTTCTTTCTTGTGCAGAACATGAGGTGGACATTTTGGTCCTTCTGTTTCTGCGAGACGTCCAATAAATCTTTGGCTTTCTCTCTGGATCGTGCATTCCATCACTGTTCCCAAAACAGGTGACAGTACACATCCCCCTCCCCGTCCAGGGACGAGTCTGTCCTCTGCAGGTTACGTCCTTGTCCGCTTCTGTCACTCCACACGGGGACTGATATGATCTAAGTGGCAATAGTAGGGTGTCTGCCAGGTGCCATCCTATAATCCTGGTTTACAGGAGTTTCCTCTATATGGAAAGGTGAGATAAAATGGCTTTTTGGGGGGGGAGGAAGGATGACATGATCCAGGATATATGTCTGTTATTGAGTCTGTAAACCAAAATGTCTTATGATTATAGTCATGCTTAACATTAAATGTTATCTCCATCTTTTGATTGTTAGAGATTTTAAAAATAATTGTGCCTTGCAGAACCTTATACTTTATCACAGCAACCTTCAGTGTATGTTACTGGAATTCATGGTTATCAAAATCTTGTATAAATAAGTATCTGAAAAGTGTGCTGCGTTGAACACATGGTACGCTTGAGAGACTTGTTTGTAAAAATATTAAAACCACAAATCTTTTCCATCCCACTTACTAAATATACACTACTTTTAGTTGGTCTGTCACTTAAAATCTCAAAGTTTGTGAAAGTTTGTGGTTGCAACTTGACAAAATGTAAACAAGCTCAAAGCACTGCATTATTAAATAATATGCTTCTTTTTTCAATCTCAAAACAACAATCTTATGCCCTCCATCTTGGATCAATTCATTATAGGTACTGTTATTCAGTTGTCAACAGAGATCAGTAATTACAACAGACACATTGCATTTTTAGAAATGCTAAAGATGTTTAGAAATGAGCCTTTATTGTGTTGTACATTCGTTGAAAGTCTGTTAACTCGATCCATTTAGTACAAACTAACCGTGTTTTTATCTTTCCGTCCCTTCAGACCAGCTCTAATTGCAGGCAATTAATGTCTGCTGGCTTTTGTCTTTTGACATTAACTCTGCTCGTGGGTATTTACACATTGTTTATTCATCAAACCCTTGTTCCCTTTGCGCTTTGCAAAGAAACAATAACGTGGAAAAAATAGAAGTGTGTGGTCCTCGAATTTCTGGATGAGACCAGTGCCTTTTTTTTTTTATTTCTTTGTAAATTCTATGGATTGTGTTTACAAATACTTTGATACCTAAGAGAAATGATGCACTTTTCCATCAAAATATATTCACATAAAGTCAAATCTGTAACCACATGAGAAAAGAAGCACATCTCATCACATTTCATAAATCACAATTAGGCTGGATAAAGCTCAGTCACCTGTACTAATTTACACTCTCAAAATGTTACAGACAATATTCTTTACAAGCTAACAGCAGCATACTGGAACAGAGTTTGCACCTGTATATTTCTATGCACAAAGTGAGGTGTACATGATAAAAGCCACAAACCACCTTGACGACCAGATCTACAGAGCTGCTCTATACCTAACGCCAAACATGTAGAAGAGAACGTTGTTGCGGACTTTTTGGGCAGATTTGTCTTTGTCGTAGTTAGATTTTTCAGACAAAATGGACGTTTGAATGACCTCATTGATCATAATCCAATGCATCTATGAAATGTGTTGTATGTCCATGGTTTTCCCTTTTGCTTCCCACATGTTTAGCTTTTCCCTCAACTGCGACAAATCAAGCAGAGAATGCATGATTTCATGCTCGAAGCAGTTTCCACCTGCACTCCACTCAGTCAAATATGGAGAGTCTTTGCAAATGACTTCCAGAGGGCTTTGGAAGGCAAATGAGCTGACATCTCAGTGACAGGCGTCCACAAATCTGACCCACGAGTGGCTATGATTTCAGAAAAACCTTGAGGTTCCAGTTCGGTGAGTGTCTGAATTAATATGACTTTGATTGCATCTTAAGACCAGAAAGGTTGACCTCCAGTCTTTGGCTCCTACAGAAACAGGAAACCTTTGAGCTGTAATGCTGTTGAGGCCACTGAGAGGACTAAAGTTGAGAGATGCAAGGAGTTCAGTTCAGATGGTGAACGTCCAGCGATGGCATTCAAAGTGCCAGATTCATCCAACTGGTGGTTCTGAAGGAAAAAACAAATCAGTTTTTTGTCGTATGGAAAGTTTTATCATTTACTTACAATATTTTGCAGAATTAACACCACTTTTAATTTTTTTCTACATCACAACCATAAAGCTCAATCCATTTTTCTTGGGATTTCATGTGAAGTGAAAACAATAAATGGTTTTCACAGTTCTTTTCAAAAACCCTGGCATGAACCCCTTTACTTTGATGCACCTTATAAAATCCAGCAGACCCAGATAAAGTCACCTAAACAGAATCCAGTAAAAATCAAGCTTTTCTTTAAAACTCACAGATGCTTGTCAGAATGCAATAATTAAAGATATTGAGAAGTTAAAAGCAAAATGTAAAATGTTATTTTTTAACCTTTTATTTAACCAGGAGAGTTAAGAACAGTTCTTTTTTACAATAATGACCTGGTGGGGAAGGATACCTTCAGAAGCAGCTCATATAACAGTTAAAAGATTGCTTAGACACATATAGGGAATGAAATGTAACACTTCATATTTTAGCTGAAACTCTAATAAATATAGACCCAGGATTGTTTGGGAACCGTAGAAACTTCAAGCGCTTAATAAAACGAGTCTTACCGGACAAAAAGCTGCTTTTGCTGTTTGATTTGAGACCAGATTTTGGACCTTGAAGGGAGAAAAAGAAAACAGAAGTGAGGAGGTAGAAACGCGTTAAATTTGATTTCTGTTTTTTATTAAGTTCTCCACAGCCCGACTGAGGGCGATGAAAAACGATACGATACAAACCACAGACTGTTTTATCCCCACAAATCTCTGGTGGTGTAAACTTTTGGTGCAATTTTCCCTCTGCTTGTGCAAGCTCAAGGTTACATCAGTTTATTACATTAAAACTTTTTTCAGTTTCCTCAAAACCTTTGCATTCATATATATATAAAAACTGTATTTGCACATACAAATAGATAAACAAAATAAAATGCAACCTCATAGATACAGTGTTTGGGTGCAGAAAATGATAAGGGGAATCTGCGGTGGTTTGGAAACAGAATAAACACTCCATGTGGTGATTTCTAAGCAGAAAGAATCCTACAAACCAGGGTTATGAGAAAGAATGATTAATTGCTGTATTGGAGGTCTTTCCTCCTAAAGGATGCTTTACGGGTGATAAATCATATTATCGCTATTAAAAGCCAATATGATAGATTGTTTCGGTTAGAGGAGGCTCTGTGATATGATCTCATTTCTAAGAAAAAAGCCCCAAAGTATTTATCAGGAGAGAATAGCAGATATCGTGAGCGTGTTGATCGGGCCAAAATCTGTCCACAGGGGTTGCAGCGGGTTCTGAGCAAAATTAAGTACAAATAAAAATGGTGAATATACGTAGCATTTTGAATTCAGGGAACTGGATGTTTGTGAAACACAAAATACTCTTAACGTGATGCAGTGAGTTTTAAAAGCGCACACACCTCTGCTAAAATGCCAGATTCTGGTGGTGTAGAATAAAGTGACATTAAAATGACATTAAAACTCTTCCTCTCTCTGCCATCAGTTCAGAATTTTTAGAATTTAAAAATAGCAACTGAAAATTTGAGTTTGGGAAAATTCAGACACTTTTAATTTGATCATGTAAGAACACTTATGAGTGAGAACAAGTTAAAAAAAAAATTCTAGACTCGTGTCCTTTCCAATAACTGATCTTCCAGGATTGAGGCGGGGAATATGAGGGAGATCCCTTTGGCTTTAGCTCCTGCCTGCACACTAACATTGTCACAAACAGACTGAACCTTCAGGCCATTTCTGAGGTTACCGAGGCATCCAATTAGCTTTGACGTGACAGCTTCTGAAAATGTGACTCCACATTGACATATCCACTTTCTGCCCAGGAGGCGGGATTCTGTGCATGCCGTTATAAAACCTTCGCTGATCTATCACAGTGACGGATTCAGACATCTGACAGTCAAACTGAAGCCCTGAATGGATTTCTTGGTGACCTCCTAAGGTCTAAAGTTGGGATGAGGCATTTTCGTTTCCAAGTTCGGGGAAGTTTCTAAAGTTTTCTCCTGATAAGGCTTTCCCAGGATTCTATTTTCATTAAACCTTTCAGCAAAAATAGATTTAAATGTTTCTGTACAGCAAAATTTGAGATTTTCTTTCCAAAACTCACCTGCAAGGGTCCACAAATGTGAAACGAGTCACTATTGGCGCCCAGTTGGTTCACGTCTGTCAGGACGTCCACAACGCTGTTCGTCCAAGCTTTACCCCTACGAGTGATGCTTGGCTCCACAGTGAGTTGAATGGGGGGTTGCGGTTGCCATACTCCAACATCAGTACCGTTACCAAATGCCTTTATGGCATTACCTAAACAAGAAGGAAGTATTGATCCTATCGACTTTCTGAACAGAATAAATGGAGCATGTCAGGGAAACAGAAAACATGGCAGATGTGGGACAAAATTTGCACCAGATAGCATGACTTTCATTCAGCTGCTCTGTGTTTGATATGATGGATTAATACAGTTGCATCATATTTGGCGATTTAAAAAGCCTAAGTAATAAAAACAGGCTACCTAAACATGTGCAAATAAATATGGTTATGTACTCACACAACTTTTACGGTTACAAAAGATTTCATGTAATAGATTACCACAAAGTAGTGCATAATTGTGAAGTGGAAGTTTTCAAAGTTTTCTTCAAAAAAATATGTAGCTAGTAAAAATGTTTTCATTTGTGTTTGTATCACCTGTGATTGCTGAACAGGTCTTGCTCTCTTTAGTTTCATTTGTAAGTTCTTGGCATGTTTCTTGCATTCTTCTGTTTATCTTTTAGATTTGTCAGGCTTTTCCCCTTCAGTTTAAATCTGTTTTACTCTGTTCAGCCCCTTCTGTGTTGGTCTCCACGTTTTCCTTCTCTCACAGCTGCACCCTGTTTTCAATCAGCCACCTGCCTCTTGTCAGTAATCAAACTCACCACTATTTAAGTCTCTCAGTTTCTGCTGTTGCCTTCTTGATTTTTCTCTGTCCTCCTGTCTCATGGTCCTTTGCATTTCTGCTGGCTTCTTGTCCTGATCCCTATCTGCCACTTTTTATGTTTTTAATATGAAGGAACTTTCACTTTACGTTCTGCCTGTGTTTGAAACTAAAACATGACAAGAAACAATGTTTTGAACTATGTCTCTACCAGCTCTGCTCATCTAGTCACTAAAATGTTTCCCCTTTCTTCCAACATTGAATTCTCAGTGAGACTAGATGTGAACGTTGAATTTTCAAGGATTTCCACAAATTCTCAATTAGCTGTCATTTTTAGTAAAGTGGGGGAACCAATAAATCCCACACTTTTCATATTTTTTTTTTTTGTAGAACATTATCACGTTACAATTATTCACTACTTACTTACTTACTTTATTACATAAAACCTCCCAAAATATATAGAAAAAACCCAACTTTTTTCTCAACCTGTAATAGTTTGGGGAGTATAAATACTTTAGCAAAGCATTGTACGTGTTACGGAAAACAGAATGCTGGAACTCACGGAGACATCGATTGTTGGTGAAAAACTCAGCGAATTTATCACAGTCTGGCTTGCTGTTCCCGCTGCTGCTGCAGTCACACCATGGTGACAGGCTAATGCCAGAAGACCGCACATAATTGGGAGTCATCACTGTACCTGCAGCATAAAGCAGAATAGGACCCCTGTTAGTCATTGCTACTCCGGTTGAAACCATTTAATAGGGCACTTGTGGTTTAGCAGGAACTTTTTTTGGCCTTTTATGCTAAATTAAAATGTCCAGGTCAGCCAGTGAGAGTGGGCTTACTCTGTGTTATAAGGAGCTTTTATTCCATTTACATCGCCCAGGGAAATTGCAGTGAGTGATAAAATGATAAAATTCCTTAGTAAGCTGTAATGTCAAGCAAAGACTAATTGTCTGCCTCTTTGAAGGAAGTTTGAGGCCGAGTAGGTTTGATTTCTGCAATTACAAGCAGATTCTGTGGCGTGGCGTCAGGAACCTGTCGGGTGGGAGAAGTAGAGGGAATAAACTGTGTGAAGCATGATATCTGTGGTGTAGATTGAAATTTCTGCCTGTTGAGACTGCAATTGGCCTCCGTTGCACTGTGTTCAAATCTCATTTCAAAAACTCTGTGGGACGTCATTTTCCTTTCTGCGTAATGAAACCCCGTGATGAAAGGAAGACTGGAACAAGATCTGTTACTGCACAATGAGCTGCAGTGAAATGTTCGCACTGCAGCGATGCTGCTGTAATATAAGGTGTTTGCCAGCCTGGCTGATCAGCTGGTTTAACCTTTGCTCTGCAGAACAAACACAGGCTAAACTGCTTGGCTTTTCAACGAGCACCTGTAAATGATCTGTTGTATGTATGTAGTCCACATGTGAATGTGTAGAAGAATGCATCAGCTATGCTAGAAAGTTGTTGAAAAAACAAGTAAGGATTTTTAGTTGGCATCATATTGTGGTTGTTAAGAATAGTCTCTATCTTTTTAGTGACCTATTAAGCAAGAAAGTATAAAAAATAACTTTGCTCACTCTGTAATTTTGGCGCCCTGGACAATATATGTAGGATCCTTATTCTTCAAAATGAGTAAAAACAGAGAACATGGCAAGACGACATATGTGTGTTGATTTACAAATGGGTAAAATAGCTATTAACCTAAATAAGAAATGAGTTTAAAACAAAGTTGTAACACACAAGGTTGGGTGAGGACCCGAATATAAAGTATAAAGTTTCATTTCCACTGAGAAAAATAGTTAAAGAAGATAAACAAATCTCAAAGGGGCACTAATGGGGTCAGTATGTCTCCATAACAGCAATCTGGAGCCATTTACATGAAGACAACTTTCCATCCCTGCCGTCACTGACATAAACATGTGGAGTCGGACAAACTCTACTGGTACTTTAGCTGGAAATTGTGTGTTTTTAGGCAGGTGAGACTGAAATTGTTCAAAGGACAAATGCATGTAAAACTACTCTGTTCCCATTCTAAAGTTTGATGGAGAATCTGAGAAACTTCTAAAAAATGCACAGCAGACTAGACTTTTTCCAAATACCACATTTTAACAAAAATCCTCACTGGGTTTTTAAGTTGTATAATATGGCTTATGGTCAACAGAGCAGTGAAATGCTTCACCAGACTTTCTTTGATGGCAATTTCAATTCACAGACATAAATAAATCTTATTGGAAATGAATTGGAAAATACTGAAGTCTCAGAACTCTGGATGATTACGTAAACTTGTACATTCCCCTCTCTGTATGCGTCAACATTGTGAGTAAGGGGTTGACATAAGTATTAACAGGACTGTGAATAATTGCGTTATACAGTTGAACCAGAAGTTTACATACAGTGAATAGACATTTACACCTTTTTTCTCACCGTCTAAAGGTAAAACAGACCAAACGTCTTTTGTTCTAGGTCGGTTAGAATGAAGGAAAGGACCTGTCAGAGGTTTATTTTACGTCTTCAAAATCAGAAGACATGCAGAATGAATAATTCCTCTTCAAACAATGAAGGAAAGTCCAGATGATGATGACGTATTAGTTTTGGAAACTTCTGATAGGTTAACTGACACATTTGAGGTAATTGGAGGCTGTGGATGTATTTTAAAGCTACAACTGGAACACAGTGATTTCTTGTTTGACGATGACAGGGTATTTTTGTACACAGCATTTTATTCCACACTGAAACAATGTACAAAAATATATTTTGGATTGTTCTAAAATGTTTAATATGAGGTTGTGCTACCACAAGAAGACAATGTTTCACATTTTTACCAGGTGTGGCAATAATTGAGAGCACAGTTCAGTAAGATCACGGGTCCTTGATGAAAAATATGTCCAATACATCTATGGACTACGAAGAACTTACCAATAAGACCTGAATAGGAGAGCAGGCAGTTGGCGTAGTTCTCTAGAAGACAGCCAGATATGGAACCAGCTTCGGGCTGACAGTTGCTGAGAAAGTCTGCCAGCCTTGATCTATCAGCAATGGAAATAC
The DNA here is from genome assembly GCF_051168715.1 of Poecilia mexicana. NCBI lineage: Eukaryota > Metazoa > Chordata > Actinopteri > Cyprinodontiformes > Poeciliidae > Poecilia > Poecilia mexicana. The sequence goes on from NW_028263388.1 coordinate 21,442,233, forward strand.
ATGACACATGTTGTCGATGAAAGCTTCTTAAAACAATGCTTTTGTGTCCTACTTCTGAAATCACTCTCCAAGAAAGATGTAGTAGAACAGCTCTTTAGGGTTTAGAGTTTGTTTGCTCATGTTTAAACAAGATACAGTGCAAAGATTGAGTGAATCAATCAAATCAAGATGGACATAACTTCATTAAATGTTTGTATCTATAGATCTGGACAAGTTTTCACCGAACTGCACAGTGAAGGTGAAAATTATTCAAATTCAATCAATCAAATTTTATTTGTATTGCACATTTCAGCAGCAAGGCATTTCATAGTGCTTTACACCATTAAACACAAAAACAAAGAGTCATGCAACATTGAATCAACAATCAAAAACATTAAATTTGCTGCTGAAATTAAAAAAAAAACCCTCAGTGGGGAAATTCACAACGTATCTACAGCAAAGTGACGGATAAGTAGGAGACGCCAACATACACATAACCCTAACAATAAAAAAGTGTAATGAAGATTCAGTTTTGCAGTAAATAATTTTGCAATAAGTAGAAAAATGTTTTAAATAAAGTAATCTATTCTTACAGTGTTTTGAACTTTGCTTCTATATTGGTGCAATTTTCATACGCCTTGCAGATTTCGTCTTGAATCTTTTACCATCATGCTTTATTTTTCCGACTGGAGCAAATCATTTTGAACTGGTTCTGACTTGAATCTGATGGACGGAGCAAACAGAATGCCTAAAACTGCCAGGAGAATGAACAGTTTTGTACTTGGCTATATATGGTTGAGATGATACACTCAGTTTGACCTCAGTGTGTTGAATAAAATATTGGTGCTGAAAACTGTCTCTAAGGTCAAAGGTTAGGATACTTCATGCGTTAGATTTAAGATGACACTGAAGAAAGAGCAGGGAACGATGCTGAAAAAACATCATTCCCTTTAGTTCTTCAGTGATATATTTAGTTCATCATGTTGCAGACATTATATATTTTCACTAGCCACTTTATTAGCTAAACTTGTTCAACCACATGGCAGCAAATCAAAGCACGTAGACATCTACAGGGACGTAATGAAGACAACTTGCTCAAATTCAAACCAAGCTTCAGATGGTGAAGAAGTTAAGTGACTTTGAATGCGACAGGGTTGTTGGTGCTTTGAGTGCCCACAAATACAGATAAAAAAAAAAAAAAACCTGGCTCAATGAGTTTAAACTTAGTGGAGACACACATTTTGGCTGCCTTTAGTAAGAGTTGAGCATCATTTAAAAGCCACAGCCCACCTAAATCATCACTTTATGATCTCAGTTTAAACATCCTATCCATGCTTTCTTTCTAATAACCTCCACCTGGTTTCTTGAACAGAACAATGAGTTCAATGGCCTCCACAGTGACCACATCTCATTCCAACAGAGCACCACTGAACTGTGGTGGAACAGGAGATTCACATTGTGTCTGTGCAGCTGACAAATCTGCAGCAACTTCTGGCAAATTCTTAAATCTGTGTCATGGTGGATTAAGGCAGTGTTGAAGGCAAAAGGAAATCCAACCCAGAACCAGCAAGGTGCAAAAGAGGATTCAGGTAACATTTAAACCTGTTAAAGATTCCTGTTTTACCTGCAGATGTAGTTAGTCTTGCATGTGTTCTGCAGAGAAAGACAGTTGGGCTTGTCTTTATCCTCATAGGAGCAAATCGGTACGATGGTTTGTCTTCTGCGTTCTGCACAAGCCATCTGATCTCCCGCTGGACAGGAGCAAAACAGCATCCCGTAGCTGTGCTTCGGTGGAACCTTGATTTTGGAACAAACGCAGAAAACACACAAGTGAAACTGTGTTTTTTAGTAATGTACTGCGGCGCACAGGGCTACAACATTTTCCCAGCTGAGACATTTACAAAGACACCGCGCTGAAAGTGAAATCCCATTTAGAACTGTGATGGAAGCAAGTTTTTGATCATTTTGAGAAATGTTAGGCTGAACGTCAGGCATCAAAATGGAAGACAATAAAAGCTCTTAAACCTGGCATGCTTAATTACCTTGTCAAAGAACTGTCGTAGGGCCTTGTGGCACTTGCGCTTGTTGCAGACCTCAGCAGCAGACACCCTGCTAGTGCAGGGGTTGATGTAAGCAGAGCGGTATTTCTTGCAGGTGTCGTTCAGGTTACAGGCCTTGGCAGCACTCAGACAGTTGTTCTCCTTTGTGGATGCAGGCTCAGCTGGGACAGAAAAAATGGAATATGTTGAACTGAAGATTCTAGGCTTTCTTGTAGCATGCTATAACAGTAGTGCATAATTTTGAAGTGAAAGGAAAATGGCAGACTGCACAATGGTACAGTTACAAATACGGTTTCCTGTGTTTGCATCCCTGCCTGGAGTATATTATGTGTGGGTTCTACAGTCCAAAAAAAGTATGTTAGGTCAGTTTGACTCCTTATTTTTGTTCTGCCTCATTAAGGATATCACTGACTCCACATAACTAGAACTTCAACTCTAATCACAAGTAATTCATCAGGAGAATGGCTGGTATGTTAATTTTAGCCTTGATGTTACTTTTCAGGGTGGAATAACAACAAAACTCCAACTGGTGGCAAAAAAGTTTTTAATTGTTGGTTTTGTCTCATCCCCACATGGCCGATATTTTACCGGCAGGCTCAGAAATGCACTGACTAAATGTTGCACTTCAACATCTACAACCTTCCTGTAGCCAGTCATTGAGCTTTAGGCATAATTTTGATATTTGACTCGACTTCCTGGCGAAATGTGTATGTTTTATGTAAAGTTCTTTGTTTTTTGGGGGGGTTTTTGGCCCTCGTGTGGTTTCTGAATCTGTTGCGCAAAATTTTAATTGTGTGGATGTTGACGTTCAGACAAAAGAAAAATGTTAAGGTCGTTTAAGAACAACAGAAACACAGAACCAGCGGTAAAGGACGGTGGTGACAGGATCGAGGTGGATGGATGGAATAATGACGTAGGAGGACTATATCTGTTTTACCTCAACTCACAAATCTGAATGATCCGACAGGAAAATGATTCCAAACACAACAAAATTACTTTTGGAATGTAAAAAAAGTCAGGCTTCTGGTCTTCATGGTGTTCCTTAAGCCTTGAAAGTTAGTGGTAAGAATATCCACAAACGCAGCTTCAAAATAAGCCATTTAAACATTTTTATGGTGTAATTTTGTTCTTATCCATTTACATATTTCAAACTCATATGGAAATAAGCTCACTCAAACTCGCTTCCATTCTGGTATGCCTTTACTTTCATCTCATAAAAAGAGCATTGTGTGGTCAACATAATGCCCCTCGCTTCCTATTATTTCTCATTTATTGTAGTTAAAACCCTTTCTGCTCCACTGACTCCTGCACAGTGGAACAAACTCTATCCTCGCCCTCGACATGGAAGAATGAGCTCCGTAATTTTGCTTTTTGAGGTGGAATTGAAGCGCACTGAACTCTTCAATGCACCACAGAATGAGCTATGATTAAATCTGAATACATTCTTGAACCTTGAGGTTAATCATATATTACAGAATCCATTACTTATATGTGACGAGTTCTCAGATCTGGGCTGTGATCCTGGAGTTCTTGTTTGTGTCTCTCAGGGCAAAGGTCTGACAGCTTTACCCCAGTTAAGGTGACCCCGAGGCAAAATGCACACTGCTGTTGAATTAAAGACAAACTTTAAAAAAAAAAGGTATTATGAAAAGGCATTTGTCTGTACATGTATACAAACTGCGAACAGAGAGAGGAGAGCGCAATCCGAAGGTGTAGGTCACAGTGTGGGTTTGCATGGAGGCATTGCACCAGAGCAGAGAACAGAAACATCTTCTTTTGGGGCATTTTTGCATTTAAAAAGGCCATCTTAATGTCATGAAGTGCCTTGCATAAGATTTCATGCTTTTTTGAACTTTTCCACATTTTTCATCCATTCATGGAGAAAAAATATTCAGTGTTCAGTCATTCAGCTTTGCTTTGATCTGGCCGGATGTTCAGAGTTTTGTCCTCCTGGACGTTTTCCTCCAGTACTGCCTCGTTTTGTGCCCCATCCATCTTCTTATTAACTCTAAACAGTTTCTTTCCCTGTTGAAGAAAATCATGCAAAGCATGATGCTGCCACGGTCATAGTTCACTGTGGGGATACTGTAAAGATTTTCACTATATAAATAGTAGACCCCTGGTTAGAGACCACAGCTGCCTTTGAATGACTAAAATACACAAATACTTAAGGTGCCCTCTAAAAATGCATATAAAAATGCATATAACTGCGTATTTTAATAGTTCAGAAATCAAAATTTACCTTAGTATGCACTAATACACACAGTGTAATATACAAACTAACATCTACAGCCTTGCTTATCTTTTCTTTTCAGGATACAGCCAATCAGCACCAAAGGAAATGAATGGCGCTCCAGCCAATAGCATGACATTCTAGGATTTTCATCTTGCCAAACTAAATTTTCTGTTGAATATCAGATAAACTCTACTTAAAAAATCCTCAAATAAGAGGATTTTCTGCAAAAAAAAAAAAAAAAAAAAAAAAAACACAGAATGAAGTTGAATATTAAACTTTGAACAGGCAGAAATCAACTCTAGTGTTTAACACTAAAAGGAAAAAGAGCTCCATTTTAATTCTATCTGACCAGAGCAACTCTGACTTTAATTAGTTCACTTTTGAAAAAATCGAACTAGATTCACTTTGGTTATACAAATAAAGAGCACTGAAAAAACAAATGCACACCACAGTTATTTGTAAAAACAAAAAACAAAATCATATGTGGTTGTAATGTCACAAAATATGAAGAGAAACAAAAATAAGAGGTGAATACTTCTGAGGTTCTTCACTTGCTCGCTGTTTTCTGTCTTTGCATTTCAAATTTAGTTTTATAAAAAGGCTGTTTTAAAGTTGTTTCTTGTTCTCATTTGTATGGATAGCTGCGTACAAGAGTCTGACTTTATCAGAAAGCATCTGATAAAGTCATCTGGCTTATTGGAGTCTTAATATCTGTGAAATCTCAGAGTTTCCATCATACACGACGAATGAGAAGTCACTTGCGGGTGCCTCTGTAGCACGTTATGATGATAGATGAAAAAAAAAAAAAATCTGGCAATGAAAAACAAATCTATATGCCACTCTTCTTAGGTTGCTGCCCTTGAGCAAGGCCACCACAGCAGACATAACAGAAATCTGACCCTATAGGCAGCTCTCAATGGGCTGCTACAAGAGATCTTTCCAGTGATGTCAGTCGGGCGTCGTTGAATATGGTTCCAAAATGTTAATTACGGTGTCCTGGAGCGGGAATTAATTTCAGTAATGCACCGAGGGCAACATGTGAAATTATAGTTATCCAAACTACTGTTTTTAAAATGCTTTCTAGCAAAGTGAGGAGTTGGAGCTGGCATTTGTCTTTTACAGTGGGGGACATAATTATTTCATCCTCCTGCTGAGTGTTCTCACTTATAACAAAATGAACAGTCTCTAATTTAGATGGTAGCTTCGTTTTAATTTGGAGACAGAATATCAACTAAAAAAACCCCATTAAATAAAAGTTTAAATCAATTTTACAACACAGATCACACACCCCTGACTTAATGCAGTATTTATATGGAGCATACCTGCCTACAGGATTCATTTCTTCCGATCCAGCTACAAGATCAGAGTGCTGTCAGAAGATGCTACAGACCAAATAATGAATCTGTTAAACCTGGAGCATCAGGAGGAAGGTTGGTGAGAAGAAGGAAACTGTCAGAGATATGAAAATTGTCTTGAGCTCCATGGAAGGTTGTGAGGATGATCATGAGAAAGTTGAGGAATTGGCCAACCTAAGAGAAACCTAAGGAGATTATTGATAATCTGGAGGTAACTGAGACCTCGCTCACCAAGAACACCGTTGTTGTTGCACTGTGATATCTTGAAGATTCCTGATGTTGAAGGCACAAGTACAGACAGTGAAAGTTTGGCTCTAAATAAGTCAAAGAAAGCTTCAGAGAAAGTGCTGTGGCCTGGTCAGACCAACAATGAACTCTTTGGAATCACCTCAGCCATGTTTAGAGGAAGAGAAATGGTGAGTGTGACCCAAGAATGACATTCCCACAGTGAAGCACGGAGGTGGAAGCGTTATGCTTTGCAGCCGTGCCTATTCTATTAGTCGGTGTATTTTCACAAAAAGCATTTTCCTTTAGCTAGAAAACAAATGTTGTGTTGCAGATGGGTCCTTTAGCAGTGACTCAAAACATCCAACTATCAGAAAGTAGTAGCTAAAAAAAAAATACAAATTAAGTTTATAGTCTCCAGATCTCAATTTTTCAGACGTCTGTGAAAGAAGCTGAGCCTTTAAGTTGACAAATTACAGGAGAATCCAAAGGTTTTCTGTAAAAATGCATATCAACAAAGGAACACAAGTTATTCCCCTGAATAATTTGTCTTTGGTATGTTTACTTTTCAGTTTTTACTATTTTTTTCAATCTTCTGAATTTTGAGCTATTTTCAGCACAAACAGTGTTTTGTGAGTTACATCAAGATTTTTTTTTTTTTCCAAATTAGCTGAACACTTGGAAATATAGAAATCGGTCTGGTTCTTTAATGTTTTTTTTAAATCATGAAAAACAAAGACCACTTTAAAAAGAACAACTACATGATGCTACCAGTGTGGGGTTTAGTTTTAAAGTGACAACTGTGGATAGTCTGACAAGAACATTCTCAAGCTCTTCCTTATCTTTCACTGTGTAATAAGAGCATTAGGAAAATACAGCTGTGGACTTACCCTCTTGTCTTTTTATAAGATTTAGGCCTGACATTGTCCAAGAAGCTCAAGAGTGTGACTGACCTGCAAGATAATCCCTAAAGCTCTTACTATGACTAATAATCCCACAGTAACGAGAACCATAAAAGCTCACAGGATTGGATTAAAGGATGCTATGATTTCAGCTCCCTACCAACATGCCTTTATCATGATTATTTGAAGTAATCATGTCTGCATGAAGCAAAGTTCAGTAAATCATAGACTGGCGACCTGCCCAGCTACTACACTCACAAGAACCGGTCATGAAAAAATTAAGATGCCTCATTAAAATAGTCAATCCTTTCAAATGTAAAGTTCAGGCCATGTCATTATCCAATATGTTACTCTGTGAATGAGGAGTGAAGTTAATCTTTTAAACCTTTGCATCCATAAACTTATTGTTCCTTCACAATTCAGGAAAAAGAGACCGAGAGCTAGGAGCCTTTCCCTCATGCTGCCCTCCTTTCTGTCGAATCTCCGGTTAGCATGCATAAATCCCCACCAGAGTCTTAATATTTATGATCAGACTCAAGACCCATTTATTACGTACACCCATGAAATTAGTGAGATCCCTCTTAGCTCCTGCTGCAACCGCTGCTCCTTAATCTTTGTGCCAGTCATTTATTCTGGAATGATATAGTGTTTTTGCAGAAATTACTTGCTAGGATGAAGCACCCAACAGACGCAGCAATATTGTCAGCAATAGTTGAAGTCTGCGAAAGTTTCCCAAATGTTCCCCTTTTGTAGAACGTTTAATCACCAATAGAGAATAAATCACTTGCTTTTAAAGCCAAGCAGATATTTTGTTACCTTGGTGGAACTCCGCATTGTGGGATAAGAGCGTCTGCTTCAGGTTTGGCTCACTAATCATGATGATGTGCTGTACTGTAAGCTTGAACGGACATATGGCGCATCGTCACTGCAGCATATGGGTGAGCAAGCCAAACCTTTTCACTGAGATGTGCAACTTTCTGACGCACTTATAAAATATGTCATTTAGGAATTCAGATGTTTACTTGTAGATCCATTTCTTTTTCTTGTCCTAGTTATAATTTAGGTTTTGTATCTTCAAATTGTGCAATTATTTTGAGAAAAGAAGAAAATAAAAATCACATTTTTTGTATTTGTGAGTTCACATTTCCCCTAAAGATGACACAATTGTCATTTTTCAAAAGGGTTGGGGTTACTTTTCACAGAAACGCATTAATGCAGATGCTTTTAAATGTAACACCTAGAAGTTTGGATTTCTCAAATTCAACATTTGTTTACAAAATGATTAAAAAATATGGCTGTCAAAATACAAGAATGGTGCTTAGTTGATAAGTTTTGTGTATTGTAACTATTAGTTTGTATGCGCTGTATAAAGAGACACAGGACTTTTTTTTATTTTTGCTCTGACTATTTTTCACATTTTTTTTGGCTCATATTTAATCAGAATAAACCATTTCTCTTTAGGCTGCTTAGGGATATTGGAAAAAACGTTCTGTTTGCTTCACACTAAGATAACTATAACTTTGGACCCAGATGTTGATGCTATATGGCTTTATGCTATTAGCTTATATCACAACATTTGGATGAAAGGGAGGCATTCACCAAAAAAAAAAACTAAAGACCTCGTGAAGATGCGATTGGAAGCTGATAAATAAGCTCCACTGAAATAAGACTTGGAAGAAGTCATGTCTCCAAAAGTAAGTAAGAAAAAGCCATTTTTCCATGCCAACCGTGAAATACAGAGGTGGCAACATCTTATTTTTGTCTTCGAGAAACTGGTGCTCTTCTCAAAATAGATGACGTCATGAGAAAAGAGCACCAGGTGCAAATACTGAAGTAACATCTCAAGACATTTAGCTTTGGATAAGCAGGCAACCAGTTCTGCTATAAGGCGGCTTAAGCAGAACGAGGTTTATGCTTTTGGAGTGGTCCTCACAAAGCCTAACTGTGTCTGATAGGAACATGGGGGCAGGGCTAAACATGCAGGCTGCAAGTCTGACTCTGTCTGGCAAAATGGGCGGAAATCTCAACAAACTATTGTGCGAAACTTGTGGAAGGATATCCAAAACCACAAGATATCTTGTTTACATTTGGCCACAAGCCATGTAGGGGACACGGCAAACATGTAGCTCAGTGGGAAGAGCAGTTGTCAGACAAACAGAAGGCCGTAAATTTGATTCCACCCCCACCCTTCCTTTGAAGTGTCCTTGAGCAGGATACATGACTCTAAGCTATTAATCCATACATTTGTAAATGAGTTATTGTGTGAAATTGTGTTGTGTGATATGGATAGAAAATGTGCTTTATTTTTTTTTTTTCATTTGGAAGAAAGTGATCTGGTCAGTTAAAATCAAAATGTAGCATTTTTGGATACATGTAAACCGCTTTGTGAACGGATTTGGGGTCAGCGGCGCCAGTAAAGCTGGTCAGATTAAATGGGAAAACAAATGGAGTTAAACGCAGGGAAGTTCTGAAAGAAAAACGGTTGGATGCTGCGAATGACTTGAGACTTGGGTAGGGATTTACTTCCCCAAGGGACAGGAGCACTAAACATAAAGCTAGACCTACAATGGAGTGGCTCAGATCTGTGTGTTGTAACGGTCCAGTGTCCATTTGTTGCAAGACTTCAATCTGACTGGGCAATTTGGCAAAGAAGACGGAACAAATATGAGGAACTGATCAAGATTTTTCCCACATAAATATGTGTATGCTTGCCAAAAATATTATTGTGTGTTCCTTACAGCCAACAGCACTTTGGTTTTGTATTTCTAAGCCATGGTTAGCCAATGACTGCATTTCCAATGAGTGCATACCCACTTGGCTCGTGGTACTCAGCCTGTCATGGCTCGGCCTCAGGTACATTCATCTTGGTGAGGAATTTCTGTTTTTCAAGCCATTTAACCGAGCCTTCGTCTTCCAGCACCATTTATTTATGTCGGAGTGAAAGTCAGTGAGCCAGTATGCAAATGTGCGAGTGTGTGTGTGTGTGCAAGCTGAAGTTGATGTTAAAAATTGTATTTGCTAAATAATGTTCTTGGCGTGACTTATTTTAAGTCAGTTTTGCTTAAATTAACTCAGTTTTGCGCGTTAGGTCATGGTGAGCTCTTGGAAAAGCAAATTCTGCGTTCTAATATGTTTTTGGATTACAGAGCACAATTTGAGCTCAATCCTCTGGAGTATTTGGCAGGTGAAACATTGGTTTCATACAAGCAGCACGATGTCCTCCAATGTTTGAAATTTCAGGTCTGGTGTTAAAACATCAGAGCATGCACACCAGTTGTTTTCTACCTCTGAGGCTCATTTAACTTTTCCTAATATTGAAGTGAGAAAAGAGGTACGAATCAGGAAAATTATCCGTAAAATACTGAACTACTTGTGTTCATATGCACACTGGATCAGCATAAAAATCTCATGCTTTGGAAGATAAATCTGTTCCCTCAGGGAACTAGAAAAATCCAGATTATTTTAGAGATGCTTGCTGGAAAGATAATCAAGCTGAGCTTAATTTATTGCTCCGTAACTCAGACCACTGATAAAATATGAACTAAGCACTGTAGTTCATGATTGGGTCAAAATCTGTGATTTCCTCCAGGAGAAAACTGCATTTTTGTCTCTTTTGAAATTGGATTTAAAAAGATAAACCATTTAAATGTAATGGCATCAAATGAGTGAAGAAATACATAATTTGCTCTCATGTCTATGAAAAATGTAATATAACAAGTTTAGATCCACTTAAGTAAGCTCATTTTAGTATCATGAAAGAATCAAAACCCTGTTTTCCAATGATGATTTTATTTATTATGGAGAAAAACAACAAGTTAAAAAATACCTTTATGAGATTATTTTTATCCTTTCACACTGGAGGGCTTTTGAGAATAATAATTATCTTGGGAGTCATGCTATTTGAGCATCTGAGTTGGATTTATACCCGGGTTTTGACTAGGCCATTCCAAACCTTTCATTTAGATTTTTTGAATCATTCAACGATGAAGCAGCCGGTCTGCTTCAGATCAAGTGAGGCTGAGCAAAAAGCAAAGCAGAGCGAGACCTCCACACTTCCACAACCATGTTTGACTGTAAGTGATGCTGGTTTCCAAAATGTTGTGCACCATTTTTTTTTGTTTTTTTAGAGTTGAATCAAGAACACTGAGCTTCACTGAGGTTAGAAGTGTGTTTTAACCCTTTCATGCATGAATTATGATCCTTTGTGTCAGGATTTTTTTTCAATTCTTTTTTATTTTCTTAAGGCATAAAAAAGTAGGAAAAAAAATTGTAAAAAAAATATATTTTTCTCTTTTACAAAATTATTTTTAGGTGATCAATTGTAATTTTCTCCAAATACAAAGTTGTTATTTGAAAAATACATCAGTAGTTTTGTTCTTTAGTGGTTATCTGATGTCACAATATTTTTTTTACCTGCAAGAGTCGTCTACAGTAGAAGGAGGGACCAGGTCGGTCGGCATGCTTTTTTTTGTCTGTCGGCCATATTGGATTTAACCAAAAAATTATTTCTTGCATTTGGAGCTGATGGCCAGTAGTTGATAGTATTTTTTATGATGCATTAGTGTCCACTTCAGTGGTCTGTGTACATTTATAACATAAAAATCCACAAGAAGCACAAGGAAATGGCTTTTAGATAGCTGTCCACTGCAGTGACCACTATGCATGAAAGGGTTAATGGCTTCTTTTGTAACTTTCTGGAAAAGTTAGGGAAAAATGTTAGTGTACTAAGAAGGTTTGCTACTTCTATGTTCCATGTTTCTTTCTTTAATGAATCTCATTGTTGTTCACTGGGGTCCAACCCCCTTTTGAAATTCTTTCCTGTATGATGCATGCATTACATTTTTCTATCAACCATTCTTGATTTTCTTTCGATTGGGATATGATGAATTGCCTTTTTTTAATGTAGATTTTCTTTTTACCTACTTCATGTTGTCAGACAGGTTCTGTTTAGATGATTTCATTATCTACTTGTCTGGCAGTAAACAAGTTTAGATCTGGATAATGAAGATAAACAATGAAATGTGGTCAATCACAGTTGTCTCATAATTTAAAAAGCTTGATTTTAAATTTAGTTTGATGATCTGAAACACTTAACAGTGACAGTAAAAACATGTGAATTCCCCACCAAGGCGAGTTTCAGTTGTGCACATGCGACATCTTTTTGTAGAAACTCCAACCACAACCGTCCGTCAGTTCATGTGTTGTATTATGTGACTGAAAGGCAGCTTTACAGATTGATTGTGTTTATTGATTTTTAAAAGATGCAGCATTTCATTTCATCTGTTCCTGGAAACCATGCTTGTAGTTAGTGGTTTGGGTTTCAAGCCTGCAGGTCTGAATTATTAATGTGATGATTACATGACACCCAAAGTAGGAAAAAAAAAACACAAATTCAAATTTTACACTTCTAGAAGATTGCTTTTATTTTTAATATAATTTTATGTATAACTACAGTAATACTTTTATTTAGTCATAGGTTAATATTACTATTAAAATAATTGGTCACTTCCTGGCATTTCAGCTTTTACCAGTTTCTTATATAACTGCAACCATTTTCTGTTAGACTAAACTCAGAAAACAACCATGTTTTTAAAGCAGAACAGCCCCTCCCCTACCTGTTGCTGTGCCTACCTCTCAGCAGGCTAAAAGAAGGCTTCTGCACTTTTCCCTGACAAAAAAGACAAATTGAGCTGTTTAGAAATATTTATTTTCCCAAAATATCCAGATATGACTTGTTAACTAAACTAGAGTCAACCATTAGGACTGTAGTTTGGATATAGCAAGCTACATGCTAATGCTAATATATGTGTTGTAGCATCTTAAGATAAAATGAACAGCAACATTCCTCAATGCCAATCATTCAAGTGATCAGTCCAATATGCTTTTGCTAAAGAATAGCTAACTTCTGATTCCCAATATAATTAATAAAGATAAGTAAAGTTGTAACCATGTGCATTAAACAATGTTTGGGGTCAGAAAAAATTTTGAGTTTGTGAAAATCAGGATAAAAAAAGAAAGAAAATTAGTTGTTAGAAAGGAACCTTAATTACATATACAGATTCTGCCTTTTAATGGGGATTTCACTTCTCATTATTTTTTGAAAACAACATGAATAGTATAATGTAATGCTTAATTGTTCATGCTTAATTGTTGATTTAAGTGTGGGCCACACGACTTTCTTTTCAACTAATTTTGGAGACACAGAGCAAGGAGTAATAGTCGAAGCACCTAGAGCCTTTGTTTTACTGAAGGATGCTTAACAACAACCATCAAGTCAATAACTCAGTTCTATCTTGAGTCATATGTGCATTATTTTATGCTTGGCTTAGTTTCAGGCAGGAATGAGGTCACTTACGGTTAATGGACTTGTGATATCTAACCCATTAGGTGAATTACGTTTTTTTTTTTTCTTTCTAAGGCCGCTGTGGCTGTTTACACAGCTACAAGTTAAAATTGCTGCTCATCTTCAGCCACATAACGTCATAGCTTGTAATGCTCATATAATATAGGTAATACATGTGATGTTTTTTGTGATAACACATAATAATCCTGATAAGTTACCCTGTCAGACTTCCATATTCACAGTCACTGACTTTGATGGAATAGCACATTAGGCGTGTATCAAGTTTCCAAATGGTCTTTTGATCAGGATTTCAGCATTTCTCATTTCTTAAGTGAAATAATTCCAGTTTTATGCAGCCAGATGCCTCATCTAAGCTACTTCAGGCATATAATGGTTTAGTGAAAACTGTGTAGTGAAAGTTTTACATTAATATAGATTATTGATGCCTCTTGGTCATATTTTCTGTTGACCTTGAACAGTTTTAACAATATTTTTATTTCAGCATTTACACACCCTTGAATTTTTTTTCCCGTTTTATGTTATAAAACAAAAACGTCAATATATTTTACTGCAATTTTATATGTTAAACCGTCACAAAGTACTGCGTGATTGTAAAGCAGGAGAAAAATTTTGCATTGCTTTGATTGTTAGAGCCAAGACATGGTGCATACATTGGCGGGCCAAGCAAGTAGAGCATTAATCAGAGAAAGAGAAAGCCAAGATTGCAAAAAACGATCTGAAATGTGTGAAAGGAGGTGCTCTGTCTGGTCAGATGAGACGAAAGTCTAACTTTTTTCACCTACATGCAAAATAGAATATGTTGTGGAAAATAAATACTTATATCTGCCTGGACAACCCCTCTTAACCTTTTCCTGCATAGCGGTCACGACAGTGGTCAGCTATCTAAAAACCATTTTCTTGTGCTTTTTGTGGATTTTTACATTATAAATGCACACAGACCACTGAAGTGGACACTAATGCATCATAAAATACACTATCAACTACTGGTCATCAGCTGCAAATGCAAGAAATTATTTTGGTTAAATCCAATATGGCCGACAGACAAAAAAAGCATGCCGACCGACCCGGTCCCTCCTTCTACCGTAGACGACTCTCCCAGGTAAAAAATGGCAAAGAATGAGCAGAAATGTCAGTTTCAGAATTTGAAAAGCTAGTAGACATAATCCAAAAGACTTGCCTCTATTATTTCACATTTTCTTCCATTTCACAACTATGTCTTAAGTTGTTTTTCTATGACACCAAAAACCTATTAAAAAAATACATTAATGGTTGCGGATGTAACGTGAAAAATATATAATGTTCAAAGGAATATTTCTTTTGGCAGGCACCAAACCTCATCATTTCAGCATTTTTGCAGGAGAGTAATGTGGATCTTAATAATGTTTTCTCCACTCTGTTTGAAATACATTAAGACACTCAGTCATTGTATGCTGAGCAGAGTGACTCTAATATGGCAAGTTGGTTTTGCCACAGCGAGAGCCAGAAACAGCAGGAGGCAGAGCATAAGAAACAAAAAACAAGAAAAAAAAACAACAAAGCCAAATGTTTTTTCCATCGAAATAGCGGCTGGCCAGTTCAGCAGATGCATTCCTCCAGCCAGAAAGCCCAACGCTGTGGAGTGCCAAAGGGTTCTGCACATGTCACAAAGCTCTTCCTCTATCATTGCAACTGAATGCAGACAGATGGCTAATTGCTCCTCTGCGAAACTAAATATGGGCTTGCCTAAGTGTATGCTCACAGGTCCACCGTTGATGGCTGTGGACATGTATGACATTTATATTTTCACAAAAGCAAACAAGCCATTTTTTTTTTTTAAATCCAGGGATTCAGCTCTAACAGGTTCCTGGAACTCAGACGCATCGAGCTCGGCTCTAAAAGGATGATTATTTCACAACTAGCAGATAAATGCGATGTTCAGCATTAGCGCCATGACAGCAGAAAAACACGCAGGCCTCTCATCATCGCTTCGAGGGCAGGAACTCAAATATACTAAATTATTCTGCTTTGTGTACCATGGGTCACAGTGGCAGATAAAAGCTTTTGTGATGGATAATGGGCATTGAAAGCTACAGCCTGAAAACTAGACGGCGATAGAAAAAAGAGCGGTTGTCAGAAACGGTGACGGATGTGTTGCAGTGATGTGGCGTCTTATACGGAGTGCAACTGAGAAATACCAGGGATATAAACAGTGACTTAACACTGCACAAACTGAGACCTTTAGGAGGTTAAAAAAAAAAAAAACCTCTTACCAGCTATGATGGGAGCCAAGCGGAAGATGTCTGAGAGCCGGCTATTGACTGGTTCATATGGAGAGTATTCCAGTAAATCGTTACCTGCAGAACAAAACAAATTGTCAACACTGTGTGCTTGAAATTGCATGTGTGTGTGAGACAGAGAGACAGAGTGTGTTTGTCTTAATGGCATAATGGGGCCTTGTCATTACTTTCATCCTGTGGGGACGTCAGTGTCTTTGGAAACGAAAGTGGATTCCCAACGGTTTTGACAAGTAACAAGTAACTTATTTCGTATGCAACCAAAATGAAGCACAGTTCTGTTTATTTTATTGTCCACGTCTCAGTGAAGCAGTATTTTGCTTTATATATGGAGGGACTGACAACTATTGAATACTTCAAAGGTTTTTTGTTGTTGTTGTTTACAAAAAATTCACACCAGGCATTGGTAAAAACCCAAATAATCTAGACAAGACAAAAACAAATGATTCCAGAAATGTAATTATGTGTAATGAGTGGAATATCACAGGGAATAAAAGTTAGGAACATGAAGAGAAGAGGCAACAAAAATGTATGAAATTACCTGAAATCTATAGAATGTAGTTCTGCTTCCTCCTATTAATTTTATTATTGCATAAGAAGCAACTCATGATGGTTAAAAGTCAAGAGTTCTCTGTAGAGCTTCACGATCGTACTGCTGCAAAATACAGCGATGGCACTGGCTACAGACATATTTTCATTTCCCCGTGAACTAGCCTTGACCAGATGTTTATTGCTGGAAATTTGTCAAAGGATTCAAAAGCATTATAATCAAAAGATTTTTCCAAGAGACAAGGACCACATGTAGAGCTTTGGAGGTGTGTATTCCATGAAGAAATGCACACAGCTGCCAAAGCTTCTATGCACACTAACTGCTTAATAGTTTTCTGCAAATTATTTACAGAAATAAATGGAATATGCCAGTGACGTTTGGTCAGATGAGACCAGAATTTAACTCTCTGAATGTTACTAACAGAGTCTGGGATGAGATTGTACGGCATATCACTTCAAATAAAATAATATAATAAAGTATTAATAGAAAACCGACACTCTTATTTAGGTATTATCTGTTAAATTTATTTATTTATTTTTTGCATTTACAGAATGTTACAGTCATTGACTTGCTTGCACAACTTTTTTTAGTCCTCAACTTTAGATTGAGCATTAAAAATGCACATTAACACAATTCACACATCAAAATCCAGCTTGTGTAGATGTTTGGTCTGTCCTCTACACAACAACCTCATGAACCTCATGCATCATTACATGTCAGTATGTGTGAAGCTTATAATGTGTATCTGCCATGAGGAAATATGAAAAAGCTGACTCTGAATTCAAAAGCTGAAAATGTATATGTGCATTTCTGCAATTTGAGTCACTCGTTACTTTTTAACATACAAAATATCAACTTGAAACGAGCTGAATGAGGAACAGTTTGACTTTATTTTTAAAATAATCCCATAAAATTACAGGCAAAGAGAAAAAATCACCTTGTTTCCTATGGTCCAACGCCTGACATACCTCAACCTTTACTTGCAAAGTGTATGCTCCTCATATAGAGCAGGGTTCATGCTTTGACCTCATACGTAATAAAAAAAATTACCCCAATAATTATTTAGCTTAATCAAAAAAAGGACCTGATTGCATTGTGTTACCAATGCATAAAGTTTTTTATATGTTTGAAACAAATACTTCAGCTGTTAAAGCTGCTGTCATATTTACATATTTAAATTGAAGTTCTTCTTTAAGTTTGTCTTTTGTTCT
This sequence comes from Poecilia mexicana, assembly GCF_051168715.1. NCBI lineage: Eukaryota > Metazoa > Chordata > Actinopteri > Cyprinodontiformes > Poeciliidae > Poecilia > Poecilia mexicana. Next base: position 21,459,388 of record NW_028263388.1, read on the forward strand.
TTAAAAAACTTTTTAAAAAAGGAAGCAGCTTGAATAGTACAGCACACAAAAGACATACTAAGCTCAGACTGTAACGTGAGATGTTGCAGTTGTTACATTTAGGGTAATGATAATAAAACAAACGACTGTCTGACTGTAAGATGACTCACAAAGTTAACCCAACATCCTGAGGCCACTGGGCTCTCCAGCTTATGAAGGCAACCATGACTTCATATGACGCGCTCTCAAGTCATTACATTTCCACTCTCGCGGAGTATTGTGTGGGTCATTTCCAGTGTCTCAGTGTGATTCTGGCAGCTGATGAAATCGCAAATCATGACACATGAATATGTCCTTCTTGCCAAGGTTGGTGTTTGACCCTGGTGGAGTCATTCCTGCCCTCAGCTTTAAGTATTTTATAAGCTACCAGAATGGACTGAAAGGTGTCAGTTTATTTATATTTCCAACGACAAGCTGTGGAAAAAAAAAAAAAAAAAAGAAGAGCCCATTGCACTGAACCCCATTGAAAACCTCCTGGCTATTCCACCAAATATTGATTTCTGAACTCTTCCTGACTTAAAACATTAGTATTGTTGTCTCTAAATGAACATGAACTTGTTTTCTTTGCACTGAGGTCTGAAAGAGAGAGCTGCATCTTTTTTGGATGTTTTGACCATTTGTCATTTTCTGCTAATAAACACTAAATCTTTGCTAGGAATTTCAGAGACATGTTGTCAGTAGTTCATAGAATAAAAGAACAATGTTCGTTTTACTCAAACATACACATATAAAAAGCAAAATGAGAGAAACTGATCATTTTAAGTGGTCTCTTTTTTTTCCAGAGTTGTATGTTGCTATTCATTCTGCTAGCTTTGAAAAGCAAGTTGGGGTCCAAAAGTAATGCTGCAGAATTTAATATTGAATAAATTTCCCTCTCATTTCCCTGATGTGTTTTACCATCGTTAGCCCAAATCTGCGACCAAGCGTCTCAGTCAAAGCATTTCTGCCACCTCCACTCCATCCTGGTAGGATGTCTTACTCAAAATCTAATTCACTTAGACAAGTCAAACCTGAACTTCATTATTCTGCAATGAACAGAGAGTTTTAGAAACAAAGTCTGACATTCGGTAAACATTTGTTTCATTTGTTATTTAGATTTAGACACCTGTATTACAGTGGTCAACCCTGAACTGAATTATTCATTGTATTTGCGTATATTTTCTATGCATTATGCCTCCCTTGAGTTTAAAGCTCACCTTGTAAACTCTGAAATATGCTCCAAAAAATCCTGAGGCAGTTCTTCTCCTTCTTCATGCCTCTCCTGCACCTGCAGTTGTACAGGGAGCTCTGCTTCATGGCATCTATGGCGCTGCGGCACTCGCCCTGCGCCTCGGGACCGGTGACCGCGCTGAAGTTGCTCTCCCTCCCCGCCACGCACTGCCTCATCACCCGGTACTTGGTGCTGCAGGAGTACTCCCTCAGACAATGCTCGCTGGCCTTCACACAGTCCAGACGGGCTGCGCGGGAGGCTGCGCCGCCGTCACCTTTCAAGGTGACCACCGAATCTGAGAGTCGGGGGAAAACTCAAGTGAGGTTTGTGAATAAATGGAAACCATTAGACTGTTTTACGCGCGCCAGCGCTTGAGAAGGAAAATATGATGGCGTAAAATAGGGAGTGAGCGCTACAAACTTGATCAGTCATAACACAAAAAAATGGATTTACAGCGAGAAAATGAAGTTAAATCAATCTGATGCAGTTTAGGGAAATGTTAGAAGTCTAAAGAAAAAAAAGCTACTTACCCCAAATGGATAAAATAAAGACAAAAGTTAAAATCATTGCGCTTTTTGGATGTTTTTCAGGATCTAATCAACTGTTGCTGGAATTAAAATAAACTGTGAGAAGAACTTGTCAGATCGATCCACTTTCCGTCTGGTTGCAGCTCAGGTGTGTTGAAATGACGACGCATTGTGTTAGATCCGACAGGGACAATCCAGATTCTGGAATAAAACCACCGCCTTGTGAATCCGTCGGAGGTTTTTTTTTTTGTGTGTTTCCTGCAAAGCCCTCAGAACAAGTAGCCTAAGTCATGAATCAGCGCTGACTGACTGTTCCCACTTCGCTCCGCTGCTGTGCCGTCTGCTCTGACTGAGCAGCCGAGGCGCGCTGACTGAGTTGCGCATGAGGAGGACAAACTTTCTAAAAGCACAACAGCGAAAAGAGTCGCTGCTCTAAGCAATTAGTGGAATTTAATGAAGGTTCGGAGAAAGTTGGATTTGTCCATCAATGCGCTTAAATTATATCCCAACATCTGAAAAAGTAAAAAAAATTAAATGAAATAAAAAATTTTAAAAAAAATCCTCCCATGCAGAGCAGGTGAAAAGACAAAGTAGTGACACTTTGATCCGGACCGTCCTCCACTCCGTGGGGAAACTGAAGGGATCGAGATGTGCAACCCACGAGATATGTGACGTCATGCGTCTTTCCGCCGACTGATCGTAATAAAACCTTTAGCATCCGGACCTGAATTTAAAGGAACATCAGTACTCGATCTACTTAATTTTGTATGTGAGGAATGTTGGATTATTTTACTAATTCAGTCCAAAAAGTGAATGTCAAATGGATTCAGTACACAGAGTAATTAATATCTTTCAAACCTTTATTTCTGTCCAGTTTGATTGCTAAAGCTTGTAGCTTCAACAAAAAACCCAAAATTCAGTTTTTATCACACTGGAATATAACAAAGTCAATAAAAATAGTTGTTATAGACATTCTGGAGGTGTGTAAACCACAGAATACCATAACTAAAGATGCTGGGTGCTTATAGTGATGTGATGCTTATAAGAGTGCAAAGTACTGAGTGTTTGCCCATTGATTTTGGGTCCTCTATGCAGATTAAAGTGAATTCAGTAAATTTTCTCTGAATCAAAGTCTTAGTCTGGAGGAAAATTGTGCACTTGTCATCTTGTGTTTTATCAAAGTCAGCCATCTGTTATCAGACCAGCAAACTCACCTGACCTATATAAGCTTAAGTTAATATGCTTAACAATTTTAGCAAAGTAATTACCTTCATATTAGTCCACCATATCATACATTTAAGAATAAGTAAGAATAACTGGATGAGGCATTTCTTAAAAGACATGTTCATATATTTCTGCATAATACAGGTGGCTTACATTTTTTTTATTACAGTGCGGTTACAGTGCTGAGCAGATTCCTGTCTCCTTTTTAAATTTCCATAAGCAGGCACTTTAGTCCTGGTCTCTTTTCCCTCAGCCAGACAGTTTTATATGCAAAAAATGAATAAATTTGCTCTAATGGTAAACCTCCTTTTCTTCCCACTTCATTAAAAAACTATTTATTACCAGTTAATTCTTTATTGAGAAGGCCAGTTTGTTAATCAATTGAATCCTAAAGCTCCTAATTTCTCACTAAGTTAAACCATATTACCTCTAAATACTGTTTAAATCAGTTTAAATCGAGATAACCTGTAGACCACATGATAGCTGATTGTTACAGTATTATTTCCTTTGAGTAATTTCAAGACATTTCAGTCCTTCCCTGGATAACTCAAAGTGGAAATTGGGCAGAGGGGGAAAAAAACATATTCTGTCTGTATCTAAAATTGAAAATGCATTATGATAACTGCAGGAAGAACTTTTTCTATTAAAGTTTGTTCTTCTGCATTAGGAAATCAAGAATCTTATTTACAGGCCGGGTGCAAATCGAGGCGGAAAATTGTGCAGGAACTCATAATCTCCAACCTCCTACACACATGTTCCTCACTCGTTCTATTCATGCTCACAAACGGCACAAATTTTAAAGGACCAACGTTCAATGTGGTGAGCATTCAGTGACCAGGGGTGTTGCCCAAAATAAACTTTTGAAATGTACCTGCATGCGAAAACCTCGGTGGGAAAGGTCGCTGTTGTGAACTGTAAGGAAATATTCCTCTACATCACAGGTATCTTGTGTCTGATTCGCAGTTTCTCTGTTTTAATGCTAAATTTAAGGGCAATATATTATTTTATTTTATTTTTTTAGGGGACTTTGACTAAAATTTATGTTTTTTACTTAAAAATATAAGACACTTAAGCTGGTCAATACCCAAAAGGATTGTTCTGCAAATAAATAGTGTTTCCTGTGAACAATTTGTTTAGGTACAGGTTTCTAGTATAGGCTGGACTCCATTTTGGCTTTAGAACTGCTTTTAGTCTTTCTTAGAATAATTTAGAAAAAGCTAAGGATGATCAGCTGAATTTTATTTTTTTTTCAGTGGCTGATGATGCTGCAAATTGTTTTGTGCAGAATTTGGATCACAGTGTTTTAGGCTAAAGGACTCTTATTTCAGAGTAGAAGTTTCTCTATTAAAGCCTGTTCAGCATGTGGAGTTCCTCAAGGCTTGATATCAGCGCCACGGTTATTGTCAGTTTGCACAATTCCTCTTCTACTCCTTTTTAATGTAATCTCTTCTATTTATGCCGATAACATTCAGCGTATGCAGGTTTTAAACCCTGCATAATAGCCAAATTGATCTGCTGCCTGTAAAATTGGCTGATAATTAATTTCCTTTGCAGTCTAAGAAAGGAGAAATAATATTTGCATCCCCATTGGAAAAATACCCAATGACTATGCAAAGGTACAGCATCACTGTGAAACTTAAACCACATGTGAATGTCTCTGAAAATAAGATTATTATATTCCTGGGACCAACCATCTGGAAATTAAATGGAAAAAATTAGCACTAACCACTGAAACATGGTTTATTGACACCAATTTGCCTACCATCACACTCAAATGTCTTCTGAAGTGTGCATTTCTAAACATGTATATATTGTGTTATTCTGTGGATTTTTGAACGAGCTGATAAACGCATGACAGCAAAGTGTCCAGCTGACTGGACAAAATTTATGGGACTGTTTAAATGAATCAATTGGACGAGCCGATCAGATTACTTTCCTCTGGATGCAAGTCAGGGGCCATTTCCTGACTTAAGTAAAAGCCAGACATTTACGGCATTGATTTGTGTATTTATGACATTGTGCGGAATAGAAAGATCAAGACCTTCCTGTAGTCTCATAACTGCATTTTTTATAACAGAAATATCATCTAGCTTTGTCCCAGCAGACGACCACCTGCGCTGTTAATCCACAAGATGATTCCTCATCTATAATAATGCAGATTATCGGATGGACTCCTGTAAATGCACTGAGCCATTAGAGCAATAGGCCAATATCTGTCAGCAGAGCTGGACCTAATTAATTGCTTTAAACACTTCATTAAGTGTTGGATGTATGTGCCGTATTGAGCGCGGCATTTGTTATAATTGATAACCGATGACAATGAAATCTGTAACCTAAGCTTTGTGAAATACTTGGGGGGGGGGGACTAAATTAAATGATAACTGCCATTTCAAATAATCACATTTTCAGGATTAGAAACTTTAGAATAAAATTGTCAGGAGAAACTAGATTAATCGCCATTAATTAAAACCCTGTTGGAGGTGAAGAAGCCACTAGATTTTAGGTTTCTGGGGGGAAAAAAGCTAATATCTTATTTTCTTCTTATAATGCGTCATTCCTAAACAAATGAAAAATCTATACTGAATCAGCAACAGGAAGAAACTCAACCTCTGGGGTCCTTTGCTCATCCATGGGAGGTTTCTTCATTACCTTGCAAAAGTTCTCCTTCAGCATTTTCCGTTCCATCTCCCTCCATTTATGGGGATCATTTATTTGATGTGTCCCCCAAGAACGCCGGAGCCGTTTCCGCTCGGGCTCATTTCCAGGGTTGAGATTTATTTGGGAATAATCAATATCATTGTTATGTGTATATCACAGGATCAACACTAACCAATTACTGTGCCCAGGACCGGTTTCTGCACCTCCGACAGGAAGCTATAAATCAAATCACTCGTGGCTCATGTCCCGTTAATGGACCGGCCAGTCAGACTGCTGTTCATCTAAATTGCTAATAATCGTGGAGTGTATCAGGAAGGTGTGCCTTACTGATGAATTATGTGCTTGATGCCTCTTCATAGCCTCGTATAACATTATCTAAATAACATTTATTAAAAAACCTGAAATTTTAAAAGTACTCAAAGTGTTTTCTTTCCTATTTTTTAAATAGTAGCAGATGGTAGTCACCAGTTATTGCAGAGAAAATGCAAACATGAAGAAGAAGGATCTTTGTATTGATGAGACTGTGATTTAACAAACAAAATGCTTTATGTTGTGTAAAACTAAGGCTGGTGGTAAACAAAGAGTATTACTAGAAGAAAACCTGTTTGAGGCTGTGAAAGACCTACAACGGGGGAAAAAGTTTACCTTTCAGAAGAACAGTCCTAAGCATACAGTCAGCAATATGATGGAATGATATTTCTGACTGGAATCATTCAATTTATGATGGAATCATGTTTTTATGTTTGAAAGGCCTAGTCAAAGCCTGGAGCTTCAGTATATCCCCTGGAGAATCTCAGGCAAGACTGAAAGATTTCTGATCACAGATGCTCTCAAGCCAACTGGACTGAGTTTCAACTATTTTGCAAAGAAGAATGGACAACATCTTCTTTGATGTGCAAAACTGGTAAAGCCGTCCCCCCCAAAAAACGTTTTTTTCAGCTGTAAAAATGACACATAGGTTCTTAAAGTTCCTACGTAGTTTGAGAAACTAAATCCAAACACAACACATACAGATGCACGTTGTGCAACATTTTGTTGATCTACTGCAAAACATAAAAGACCAACTATTACAACACACCAGAGCTTGTGGAAAGTGAAAGCATTTGAAGTAAATACGTTTTCAGATCATAGTGCCTATTTGCATGTTACGAAAATATTCTGCACAGCAGTTGTGACAAATAAAATGTCAGAGTTCCTGACATTAATTTGTGTGAATAAAAACACAAATTAATTAATTCATTAATGCTACTTCGCCATTCTTGCCTTAGTTTTATGTTCACAGCTGTTTAATAAACAGTTTCTGACAGTTGGTTCCTTGTAGTAGAATTATACAATCTGTTTATTTAGTTGACACATTTGTGCTAGGTTTCTTTATTGACTGAATAACAGATGCTGTGTGCAGCAGCAGTTACAAATTACGCTGAACAAATAAGTGATTATTTCTGAAGGAAAGAGTCTCGGCATGTTAGGAGGCGGAAAAACATGTTTATTCAAGCCTCTGTGGAAAAAGAGGAAACACTGCCATCTAGTGGAAAGAATTATGACTTGCAATCTCTTTTTTTCCCAGTATTATTATGTTCAGGCATTTGGCAGATGCTTTTTATCCAAAGCGATTTATAACAATGCAGTTAATAGGACAGCTAAGAGCAACTTTTGCTTGAATTTTAATTCTCCCTCTTTTGGTCAATACATATAATACATATATATAACTATATAGATATAGTTGTAATAAATAATATAATTTTTATCATCATTTTAAATTTATATTTGTCAGTAGCAGTCAGTAGCAAGAAAGTAGCAAAAGTCAGGACTTTTGGCTGACATCAAAAACACTACAAAAAAGAAAAAATAGTTGTGAAAAAATTAGTACTTGTAAAATACACGTTGCGCTTTTATATTTACCAAAAAAGGGTATAGATGATAATATAAATAGATATACAAAACACATTTATTTATTTTCCCAGCAGATTTAGGTTTAAAGTTGTCTTTTAATTTGACCTAAAAATTTATTCTGACTAGAAGTAAAACTAACCTTCTTATGCAGAGTTCTTCAGAATTTGTAAAGGGAGCAAAAGATTAAGAAACCGGCAAGAAAACCATCCAGCACTAAAACGTGAGAATATCGTCATATAAACAAACACTTTGCAGACACCGAACTGCGGTATTCCTAGAGATTTGTTTCGGTCAGTTTAATTGGTGTGCTGGTTGCACTGGTGCATGACAGGATGCAATCTGCTGGTTTTCTTTGAGAGACAGGTTTGTTTTTTTTACTAACTGGCATTGACCTGCGTTATATGACTCAGACTTGAATCTGAAGATGACTGTTTTGGGTTGAATGGTATTTGAACTGCAGACTTGTTTGCCTGTTGTGCTTCATAAATAAGCCAAAAATAAATTTGGTTAGATTAAATTCAATAACATCAATGTTTTCTTTTGATCTATATGTTACATATAGGTGCAGATAAAACCATCTATTTTTAATGTAAAAGCTTAACCATGTGTTATGAATGAATTCATGAAAAAGATCAAACAAACCTCATCCCACAGGGTTGATATTTTTTTAGGACAAACCAGTCTTTGTTGGCCAAGCTTTTTTCTTTTTTTTTTTTTTCTAAATCAGCAGTTCATAATAGAAACTCCCAAATTCCTCTACATTCTCCTCTCAGAGAACAGACGATCTGATTAGATTTTGGAAGTGCCTTGCTGGATTCATTTGCATAACGGAGATGCACATGAGGGAAAAGGCAGGTCATTAGCAGGCTCAGATGCCTCATGTTTAACTAGCAGCTTTCCTGAGGCAGAAACTGGGTCACTTTGGTTGCATTTCACAACAGGGAAAGGTTACTTTGATTATGCTAAAATAACAAGAACAACAGACAGAAAGGGGTTGATGAAAACATCTTTCTTAGACAGAACAAGTTTAATTGATGTATCCTAGTGCTACAAAACTCACAGCATTTGTGACCCAGAATTTTTATTTTTTTTTCTATTTTCCTGTCAAGGTGGTAACACAGTTGTCTTCCTTATCAGCGCTTTAAAGCTAAAAATAGACAAGACTTATAGAGAAAACTCCAGCTTATGTTACTGGAAAATATGGCAGGATGTCAAGTTAATATGTTTGTGCTCGGTTTATTCTAAACGTCGATGTAATTTGTGGCAGAAGTTAGTACACTTCCATCTACTCAGCTGCAGATGTAAATATCTGAAAGAATTGAAAATGTGCTTTACTTGTATTCTGTCATTCAGAGCTACAGGGTTTCCTTGCAAAATAAGGGGGCTTTGGTGGAAGCCAGCAAAAGAAAAACTTTAAGATTACATGGAAATTTTTCATACACAAGACATCCAGAATTTATTGTGTTGCGTCATCTTTTGTAAATGCAGAAAAATAAGTAACTTTGTATAAAAAGCACCAGCCACATTTATAGGTATTTCTAGTGGAATGTGTAAAAAGTATTTAAATAAATGTTAGTTGTTTTTTTTTTTTTTTTGCATCGATAACCTTAAAGTGGAATATGTAATTTAACTCAGACTTTTTTTTTGTACTTATTTAAACTGATCAAGTTTTGTAAGAACATATAATTAGTAATACAACAATGTAAAAGTAAAATGTGACATAATGTGAGCATTTCTCTTAGTCATTCTTCTAAATAGGAGTTTTGGCTTAACAAGAGTTTATATCAACCTTGAAATAGTTGAAACACTACCAACATCACAGGAAGTGATGGCAGAAAAAGAGTTTACTGTCCTTCCATCAGACACAAAAAATGTGGAGATTCCTAAGCACCTCTGGGACTTTAACTAGACCAGATGAAATTGAGATTGACATATTAAACTAAAACAGTAACAACAAAAAACAGTTAAAGAAATTTGGTTTTAAAGAAAGATGAATACACACACAAAAAAGAAAAAAAAATCAACCCATGCCAACTGTTAAGTAAAGTGGTGGCGCTGTAGTGCTGTGGGCTTGGTTCATTAAAAAAAAGCTTAATCAACACAGATAAGACACAGAGACAAAATCAATGTTCCTTCATTGGCATCTCATAAAAGAGAAATTGTGTATAAAGGAATAGAAAGGATTTTTTCCAAACAGTACAGTTTTTAACATAAGCTCTGAATGCAATTTGTCAAATAAAAGGTTGATTGTTTTTCAAAAATGTTCACTGTGAGCTTACGCTTGCAGGAAAAATAAATAAATAAATAAATAAAAAAAAACAACAATAAAATAAAATGAAGATGGATATGTTAAGTCCCTTTTACATACCAGGAACCAACTCATTCACTGGTAATTTATGGCGTTGTTTTTGATAAATCTCAAACTGCCACAGAGTCGCCTGTGATTTACTGAAATCTTCTTTATGATCCGTGAACATATGGGAACGCAAAGGCACTCTCTTATAAAGATCCACGCCTCCAGCTGGCTTTGAGGAAAGCCAAAATAATGAGTAAGCTGATTTATGGCATGGTTCTGCTCATTTGATCGTTCCTGTTGTGTCAGCTTCCACCTAGGCATCAAAACAAGCGAAGAACAGCATGTGCAGACTGCAGATAAAAGGAAACAGTACCTGGAGTCGGCTGTGGGTTATAAAACCAGCAGGGGGCAGTGTTGGTGCACGCATCATCAGGGAAGCAATGCAAAGAAGTGAAGATGGCTCCTTATTTCATAACACCTCTGTGGAGATTATCTTAAAAATAGTGCTGAGTGTTGCACTGCCATTGTGTGATGGCTGCAAATGCTCAGTGAGATATTAGTCCACATGCTATGATTTCTGCAGGCTTCATCTTGGACGTTCCCCCCTACACACACACACACACACACACACACACACCTCCACTTCCACCACCATCACCATCCTTTCTGATTTTTCCTGTATCCAAGTTACACTAAAAAAAAAAAGGCGACAGCTGAGGTGACTGAGCCAGTCATGTGGAACAGTTCATTCTCTTTTTCCTCTCCAAAAGCTCAGTATTTATAGGTTCCCTTTTAACTCCTCACATATACGCACAGACTGTGAGTGGGCAGAGTCACAGTCCTAAAGGAACACGACTAGCTTGCATTATGAACACAAAACCACGGCTCAGCTTTGCATTTCACATTTTTATCACATTCTATATGTTAATTTCAGATGGTCCGGTTCCAGGTCTCTCTCTCTCTCTCTCTCTCTGCGATTGTTCTTCTTGCACTCCTCTCGCTCTCTGCAGTGTTGAATGAGAAATTGGGTGTGTGTGTGTGTGTGTGTGTGTGTGTGTAAAAGTGTTGGGCGGGGCCCCTCCACTTAGCTCAGTTTCTGATTTGGGTAGTGCTTTGGCATCCAGCAGGTTTTAATAGAGTCAGACACATTGAGGCTTGTTGTGTTATTGCACAGTAGTTTGACGAGCTGCTGTTGCTCCCGTTTGGTAACTATCCAAAGTGTCTACATTATACTGTATGCTGTTTTCAGAGGCTGCAACATTTAAATAATAGTCTGTGTGTGTCTATAAGAAAACAAGGCATCTTGAAACACAGGAGAATAAGCAGATTTTATCAGGTCTGACTGAAGACGAAGGTCAATATATGCGCCATGTACTGTGGGAGCTTTTAAACGTTAAACCTCTTGCCAACCCTGCATAACATACCGCTGGCATAAATCAGACAAAGGTCAAAATTTAATTAGGTACCAACAACAAGTACTTATTAAATTCATGTTCATGAAAGCAAACAAAACAATCATGATCCGCTTTGCTGATAATAAGAAGTACCGTTTTGTTTTGCTCCAAGCTACAAATCATTTCAGAAAGCAAAACATTCTCATTCACAATGCTAAGTTATCAACTGGTTTTCATTAGACAGAACCAATGACCATATTTACAGTGCAGTATGACGTAAACTCATGGAAACATTGATTTCAGATGAATTTGAGGGCTTTAAAGTGAAATAGAAAGCCAGAGGCGGATATCTGAACTGATGCCTTCTTACGGAAAGAATCAGAGAGGACGCTCTCTGCTGAGGCGGCTGGATCTTTTGGAGTGCAGGGGGCGCTGTTGCTGAACTGGAGTGCTCCGTTACTGACAGACTAATGCATCCCTGGTGCACAAAGGAGCGTCATCACAGATCATTCCTCCCATCAAACCATTACTACGCCCAACAGTCTTTACAACTCTGCTGTTTTTTTTTGTTTTTTTTGCAGTTTTGTCATTTCAAATGGCAGCAAGATTTTTCTTTGTTCCACAGAGAAATCTGTGGCACAGAAGAGATTCAGGGCCACTGAAACCTCCCTTCCCAAAATTCTGACTTTAATCTCAGAATTTTGATTGAAAACTTTTAAGATCAAGAGTCAAAATTCTGAGAAAAAAAGTCAGATTTCTTTTCTTCCCTGATCCTCTCTTCTGCAACTGTGTGATCATTAATTGTTTATTGGTAGGAAACTGTTTTCTTCCAGTGCTTTCAACTTTTAGGACAGTTAATATTTTATTTCGCCCCTCTGGGTCCCCCAAAGGTTAAACGCATCACGAAAGTTTGTGTTCCTTCAACGAGGCACAAAAATGGGATTGCATCATGTTTGTGCTGCAGTCTGCAGCAACAGTTCATACGCAACAAATTTCTGGCCAACTGAGACAGTTCCCGTTCATTCTGCTTCATCAGTGCTCAACACCTTGCTCCTTCAATTAGCTTTATCAGTTGTGCAGTTTATCTCTGCCACCTCCCTGAGCCCCGGGTTAGCCATTTTTCCTTCACAAATATCCTCCATCACTGAGAACAGAAAAACCGCCTGAATATATTAGGACTACCTCAGTAACTTTTTACGTTTTATTTGATATAAACGAAAAAATAAAACCATCTTAAGCTATTGGATTAGTCCTACTTTTTAAAGCTGATTTGTCATTAAAAACAAATTCACTTAAAGGTGACCAGAAAAATTGAGCAAAAAGTGATTTTAATGTGTTTAGCTCCTTGCAACAAATATATCATCGATATTCTTGAAGGCATGGACTTTAATATTAAGCATTATACGGATTAACTTTGCAGAACGGTGCCTTGCCATACACCCTCTTGGTTTCGGATTAGACTGGAAACATTTGCTGTGCATGTTATTGAGTTGATTTGCTGGTGGCAAGATGCATTATCATAAAACAGGCTTTCAATTGATTAGAAGAGAAAAGAGTCTGAAAGTCGACCTGAGCAGAAGATAATGACCGTCTGCCCTGATTCCTCACTTGTGATGCAGTGCTGTATCATCAGCGTTGAAATGTCCTCCTTCTCTTAAGCAATTTATCCATATATGTTTCTTTGCGATGGCATCAAACATGCATTTTCCTATCGGCTCGTCACTCAGTACCACTTACGCTTTCACTGCCTCTCCCCTCTGACTTACTGTGTTGTAGACATACTTCTCTCTGCAAAAGGAGCTGGAAAAAGACTGAAAATGTAGCTTCTTCTTCTTTGCAAAATAGGTCAAGTTTGGCAAGAGAGCATTTCAAGACTTGCAGCAGTTTTGCTGTTGGATTCAGGTCTGGGCCTAGCTACCACATTAATATACTTAGATCTGCATCATTCCACTGCAGCTCTGTTTGTTTAGTGATAATTTCCTGCTGCAAGGGGAGCCTCTATCCCCGTCTCTCTTCTTTTACAGCCTTTTGCAACTTTTCTTTCTGCTGTCCCAACTGAAGAATAAGTGTAGTCACAACATGATGCTGTCACCAGTAAGTGCTAAGTGTGTCTGCAGTAAATTGCACTATTAGTTATTTGTTGTATTCCTTATGGCTTATGCCATAAAGAAACTGCAAACACAGTTTCTCAGACCTCATTTCAACAGTGACTTCCTGCCACTTTGTTCTTGCTGCCCGTCCATAAAGAGATTCTACCACCTCAGCATTGGATTTGCGGTTATGTTACTGGAAAAAAATACGCACAAAAACCATTTTATTTTATACGGTGGAATATGGAGGAATACAATTTAACAGGAGAAAGACTTGCTTGTTTTGAAAATAAAGTGGAATGTGCAGACAAGAGGCTTGAATATCCAACAAAGTTCTTCAAATCAGAGACTGTGGCATTTCATGCACTTTCTGCTTGATGCTATGTGCATAAAGTTAAAAGAGCAAAACAAGTTTTATAAAGAGATATTTTTATTTGATAAAATTGTATATGATAGGAAGAATAGCATTAGGCTCAATGGGTATGTTGCTTTACAGTGTATTCAGATTGTGCACAATTTAAAAAAAAAACTAACTAGAACTATTAAAGTGGCTAATTACTTTTGAGAATAAATAATCAGTAAAGTAACTGGATTATTTTCACGAGGAGGTAATTAGTAATTAGTAACTAATTGCTATTTCCAAGTAACTTGGCCACCGCTGGTCTGACTTCTGCTGTTCAATTTTCTTTAGAGATTTCAAAGTATTTTCAGATAAAAAAAAATAAAAATCTAATAATTTTCATTTCACAAGTATAAACTATTTTATGTTGGTTTTGTAAAATAAAATCATACGACCATTATTTGAAGCTTGTGGCTTTGAAGAGACAAGAAGTGTGATATGTTCTTCTTGGACAACGTTACTGTTTTTTGCTCACTCTGAATTTTGGACTGAGCTGACTGGAAACAACCCACATCTTCCCCCCCCCCTCTTTATGTTGATTTACCTACTTGAAGGAGTTTCATAACCCTGTCCATTGTTTCGGCTGACAGCGCTCTCGTTGGGGCCGTGTTTCCCATCAATCAGCCAGGTGTAACAGCTTGTTGAGGCCTGTAAGCTCTCTTTTTAGGCCACAGACCAATTTGCATAATTAGACTTTTGGAGACATTTGTTTTTGAAACACAAATTACAGACTGATTCCAAAATGCTTTCTTCCACTTGATAGAAATCGTGTGCCAGTAATTACAACATGGTCATTTATTTTTTTAAGGGTTGTTTTCTCAAAGTCAAAATGTTCAGCTGTTAAAATAAAATTGCTTTATATTAAATCTGTGATTATTATTTTTCATATTTGTTATCATTGCTGTTCTATTTTTGTTTCTTTTTTGCCACGCAGCAGCTGATTTGCCGAGCTGAACTGCTGAACTCCATCAACAATCTTTACTTTACTGTTTCTCCTGTTTTGAAAAAAATAAAGCTCTGAAAAATAAAGTTTGATTTGATTATATTTGGATTATAGAACATTTAAAACTGTAAGCATCCACTGCGCTACATCTCACCTCTCAAGCTTTGATTTTGCTCTAAGCCTTTTGTGTTTTCTTTCGCCATCATTTGGTTGGCAGCCTTTATGTTTGGTATTCCGGCCCACACTTCCAATTACCCTTGACGTGATAACAGCTCTAATGTAACGCACAAGGGTAAACGAGAACTCCGTCTGGAAACAGATCGCCCCCAGATCCAGTCCTCCCTCATGCACACAAGCAGAGCTCATGTCAAGTCCCGCTGGATCGTCACTTACAAACATTTTCAGCATTAATATTTAGATTCGGCACAAGGCAATACGGGGAAACTATTCATTACACAACACAATAAGGTGTATTGACGCCATTTGAACATGAAGAAATGATTTCAGAAGGCCACATTACGCAATAACTGAAACTAGGACATAAAGCATGGAATGAGTAATAACTATCTAGTTTTAAAGTACAAGGTTATAAAAGTTTTTTACAAATAAAACTAAAAGGAGTGCCTGACATTCTGAATCAGTGCCTTTTGTGGCGGTTACAGGTGGGATCGTTTGAGGCTTGTCTCTGTTTCTCCATCCAGAGGCCGACATTCATTTTTGCAAACAGCTCAGGCTCTGTGAGACTGAATGGATAGTTTCTGTGAAGATCAACTTCTCAACACTTGCCATTGATTTCCCATTAAGGGCATGGGCACATACAAGCTGAATAACTTCAACCTTCACCTTTTCAATTTATGCAACACACATGAATTATTTTTTACTGGACTTTGAGATGGTGAGGCGGTTTCTCCAGGTAATTCAAGTGTGTAGGACCAGGGGCTCATGTAAAAGTTGCAGGGCTCCGGCCCTCGAGGAAAGCAGTTTGAGACCACTCATCTAGACCAATCAGGAATGATGCTGAACTCAGCAGACGGAGGTTCAGGCTGAGGCTGGTGTTCCTAAAGGGACACTCCGTACCGGATCACTGCACTGCTGTTTAACGGGCTGCTCCAGTTGATCCCTGGTGGTTTCGAGTTTCCCTCCCTTCATCTCCTCCAGCAGTTTTCCCTGCCGTGCTTAAAGGAGACTTTGAAGAAGCTGGCTCTTTTTTTTTTTTGCAGTTCTTTCGTAGTTGTGGTTTGGGTGTCCATTTTTTGAGTTAGTGGGTTTGATAACAAACCATTTGCAGTAGAGTGATAAATACATTTAAACAAGATGGCTCTCTTTACATTCGAAGTACAAAAAAAGTTCAATCTGGTCTTATTTTCGTTCAGTTCAACAGTTTTGTGCTTCGTTGTGTTTGTCCATCTTATAAAGTATCTGTCCATCCATATCGTCTGTCCGTCTTATGAAATGCCAATACACTTTTGACAAAAAATGGCTTAGGCCAATATTAAGGTTTGCGACTGTATTGTGACAAAAAGTGGGGAGTTAATACTTTGCACTGGTTTTGCTGCCAGAATTAGCTGTAAAATATTGCTCTTTCTTCCAGCTTAGATAAACTTGCCGCTTGTTTTAAGCTCTACCCAGACTCATCTTCTTAAGCTTACAGTATATCTTCTCCTCACTGCAGCTCAGTTTGCTGCTGCTGCAGCTCAGGAAGTTTAGGTTATTTCATCTGGAGAACGCCCCGCTCTCCACTTTACTTATGTAAGAAAATGGAAGAAGTTTTCGAAGAAATTAGCTATTAGGAACTTCAAGTCAGAACATTATTAATGTTGGACATTGATTGATGACTGATAGCGGTTCGACTAATTAAAACAAGCCAGTGCTGCCAAGGCAAGGTTTTCCTGTGGGAATGTCACTGTAAATCCTTCTGCTGCAGACTTTCCCTGCAAGCTGACTGTGGGTGCTGAATCAAGAATGACCTTTCCGAGACGTTCAAAAATTAACGAGACACTTTTCAGTGTCTGAAATTAAAGATCAGAAGAAAAATTGTTGTAGAAAAATTAGTGATGATGCTAAAGGAAGATGGGTAAATTTGTTGGCAATTAGGAGTCAGCGATAGAAAAAAATCAGTCTAAACTGTTTTTTTGCTTTTTTGCCTCACACACATGCAATCTTTTCTTGTTTGCTGAAATAATCAACTTTGCACACCATAAGTTTTTACCATCCTATTTTATAACAAAAAAAAGGTAAATCAGTGAGAAACTCAGGATAACTTTTCCTTCCTTCCACCTAAACTTGGTTATCTTAGTTGCTTTTTAGTGCACAGTTAATGAGGTGAATAGGTTCCAAAGCCAGCCAATTACCAAGAGTTGTTTTTCTCTTAAGTCTGGCTGGCAAAGGATTACTTTAAATAACACAAGCTGTACTTTAACCTTCTACACATTCAGACCTTTAAAACTACAGTATAAACTTTCCACTGAAGAAAAATAGGTTCCCATTCAGATTTTTGGCAAAATGAATGATCAGTATAAACCGTCATTCTCCCCTTTCTGCCATCTGAAAGAGTCAACAGCTTCATATTGACACACAACGGAAGCCTGAAAGTCAGACACATTTGTTCTTTTTGATTATCGTATTAAATATAAACCAGTAGGCCCAGATGTGTTCCTGTATGTAGAAGTTCAAAATCAAAAGGTTGGCTCACTTTACACAAATCCAAGCGGACTCTTCTGCAAACTTTGGATTACTAGGTTAAACTGTAAAGACACCAGGCCTATAAAGAATGCTTTCTCCTATAATGCTTTATGTTTATCTCAGGGCTGTTTTCCTATGTGCGTACATTACAGCAATACCCTGCATGTCTGCGCTCTTAAATCAATATTGGCTGAAGCTGCAGGAGACAATAAGCCAGGCAGGCTTTCAAAATGTGTCGGCAGCTTGGTATTGGTTCATATGAAAAACAAAAAACACCTCCTGCTCCATTATTAAGTCATTTGATTTGTAATTTTCCCCCCCTTATGACAGGAAAACAATATCCACCAGATCAGAAGCATCAGTTGAACTCAGCTCTGGTTTTACTCACGTTTTATTCCCATGTGTTGCTGTGTCAAAGTCGCTGACTTATACGCTGTGATTACAGCGTCTAACTTCAGTTCAGGTGAACCAAATGCAACAAACGCACTCAATACAGATGTGAGGTCAGAGCAAACTGAAGACACAGTGACCTAGCAGTGAGCAGTAACTATGCCTGAGGTTCTGTAAACAGGTGGGAGAATCTACAACGCCGCATGCTTGGATAACACGTCTAATTAGGTTCCTGTCCCGCTGTGATAATAATGATTACAGAGCCAATAACTGAAAAATGTGTTACTTAAAACACAAGACTTGTCAGAACTTTGACATGCTTATGCGCCATGTATTTGTTTTTCTCTAGTGCGTATTGATTAGTGTTATTATGTCTCAATATCAATAGATGGAGTCGGTATTGATACATGGTGAATAAAAAAGCCTTAACATCTCGTATCTATACAATTTAGAAATATTAACCTGTGAACATAAACACATTTATACAAAGGGATTAAAAAAAACATCCCATATTAAAAGTCATTGATTTTTATTTCCTGCAAAATCATCAGCGCTTCACTTATTGACATTCTTGCTATTAATATTTGATACAGCCTCCTTTGGCCAGTAGGACAGCACTTAATCTTCTCCTATTACATTTCACAAGGTTAAACCGTACAGAGAAGGATCCCTGACCCTTCCTCCTCCAGCATGGCTCTATATCTTCGGGATTCCCAGCTCCTCTCTTCTGTTGTCATCTTTACAAGCCGGCCCAGAGGTTTTCAGATTCACATCTGGAAAGTAAGACGGCTGAATTATTCACTGGTGAACCATTTCTGTACTGATTTTGTTTATACGGTCATCAAAAGTCATTAGATTTTAAGATATCCTTCAATTGTATTTCAAAGAGTTGTACCATAGCAAAGTTCTCCGGGTCTTTGGAGGAGATGCCGACCCCCCACCATACTTAACAGGCCGAATTTGATGCTTTTTTGTTGGGAATGTCTCTGAAACTCCTTTCAGCGCTTCATGCAAACTTTAAAATGTTGCAATTTCATCTTGTTTGTTAACAGAGATATTTTGCCGTGCTGATTAGAACAGCGCGTATTTGTTTCCCTTTTTGCTTTATTTTTCCTAATTACATCTAATGAGGTATTTAATTTACTAACACATTGGAAGTGGTGAACTCTGAACCTCAGCTGATTGCGATTCAGATGAAGCCGAACATTAAATGTCTAAGTTACGTTTTCTTCAGCAGTAATACTTCAGTAGCTACAAAGAGGAGAGCTTTCTGGAACCTGAATAAGTTTTTCTACACGTGAATCTCACTGAGGAAGGAACTGATGTGGAAGAAATGATGGTGACTTTAGGCTACGTCTCATTAACTCGGTTCTGGATACAAAGTGATATTGAGGCAGTTGAATCTCAACAGTGCTGTGATTTACTGCGGTTTAGAAGTGATTTATTAACTTCACCGTGGTCCTGTCTGATGAACAATGATGCCTATAATGCTCTTCAATCATCAAATTATTCATTTTACTTTGCTTGTGACCAATCAGAATCTATATTTGAGCTGCACTGTACCAGTAAGTAATGAAGAAAATAGCTCAACCAGACATGACAGAATACATGTTGGCTGTTTGATATAAATATGTGAGAAACATCAGTGGAAACTCTGCGTACAACTCACAACGTAATGAGCACATATGCTTCAAAAGACAAATAAATAGTCCGAGTCTTCTGCTTCAAATGAAAAAGTATTACATTTGATTAGAGTTTTCTTCCTGGAATTGTAAGTATGCATGTAAATTGCCTAAGTGTTACAAGATGTGAAATCAAATTTGTGTTTCCAGTTTCCCAGCCTAGAAAACCAAGGTTTACATGATTGTGGACTAGTAATTAATGGCAATCCTCTGGGAAAACAGGAGAAATGAATGATTGTATCTACACGGAGCAGTCTGTATTATCTGGACAAATGGCTGAATGTGTGGATAAGAAAATGGTTGACATGAGGCCTCTCTTTCCCTTTACTGCATTACTTTAACTGGATGAGTATAATGTCTTCTTGGCTAGATACTTCGTCTTCCAATAAGCCTAAGACAAGATTTTAAAACGTCTCTATTAACAATGTGCCCCTATCCCAACCGACTTAATTAAGAAAAAAGAGAGTAAGGTCATCCTAGACTTGAACTTGTCTCATCTGTACTGTATAGCTGTGCAGACCTTAATATGGACCTAATGACATGAGCGCTCCGAAAATGAAATGTCTGGCTCACTGATTGTGTGTGAACTCAGCTGTGTTTTGCTGCTTCAGCTGTTCTGCTCCGTATTCATGGAGTGACACTTTGGTAAAAGCCTCTTTCATTCACTTGTCTCACTCCTCAGGGTCTTTTCACTTTTTTTCAGCCCTGCTGAAATTGAGTTACATTTTTCTCCTTCCTTCTGCCGGCATGTTGTAGACGTTGCACAGCTAACAAAAAGCTCAGTTGTCAGCCCTCTAACCTATCATTACCCATGAGGTCTAAACTCTTTACACATACATGTTTCCTTCAGCTCATTTAAAGTTGCAAGTAGCTTCTACAGTTTCAATGTTATTCATATCATTCACATAATTCACATATTAAGTAATAATTGCCTTCTGTAACCAGTAAGAACCTACATAAACTCAAATCTGGATTTTTGTTGGAATTTCCTTTTGGCAACCAGTTTGTATTCCATTCATTATGTTGGAAGTTGTATTTAGGTGGCTTTTACTTCTGAGTTCTTGCCAGAATCAGCCCTGACGGTATTCCCTTTATACTTAGAAGGTACATGTAGAAATACAACCAACCAACCAACTGGACCAATGAATCAGCCAGTCAAAAAACAACCAAATAATCACATAACTGACCAGTCAAATGACTAACTAATCCAATAACTGACCAACAACCAAGCAGCCAAAAGATTCATTATTAACAACCACACAGGCAAGCTACCAACTGACTGCATTAGGCACAACAGCCCCGTTGAAAAAGAGGGTAATTAAATAAAACACCTGGAAACTGAAGATAAAATTGCACATCAAAAGGAGTCCTACTTCAAAAATAATCTTCTTTTGTAAAAAATAAAAAAGATCCTTGCCTAAGCTCTAAACATTATTACTTGTGGAGAATAAGTGTAAAGTTTTGTCGATAGCTCTGTTGCCAACCTCTCTCTCAGCAGTGATTACTTCATTGGATTGTTTAGAAATAACTTTGGTTTTAATAATAAAAAAAAAAAGAATCTGAAATGATTACCAGGTCTTCAGAAAGTGAGGCACCATAAGTGGTAACTTCAAAACCTGATCAAGGTTAGAGTCCTTGTCAAACGGCGTTTTGACTAAAGTCCGAGAGGTCAGAGTCCTTGTCAAACGGCGTTCTGACTAAAGTCAGAGAGGTCAGAGTCCTTGTCAAACGGCGTTTTGACTAAAGTCCGAGAGGTCAGAGTCCTTGTCAAACGGCGTTCTGACTAAAGTCAGAGAGGTCAGAGTCCTTGTCAAACGGCGTTTTGACTAAAGTCCGAGAGGTCAGAGTCCTTGTCAAACGGCGTTTTGACTAAAGTCCGAGAGGTCAGAGTCCTTGTCAAACGGCGTTCTGACTAAAGTCAGAGAGGTTAGAGACCTTGTCAAACGACGTTTTGACTAAAGTCAGAGAGGTCAGAGTCCTTGTCAAACGGCGTTTTGACTAAAGTCCGAGAGGTCAGAGTCCTTGTCAAACGGCGTTCTGACTAAAGTCCGAGAGGTCAGAGTCCTTGTCAAACGGCGTTCTGACTAAAGTCCGAGAGGTCAGAGTCCTTGTCAAACGGCGTTTTGACTAAAGTCCGAGAGGTCAGAGTCCTTGTCAAACGGCGTTTTGACTAAAGTCCGAGAGGTCAGAGTCCTTGTCAAACGGCGTTTTGACTAAAGTCCGAGAGGTCAGAGTCCTTGTCAAACGGCGTTCTGACTAAAGTCCGAGAGGTCAGAGTCCTTGTCAAACGGCGTTCTGACTAAAGTCAGAGAGGTCAGAGTCCTTGTCAAACGGCGTTCTGACTAAAGTCAGAGAGGTCAGAGTCCTTGTCAAACGGCGTTTTGACTAAAGTCCGAGAGGTCAGAGTCCTTGTCAAACGGCGTTCTGACTAAAGTCCTGTGTGTTTATTTTTTGAGTTATTTCTGTGTTTATTTGTAATCCTGTTCCCTGTGAGTCTCTGTCTCTGCGTCTTCGCCGTTGATTGTTTCCAGGTGTGTCTCGTTCCCTTGATTACCCCTGTGTGTATTTAGTCCCACCTGTTTATGTTCTTCGTCGGGTCCTTGTCTAAGTTTCACGTTTGGATGTCAGCGTCTTCACGGTAGAACTGCCAAGTCCCGTGTCGGCGTCAGCTTGTTGTTTCAGTCTGTTTAAGTCAGTTGCTACCAGTGTGAACTCTGTGCTGCCTGTCTTGGACTATTTTGAGTTACATTCATCATTAAATCACCATCTTCTCTTCATAACCTGTGTCTCGGCATCTCTCCTCCTCACCTCATCCACCTCACTTCATGACAAGTCCGAACGGTTAGAGTCCTTGTCAAACAGCGTTTTGATGAAAGTCCAAAGGGTTGGAGTCCCAGTTGAAGGCGTCTCAACTAAAGTTCTACAGCTTTTTATTTCTCTCTCACTGTTTACATTTTAATGATGTTTTTTAAATCTCTTTCTCGTTCTCACTGTTTATTACATGCTGTTTTTATTTTAATTATGTAAAGCACTTTGAAATGCCTTGCTGCTGAAATGTGCTATACAAATAAAATTTGATTGATTGATTGATCTATGTTTGGACTGTTGAGTTTTTAGACTTAACATATTTGCTTCATCTAAACCTTAAATCCAATACCAACAAAAATATGTAAGAAATGATTACCTTTTGATTACTGCCTCACTTTTAGGTGTGATTAATTTATTCTTAGTCAGCTGATACATCATTCATTAGCTTTTTAAAAGGAAGTCACATATTCTGTTTGTTTATAAAGCAACGTTTAGAGTGAGAATATTTCTAAGTTCTGCTTCACTTTGTCTTCATATTCTTTTACAACTCTTTGTCTTGCCCTGCTCACCTCATTTGTCCAGAAGTCCTATAGTTAGCTCTGCTGCCACAGCAGCAGTGGCTAAAGGTAAACTGAGCAGGATGCCCTGAATTCGTTTTGCATGTTATGCTATAGCAGAGTTGACATTCCCCTGTTGACGCCTTAAAACTATGACAGAGGTTCTGAGCAAGCCTCGTAATGGACTGGCGCCCTGTCGAGGGTTTTCCCCACCTGTCACCCAGTGGCAGAAAATGAATTCTTCAGCATTCCCACAACTCTGGGCAGGATAAAACATGCATGCAGGGCAGCTAGAGGGTTGTCCAGACCACTAGATTTTCTATTCTTTTCGCTGTTCTGGCACAATATGGTTAAGATTGACGGACATGATTGAAACAGAACAACTTGCATGTGTTATAACAAGAGTCAGAAACATACATTTTCCCTTCAAAGCAACCTAATCAGTGCAGCTTCATTTTACTAACAGTGCCTTACAAAAGGACTTCAACCCTTTGAACTTGAACATTTTCTCATGATATAAAATATTTTTTTAATTGGGATTTTATGCAATGATCTGACCTGAAGCAGATCGTGTTTTTGAAGTGGAAGACAAATTATACATGGTTGCTGGGTTTACCTCTTATTAGGATCAACAGATTTAGATACTTATTTTTTTTCCCCCATAGTTATTTTTTTTCAAGGCTGCAGGAAAGCATGGAAAGTCATTCCCATTTTGTTCTTTTATTTTTTCACAACATCTTTATTATTTACCACATTCTGTCACTGCCTTGACTGCCAGTTGATCTGAGGATTCCTATGTTACTGTATGCTAGACTACTCTTTGGGTCTTACACTTGCGTCTTATTTTAGCAACACACCAGCTGCATTTCTTTGACTTGTGAATAAAGCTGAGTTGAGTTAAGCAAAAATGTTATGCAAGAGAAAAACTACATTTACAAGTTTCACCTCCCAGCAAAACAACTCCCCTGAACCTAGAACCAGAGCCACAACTGAATGGTTTAGATCAAATTGTATTCATGTATTGGAGTGATCCAGTCAAAGTCAAGATCTAAATCCAATTTAGAATCTGTGGCAAGACTCTAAGAGAGATGTCACTCATGTTCTTCATCTAATCTGACTGAGTCAGAGCTATTTTGTGCAGAAAATGAACAAAACTTTAGTCTCTGGATGTGGAAAATGGGAAGCTTACCTCTAAAGACTTGCAGTTGTAGTGGTAGCTTAAGCAGGTTCTCCAAAGAACTGAGTCAAGAGGTTAAATACAAATGGAAGTCACACTTAGATTTTTCTAAGAAAATTGTTAAACCAACGTATTCCTTTTTATTTTACCTCACATTTTCCTACTACTTTGTGTTTTCCATCATGTAAAATCCCCATGAAATCAAGTGAAGTTTACATTTCTGACGTGAGAGAAAATATGAAAATATCTATCTGGTAATATTGTGTTGTTTGCATAGTTAGTCAATGTGTGTTTTCTTACATTTGTGATTTTTTTCTAAGCAGCTCACAAGTCAGGTACAAAATAATTTAGGCTGTGGCAATATGTCAGTCACAGCCAATATCAGCGCAGTCGTATAACACCGCCTTGCTGAAGCGATTTCTTTTCCCCGTGCAACGCTCATCAATCAGGCAATACAACAGCTGAAGCTCTTTAAGTAGAGGTTGTATAATGCATTTTGGGATTTCTGATTACACCGTGAAAATGCTTTAGGCAATACAAAACATTCATCATTCAATGTTCATTTACCTTCTTTCTGACTGCTCTCTCATCTCTTGGATTCCTCCCACCACATAAATCCTGCCGTGCTGAAAAGTAGCCGCGGATGATCTATTATTCCTCTGATAAAACAGAACAACTTATGCTTCTTATTTTAATCTTATTTTAAAACGCATTTTATGTATTTCATGCTGTATCCACCGAGCATGCATAATAGCCTCCCGTTAATGCTGTTTGTGTGAGCTGTTATGATTATGTAGTGATTAATGCCTCTTCAATGATGCTTAGAATGTGCATATAGGTGGTAATGCACATAGCTTAATGAGAGCACAGCTTCAGATGAAATGACAGTTCTCTCCTTTTGCTTAATTTTTGCATTGATGTAGGTGACTTACAAAAATGACATTTAATGGTTTCAGATCAGGCGGTTTTAATAAATAACCCAACACCTTTGCTGATTTCCCATTTCGGCATGGGAGAAAATAAAAAGGTCAGGACATTCCCGTTATGGGTCGCCAAACGGGAAATCAATCTAGAGCTGCAAAAATCAGAAGACTCACGACCTGGATTCATACTGAGTGGACTTTGAGTGAACTGCAACAGATCCTGGCTTGTCTTACAGAAACTCCCAAGCTGGCTTTACAGATAGCGGCTGAGTTCTGCCTCAGGCGATGCGCTTCATCAAGATAGATGCCTCATCAAGATGACTGGCAAGTGCTGAAGAGGAGCTTTACTTGCTAAGGAAGAAGAAGCAGAGATGAGGCAGGTGGAGCATAGGAGCCGACTTCAGCTACATCCATCTTCCCAGAAACCGGGCTCCGTAGATTAAAGTGCTCCTGGTTTCGGCCAAGAGACAGTGATAATATCTCACTTCCTTGTTTGTAGCAAGAGGCAGTTGTTGACTCTACAGAATTGCAAGAAGGATGCTGCACCTTTACACGTCTCAGCTTTTCTGTACAGTGATCCAGACAAGGAGGGAGTAACGGCTGGAAAAGCTTAGCCTTCCTCCTCGTTCAGTTAACTGGTGCTGACCCCATAAAACTTTTCCAGCATGAAACCAAAACATTGTGTAGCCTGGGAAATTAGCTGCCTCACTGCACACAATTACCATGGTTCTCAAATTGCAGCAGTTTACTGTTCATGAACACGACAATAAACAGTTACGACGGCTATATGACCTTTCCTCTGTCTTTTATTCCAAACTACAGGACAATGGACTCATCACAAAACATTCTGGAATTCAACGCTACTTTTTTATATCCTTAAATAACATCCAGAGAAATGAGTTCCCTTCAAAAAGCACCTATAGCCGTCCACCTGTAAGTAATTGAACACATGGATAAATGCATTTGTTCTCTGAAGGCCTCAGAGGTTTGCTGGATATCAAACAGCATTATAAAGAAGAAGAAGCAAACAAGATGAATCAGGGAATAAGTTTTCAGGTTTAAATCAGGGTGAGATTTAAAAAATATATGAACGTCTCACAGAACACTGTTTAGTCATCTGAAATGGAAAACGTATTACACAACTACAACCCTGTCATGACATGACTGTTCTCCTAAGCTGACAGGCTCTGCAGAAGGACAGTTTGGTAGCTCTGCAAGAGCAGCAGAAATCCTCAGCTCAGGTGGGAGATGCTGACAAATAATAGTTGATTAGTTGTGCTTTTCATAAATAGTCTCAAAGGAAGAGAAGCAAGAAAACGCCTGTTGTTGCAATAACAGCATTCCAGAATTGAGCTATTCATATTTCCATGGAAAACACTAAGTACTGTGGAAAACATCCACAGCATAATGTTAATGGCAGCATCATCCTGTGGGGATGTTTTCAAGCTGATGAAAGTCGACAGAAAGGTGGATAGAGATAAATGCAGGGCAATGCTGAGAAGAAACTGTTGGAGGATGCAAAAAACCTGAAACGGTGGCAAACGTTTCCCTTCCAGCAGGACAATGACCTTAAGCATAGATTCAGGGCAATAATACAAATTATTTTTTTAGAATAGCAGAGTCTGAATCCAGTTGAGAATAAGTGGTGAGAGTTTAAAACTGATGTTCACAGACACCACTCTGATTCAACTCCAGAAAAATGGACAGAAACAGACATAACCCAAAAGATTGTAATCGCAGGTTCTGCAAAGTATTGACTAGGCGAGTTGAATAAAAATACGACACATTTCTCCATAATTACCTGTAAAAATTTTCCTTCTACTTTACACTTATTTATTAGGAACAAATCCCAATAAATTATATTCAAGTTTATGGTTCTAACCTCCCAAAATTAAAGTGAACACTTCCGCAACTGTTTAAAGTTTAATTTATTGTATAATTTTAATGAAGCCTGTAGTACAAAAGCCACACATTCTAGAGGGAAACACCACCGATTAATTCCATTAGAACAATCTCTATTGTTCTGGTATGACTGAGAGAAACACCTTCTGACTGTTTAATGGTACACGGCACAATGATATTCATTAATGGAAGTCAGGTGGGGCGTTCGCTGCGTGTAAGAGTGAAACGTACAAGTGAATAGCTATCGTCTCCGTGAAAGCATTTAGATGAGTATCTTGTGATTATTTGAACCACTGGAGATGCTCAGCCAGTTGGAAATCTGTGATATGGTTTTGATAAAAGATAAGATCCGGAGTGCAGCGGTGAGGTGAAAGCATAAATCAAAAGACAGATAAACGATAGGAGATACTGCCAGTTCAGCAGCTGACACTTGCTGCTTGTTTAGTCTGCACAGCGCCGCATTCATTGTTCTACATTGCTGGAAGGTGAAACAAGTTGTATTTGCGTCGCACACTTTCATCAGACTTGAACCAAGCTTAGAGTGGAAATATGGCCCCCAAGGAAGAAAAAAAAAAAGTCTCCCATCCAGAAGATGTTAAACTCATTCAATTTGCTGGCATTATATTTAAATTATGATAATTACTTTGAACAAACATAACTGCCAAACAAGGCTCAGTGGTTTCTACACACCTGTTCAGTTTGGATGGAACAGTTGGTTCATTTCAATTTGCCTTCAAAGGCGCGTCTGCTTCTGGCATTCATCTATATTCCAAAAACTAAACTGGCATTTTGTATTATTTTGTATGCAGCCAAATTTTCCCTTAAAATATCAATTCCATTAAAAGTGGTAGATCAAAGCAGATATTTAATCAGTCATTTGCAAATTAAATGCCCACAAAACAAAACAAACAAACAAACAAAAATAACTGTTGGGTTATGACTTTAACCCAAACGTGCTGAAAATTTGAGTAGTTTTGACCAAAGGCTGGCTAAAGCATTGCGGCACATTTTGTTGGGTTTGTTTTGAACACTAATGCGACCTGATCAAAGCTCAGTGAGCTGTGTGAGTTGGAACAAAAATAAAAATGGTTAGACAAGGACTAACGTGAATTTTGCCCAAAATGTTTGGTCAAACATTTGCATTTCATGATCCATTTCGGTTTGGCCTGTGTACCAAATGAACAGCCTTGTTTTAAATGTGGACACATGCAGAAGCTAATGTGCAGAACTGCAGTGTGAGCCTCTACGTTTCCCTCGTGTGACTTTAAAAAGTGGCAGCCAAAGCAGAGAGAACTCCCAGTTATCACTGGAGTTTGGTTTTGGAGAGAAATCTGGCTTTCCTTCCAGCTACAGTGATGATGGAGAGTGTAAGGTGCTCAGGAGCAGAGCTTTACATCAGCATTTTTTTTCCAACTGTGATAATGCAAGCTTCATATAATTGTATAACTGGTGCAGAAAAGCAGGCTTAAGTCCAAGTCAAGCTGCTTGTAGCATTCAACCAGTTCCCAAGTCTTTAAAGCAGCAGACAAGCGGGACATAGATGTGCAAGTACATTGGTAGCTATGTACAGATATAGCTTTATGGATTGAATCTATGGATAGTTTTTTCCCTTTACATGGGGATTTATGTCTTTGTATCCATAAAACCTTGTCTGTTTAATCACAAGATACAATTTTTAACCCAAAGCTAGAGTGGCATATGATAATCATGCTCAATAAATTGGAAATATTTGAAAAGTTCATTTATTTCAGGAACTCTGTTCACTAAGTGATACATATTACATATATTAATTACACAAGAAAACTGGTGTTTCAAGCCTTTATTTCTGTTAATTTTGATCATCTTCCACTTACAGCCAATTAAAATATGCAATTTAAAATCATTAAAATAATTAAAAACCATTTGCACTTGTAATACTTGTAACTATAGATCATAGGCTTAATGAAATATACCTGCTGAAATCTGCAGTATGTAACTTTTATTAAAAAAAAGTTATTTTTGGATTTGTTGAAAACCGTCATTATGTTGTGACTGTATGGTATGAGACAAAAATTGAGCTGTTCCGCCTTCTCTCAGCGCTCCCAGTGCTAACTAGAAACAACCAATCGGAGCCAGGAGGCGGGTCTTAGTGCTGTCAATCACAATCTTGTGTGGCGTTGCTCATCCTCCCTCCAGTCCTCTTTCTGAGAAAATGCTAAATAGCGCTCAGGCTAGTTAGCATGGCTGCCAATGACGGTATGTTGACAGTAAGTTGTTTCTCTGCCGTTAGCACATTCGGCAGTGTGTACACGAGGTGAATTGACAGCGCTAAGACCCGCCTCCTGGCTCTAATTGGTTGTTTTTGGTTGGGAATTCATTTCCAATGTCTTTCCAATACATAAAGTACCAGCTTTATAGGTTATTTTCAAAATAAACTTTTAATCTGATGGGTTTTAGTGTATATCTGAAATAGTTAAAATATTTTTATAAATATCCTTTGTATCTGCGACATGTAGCATCTAAGTCCAATAATGAAACATTTCGTGATGTAAAAAAAAAAACAAAAAAAAAAAAAACAGCAATATTCTCAATTTTAGATAAACGTTTTGGATGAAAACCATAGAATCCAGATGCAGATATTCAGATTTACTAATAAACCTCAAGACATCTTTATTTCTCATTTTTAGACCGCCCATTTCCATTTCCACTCTGAGTATTGTCTGAATGTGTGTGCATCAATATGTGATAGGCTGCGAGTGCGAAGCTATGACATTAATAAATCCTTACTGTATGTGTCCCATGTCAGCCTGGAGATGTGCCAGCACTTCCTGGCAAGACAAGTGGTGGGTATAGCCTAATTAAACGCGGGCTCTTGAGTTTTCCAGTACACTGAACATGCAAACACTCCTTACATTAAAGGCATCTTAAGTGATGATGACACTGATAGGTGTCAAGCAAGCTCCATGTATTCCTCAAATGATCCTTACCTTAGAGGCATGCTCAAACATCAGCTATAGCTTCATGCAAATTAGATCAGATTGCCAGCACTGAGAGTACCCAAATTTCAATCTTTATGCATATGGTTGTAAAGTGTCTGGCCATGCTTCAGCAGTCATTGTCTCTCCATCTGCTTTGGTGATATCTTCCCCTGGGGATAGTGCTTGACTCAAAGCAGCAGGTCCTTTTTGCTTTCTTTGCAGAATCTCCTCCGCCCTGTCTTCACACATAAGTGCCTTAAGTAAGACTGCAGATAAAATTGGGTTGGGAGCTGTCATCGTCTTTTACATCTTTAATAGCAGGATTCATCCTGTCTGCAGCAGCAGTAATGCAGTACATTAGCATTGCAATGGTTTTCATTTATGTAGGCAACAGAAAGCTATACTGGCCGCTTTAATTATGGATGTGATTCTGATTCTACTATTAGAGATAAACTCTCTAATGCAAGGACTGAGTGTTTTCACACTTTGACATCCAACCTCTTATTGCACCCGTGGTAAATATTTGTAGCTCCCAAAAGCAGAAACAGTAATCCCAAGAGGCGCCTCTTTTCTGTCTGTCAGTAAAATCATTCTTATTTTTGTTTAAAAAAAGAAGGAAAGACTAAAAGAATATTTTAAAAAAACATTACTTTTGCAGCTAGAACATTTTGTAAACTTCTGACATTGTTGGTTTTCTTGTAGACATTTCTTGATTTCAATATGAATACATTTCTCACTTAAATTTGCATGTTTATTGTCTTCTATTTCAAAGAGTAAATTAAAAAAATTAGTGTTTGTATTGTATCTTTTTTATACGCCAAACCTGTCATGAATTAGTCACTAAAAGTTTGATTTATTTTATAAGGCTTGTTTGGAGTATTTTGCTAGTTAATAACTATTTTTCTGACTGAAACTTTGCTAGAAGTTCTCTTAACCCAATGTGTCTGTAATTGTGAAGGTGTTTTCAACATTATTAATGGAACCAGTAACCCAGAATCTGCAATATCGTCATCTACAATTGCTACAGTGTGAATATGAGGTTATAATACTGCTCAAGTTTAAGCAGCTGTACCAAAAAGTTTGGAAAAGTTACCTCATGAATATACTTAACCTCAGGGACGTACAATTATTTTTGAGATATCTACGTATGATATTTTCCTCACTCTTTAAAGATGTTATTCGTGGATACGGTTATTAATCAGCGTTTCTGTTTCTCTAAATTTTTTTAACATTAGTTTTCTTTTTTTTTGTGGACCTTTTTTCAATTCCAAGCAGAGGTAAAACAGCACATGCTGGCAGATTTAATAACCTACTTTGCAGCAGTGCAGGGTGTCTGTAAAATTATCTCTCTATAACAATGAGCCCATTTTGAATTTCTGCATTTTTCTCTTCGCTCCCTCGGGTAACAGCTCATCTTTTGATCATGAAGATGAAACTCCTTGACAAGGTGATTTCTACCTTGAAATTTGAGGCTTTCAGGTGTGCTTCAGTAACATCAGTGCAGAGAAAACTGCCTGTGCATGACGGAAAGTAAAATAATAATAATAAAAAAAATAGATAAACAAAAAGAACATTATCTAATGAAAATGTTTAATGTAGCATAATAAAAAAAGGGGGAGAATTCTGCATTTTAAACAGACGGCAGAAAAAGATTTTCTTCGATTGCTAGCATGTTTGTCAAGGGGCTTTGGATTTGACAAGTGCAACAATCCTGCAGCTCTGCAGGCTTAGTATGAAAAGCTTCCCTCACAAATAAGCACACAGTTAAAGATTCAAGTGATGCTTATCCCAATAGCTGCAGTTTAATCTCAACTTCTTGCATAAGTTTGACTCTGTACGAGTTAGAAACTCAGGTGAAGGGTCAAAAACTGTTCACGTGTCAAAAATTGCACTCATGACAGTTTTCCCAGCTTTCAAGAGAAATGAAGTGATATTATGTTGACTGTGCAGAAAGCTAAGGACACTTCCTCATGATCTCTTATAATAAAATCAGGAGAACTATGATAAAACATTAAATGCAATAAAATTGCTTGTAATGAATAATCACAGTTGTAGATAGTGGTTTGTGTGACTTTTGACTTTTTATAATTTCCCTGTTTCATGTGTTTCCTGCCATGACTGCTGATGCTCCTCCGCTGCTGACTGACTCGTTACTCTCACCTGTGCCTTCAGCTGCAGCTGATGGCGCTCACCTTGCGCTGCCTATATAAGCTCCTGCACTCACTTAGTGTGAGATTGTCTGTTGCCATCTTTGGCACAGCCTTTGACTGGGCCATGGCAGTGGTCCTAAGTGTGTACCTGTTTTCTGCCTACCCCCTCCCTGCACAGTGAATTGGTCTAGTTTTGGCTCTGAATCTTGCTTCGTGTAGCTGGATCTGTTGCTGATGCTGGATCTCTTTTGTGTTTTTTTTTTTTTACCTGCTTTGTTGCTGACCTCGACTGTTTACTCTCCCACTGAATTAAAGATTAATTATAAGCTCAAATTTTAATAACACACAATGTTTACTCAAATGAATACCACCACATCCCTTTTGTGACAGCAGCATGACCTAAAACCGACTTTTGATGCTTAAACACTCTTCTATGTGGGTATATGGGAAAAAAAAAAAGCTGCAAAAAATGTAGAGCAAAGTTCCTCAACATTGATAGTTTAAAAAAATACTCATTACAAAAATCTGATTGTGGCAGTTATTAAGTTTATATATGGCAATTAACATACACAAATCTGTTTCGGATGGCTTTTTTCCCTGTAATAACAAATCTTCCTCTGAAAACAGATTTTTGTATCTGATACTAAAGCCACTGAGAAATGTATGCTTTTTTAAAATTTATTTCTATGATGCAAGTTAACACTGACCTACATATTCATACACATATCTGTGAATCCAGAATAGCATGAAAAAAAGATGCCGCAAGAAAGATACAAACTGAGGATGATGTGTGCAGACGAGCAGACTGAAAAACCCTCGCCCAGACAGATTGATTCTGACCTGACCAGATTATATATGACAGCCATAGGAGACAAAGGGAGGTCAGACTGTCAAGCTGTGGCTGAAGTTGATCTCGGTGAAGTTTTGGTCTAGGGAAATCATTCTAGTCTAGTGGAGTTTGTTTGCATGATCAGCAATAGTTCGCAACAAAAATAAACACTTGAAATATATCACTATGTGTGTACTGGTCTATATAAGGCTGTGGGAAAGAATTGGGAAAAACTATAAAATATTTTTTCCCTCAACATATATGGAAATATAAATGTCTAATAGTTTAACACCTAAAAATTCCAGTAATATAATCAAACTATCAAAATGGAAGAAAGTACTTTTTAAAACCTTCTTGTGAAGTAGAATTAGAAAATATTTTAACATGGGGGAGCGAAGGGGAGAAATATGCAAACTTTTAAAATAATATCACATTTGTAATTATTTTTGGAGCCAAGTGAAAAACTGATAAAAACTGTCACCAGCAAAACAAACAAAAAAAGGTAAACTTGTAAACTTTACAACCCGTTGAAAGAACTGTGCCAAAAAAAAAAAAAAAAAAAAAAAATCCTAGTGTCAATCTGTCCAAAACATATAAATAACAGAAAACAGTTAAAATCATCCATCCTGTTGCATCTATCTTAAAACACAGCGTGTTTCTATATTATCTAAGAAGAATCATAATGTCGGGGGGCAAAGGAGGTTGGCTGGAGCGTCCTAACTTCGACTTTGGTTAAAACACACATTTTTGTTTTGTGGTCTTTTTTTCTAAGTGAAATTTTATCCCTTTTCTTTCCAGAGCTCAATCACAAAATAAGACGTAAGTAGCTGAGCATTTCTGGAGTAAGAAGTAAACATTTTAATGAGGTTTTCTAAAGTTTACATGTGTGTGAGTTTAAATTTTTGAAAACCGTTGGACACATGACAGGATGGCATAAGTAAAAGTAGGTTAGCTGCTGATGCAGATTGATTCTGGCCTCTTATTGTAATATTAACCAGTGACTGTGTGAAGTGCAGCGGGGAGCAATGGTAAGAATGTTAGTGCATTTATATGTACCAACCTTGAAGGAGTTTACAGATGTATGTTACATTAGTGTAGCCTGGCAGAGACGGAGAGCAGAAGCTGAATGATAAATAGTTTTTAGGTGAAGATAACAAAACACAGTTTGCTCACATAGCTAGAAAATGCTGGAGTACTCAAACGCTTTTTCTACAAATAATAATAATAAAAAAAATCCTTGTAAAATGAATTCCTTTTCATTTTATTCCTCATTTGAGATACTGTACAGCAAACAATATGTCAAGTATGTGTATAAATGTGCAGAAAACAGTGGAAGGGGTTGAAATCCTTGGACTATAGTTCTTCCAAAATCAATATGGCATTCAGAGTCCACTTCATGGGCCCAGGGGAAGTTAGACATACTCTTGTTTACTCCCACAGCGCCCAATTGTTCTATACAAAATCAAAAGTGTAGCCACAGTCTTCACTCCTATGTTGGTTAACCCTATTAAACCCTAACCAGTAAATTGCTCTGGATTAATGTTATTTTCAGAAATTAGGTACAAGATATGACATCATCCGAATTTCCTGAGCTGTGTTTGTAACCCAAAGTCACCTTTGATTGGTATTTACTGCCTGTACACATTCACTAAGTGCAATTGTCATCCTTTTTATGCTCACTGTTGTAATTAACATACTCTGAATCAACATGCTAAGTTCCTAAATGAAGAAGGATCTGCAGTTGTTCTTCAGGGAAGCGTAGCAGAATTCGATTTAACACTTTGGTGGCATTAAAAATATACCTACCAATTCAGTTGACACAGATACTTGGGATGGATGGGAAGAATTAAGCCTGGGCATGGAGATTAATCCCAAGATGTTTTCTGGGTAAACAGGAATGTTTCATTCAAACACTCAACTGTAATTTGACCTAATTCAGTTTAGATTCAAATGGATGTGATACACTTTGTTTTGATGCAATGCATTCATTTGGAGGTTCCAAGGAAATCGCGATTTACATCTGAATGAGAACAGCTGTTGAATTATTTAAAAAACTGTTGTTGGCTGAAAAGCTGTTTATTCTTTAACGTCAGTGGAATATATAAAAAATGCTGTTAGTTTAGAATTAAACAGGATTTTTTTTTCAGGATTACTTTCATGTCCACAAAGCAAAATTTCATTACTCATAAAAATAGATTTATCAATACATTTAAAAACACATGGAATGTTTCAGAATACTGTGTGATGTGTTATGCTACACATGTGACTGTGGTGATCCTGGGTGCTCGGGTTGTTTGGCTGCTGCTTCTCACTCCTTCCACCAGGGGCCGCCAAGTGGATGATTTCTGGTGGGCGTGACCGGCGACCTGGGACCCTCACACCTGTCGGAGATTGTCTCATCTCCGCAGAGGCTTAAGAGTGGAGTCAGCCAACACATCGATGCCAGATTGTTAACCAGTAATGGTACTGCAGGCCATCATCATAGCGTTTATTGACTCCTTGTGAGCTTCCTAGTGACCCCGGTTGTGTTTATTCGTTTTTCAGACTACTCCCTCGTGACGTCGTGGTCCGACCACTCGAGGCTTTTGAGCTCCTGGCTGTACCTGGCGTACTTACCCCTCGTTGGCTGCCTACCTCGATCTGCCCCGGTGAGCTGAAGTCCGTATCTGTCCGCCCTCCAACGCCGTCCGCTGGATTTTCCCAAAACACCAGCTGGTTCCGCAGCAGAACCCCACACCCGAAACCACCCCGGGAAATCCCAGTATCCACCTCCGCTCACCTGCCGCGGGGGTGGATACTGTTCCACCCCCGCGTTCAGAACGCTCGTTCAGAACTCAAACATCCCACAGTCCTTAAACTCATCGCTCATTCTCTCTTCCAGCCCGCTCCAGTTGCCGCTCCCCCCGGAACACAGTTGATCTGTGCTGTTGTGCTTTATATTAAACATCTTTTACTGATGATCGGTTCTCTTGTTTTTGCATGTGGGTCAAGAAGTTACCTTCCGTCATGACAGCGACAGGATAAAATTGTTAATTTTCACATCTCTAAGTAACAATTGTTTCTCTTAAACCCTGAGTAACCCACATTTAAAGTTTAAACAAGTGATCTGTGCTCTTGAGGCTTCACCTTTGCACCTGCCCTTATGAAATCTTGTTACACAGCGGATGTACAGTGAGCTAATACAATGAACTGACAGATGGTTGCTGTCTGGATGGTTCTGACCCTCCTCTGAAGGTGAATCAAATGTGTGCAGCCAAGCACTTTTTCATTGTCTTATGCCACCTATGTTCATCTGTCTTTTCTTTTGACTTCTTATAGTGGTAAATCTTATTCATTTAGCATGGAGCCTGCTTTTAAACATGTTTAAACCCAATTAAATACTCATGCATGAGGGTTTTTCTGTGAGTTTGGGCTAGTTTGGTAGCTTAATGTTAGCTTGCTTTCTCCTTTCCAAAACCAGTGTTAATGGGAGTTTTTGATTATGTTGGAGGAGACAACTGTCCAGGTTTCTACTGTCAGACCCAAGCTGTAACCCTAAAAACAGACATTTATCAGGATGCATAAAGTAGAATTTGTTGAAACACAAATGTTGCTGTCCACAGTGAAGCAATTTCAAAATCAACATGGACCTCTTAGCGTGCAAACCAAAAAGAAGCACCGACTCTAAAACCGTTAAGCATGGATAAAATTATAAGCTGCCTAAATGGGAAAGTCCAGTGTTGTCCAGAAAAAAATATGCATAGTCGGTTAGAGCTAGAGAGCAAAAGACTGAGATATTTCACCATGAAAGAGAAACTAAGTTGAGTTAAATCTGTAACAACTGTAAAGTGATAACATCATATTGTGAGATGTTTGTTTCTGGTGAATTGTAACAAGTGGCTACAGTACTGAATATGGAGGATTACCTTCAGACATATTCTACTTTTGCTACTTGAGCACAAATGGGTCTTCCTACAAAACAATGATTCCCAGCATTCCTCAGAAATGGTTTTAGAATAAACCAGGACAAAATTTATTGTCTGGAATAGCCTTTACCTCAACTCTATTGACAGCAATTTCTCAAAGAAGAATGTTTAATTTACATCCAGAATTACATTGATGGTTGAACAAAGAGAGTGTGATCATCTGTAACATTGTAATTTTTAATTAATTTTTAAACTTGTTTATCCAATTCTTGTTTAAAATCACTCAGATTGTATGTTGTGTTTAGTAAAGTCTAAACAAATGTACATTATAGACCAAAACTGAGTGCATATAAACCTCTGACCAATACTTTTAGTTTGGTGACATGATACAAGAGGGCATTAAAAGAAATGACCATAAAAGTAAAATAAAAACTCTAATGAATGATTCAACATTGTGGCGTCTGCAGCATCCAGTCAACAAACACGCTACCTTGAGTGAAAGCTTCAGGGTTCTCCAAGCGAGGTAAAGATATGAGTGACAGCTCTGCTGGCACCTTGTCTTGTGTGACTCATATGCCTTCTTTCAATGACATAGAGTTGACCCCTAGTTGTGCATGCATGGTCAGTTGTAGCAACTGACAGTCATGATGCAATATAGGACCAACAAGGACCTCAATATAAATATAAAACCGACAGCTGACTTGCCTCATACACACACCTTTTCTTGCAGTCCCCTTCACAGAAAATAGTTTGCATATGTAAGCCTGAACAACTAACAAAAAACTTGTATTAAACAAAATTAATGCAAAAAAAAAAAAAAATCCAACTTTAGCATCAATCCACAGTACAGTGACGGCTTCCAGATATTTAATGTACCCAAAAATGAAAACACATTGTTATTGTTAACTTCTTAATGGCAATGAGCGCTGAAAAACAAAACAAAACAAAAAAAAAAAAAATGCAAAAAACAGTCACACATGTTCCTTTCACAGCAATTTTGTTTGGTTCATGCCTCAAGTATGAACCTAATACTGTTTTTTTCCCCTCTGCTCTCTCTCCATAACTTGCCCTGAAGTCCTGGGCTCTTCATTATTGATGGTTATTTACCATTAATTGCTGAATACAGTTACTTCTTCAAAGTTCTTAATATTTTAGTCATAAAACTTTGCCTACAAAGAGTTATGAAAAAACATTAAAAAAAAAAACATCTTTTGCCTTTTTCAGTAGTTAGGTCCCCTGAGCTTCATGCATGGAACTGCATTTGGTTCAGCATACAGAGCACACAGTTCTGCTGCTTCAGGTCAGCCAGAAGCTCATTAGATGTATTTTTGGTAGAAATCTCAGGATTTTCATCAATCTCTCTTGCTGCAGGTTTTTTTTCTCTACCTCTCCAGTTTAGTTTCAACTTTTCCAGAGGATGATGAACGTTGTAGAAAATGTGGTTTTAGACAATTAACAACCCCAGAAACTGTGTTCCAGTTTTGGGTGAAGGTTGGATGACTCTATAGCCTCACTTGGCTATAGAGTCATCCAACTCTATAGTTGGATGACTCTAACTATAGAGAGAGAGAGAGAGAGAGCCTCAGACGGTCTGAGGCTCGGATTGGCCTCTGGCCTCCAAATGGGCCGAGACAGAATTTTATGCAGTAGTAAAAAGGACTGAGAAAACTCTGAACTTTCACTCAGTGTGAAGTGAAAGTTCAGATTGATCTTTCTAAACTATTGTTTATAAACCTGTTCAATGGCAACGAGATAAACCCAAATTAAACAATGAAGTATAAATGCATTTCCACTCTTTCTTTTTCAAAAAGATGTCAGAAGTTTGGACACAAGACATTGGGAGACATTTTACTCATTTTAAACCTATGTCTATCAGTTTATTTCAATGCAAACATGAAGAAAACTGCACATCCTGCAGGTGTCCTCCAATCACACATAAATATAGTTGAGAAAATGCTGGAGCATATGTTGCACTGTTATTCAAAGAAAATGTCTTTTTGTCCTCTGTCCATGTGGATGGGTGGCATCCCCATTAATCCACTTTCCAGTTCAGAGTATTTTGATTCCCTTTGGCAGGCAAACGCTCGCGTGCTTCCCTGCACAGTAAACACCTTTGCTTCAGCCATAGATGTTCAGCCAGATTGTCTTTTCCCATTCCACATTTTGTTTTATTTGCCAGCCAGCCTGAATATAATTAGCATACACAGACGCCAGACGAACTTCAGTGTCTGTCCCTCTCTCTCATTTCCAGGTTCAGCCTGGAAGGTAGAAAGTTGAGTAAAATGTGTGTAGAATCTGAAAAAGATTTTATAGACTTTATCTAATACCAATCCAAGATTTCAGGTACCAAAATGGATAGAGCTGTCAAAAGCTACAATCCAAATTCACAGTGTCCATGACCAGGTTGTGTGAAAATGCATATCTGACAACATTCCTTCGAATTTTGTCGAGCTAAGAAAAATTCAGTTTAAATTTACAATGAGTGAAAAGAACAAAAAACATGGCTGTATGGCATTTACTCAAATATCAAAAGGGAACCTTTGGAATAATCTAATTGTTTATTTTAAACAGAAAAGCAATTATTCCTAATACCCATATCTCACATGCATTGCAGTTTTTGCAGTAAATGGTTTCATATCAGCGAAATAAACAAGGTGGTGATGTTTTGCATTTTATTCAGCTTGTCTAATCTCACAAAAAGTCCCATCTTCTGTGTACAACTTTAATTCACCAAACATTAAGAGAGAAGAAAACATTTTTACTTTTAAACTGAAAAGAAGATGGAACTAAAACATCTATATTTATTGGCAGCGTGTGAGGATGATTGTAACTTTACAGTCCGAAGCTGATGTGTTCAAAAAGTCAGTTTCATTTCGAACGTAAAAGAAGGAAATGTGAAAAGTGCAATTTTCTGAAAAGGATCGCACAAATGAATCCATTTCACAGCTGACAGGAAAATGCCCTTGGCCAAAAGCAATGGTGACACACGTGAATAAACAAATCTATGCACAACTCTTACTATGGAAATATTTTTCTTTCTGTATTGATATTGTATGTATTTCTGAAGCATAAACTGTAGTACCAAAAAAGGCTCATATTTAGTTACATGCTGCAGATTTAAACTGTTTTTTCCGCAATTTGGTAATCTTATGAATATTAACAAGGAAATTTAATATTAATTTAATTACAGGTTTCTATAGATATTTGTTTTACTTTACATAGAATCACAAAGCATGAGAGACTGATTAAAATCCAATTGCTAAAGTTTGACATATGTTGTAATTTGATATGGAGCGAGTGTAAAATTTGCTCATCCCAAGTGGTCAGGGAAAAAAAAACCTCCACCAGGTCTGTGCTCTTTGATAACACCAGCTAACTTACCCTGAAATTGCTCTGAAATTAGTCATCATTTGGCCTGAAGTGACTCCAGAGAGCATATTTTAACACACAAAGTCAACCAGGTACACACACTGCAGTCATAAGCAGTGTGTGATTGGTGTAGGAGCATGTTGGTGAAGAATCCTGTTGATCCTGGTAATGGCACTCAGTTGTTTTGTATAAAGAAGACAGATGGCTTGAGAGATGAGTGAAGGAGCCAATTAAGTGAAACTGGAAACGGCGACTCTAGACAGAGAAAGCAAAATCAAGTATCACTTGTGCACCATTTGGAATGCAACCTTTGTTTCCCCCCGCAGCCCACTTCACAAACACTCAAATGTTGAAATATGACAAATGTAAGTCACAAATTGGTCTGGTAGGTTAGGTATGAGTAAATCAAAGTCCTGCATAAGACATTATAAAACCCTAAACAAGCAGAAGTCAAACGTTGCAGTCTTAAGGCGAAAACTAAACACTAGAAACAAAATGTTTCTCTTCTTTTCCGAATGTAAGATACACATGTTTTTCCCCAGCAGAAAGGAACCTTGAATAAAAGAATGTACACTGCTGCTGAAATTTTGAAAGGTAAAGCGGATGATTCAAGGTCCTGTGGAAAAATAATAGACCGTGATAACTTGGCACAGAGCAGTAGAAGGAATACAAATGAGTGACCTCAAAGATATTTGTCATTGGTGAGAGCAAGCCCATCTGTTAGCTAAGCAGGTGTAAAAACTCCAGTGGCAGATTCGCCGCTGCTCATTGTTCCAGACATCCGCCTTGTCATGCAGTCATTTTCTTACAGGATTTCTTTTGGCCTCGTTGTCAGTCCTATTGTTGTAATGCGATTTGAATGATTTCACAAAGACCATTCTAGCAGTTATGCGTGTGAGATTATGTGCAATGTAGCAGCAAAATAATCATTTGGATACCATTACCTTTTTTTTTTGTAGAGAAATAAGGGCTTTAGCTCCTCATGGTACTCATTCGGTGCTGTTTTAGTGGCACAACAATGGATCTTTTTCTTTGTGATTCACCTCAGAACAAGGTAGTTCTTCTGCCTCTTGAGCATTTTATACTCAGAAAAATCCACACATTTCTAGGACAGAAGGAAAGGGAGTTGACTTTATGCCACTGAAAGGTCTGTGGGGAGTTTGGAACTGTTTGGAGACTGTTGACTGCAGAAAGTTATAGGAAACTCAGAACGCAGGTCATGCAAGCACATCTGAGATGTCTTCATTATACCTGTAGAGAAAGGTTTGTCTTTGTTGTTGCTTCCACTGTTCTGTCACTCAAAACAAAGATAACATGCTTTAAGTGTGCATTCTGCTCCCTTTCTCGAGTTTTGCATGTGTCCACCCACATAATCTTTCATCTCATCAAAGGAAGTGTAGCTCAAATGAGACGTGAGTGGGACATATAGAGAGATATGCAAAACCAAGGGATTCAGCTATAGATGACAAAGAGCATTTTGAATATTCAGCTTTAAACAAGTGGCACTAGTGGCAGTCCAGTAAAGGCTCAATCATGTGTAATCATAGCCGCCCAATTCAAATTACAGAGGTTGTCAGATTTTTAAAGAGTGCATCATTAAATCTAATCTGAACTGGCATTGTATGTGAGGTCTACATTTCAAAAGATGTTCAGAGATTTTTATGTCCCCTTTTGTCTGTTGGCTCCATTACACACAGTGATCAATGCAGCTTACAGGTAAGGTGTTTTTTCACATAATGAGAACACATCCTTACAAATTTGTTTCATTTTGGTTGTGTCTCACCAAAAGGTTTAACATAAAAGAAATCCACACATTTTGAATTACTCTGAAGTTCTTACAGACTTCCTGTTGATGAAAAATTCCAGGAAAACTACTAATGATGAGCTGTGTTATAATTCACATCACTTCAGACGGACAAAACATATATGCATAAGAGAATTATTTAAGCATAGAGCCTGACCCACATGACAGGATGGCATAAGTAAAAGTAGGTTAGCTGCTGATGCAGATTGATTCTGGCCTCTTATTGTAATATTAACCAGTGACTGTGTGAAGTGCAGCGGGGAGCAATGATAAGAATGTTAGTGCATTTATATGTACCAACCTTGAAGGAGTTTACAGATGTATGTTACATTAGTGTAGCCTGGCAGAGACGGAGAGCAGAAGCTGAATGAAAAATAGTTTTTAGGTGAAGATAACAAAACAGTTTGCTCACATAGCTAGAAAATGCTGGAGTACTCAAACATTTTTTCTTCAAAAAAATAAAAAGTCTTGTAAAAGGAATTCCTATTCATTTTATTTCTCATTTGAGATACTGTACAGCAAACAATATGTCAAGTATGTGTATAAATGTGTAGAAAACAGTGGAAGTGGAACACATTCACTAAGTGCAATTGTCATCCTTTTTATGCTCACAGTTGTAATTAACATACTCTGAATCAACATGCTAAGTTCCTAAATGAAGAAGGATCTAGAGTTGTTCTGCGGGGAAGCGTAGCAGAATTAGATGTAAGACGTTAGTGGCATTAAAAATATACTTACCAATTCAGTTGACACAGAGACTTGGGATGGATGGGAAGAACTAAGCCTGGGCATGGAGATTAATCCCAAGATGCTTTCTGGGTCAACAGGAATGTTTCATTCAAACACTCAACTGTAATTTTACCTAATTCAGTTTTGATGCAATGCATTCATTTGGAGGTGCCAAGGAAATCTTGTGCAAAGAAACATCTTGTGCTTATTTCAGTAGTTAGGTCCCCTGAGCTTCATGCATGGAACTGCATTGGCAAATTGTGAGGGTGAATGTTTTGAAGGCTCCAAAAAGAATGAAAGTGTAACTTATGACTCTATAGTGAAATGGTTAAGTCAGTGTTTTTTCACCCAGGAGACCAGGGTTCTAGGCAGGTTACGTGAGAGTGTTTTTTCCCTCCCCCTCAATATTTTTGAGACTCCGACTGCCCTCCGGAGGCCAGGGGATGGGCCGAGGCTCCGACCGCCCTCTGGAGGCCAGGGGATGGGCTGAGGCTCCGACCGCCCTCCGGAGGCCAGGGGACGGGCCGAGGCTCCGACCGCCCTGTGGAGGCCAGGGGATGGGCTGAGGCTCTGACCACTCTCTGGAGGCCAGGGGACGGGCCGAGGCTCCGACCGCCCTCCGGAGGCCAGGGGACGGGCCGAGGCTCCGACCGCCCTCCGGAGGCCAGGGGATGGGCTGAGGCTCTGACCACCCTCCGGAGGCCAGGGGACGGGCTGAGGCTCCGACCACCCCGACCGCCCTCCGGAGGCCAGGGGACGGGCCGAGGCTCCGACCGCCCTCCGGAGGCCAGGGGACGGGCCGAGGCTCCGACCGCCCTCCGGAGGCCAGGGGACGGGCCGAGGCTCCGACCACCCCGACCGCCCTCCGGAGGCCAGGGGACGGGCCGAGGCTCCGACCGCCCTCCGGAGGCCAGGGGACGGGCCGAGGCTCCGACCGCCCTCCGGAGGCCAGGGGACGGGCCGAGGTTCCGACCGCCCTCCGGAGGCCAGCGGACGGGCCGAGGCTCCGACCGCCCTCCGGAGGCCAGGGGACGGGCCGAGGCTCCGACCACCCCGACCGCCCTCCGGAGGCCAGGGGACGGGCCGAGGCTCCGACCGCCCTCCGGAGGCCAGCGGACGGGCCGAGGCTCCGACCGCCCTCCGGAGGCCAGCGGACGGGCCGAGGCTCCGACCGCCCTCCGGAGGCCAGGGGACGGGCCGAGGCTCCGACCGCCCTCCGGAGGCCAGCGGACGGGCCGAGGCTCCGACCGCCCTCCGGAGGCCAGGGGACGGGCCGAGGCTCCGACCGCCCTCCGGAGGCCAGCGGACGGGCCGAGGCTCCGACCGCCCTCCGGATATAACAACAAGAGTTGTTATATCCAAGAGGCCTAATTTCAGCCTTCATTTAAAAGGTGTATTAGTCGTTCACATAAGGTCATGTTGTTTGATTACATTGTTTCCTTGATAAATGAAACTGCCATGTGAAACTACAATTTGTATTTACTCAGATTAACTTAGTAGGATATTCAAATGTGTTGATCTGACACATTTAAGTGGGGCCAAAACATAAAAACAGAAGAAGTCTGTTTTTGTTTTTTTTTTCTTTTCCTTGTCTGGAGGATAAATGCAAACAGCTCCAAAAAAATACAAAATAAAAAAACCCAGAGTGAAGCTATTATCATGCATGCATAAAATGGCTTAATTTATGTCTGTGACAATATGTAGCACTTCAGATTCTCAAACAAATCCTCTCTGACAAAGCATCCTGCAGTTTTGTCTCTTTAAAACGCAGTATCCTTTATGTAGGTCAGGCTGCCTGCGCTGTGTGTGTTGAGGGGCATCGCGTCAGAAGACGGGGTCTGAAGAGTTCCTTTCAAGTTTCTTCTGACATGACTGCCATGACGGATGTCAAAATATTAGGACAGCGAGTATGA
The DNA here is from genome assembly GCF_051168715.1 of Poecilia mexicana. NCBI lineage: Eukaryota > Metazoa > Chordata > Actinopteri > Cyprinodontiformes > Poeciliidae > Poecilia > Poecilia mexicana. The sequence goes on from NW_028263388.1 coordinate 21,503,839, forward strand.
TGGTGGGGAAACATCAGTCTCTGAGTTACACAAAGAAAAAAAAATCCGAAAAAGCAATGGTCAAAGCCCAGAGAGGACAGAGGGACAGTGTAAAAACAACAGCTAGTACTGCCTGAGATTGCAAAATTGATAGAGGGGTAAAAACAGTCGTTACTGTGAGAGGCAGAACTGCTGTTGACATGCAGAGCACAGTGTGTGTGTCTCCCGTTTGGGATTTGTGACTGCTCAGCGTCTAATAATAGGGTAACAATGTAACTAACAGGTTAGGAAATGTATTTTCTAAAAATGCTTTACCAAAATAGAGTAATAATATTCTGTGATTTCCACTGACTAACGAGTGACTAAGGTTGAGTCAAAGAAAGGAAAAAAAAACAACAAATTGGAAACCAAAGAGAGGTTAACTTTCCTGTATAAATCATAACACTTAACAACTCCCTTATACTGAGCTTAATGTAGGAGACTGGTCCGATGTGCTTTCTGGATTAAACAGGTGCACTAATGTATAAGCTGAGTGTAATATAGGTCTGCAAAGAGAGGACATGTAACAAGAAACTGTTTGCTGCCATAGCAACTACATTTCCTTCCTCTTGCTGGATTTGTTTAATATAATGCAGATATTTATCATCATGACCTTGGATCTGAGCTATTAAGCAGATAACCGTTAGTGACTTTCTCTTTCAGTTAACTTAGTTTAAGAACTAAATGAAGTTTGAAATGAAAACATCAGCAACAGTATCAGGTACTCTGGGGAAACAGTCCCATGTTGCAAAAATGAGAATACTGTTTTTGTAATAACTTCCAGAACAAAAAAGCCAAGACAACAACCAAAATTGAATAGAAAGAGTCGACCAGTTCAGTTTATAAAATATTTCACAATCTTCATACTTTCTTAACAATGTTTCCAGGAGTGCATTCGTGAGGTCAGACATGGATTTTGAAGAAAACGTTCTCTAATTCTTCCCAAACAAAGTTCCATCAAGTTGAGGCTTTCACAAGCATTCATTTATGTTTTTTAATTAACCTTGTGTTGCGTTCATATTGCAAACAAAAGTGGTTGTTCTCAAATTAGTCCAATAGAATTGGAAGAATGAAATTTTCCAAATTGTCACAAAACACTGAGTTTTGTCGGGAACGAATGGGTTGAGGTCAAAACCCTAAAAAATTTGTGCCAGTCTTTCTACCTGACACAGTGCAATCAGGCAAGCGCTGCCATTGTTAAACGGTGTATTAATCACTTTAAAGTTTAATGTTAGCAGATAACATTGAACAGCAGCAACGTCAATATTCTAGCCAGCCCAATGAAACGGTGAAAAATGTAGGTCAGAAAATTGCCTCAAAACATGACAAAAACTCGACATTGAGTCTGACACTGTAGCTTCAAAACCACACCAAAAATATAAGGACTAATCCTAATTATGGTGTGTGAATATGGCCTCCTACATAAAGTACACCCCAGTAGTTTGGGGGGAAAAATGTGAGCACTCATAAAAATGACAAAAATAAGTCATAAAAGTTCCATCAGTGCGAGACGCGTTCAGAGAAAAATATTGAGGCTTTACTCGCTGGGAGATGGACCATTTCATGATTCATCCAATGAACTCATTGATCGGTTTTAGGAGACATCATTGAACATCAGCTAATCAAATCTGAGCGTATCTTGAATAATGAACAAATCCCATTAGCAATGTTCAGAAGCATTTTTATGCTTTCTTACGCCACTTCAAAATTTGCTCAAGCTTGGATTCTGTATTATTTATTACCTAAATCAAGAGGGATCTCTCTTTTTGCCTTTCAAAGCTTTTCATTACAAAAAAATCTGCTAAGAACCAACTAAACAGAATTGCTAAAGTATATTTTTCGCTCAGTGTGTCTCTTCCTTTGTCCAAGTCAGCCCATGCACTCACAGAGCCATCCAACAGCTTGGATTAACAACCTTCACATGTTTCGCTCCACCTAATGTTGAGCAAATGCTTTAAAACAGGCTTGAGTCATCTACACTACGATGCAAATTTTTAGATTAGTTCTTCTCCACACTCAGTCCCCAGGGTGCAATCATGTCATTCACTTTGGCTCTAATAAATACCAAGCTCATTTCACAGCACGTTTCACTTAGATGTTGATCATATTTGGAAGCATTATCCCTTCCTGCCACGTGTTTTATGAGTAGGAAGATGAAGCTGGGGTTGGTAGATACATCAGGAAAAGCTTATAAAGGGTTTTTTTGGAGGGGGGAGATTGGTAGATGAAAGTAGAAAATTATGAAATAGAGAGGAAAAATATGGTGGGAAATGCTATTATGTTACGTATAGAGAGAGGGACAACAACTCCAGGAGTGGTTCATGATTAAGTAGTTATGGTGTAGGTATTGTTCTTTGACAATCCTCAACTATGAGGCCATAATTACTGGTACTCTTACAGAATTACCTTTTCCTGCTGCAGACAATTTGACTCATTTATGCCTCATTACAGAAAATTAAAGCCCGTTGGTGTAATCACTCAACAACCATGTTGGGTTATTGTAGCTCAGAAAGGAGAAAAAGTGTTCAAGTTGAACAAGTAATTAAGCTGTATTATTAGATTAGTTGATATTTTTTTTTAAAGGCATGCAAGTAAGAATGGTGGAGAAGGAGAAAGTTATCTCCTGCTACAGTGATTGCAGACTGGTGACTTTATTTGGAAACTCAGATGAGAAAAGAGAAGACGTCTTGAGTGAGTTGGTATAAGACTTGTGTTTGCTCATCTTTGAAAACAATTCACACTTAAACAGAGTGACCAGACATTCCTTTGTTAAATCTAGGGTGCGTTCACACTGCAGCCTGAAGTGACTCAAGTCCGATTTTTTGGCAATTCCGATTTTTTTGCCGGGGCCGTTCACACTGCCAGTAAATGCGACCTGTATGCGTTCTGCAGTGTAAACGGGCAAACGACCTGAAAGTGTCCCGCATGCGCAGCAGAGGGCGCCATAGCGTCAGCGTTCTCAGTGTTCTGCCAACTGCCATAAAAAGAAGAAGAAGTGCTCAGTGTTTGCGGAAGTAAACATGGAGGCTAACGGTGGAGCTTAGCTTACATATTTGAAGTTGTTGTCCGGCCAGAGCAGCATATTAACAACTTAATCCTCATATTGTCCGTCATGGTTGTTGTTTTTCTTCCCACTTGCGCGTATCAGGACGCAGAATAGTGAGATTTGTTGAGAATCAGTGACGTTCAGTTCGGATGAATGCGACCTGGACGTTAGGTCGCATTTGAATCGGATACGTATCGGATTTGGGTCACATTCGAAAAAGAATCCGATCTGTGCTGTTCACACTGCCATGAAAAGATCGGATACAGGTTGCGTTACATCAAAAAAATCGGAATTGAGTCACTTAAGGCTGCAGTGAACGCACCCTAGTTTGCTATCTGTGAGACAAAATGTTAAATTCTGTCTGTTACTTTTAAATTTAGTAAAGGGGTTATTCTCATTTGTCAGGCTAAAAGTACCTTTTGAAAACACCAACCTTTCAGCCAGTATTAAACATACTTTTAATTAAGCCCACAGTTCTGTTGATATGGCTTTATTTATTGGTCTGATGTAATAGTATAATTTTAAATGCCATGGTTTCATTAACTGTAATGGGAAAATCATCATAATTAACAGAAATTAAGACTTTCAAACATCCATTCGTGTAATTAATCTACATAATATACTTCACCTATTGATACAATTCCTTAAATAAATTTGCTTTTCAAAAATATTCTAATAAATTTAATGAATTTATGCTGTACTGTACCATTTTGTACTGCTGCAACAAAATCTATGAAATGCAGGGTTATGAGTACCAGTTACAGTAAAATCGAGAGCCGGTCGTCTCTCAGCTGTGCCCTGAATAAGTCTTATATTTCTTTTTTTCCACATGCAGTCAGTGAGGTGTCAGCTTCCCCCTGTGTTCAATAGGTTCATCCTGTTTGCTGCTGACATTAGCGGGAACAAGCTACCTGACTGGGCAGCACAACATTTTATCAGCCCTGAAAATGACAGAATGTCCCGGAGGCTGGAGTTTTGGAGAGGGCATTGAAGTGCTGCTCTCTCATGGAGTATTCACAGAAGAACCGCCAATGGCTCTGTTTAAGCACTTTGTAGATGGCTTAGTGTATCTTACATTGCATTACTGCTGTACTGACTTGTCACTAGACTGGGTGAGCTGATGCCACCAGACTATGTCTGAGGGACAAGACATGCAGAAACCAATCTGAGTGAAAACTTTGATTAAAAAAAAAAGGCTATTATTACCTATTTCTTTATTTTCTGTGAGGATTTGAGTTTTTCTGTGTCAATTTAGTTCCTGTGTTGTCTCATCTGTCCCTGATTGTCCCCAGCTGCCCTTAGATTCCCCTGATTACCTTCCTTGTGTATTTCATCCCACCTGTCTCTGTGTTTCCTTGTTGGGTCCTCGTCTATTGTCATTTTCTTAGCCAGTGCTGTTGAGTTTCTTGCCCCTGAGTTCACCAATGCTGCCTGGACTTCTGTTTTCCTGCAAAAGCTTTTATTGAATCATTCATTTTCTCCACAACCTGGATCTTCCACTTCATCCTCACCACCTACAACTACCACCTCATGACATTTTCACCATTTGCACCAGCCCTGCTGTCCTTGTTACCATTTTTTATGACTTGCGATTTTCTAGTATTTACATGATGCTTTTAAAAAAAATGTTTAGCCTGTTTTTATAAATATATGTTATAAAACTATACAAATATATATATTTTTAGAGGGTGGGGATCCATATGCAAACACGTAAATAGTCATTGATACAAACATACCAAATCGTTGAATTATGTGGGCCTATAAATTGCTAGAAAGTGGCATATTCTTAAGACGTTCATTTGCACAGCAATGTGAACAAGTATGAAAAAAGGAAAGTAGGAGCAGAAATGTAAGATAACAAGTATGACAGAAAGAAAAGGAGAAGCCGAACAGTAAGATATGATCAGGGTGAGCAAAAAAGAGAAGCCACTGAGATATATAAGACAGACATACAGTTATCACTTTGCCACAGTTGAAAAGCAACACTTGTCACACAAGAGTAGTCGAAACTCTGAGACATGATTTATGAAGCTTTCCATTTGTACTCGGAAATTGAACTCGGATCTCATGGTGACTTTACACACAACAAAACCTCCAGGGGCAAGACAGGAAACGAGTTGAGATTCTGAGTTGTTGGGTTTTGTATCCTGGGTAGCTACAATTAGCATCAAGAGTTGATTATGTTTTATTTCTCTGTATTTTATATTGGAGCACCGTAATTAATTGGAATATCGTTGAACATTGTGTTTAATTCATTAACTAAATTCAAAAAGTGAAATATAACTTCGTCACATACAATATACATGTTTCCATCCAATGCATTTTCAGCTTTTATTTTTGCAAACTTAGATGATTATGGATTAAACCAAATTTCTCAGAAAAAATTACTATCATATAGGCTAAATAAAAAATATTTACACAAGCATGTTGTGTTGCGTCCAAGGAATGGCCTGCACAAACATGTGGAAGACAAGTTAGGACTGAGAGAGGAAGCTGCAGTGTCCAGAAAATAGCAGCGCAGGAAACGGAACGAAACTTCATGAAGGGAGGCTTGAAAAATACTTAAATTTAAACTTGAGCTCTTCTTTCTTTCTGAAATCAATGCTAATCTCTACATTAATGTGTAGCTCACAGAAGAAACCAAAAGAAATTAAAAAAAATAAGACGGTCCTTATTTAATTCATGTTGTGATATCCTGCCCATTCAGAGGAGTGGTATGACACAGTCCATTAACTTCATCCATAAAAACACGACTCATATGGGCTGTAAGCCTCCAGTGTTGAGAGATCCTAATGATGCCTCTCATGGAAAAAATGAAAAGTGTGACCAGTCGGTTGAAATCTGCAGCGGTCAATGGACACTGATGAGTGCCTGCCATTGTTCTGACTTCATTAATCCCACTTTGCTGTGAGTTGGAAATGCTTCTCACAGGAGAGTTATTGGCTGGTGAGCAGAGCCAACAGCCACAGCCATTGATCAGACTCTGAGGGACCACATGTGCTGCAGTTATTAAATGGATGCAAGACTCCCCTTACCCTTAGTTTTTCTTGCAGGCCTAATAAAGTAAACATTTAAAACATAAAAAAACTAAAACACAATTGACATAATATTATGGGATGGTCATAGTCAGCAAAAAACAACAACAACAACAACAAAAAAAAAACTCAGAGCCCTAAAGCGTGTCAAGGAAATCTGACCCTCACCATTAAAGCCCAACTGCCACCTTGGACAGATGATAACAGACTCTTTTCTGGACCAGTTTTTGTTATGACAAAGAGTATTAGGGCCACACTAAGAAAAAATGAAAAAAGAAATAATGAGGATAAAGTAATAAAATTGCGAGAGTAACGTCACAATATTAGAAGAAAAAACTCATATGAAAAGAAATTAATAAAATGACAAAGTAATCAAATTATGAGGTTATATATTACATTATAACTGGTAATATTTACTTTATTCTGCTAACATCATGACTTTAAGACTTAAGTCTCATTATTTCAACTTTATTCTTGCATTATTTTGATTTTATTGTCATATGAGTTTATTCTCATAACTTTAGTTTTTTCTTTTTATTATAATGGTCTCAGTACTCTGTTATGCTTTTTTGACTGACTTTTGTATATATATATATATATATATATATATATATATATATATATATATATATATATATATATATATATATACACAGTAGATGAACATTTTTTGAATACAGCCCACCTGGCAACATCAACAATACCATGTTCCTAAATAACCTTTCTTCTACATCATGAACTTTATCCTGTTATCCTCACAATGTCCAGATTCATAGACACATTCTGGTTGTGCAATGCGATTGGGGGAAAAGAAAAGTGGCCTGAGAGTGTATTTCTATGTTTTAATGCAACTCTGGATACTTTTTACTATAACTTAAACGTCAAATGCCTCAATTCGGCTAATCAGACGCTGAAACATTTTAATTCATCTATACTATCAATTAAATTATAAAAGTTATGTTTCACAATGGTGTTCTTTACAAATACGGGCGTTTTTGTTTTACATGCAATATCCACTGAACACTACTGAACACAGTATGATGAGAACTGAAGTGAGCCATGAGATGGCAGGTGGCTAATGGTACACTGCAAACCAACCGTGGACTGATGCTTCAACATAAACTGCCGCTTGCCTCAGCAAATAACACTCTGCTCTAAAAGTCTGATCGCAGGAACAAGGGCAACTCAACAACGTAATGGGATCTCAAAAGTGTCTGGATTAGATTGTCGTAGTAACTTTTTTTGACAAGCTGCTCAATGACGTTGCATGAAATTGCCTCTCTTAAAACAATGTTCTGATTCAGGGCAGGGCGGTCCTGTTGAAAGAAAGTCTGAATGTGTGCTGACACCTTTCAGACTCTTGCAGAAGTTTTACATCTTTAACTTTATCCCCTTGAAGTCTGTCGTTGCTAACTCAAAGACTTGGAGGTTGTTTGTTCACCACAATGGATTCAAAGAGTAACATGTTTCCTACCAACTGTTTTCTGTTGGTGTCATGTATGTGATACGGGTTCTGTTTATTCACTGCCTGTAGGTGAATCTTATTAAACTGTTTACAAGCATTCTAACAAGGGAACCGCCAGATATTATGGCAGATACATGATGAAAGGTGATGGTTAGTTTAAGCCTCCAGTCTCTGTCATAATTTGAACTGTATTTTGCCTTTTAAATCCTAGAAATTATTGTTGACTGAGAGAGCATACTACATACAAAAGTAAAAGAAATCATACTTACTGAGTGCAATGTAAGTAATTATTTACAGAAACATTTTTATTTTGGAGAATTGCTCCAAAGTTTTAATTATACAATGATTCATTGTTACAAACACAATAAAGATTCTATCCTACAATAGGACTCTATTTGACAAATTTCCACATTTTTTTCACGTTACAACAACACACCTCAGTGTATTGACTTCAGCTGTATCGACTACGGATTTTTGATGCAGAAAACGGTGCTTTATTTTAAAGTTGAATGTCGGATGTGTTCAGCCGTTCTTCTTGGCAGCGCAGTCAGCCATGTTGCACAGAGAATGTCTGCGGGCATTCTTCTTCAAGTCTTTTCACAGATTTTAATTTGTACATGTAATATGCAATGCTAATGCAGGATTTTCCCCATTCACAACAAATGTCCTCTCAAGGAACAAGAACTCCCTTTAGCTGATCCGTACCAGCGGATGGCTGCTTCATTTGAGCTGCAAGTGACGTGAGGTTTGGAAGGAGGAGCAAACACACACAAAAAAAGACAAATACGCCCTGGTGTGAGAGTACTTTCTCTAACGTAAACAAAGTAAACAATTTATGGTCATGTCTGCTCTTTTAGTGACTTTATACATGGGAGAAGATAAACACAGTACCTCTGAGCCACTAGTGAAACCTTTGAAAAGTATGCGTAAAATATCAAGTTACTGAAAATAGTAGGTTATTCAATGTCTGTCCAGGAGAGAGATTGGGATAATCACAGAAATAAAGGCCCTAGTGTGTCATATATAGGGAGAAAAAATGTTCTTGGCAGAATCAACAAGCCTGTTAAGGGGAGAAAAAATTAGGAAAATCTTTTTGCATTTTAATTCTTAGCTGAACTTATTGAACTAAGACACCTCCACAGAATGATGCTATCACTGCCACTGGAATTCATTTAGAGGCATCATAGTAAATATGGTTGAGCTAAAATACATCTTACAATATTACAATTTGGTTTTGCAAAAAAGTGTCAATATGCTTTCATGTCATACTTATGAAAATAACAAAGACCTCTTGAAAATGAGAACGATTAAAAGGTGTATGAAGACTGCAAGTCACTATAAGTGCTTTCGATTTCCTCTGGTTTTATTGACATTCTTTAAAAAAAAAAGAGCTTCAGATGTGAGACAACACAAAGGGGATTTGCCATATGATAATCTTTTACCAAAAATAATCACCCTTCAAAGTTTTCGTGAGAAAGTACTGCTTTAGGTGAAAGTTTAATTTGAGCCTCTATCAATAAGCTGCCACCGCAGCCTGACAAAGCTGTGGGTAGATAAAAGATGAGCAGAAATAATAGGAAACATCACTGTACAGTCTACAGATATGAAATGAGTTAGTTCTTAGGTCAATATTACACAGTCTGACTTTAAATAACCTGATAAGATTGCTATACTCTGAGTCAGTACGAAACATAAAAAGAAAAACTTCTCCAAGAGGAACATCTTTTATACTGCGAAGTGTCAAAAGTGTCTTTCTGTTTGCTTGTGCTGGCATAGAGCAAAAAAAGAAAAAAAAAATTAAAAACAGTAGAAGAAATTGAATATATATGATTGTTTTTATGCTACAAATTTAGAGAAGATAGCCTGAAGCTTTGTGTTTGAAATTGCAAAATGTCTGGCCGCACAAGCATACAAATGATGTGCAAAAATCCATTGCCTTTCATCGTCCTTTAGCATCCACTGTGCATCGTTATTTAGCCTCGTGTTCATTGAATCATCAATCAGGTGTGTGGAAAATGTCAAGGACTGATAGCACATTTTTGCACAGTTGCTCTCATGGTCAACAGCTAAAGAAATGCAAGTCTCTATTATTACAGTTTTAAGTTACACGAAGTTAGAATCTCTTCAGTAAAATACAATAAAGGATCTGTGTTTGTCACTTAAAACAGTGTAGTAAAAACATTTCAGGTCAGATTTCTTTACTCAACAGTCTGATAGAAGCACCAGACATGCAGAATGCAGGACAGGAGCTGGACTTTACTCCAGTCACCAGTTTGATTTGCAAAAAACTGGATTGGAATGAAAAAACTGCTGGGAAAATAAAAAATGAAAAATGGTGGCAGTGGAAACCATGCAGAATATGAGCAGAAAGAGAAGAGGATTTCTGTTCCCCTGTGCTGAGAGTATAGAGAAGGATTAGGAAGAGCTTTTTGTTTAAGCTTTTACATCATGTATTTTTAAAAGGGGGGATAGATTAAAAAAGTTAAAATCAGTGAAACAATTATAGTAGTGATGTCAGGTCCTGAATTCTGAGCCCTTTAATGAAGAAGATTAAAAATAGATGTATTTTTTATCACAATACTATGACGTCACACTGCAATATTTTAGAAAAATCTAATCTTTAACTGGAGTAGCTGTATTCATAGTTATTGACACCACTATGATTAATATAAAAAAATATGTACCTGAAGCATTCTTGTATCTCATTCCTTATTTTTATATTGATCAGTGTCTAACTTTACTCTTATGCTTTCTCCTTATGTAAATACTGTGTGTTTGCACAGATGTAGACTCTGTATCAAAAATAATTTCCTTTCTGCCAGTCTGCCTGCCTGGGTGTGGCATAAATAATATGTGACACAGAAGCCATTTTTTGTAGGAAATGCATGAGTGCATGACATTAATCCTCTGCAGCTCAAATGATTCCTCTGGAGTCGTGCCAGACAAAAAAAAACAAAAAACATTTTTGTCCTACTATAACAAACGTAAACTTAATTAGACCTGCTTAATATTTCATAGACTTTACCTGACAGCAATCTGGGCAAATAACTCAATGATTAAACCATTAGACAATAAGCATAACAGTTGGGTCTAAAATAGAAACTACTGTTTTTTTTGTTTGTTTGTTTTTTACTAATCATATCTGGTGTCTTCTGCAACAAACTCATGAGAATGTTTTTTATTCAGGATGCTAATGTTCCAAAATGTAAGGCCAAGTCATTACCAGATTAAGAAATCAAACTTTCTTCATGCCGGGAGGATGTGAATCTGAAAAAACCAAAGAGGTAAGCTAAGGAGAGCCGTCTCAGTCGAGACAGATTGTACGAAGAAAACTGGTCAAAGATCACTCTCTCTGCAGGTTCCAACCTTGTAAAAAACTGCTGTGCTTTCTGCAGAGAGAAGAGTTCAACAAATTATTAACAGCAGGGGTAACAATAATTGCACCATCAGTGATTTAGTTAAAAGCTTGCTATTTCTCAACACGGGATTTTTTTTCTCTTCGGGATGAACGTTTGGAATTTTAAGGTTAATTTTCCTCAAATTATGCCTGAAAGAATAATTTTCTACATTGGAAAATAACGGATCGGTTTTGAGGCTTTTTACATGTTTATCAGGTGTTCAAAAAAAAACAACAAACTGAACGGATGTGTATCTGTTATCCTATAATGTATCATCGTCAAATTGTTGTCAACACTCCTTTTAGCTCTTGCTGATTTTAAAACAGATCTCATTAGGTTTATAGACTTTTAATGTAACGCTTCTAAACTCGATCAGCCTTGATTTACAATGAAGCTCCTCTGAAAAGGCACACAAATAATCATACAAGTCTGGGAATATATAATGCATATAAAGTCACACAAATTACCAAAACACTGAATAGACGCACTGAATGTGTGTATATGTACAAATACAGTATAAACAGAAGTTCAAACATACATAATAAAAATAAATAACAACTAAGTTGATGTGCAACTAAGGTTTGCACATCAACCTTCAGGAAAAAATCAAGACTCTTGAAAAAAAGCATAAAAGGGCAAATAAATGATCCGCTTTATTCCCTATCTTTTCTTCATAAATATATTCAGCCACCTTACAATAGGACGATAAGTAAAGGGTTTCTCCTGACATGTAAGTCTTGACAAGTCAAAGAAAAGGTGCCTCATTAAAGTGAATCCAATTAAAATGAAAGTTTTTAAAGGAGGCATGACAGAACCCTCTAGGTATGTCAGAAAGTTACAACAGAGAGGTATATCAATAAACAAAAGACTAAATATGGTGCAAAAGTCAGATAAGGTTTTAAAGCATCATGTTCACTAGACGGCACAAGAAAGAGAGACGACATATTTTATAATGCAAGAAGAGGCTCTTCGTTGTTAATCATATTCTAAGTGTAACAACTTTATAAAATGTGCTTTTATAATGTTTGAAATTTCACCAAATCCTGATTAACACAGAAGAATCCTGTTTTTTGTTTTTTTTTGTTTTTTTTTGTTATATTCTAAGAATTTCCTATTATGTATTTTGGTAAACACTAATACCGCCACTACTGTGTAAGTCATGACGTCAGGACTGTACGACCCTCAGCTGGCACCAGGCCACCTGAGAAGATTTAGAAAGTTTTTGTTGCTCTTAGTTAAGCTCACATTTTAAGATGAATATAGCATAAATTGTACATGCATCTGTGAATGTTTTTATGCATATTATTTTTTTTTTGACAATTAGTTTAGAGCAGGTATTGTTAGAAGGTAGTCACAGGGTTCCTCCATGTTCTTATCTGCTAACGGGAATCCTGTGAATGGAAGAGCTGCATGTTAAAGGGAATTTTTACTTCTATTTGTGCAGGCCTCTGCCAGCAACCTGCATTAAAGAACAACCAGCACATCCTGTGGTTGGACTCCCTTCTTCAACTGAACACAGATCAGAAAACATCAAGGTTAACCAACTGCATAAGACTAGGTAATCAGTAAAGAACATTAATGGCATACACCGGTGCGGTTACCACTTCTGTGTTGCATTGGTTTGTTGTTACTCTTAGAACCAACTGAGTTACAGAAACAAGTTCCTGCTAAGAACTTGTTAGCAGGAACTAACAAGTTCCTGCTAACAACAGGAACTTGTTAGCAGGTTCCTGTTAACAAGGAACCTTGTTAACAGGTTCCTTGTTAACAAGGAACCTGTTAACAAGGTTAACAGGTTCCTTGTTAACAGGAACCTGTTAACAAGGAACAGGTTCCTGTTCCTTGTTAACAGGAACAGGAACCTGTTCCTGTTCCTGTCTTTGTCTTTGTCTTAGACAAAGACAAAGACAAAGTCTTTGTCTTTGTCTTTGTCAAAGACAAAGACAAAGACTTTGTCTTTGTCTTTGTCTAAGACAAAGACAAAGTAGGACACTTTTATTACTTCTGTTGGCAAATCTACAACATATAAATGTTGTATTTCCATCCTGCCTTCACATGCCAACCTGTCACAATGGCACCAGTGGGACGAGTCCCTCAGAATATTCGGCTACTTCAATTTCCCAATAGCCCCTCATTTACTGTCACTCAGAGCCTCCCATTTCAGCCTAATTTAGCAATTATGGTTGGCTTGCATGTTGGTAAGCAGTTTTTTTTCATCAAAGTCTTATTGTGATGCAGTTTTTGTTACAGATGGGCTTTGCCTCATAAATTAAGAGTCGTTATCATGATTAACAAAGTTGTCATGTGGTTGCACATGCGTTTACCTTCACATCCACATTAAATATGTTTTTATTATGCTTCTAAAGGTAATATTGCAGGGTTTTGGTATTAAATTGAACCTCATTATGAGAACATAGTGTCCTCTGCCCACTTTGGCTAATGCCTCCTGTTATGATGCTATCATTAGCAGCTATGCTGCAGTTTTAGCTGTCGTTCCATCCCAGGAGCTTTAGATTGTCCCTTACAGCTGCCTGTGGCCGTCTTCAACCTGCTTTCTTTTGTGCTTGGGGTTTGAATCATTACGGCGCTGCTCTGTTACCCTCCTTAAAAAAAACCCCCACTTGCACCACAGAGCCTGAGGACAAGTCAGGGAGTCAGGAAAAGACAGCTTTCAGTCGCTGCACTAACTTGAAATTCAGGTTTGTTTTTCAGACCTTAAAGCTACCAGAAGTGTTCCAGATATCGCAGAGCCAGTTGTTTTAGATTCTTACCAATGGTTCGGATAACTACAAAGCAAATGCTCCTTTGTAGCTCCTTGAATTCTTTGTTGGTGAAGTTTTTGTCTTAATTTTTGAACTTATGTTTGTCATTTTTGAAAAAGCACGTGAAGTGTAGAAAAATCACAGTCCTAAGTTCATCTTTGCAACTTGGCGCTTTATTCAGGTTTGGTATTGTGAAAACACTGAAGACATATCACACACACACACACACACACACGCACACACACACACACACACGTAACTGTTCTAGCTCTTCTGAAATCCCCTGAGGGAGTTTGAAATTATTATTTGGCGAGTGAATGATCTGCGAATCTTCCTGGCACGTGGACATATCTCACTTCACTGTGTGTGAAAGTATGGTTGTCTTGTCAGAGAGGACTACAACACCAGAATGAATCGCCATTAGCAAATAAGAAGCTCTGAGTCAGTGTGCTATTTCTGTGTTGCAGGTTCAGAACAGAACAGTCATTAATGTGTGCACTTGTGGTGTGAAATAAGACAAACACAACATAGCTACTGTTTGCAGCTAGATCGATGCATAACACAGTGCTTATAAACGTATACTGACATGTCTCTTCCTCCTGCTACACTGAAATAATTAAAATATTGCTCCAATGCATGCATGAGCGCATGTGTGTATGCTTGGCCAAGGCCATCTGGGACAGATTCTTTCCCATTTTGATTTCCCCCTTAAATGTCTACCAAGATTGTTTTTAATGGTAAAATACGTGCAGCATTTCTCTCTTACAGCTGAAATGAGATGTTTGCACCAAATAAAGAGACAAATCCACCGCAGTTTGAAGTTAAATTCAACCAAACGTCTCTGGTTTTAGGTCAATTAGAATTAGCAGGATGATTTCTATTTGCTAAATGCCACAATATTGGCAGAAAGACTGTGTCAGAAATGTAATATGTTTTAAATCTGATACATTTTGGTCTTTCTCTTACCAATCCCTTGGTCCATACTTAGTGCTTCTTCTTAGTGGAAGGAAGTTTTAGGAGAAAAATCTTGGTGGTATTGTTTGAGAACATGATGTCAATTTTGGACATTTGCATACAAAACCTATGCTAACTTCTTGTTTTTCTTTTTTTCCCCCACATGAATAATTATGGCAAAATATTTATAAAGTTCGGACAGAAATCACGACTATTAGTTTTTTGCATCTGTACTGATTTGTAGATTCTCAAAACTAAGAAACGTGTACACAAGACAATAAACTCATTCTACCTTAACTTATTATTTACAATATTTTAAAGTCTTACTTAATGAAACTACCTAATGTAGCTTAATTATGTTTGCAAGTATTTTCTTTTGCAGCTACAAAATGTGGGAGGTCAAAGTTCAGCTTTGTGCCTGTTGAAAAACTGTTCATTCCTCATACCTTTATAAAGATTCAATAAATACCAAGTGACTTGCTTTCAGCTAACAAACAAATATTTTATCATTTTAACAAAGGAATACATGTTCATCCAGTTGTATTGTTATTGCATAAACACATTGTAATATTAAGGATGCCTCACATCCTCTTCAGCCAGGAGACCTTAATGAGGGGAAATGTTCGGCATTATATAACATGAAAAATATTAGGAGAATTATGTAAACACAGAGAAAATGTGCACCTTTGCTTCAGGGTAGAAACATCCGTAAAACAGATCAAAAAGGGCACAAGAGAACAATAATGAAAAATTAAATCTTCTGAGATATTTTACATAACAAAGTAGTAGATTTTGAACAAGTTTATTACTGACAAAGGTCATAGAAATTCAGAGTTTTAGATAAATGTGTAAAAGAGGAATGGTATTTGAAAACACAAAAGTGGGATTATTTCTGAATAATTTATTAGAAATAGTTAATTATCTATTATGTCAAAGAGGAAGACTCAGAAAACTTTCCACTTCGCGAATTAACAGATGAAAGCCCACTCACTGCTTACATAATATAAATTCAGGTGTTATTATTACAGTCAGGTCCCATGTGTAATCATCTTAATGCTCCTTAACAAAAGAAGTATGCCTGTAAAACAGGGATATTTTAAGCTTTTTTTCTTTCTATTAAAATATTCTTATTTTCTTACCTAGTGGATAATTCTCTTGGTGTTGTCATAAAGAGAAATCCAGATTAGCTGGACCTTAGACCAAAGTGAACCTCTGCTGTCCTAAAACAACTCAATTCTTATATTCATTATAGTGGTTCATCCACTGCTTTATGAACATTTGAACATTTTCAATTTCTATATGTGACTATGGAGAGCCAGATGATAATTTATAGTGAAATTAAGGAGGAAGTAATGAGAAGTACAACTATTTAGAATAGAACATATTTCCAAGTGCCTAAAAGTATCACAAAGTTGTGTAAAAAGACACAATATTTGGCTAAATAGTAAATTAATGCCATTTTGTGTATTTCAGTCTTAATCAGGCAGTAACTCTGATTTTAAACACTTGTTCTGCTGTCAGTAGGCTTTTTTCACACAGGTAGTGGCTCTCTACGTATTACATCCCCCAGCGATGGCAACTAAGCTGCTTTGTCAGTATGATTGGTGAGTATTCAGAAATTCACAGCTGTTCCTTTTTAAAAAAAAAATGTACAGGTGACAAATCTAATGACCTTTTGTTTAGTTACTGAAACTTTTGGAGACTGCCTGCTTTTCTGAACAAGCAACAGGTGCAGCACAGGCGACCTTGTGCTGGAGTCCCATTTGGATGCAGTTAGAGTAAATACTCATCCTTCACATGCTGCAGAGTTTACCCCAAACTTTCTTTTAGCACCACACACTTTTTTGCGTGTCATTTTCAGTGTTCTTGAACATCTATAACCAATGACAGCTCATTCTCCACCTGTAATCTTTCCGGGGCCTGCAAACATGTTTTGGATGCAGTTTAAAAGAGAATTGGCTGATCAGAATGTCAGTCAGAATTTATGAGACCATTCAGTTTAAGGGTGATGGGTTTTAATGAAGCACACACAACCTTATCTACTGTCTGCAGACAAGAATATCTAAACAAAATCACTGTAAGATTTTGGACAGAAACCTTCTAATCAAGCTCCTTTTACAGCTTTGTATTATCAATTACCAATGTATTATTACATTTTTTAATTGAATCAATTTGATTTGTTTTAAATAATTTTTAACATAAGATTGACTTATTCATTAATGTGTCTATTGGTTATCATTTCCGTACTCTGGGTCCTCTTTAAATACTTTCAGCGCTCACCACAGCTTTTGTCAGTCCCAAACTGTTGTAAAAATAAGAGTTGCTTTAAGATGGTGGAAGTTCACTTTGTTATTGACTATTTTGAATGAAGACACCAAGAGTGAGAACTACTGAAGACAAGATGTTGACTGCATATATTGTTTCATGTGCACCACTTTAAAATTTCTAAATTATTCTTTATATTAAGTGTATTGGATTAGCTGTAAATGTGTGTTTTTCTATGTTTTGTAGCTTTACCTAAGGTGATAAAATGTAGAAAAAGGCACATTCTAGACAACGGTGTAAGAAAAAAAAGCCTGATTACTTTGCAGATTTGTTTTTCTTTTACCATATTAATAATGTTTTATAATATATATTTTAAATGTAGCCAGCATTGCTGCTTAAGGTCTTAAACAGTGACTCAACTTTTATCAGAATTAAAAATCAACCAAAGGAAGTTGGTCTAAAAATTCAGGTGCTATTTTAATTAACATTCTTTATTGGTGACTTTAATTTGCCTATTAAACACATTTTTTGCTGTTAATTGAAATAACTCTGTGAGTCCTCCGCAGCTACCATGTTTTCACAGCATGTCAGAGCTGCAGTAGGTAACTTTCATAAACAGGATGTTGTTGACATATTGTTTAAACTGTCACCATGTTACTAAGAAACAGATAATCTGCAAATGGTGGAGAGATAGTGGAGAAACGACTCCCCGGGATGGGAAATGTTGGTCTGTCATCATCAGTGACCATGCTTACCAGTTTGTGCATTCACATCAGGCTCTGCTGGGGGAGGAAGTTGTGTAGTATCAGAGAGCAAGGGTGAATGTGTGAGAGTGTGAGCTGCGCATACACAAGTATGATTGACGGTGTTCCTGGCTCTGACACAGTTGTGCATTTCTGCTCATATTATACAGTCACAACACAATGACATTTTTAACACATATGTAAAAAAAACATATTTTTTAATGGAGGTTACTGACTGCAGCTTTAACATCCCTATGGTTACTGATATAGTTCACAGTCATACAGAACTGCCTGAGGGGAAAAAAACAATCTCTATTTTCTTTTTCATATGTGAAGTTCTAATTTCACTCAGCCTGGCTACAGCATGTACAGAACAAAATCTGATTCATTCACTGTGTAATTACTGTTTTCGATCCCAAGTACAGAAAGTAAATTCATTCACAGTGTTACTCAGCTGAGCTTGTTCCGTCTGATATCACAATGACTGCATTGTAGCTGTTCAGAGGATGTTTGCAGATGCAGTACAAAAGATTAAATGGATGGAGAATATTAGTATGTGAAAGAAAACGCTTGTTTTGACTTTTGCGTGAATACAGTGTCAAAAATTTAGACGACATCATTCTTTGTCGTCACATGCTTGTTTGCGCACGAGCAGGAAATCTTCTGGCGGATTTAAGAAATCTGGAGCTACGGGACTGTTTACAGCCTATTCTGGGAAGCATTTATCATTAGCAGACTCAAACAAATTACGCTGTTGTTTGAGCTCAAAGACTATTTCACAAACCAGATTTAATCTGCTGCAAAGGTGTTGCTGTTGGCAACTGAGTTATCAACTGTACTCACCTGATGTTGTAGCTCTCACATTTTCATGTAGGTGGAAGTCACTAAGGTTATCAACTCTGTTGCAACTCCTTGACTCAGCACTTTGCATTCTGGGAGATGTAAATATGGACCAAGTGCACCACTCTACAGTCTTGTTTTTATTGTTGAGTGCAGGAAATTAGACCAAAATGATAAATGTCACTGACTTTATTTCTCATCATTTATTGATTTTTTTTTTTTTTAATTATTACTTTAGATCGAGCCAATATGAGCTGCTTGTTGTGATCTTTTAGGTTTTCTCCTGGTGTCATGACAGGTTCTAGTTAAGTCCTTTCTTGATTCTATACTTCACATATAAAATAAAACATAATTTGAAAATGATTTGATGATCAAAAATATTAAAAAAAACACAAACATAAGAAATCTTTAAGGCAGTTAACACTTTTTCAGGGCTTTTAAACAATACAAGTAAACTGCCAAAGTCCTAACAAGCCATACTGTTAGTTATGATAAACAAAATTCACGAATGGACAATTCAGGATGCGTAACTATCTGAGCACCAAAATAACATGCCAGTTTTATGCTGTTTTGCTAAACTGAGACGGTTTGCAATGGTAGAGATGAGAAACATTGATATTTTCAATGTAAAGGTAAGAAATTGTCCTACAAGCATCTGTATTGTCTGCAGACTTTTATGAGGAAGTAATAAAGTTGATGCTCCAATTTTTATTAGACCTTGAAAGTTAAAGCAATTTGGATGGATGCAACAAGCTTAGTCAGCTAACTCTGCTGTTGGGCAATCAAAGCAAAACACTAAAAGAAGCTTATGAGCCAAGACTTATTCAATAAATACAAATGAAAAAGAACAATAATAGGAAGTTAAAGTCATTCATTTATATGACCTCTGTTTGGTTTGAGAATCTAAACCTGTAAACTTTTGGAATCGCGTTGTACCCAAGCTTTTGAAAAAAATAAAATAAAATAAAAAAAATAAAAAATATTTAGTGATTTTCAGTTTTGGAAAATATTTAGTATGGATTTAGGAAGTACTCCATATCATGCAGTCGCTACTGGCTTCTTTTCAGACATTTTGGAGTTATGATGTTTGCCAAGTGTTATTGCTGTAGCCTCTTTGCACACAGCATTGATTTGATTCCTCATCTGATTGAAACACGCTGGACCTCATTTGGTGGAGCTCCTCATGCAGCGAACTGAAAAGACCCCGACGCAGGACAAACAAAGAGCTTGTTTATGCCGTTCTGAAAGACAACACAATGAGTCTCAAATCATGGTTTTGCACCAAGGAGTTCTCTCACAGTGCTTCACCACAGACATCGTCAATAACTCTAGCGAAGGCATTGATTTGTAATGCCTTTACTGCTCTGATAGGGCGCAATTACAAATACAGTTATTAGATTGAGACTATGCACTCTTCAATAAGGGGTAATGACTGTGTATGTAGAGGCATTGCAGCTCATTTTTTGGCTTGATTGAGCACTTTCTGCAGCTGGTTAAATCCAAATGTTGTAAAAAATAACTTTGAAGCACTTTGTTTGATCTCCTTTTTGCAGAAGCTTAGGGCCAAGAAGGAATATTTGAAGCACTATGAAGTAAAATTGACTGAAATTCAGTCTACAGCTTAACCTCAACTTACATGTATCAGTAAAAGGTAAAAAAAAAAGGATATCAACGTAATAAAAAACTATTTATGATATTTTTATATTGCTACAAACAGCTTTCTGCATATACATGGTTACAGCTTGTTAATTGTAAACATCCAGCTTGTGGCTTAACCTTTTACTGAGGGTGTTAGTGACTGTCTATTGGAAAAATGTCAAGTCTCCCTGGGATTTTCAAAACAACTACATGCTAGTAACATAAAATATTTTGAATTGATCTTATGTACTCAATTTGAAAAAAGTGACTTACAGTTTTTATTAGCTAAGTCATGATCGAAAATAAACAAAACAGTCACAAATCTAACTTTTTTGTTTATTTCATCTATGCAACAGTTACAAAAGTCATCAATTTGACTTTTCTATCTGATTTAGAGATATTTTTTTGGTCACTCTAATCACTCTAATTGATATGCATGTGCAAATTTGCTATTCGTTGTATAAAATCAATAAAATCAATCAATTC
Source organism: Poecilia mexicana (assembly GCF_051168715.1). Classification (NCBI taxonomy): domain Eukaryota; kingdom Metazoa; phylum Chordata; class Actinopteri; order Cyprinodontiformes; family Poeciliidae; genus Poecilia; species Poecilia mexicana. The sequence goes on from NW_028263388.1 coordinate 21,524,489, forward strand.
AGGTATCTGGACATGCCAATGCCATTTTCTACACTGTAGAAGGATGTTTCTAACAGTTTTTCAATGCCTTCTTTTACTCTTTACCTTAGAGGCCGGAGTGTAACTCCCTGCAGGAATCAAGAACTGGGTGTAAAATAAACAAATGGAGAATTAATGTTTGAATGTTCCAGTCAGAGTTATTCAGAATCCCATAATGGTAAACATCATTTTCTATTTTTCTCATCTCTACCTTTGCAAATCTTTCAAACATTCATCTAAATGTGCTATGAAATGGTCACTTTAGTAGTAGGAATCATATAGAGAAAATATGTGAAAATATTTTGAACACTCTTCGATCCATGTAATTTATCAGTATGGAATGACTGATTCATTCGATTCTCTTTACGGATACAACTTCACTATCCAGCATAATCAGATCTGGCTGCCACAGTGTGTGTGTAAAAAACAGAAAATTAAACAACTCCTTCTGTTTGTGTTTCACGTGTTTCTTTTAGACATTATGCCAGATTTTTATGGCAATTAATCAAATGCAACTTTTCTGTCAAATTTAAGAGCTGTATGTGACTGAACGAATTTTTTACAACTTAAATATTTATGTTTACCTTTATGGTTCTTTCTTTTTTCTACAGGTCTAACGAGAGAATAAGTTCTTGCTCTCTAGCAAATGAGTCAGACTCGACAGTTTTTAGATTCACACTTCAGAACTGAAAAATACAGCACAGCTTGCAACCTACAGCTTGTGCTTCACTTCCTTCAGACTGTTCTGGTATTGTTGGCTGACTGGATGTGATTTGTGAATATGCTTTTGTGTGTGTGGGTACACACAGGGACTTCTTGGCAGTAGGTTCTGCCTATATAAATGCTGGTGTGAATGCCCAAAATCTTCTGTGTCTCAGGGGTTGAAAGCAAACAAAATTTTTGAAACTGTTTTTACATTGAAAGGTTTTTCTTTTACTCATGGAAAATATTGTGCTTTCAAGTCTTACACTAACATTTGTTTAGATTTTTGTGACTAGAGAATGTTTACCAGTCTACTTTTTTTTTCTTTTACAAATTCTAGTTTTTAGGGAGAAAGTCCAGTTCAGGGCTAAAATCTCTGTCTAGTAAAATATATTATTCTTGCAACAACTGTATTGACTTTGTCTGACTACGCATAAATTTGCATCAATTCGATAAATTCAAATCAAAACCAAAAACACTAGTAGAATCATTTTTGCATTTTTATAGTCAGACAAACTTAAAATACCTTATAGGAAAAAATTGGAGGCATGATTCTGGACCATAAAACTACATTGTGTTGGAACAAAGATGCCCAATTTTACTGTTACATTTTCAATGTGAAGGTAAAGGATTAGCAGATGCGTGGAGTTCTTCAAGGTTCTGTACCGATTTATAATAAAAGATGTAGCAGTGCTGATAACTGGAAACAAAACACAGAAGGTTAACCCCCAAAGTCTCTTTACTTTCATCACATCTGAATGCAAACCAAAAATGCTTTTTATAAACCTTTTCTTTTTTGCCATTGAGTACTAAGATTGTTGCTGTTTCTTGCTTTCCATCTGTCGGTTTCTTGCATAGGTCACATAAGCCTAACAATGAAGCCGGTCACAGTTCAGATACATTATTAATTTTATAATAAAATCTATACAGGAAAACCTTGACAATCCTTGGCATGCTCAGTAAATATGAGTAGAAAACTGAAACATTTATTCATTTCCAGTGCAGTAGTAAAATCTGACAGAGAAAAAAAAAACTCTTTGATGTATGTACATTTTCTTAGAAAAGAGCCATAGCAAAAAGCAAACCATTCTTAATAATTGAAGCAGATGTCTTAAATGATTAACCTGCTAAAAAAACAAACAGATATACAATTAAATTTTCTGACAGTAACCAGATTTAAATTTAAATCTTCTAGTAGTTCAAAGAGTCCATCATGTTACGTGCTCTAAAGTCTAGTAGCCTTGTTGATTGTGGAATGTGAATGTAGCTGTTGCACATTCTAGTCGTCGTTGATTGAAGCAGCCCATTTCTTAAAGAACAAATAGAAAAGTAGAGAAGAATCACCAGCGTTTCTGGCATTTCCGTTTGTTTCTCCTTGTTTTGTTTTCAAAGAAGGGAGAGACATCCCAGTGACTCTCTCACCATTTTTGCAGTGTTTTCTTGTTCGTCACACTGCAGATCTGACACGTCTCGTTTCTCAATTGTGTGCTTTTAATACTGCTAAGGTAAAAACGAAGGAGGAGGGAGAACCAACTCCAGCCTCCCCTTTGTCTCCAGAGGAAGTGCATTCTCTGCTGAGCTTCCTTGGTCAAGTGTGAGAGAGAAAGAGAGCATTTCCCTGCAGTTGTTTAACACTGTGTGTGTGCCACAGTGCCTCCAAAGAAAACTTTAAGCCACCACTGCTCCCCTTTGGTATTTCATATGTACTATAGACACCTCAAAACTCTGAGATAATGCTTAACATTGCATGCCAGAAACACAGAAGGGATAGGAAAGTCGCTGTTACTAACAGGATGTTGGTACAGCGTTCTACCCACAGATGGATGCCAGCATATCCTTTACTGTCTTAACTGTGTGAAAAGAACTACTCCTTTTTACTGTTCTATTTCTTTGTTCTTTTCTCTTACTGCACAGCAAAGCCTAATGGGGTAATTATTAAATCATAAAAGTCTAATGTCATGTAATTGCAAGCATGACAAAAACATTTTAAACTAACCTAATAGCCATCTGTCACTCCGACATACTCTCCAACTGTCAATTTTTGTATAAAGCTGCTTTTCTGGTAATTGTGGGGGATGTGAATATAAACCTGCAGGTGCCTAAAAGCTCTGTGTTGCTGTTTGGAGAGGCTCCAGGCCATTTAGTAATGTCATATTCTTCTGCCCTCTGGGACAGTGCAGATAAAAATGTGAATGATGAAACTCTAGCGGCAGCATATTTCTAACAGATTTTTACAAAAAGGAAAAGTAAATTGTTTCTTGTTTGAGCAGGCCTATTTAAGCTTTGCGTTATCTGAGATTTTCTCAAGTGAATTAAGAGAAGCATGTCTTCTTAAACAAAATCTGTTTCTGATAACTTCTTCTTAACAAATTCATTAAAACATCCTTTCAGATTCACTCCTTTCAATGAGGATTCGTTTTAACCTCCAATCCTTCTTTTCTTGTGCTAACAAGACTCAATAAGATGCACTCAGGAACTTGTGGAATTTATTTATCTGGATGTTTTGATGAATAATTATTGTACAGTAAATCTTTGAAAACTCATCAGGGTAAGATAGTGTTGCAGCGACAGTAAAACCAAAGTGTGATTTCTTTATACGTAAAGTATCATCAGTTGACAACATAGAGGGCACCACAAGTAATATCAAAAACAGTATTCCGTATTTGCATGTCCAATCAATGGGAGTGGGTCTCCAGCACTGATAAGAACTATTGTTGAAACTGCCTAGCTAGCACACAACGTTAAATCAATGTTGAATTATAGTTAGAATCGTTGATTTTTGGTTGAAGTCGACAAATGATGGTGGATCAACCATCAAACAACCATCCAATCAAACCGTTGAAACTGTGTCATTGAATCAACGTTGTTTGGTGGTTGAAATCTGATGTCTGAAATGCCGAAGTCTGATTAATGGTTGATTTTTGGTTGAAGACGACAAATGATGGTGGATCAACCATCAAACAACCATCCACCTCTAGCCAAGTAACCAGTGTTGAAACTGTGTCATTGAATCAATGTTGTTTTGTGGTTGAAATCTGCCTGCATGTGTATTTCCCTTTTGCCACACACCTGAATTGTATCTCTGGGTGACTATATGGGTCCCATATGGGTTTGTCCGCGGGTTCCACGATGGCCCCACATGGGTTTTCCCATGTAGGGCCAGAGCCCACATGGGCCCTGCATGGGCCCTATATGGTGGTGGCCCACATGAGTTTGTCCATTTAGGGCCCGTGTAGCGCCCATGTGGGCTGTGGCCCCACATGGGGCCACATCGTGGAACCCGCAGACAAACCCATATGGGACCCATATATCAGCCCTCCTTTCCCCCACATGGGTCCCACCTAGGCATGCTGGCTGGGAGGCCTGTCACTGTTGAGCGCTTGGAGACAGGGACAATAGTGGTGGTCTTTAAGCTGGAAAAGACAGGTGCCAGTAACAGTGAGGTGTTGAAGATGTCTCAGATAGTTCATGTGAACAGTCCCTCAGAACCCGCCCTGGGATATTGTTGGGGCCAGCAGACTTACAGGGGTTGATTTCCTGGAGGGACATCCTCACGTCTGCTGTGGTCACACAGAGAGACAGGCATGTCACCGGAGGTGGTGCTGAGGGAGGTGTTAAGATGCTCAAAGTGGGAATAAAGCTTAAGTGCTAATGGCAGTGAGGGGATTAGGCTAGCCCTAACCCTAGGGTCGCTTCTCGGCGTGCTGATGCCTCACCTGTCCTGAACGCAGCGTCCCTAGCTTTCAGCAGAGCTCTCACCTCAGCATTCAGCAGGGTTTATGGTTCGGGTAGCAGGTTTCTGTCTTGGTGGCGGTGACATCATCAGCACAATTGGAGATGAAGCGTATTCCTCCAGGTCCACCTCTCCCTCATAAGTAGCCACCTATCAGAAGATCTGCCAATCTGTGTGCTGAAAACAGTCCTGGAGTACAAAGGCTCTGGGCCACACAGTGACTGTCTTCTTCGTTGGTCTAATCCATCTCATCAGCAGACGATATGCTGGCACCAGCAGGATGGAAATGTGGTTGGAGAGGCCTCGATGGGGGCGAGGAAGAGCTCTGTACGCACCGTGAATGTTGGTGTACACACAGTCCAGAGTGTAAGAAGGATGACATGCCTGTAAAAACTGGGCAGAGTGTCCGTCAGTTTCACGTGGTTAAAGTCCCCCAGCTCACGTAAAATGGCTCCGGGTGGTTCATCTGCATTGAGCTAACGGTGTCATACAGCTCCTTTGATGCTTCGTTGCCGTTAGCACCCGGGGGAATGTAAACAATGGTGACGAACACCGCAGTAAACTCCTGAGACAGATAGGATGGCTGACAGCTGTTAACCAGTCCACAGTTCGCACACCAATCTGCATTCACTTACATACATTGTCCTGCTCCTTCTGACATACATTGTTTTTTTCTGACTGTTGTCCGCTTAGAATAACTGAATGCTGTTGATCTGGAAGGCTCAACGGCATGTTGCTGTTAAGTCAGGTTTATGTTAGGCAAAGAATGGCACAGTCCATCTCTGCAGCATCTCTCACCCTCAGATGTAACAAATCCACTATCTTATCCAGTGAGCGGACATTAGCCAGAAAGAGAGTCAGAATTGTTGGCTTCCTAGGCACCAGTTGGGTAATGTAACATACTCGCCCGTTTCCCCTTTATCTGTTTTCGGGCACAAACTTTTCTTTTGACCTTTGGTCCTGGCACCCTGCTGTGCCAGTCCATTGTCCTCAAGAGCCGCTGTCTCCCAAGTGTGGATTTCAGCTTGGTGATATTTTACCAGCTGAACTGTCTCCAATGGCCATCAGCTTAACCAAGCTGCATTCAGCCGTAAAGTTTGTTTTTATTCAAACTTCAGCAGTTTTCTAGTTGTTCTTCTGAGGTAGTGACATCAATTTGTGACATCACACAATTTGATGTCACAAAGAGTGATGCACAAAAAGCTGCACTCTTGAATTCTACCGTCATAACCATTGCAGAACCTGGAGAGCAAGTAGAAGGATTTTATCCCAACGAGATTGAAAACGATTTGTCAAGACGGATCAACAATGAGTCAGAACAGTAAGACGTGGTCTTCTGATTTCGAGAAAGAAAAAACAAAACAGATCTTAGCAAGAGACAGACAGAAGCTCCACGACATCTTGGAAGAAGTCGGCAGGATGTCCATTGAGACACCATCGCTAATTAAAGCAAATGAGGAGCTAAAAATTCAAGTTAAGAACTTGGAACAAGCAGCACTTAAAAAAGACAAGCTGGTTCGGGAGAAAGATGAAGAATTTAAAAAGCTGATTAACATAAACAAAACTTTTGAAGAGGATAACGTCACATTGGAGCAGATAAACACTGCCGTGGAGAAAAAAAACACCGACTATGACAAGGAAATCGTCACCCTGAAGCAGAAATTCAGGGCTCTGGAGCAAGAGAACATCAACCTGAAGCTGAAAACCAACACTCTGGAGGAGAAAAACACCGTTTATGTCAAGGAAAACTCCGACCTGAGGCAGGAAAGCAAGGTTCTGGAAAAGAAAAACACTGTCTTGGAGAAAACAAACACCACCCTGGAACAGAAAAACACCGCCCTGGAGGAGAAAAACTCTTTCTACGAGCAGGTAAACTTGGTCTTGGAGGGGGAAAACACAGTTTATGTTGAGAAAGTCTCCGACCTGAGGCAGAAAAGGAAGGTTCTGGATAAGAAAAACACTGTTTTGGAGAAAATAAACACTGCCCTGGAGGCAAAAAACACTGCCCTGGAGGAGGAAAACATCACCCTGGAGGAGGAAAACACCACCCTGGAGGAGAAAAACTCTCTCTTCGAACAGGTAAACTGCCTCTTGAAGGAGGAAAACACCAACTTGGAGCTTGACGTGGAACAGCTGAAAAAAAGGCTGAGGGAACTAAAGGAACAGCAAAACCAGCACCCATCTGAAAAAGAAACCCACAAAGACAGCCAGTCGGTTTCAGACCAGCCACAGAAGAACCCACAGCTATTCAGACGTGTGATCAGAGGCTGCTACAATACATTTCTGAAAATGTACCAAACAGGCACTCTAAGGTATTGGGTTGAAGGATGTTAAAGAAGTGAACCTCCAGGGGTTCAAAGCGAGTCCTGTCCAACCTCTGTGACTTCGTAGCGAGTCCTGTTGGTCTCCGGGCTGACCTCTAGGGTTCACAGCGAGTCCTGTTGGTCTCCGGGCTGACCTCTAGGGTTCACAGCGAGTCCTGTTGGTCTCCGGGCTGACCTCTAGGGTTCATAGCAAGTCCTGTCGGTCTCCCAGCCTGCTTCCGTGGCTTGGTAGCAAGTCGTGTTGTTCTCTGGGCTGACCTATAGCATGTCCTGATGGTCTCTGGGCTGACCTATAGGGCTTCATACCGAGTCCTGTTGGTCTAAAGGCTGACGTCCAGGGCTTCATAGCGAGTCCTGTTGGTCTCCTGTTCTGCTTCCGTGGCTTGGTAGCGAGTCCTGTTGGTCTCCCGGCCTGCTTCCGTGGCTTGATAGCGAGTCCTGTTGGTCTCTGGGCTGACCTCCAGGGCTTCATAGCGAGTCCTGTTGGTCTCCAGGCTGACCTCCAGGGCTTCATAGCGAGTCCTGTTGGTCTCCAGGCTGACCTCCAGGGCTTCATAATGAGTCCTGTTGGTCTCCCAGCCTGCTTCCGTGGCTTGGTAGCGAGTCCTGTTGGTCTCCCGGCCTGCTTCCGTGGCTTGATAGCGAGTCCTGTTGGTCTCTGGGCTGACCTCCAGGGCTTCATAGCAAGTCCTGTTGGTCTCCAGGCTGACCTCCAGGGCTTCATAATGAGTCCTGTTGGTCTCCCAGCCTGCTTCCGTGGCTTGATAGCGAGTCGTGTTGGTCTCTGGGCTGACCTCTAGGGTTCACAGCGAGTCCTGTTGGTCTCCTGGCTGACCTCCAGGGCTTCGTAGTCAGTCCTGTTGCTCTCTGGGCTGACTTCCAGGGCTTTCATAGCAAGTCCTGTCATTCTCCCGACCTTTTCCAGGGCTTCATGGTGAGTCCTGTTGGTCTCCTGTCCTGTTAAAAGAGCTGGGACCAAGTCACTGTTTTGCAAGTTCAAGTCAAGTCTCAAGTCTTTGTCCTCAAGTTTGAGTCAAGTCTCAAGTCAAGACGGTCAAGTCAAGTCTCAAGTCAAGACAGACAAATGTCGAGTCAATTCTCAAGTCGAGAGCTTGGAATTTCAAGTCATTGAGTTGTTTTTTGTTTTTTTTTAACAATGTCCCAATTATGCTAATGTAAATAATTGACCATGTGTTCTTAAAATCAAAGACACTGATGCACTCATTGCAAATATAGCCCAGTAGTTTTGAATTTGGATGTGCTAAAATAAATATCTGTCAGTCCAAGTGGGGTCAAATTTACAGCTAACTTCACATCTCAGTATTGGTAAAAACATGTTGCGTGAATCAAACTTGGCAGAATCACTAACCAAGACACAAAATAATGTGGCGTATTACCATCCAGAAACACTCAGAACTACCCCACAGCGTTACGTGGGGTAGTTTACTTTGTACAAAGTAAAAAAGATGATTTTTTTTTTACTTTTACAGCAATTTCTGAAGGATAGCAAAGTTACTAGGTTTTGATTTGTTTTCTAGCAAAATTATGCCATGTGGAAATTATATCACTTGGAGATGGTATTTTAATGACCATCATGCCGCCATTTGAAGAGTTATAACTGAAAAATTAGTAGACTTGTGGCTCTGCAACACTAACAAGAAACCCTCCAGTAAATAAATACTTAAAGCAAAAGACATGTAACATGTTTTTTTTACTTTCACTGCTCAATAAGTAGAAATACATTGACAATAAAAATCAGACTGCAGTTCATCATTTCATTACTTTGGCTGAATCATGATAAACTGCCACCTTAGCAAAACTGCTACATTGCTTTAACCCTTGTGTGTGCGAGGACTGAGGCAAACGTAGAGGACTGTGGAAAATGATACAAGTTTTACGTGTGTGGGATCGGTTGGACCCCGTTTCGACATACAAGGGTTAATAGACTTAGCTCCTTTTTCTGTCGAAAAGGAGGAACAATTATATATGTGGTAAAAGGGGGCAATTAATTTTCACTTATAGCCAGGTTAGTTTAAAGTTTTCCAGTTAAACAGAATGATTGATACATTTTGCATTACTCAGGCTGTATCTTTATTTGATATTTACATTTGTTTGATAGTCTGAAACTTTAGATTTGACTCAAAAGTAAAAGCAGAAGAAATCTCTGAAGGGGAAAATACATTTTTAGACCACAGATTTTAGTACATTTGGTGTATTTTTAAGAACTTCTGTAAAAGTAAGAATCAGCAGTGTGTTCCAGACTGACATTAAAAGCTGGTTGGGGTTCTCTGTTATTTTTGTTTATTATCCCTTTCTTCTGTTTTTCTTTTTTGTGGTCAGCCAAGGAGGTCAGACATTGTATTTTTCCCTCTTATAGAAATGTTTTTCTTCCTTTACGAGATAGAAGTATTTTGCTTGTTATGTTGGACACAGAGATCCTGAAGCTTAGTGCTTCCTTGTGTTTGTTTTTTCTTGTCTCTGGTTATTTTTCCTGATTTATATAATTTTTCACTGACAAAAAAAAAACAAAACAAAAAAACATTTTTAATCGGGTTTTACTGAGTTTCGCTTTTTCCCATGCTTAACTTTCAGTTAAATACATGTTCTTTTATCTTCATGCTGTAATGGTAGCCAGAAATACTGACTAACCATGAATAAAATCTCTTTATACCACATTAATATGAGATACACTCACTCTGCTCAGGTGATCCCCATTCCACTCATTGTGGAATCTTTTTTTTTTGTTTTTTGTCAAAAAAGTGGAATGATGATGATAAATTTGTAAACTCAATAAGGCGGGTAAATATTTTTTATAGGAACTTTATTGTCACTCACATTTTCTCCTCATGTTTTTTCTCCTTAAATGTTGTTGTATATAGAAAAAAGCTGGAGTGTCTGCATAATTCATGTAATAAAATGCACGATTGAATTAATTACACCCACCTATGCAGACAAGAAAATCTTTCATTGCTAATTGAAAATTCCTTTATAAATATGTATTTTCTAAAAACATATGATATTTTAAAGATTGTATCTGTTTGTGTGAATATATGTGCTCTACTTGCAAACATTTTGCCTTGTACAGACTGCTGAAACCTTTAAAATGTTTCTAATTAACATAAGCAACAAAAAAAACTGCACCTTATACCTTTCTGGAAAACAAATCTTGATTGCAATCCTATAGTGCGTTTGGAAAGATAGCTCATGAATCAGTGCTGTTATTAAAACCAGTTCTTGTGTGTCTGGTTGGTTATTCTGTGATACCACAAACAATTACAATATAACACAAAACAAGTACATTACAAAAGTCAAGGCCCTTCATTACTTTTACTTACATGTGTAGAGATGACAAAATGGTTGCCTGTGGCAACACCAGACTCCTGCTCTCATTGATCACATTTCCTAAAACAGTCATGAGATAAATTTTCACATTCTATAATCCGACTGGTGTTTTTTTTTTTTTTTTTTCATCCTGTTTCTCTGGCAACTCATCTTGGCTCTTTCAGAACAACATCTGTATTCTGCTGTAATCCCAAACCACAAATCCCTCAAGATGCCTGCTGCAGCTACAGGCCCACCGTGATGAGGCTGCGGTCCACGAGGTCCATTATTTTTCAGTTAATTTAGAGCTCTGAATCATATCTTGGAGTGTGATTAATGCGGAGCATGCATAAAGACTGCAGTGTGTATGAGACTCATCTTAATCTGTTCTGCTTTGCATATGTGTGTACCTCAGCCAAAGTTCTTCTTCAAGGAAATACTGATCTACAATTCAATGCAGAAGCATGTTTTCCACTTCTCCCTGTTTCAAAATTACCTGCTGTGACTGAAAGGATGTTGATAATCCAAGTTGAATTTACAACGTCTCAGTACGTTACAGATCCCCTTCACTGTGAAACTGAAATTGCTAACGAGGTACAACATGCTTTTTAAAATGTATAGATATGGAAGGAGCTGTAGGCATTGACCCAGTTCATTTGGTTGAGTTCGGTTCAATTCAAAAACAGGAATTAAATGTTGCTGTAATTCATGTTATCCAAGTATCTCTGTGGAAGCTGTTGTGCACTCAAAAAAATGAACTTAGGGGGTTATTAGATTAATAAAAGAATATCATGTACTTTTAACACAATAATTTCATGTTTTAAACAAAAACGTGATAAAATCATGTTGAACAAACAAGAAATTCATCAACTTAACGTTTATGAAATTGAATCATGTTGAGATAACACGATTCATTATAGTCAGACTGATCTTGTGCTGGAGGCGACGAGCGAGATCACGGCAGATCCCGCGAGATCATGGGAAATCACACGAGGCCCTGCGAGATGATTGTTTTTCGTGCCAGGAAAACGCCAGCTGCAGTTTAGAGAATACTAAATTTTCCTGGCAGGATTGTGCACATATCAGTGTTGCTATGTACACTGAAAGAAATAACTCTTTGGATTAACATAAAAAAAAATCATGGAAAGATTTTCCACCTGATTACTTTGCTTTATTTCAGCACTATGTAATTCTGTTACTTCAATTTAAAGCAAATGTGTTGGCTCAACTTAACTTTTGTGGTTGATTCAACTTATTTACTTTAGTTGGACCCAATGTAATTTAATAGAACCAGACCAACTAATTTTCAATGTTTTGGACCAAATAATTGACTTTACTTGATTAAGATGAATGCAAATGTAGTTGAAACCAACTTATTTAACAGTGATACCTTCACACTATGTAATTTATGTTCTCATGTCAGTGGCTAACATGTGTTAACATCACATGAAGTGATGGTTAGCTGGTAATTAATCAGCGTTTTTTCTAACATTTATTGCCTGCTTGCTCCATGCTTGTGTCAAAGCACAACTGAATTGAAGTGGTTATTGCATTTATAAAAAATAACATGTTTAACAGAATTATTTTATATTTCAAAGGCAAATATGACAAAATCACGTCAAATAAACATAAAATTCAACAACCTAGCGTTAATAAAATGTATTCAAGTTGAGACAACGTGATTCAATGTAGTCAGACTAATCTCCCGCCGAAGAGGGTCTAGCGAGACCCGGAGATCACGCGAGACACTGGCGAGATTACGGAAGATCACGCGAGATGCTAGCGAAATTATGGAAGATCACGCGAGATGCTAGCGAAATTACGGAAGATCACGCGAGATGCTAGCGAGATCACGCGAGATCTTGTGTCTGGGAAAACTTCAAACTGTTCTTTCAAGAGAAGCGGGAAGATTCCTGATTTGGATCTGCTTAATTTGAAAAAGGTAAGATTCAGTCTATTTTCATCCGTCTAAATCAAAATAAAAATCGAAATAAAAAGATGCAAATTAATATCATCAGACTTTTAAAAAAAAAACATTTTTTTCTATGTTCGGTCACGTTTCTATGTAATTGATGTACTCAAATCATGCTAACATCACATGAAGCAGTGTAAGGGTCACAAAGCTGCTGTCAAGACAAAAAACGGACCCCATAAATGTCACAGTTTTGCTCCTCCTCAGGTTGTTAAAACTCCCTGGAAAAAAGTTGGACTGATGTAAATTCAGCATCTGGTGCCATACAAACTCTGAAGTCTGAGGTTTAGTGGATTTTAAACACTGGGGCCAAACATAAGTCTATTTAAATGTTTTTTTATTATTATTATTATTTAATTTCAGTACTGTTATTATGTAGGTAAATGCAGAGTGGACATTGGATGCACACACTTGTGGCTTTCTATCGTAACACAGATTCTTAATTTATTAATAATAAAAAGTATTAAATTTGAGTCAGAGGAACCTTTTTTTCTAACAGCATTGTTTCATATGCAGACAAAAATATTAAGTAACTTTACCTAAGATGTTAGTACTGATCTATTTGGAAATAACTACCACACATAGTCATGACATTTCCTCCATCCAGGAAATAAGACAGGTTCTTCATGTATAAGATGTTTGGTTTGTGTACAGTGTCAGGGCTTTGTACTTGCACATAAATTGGACTGGTTTAGAATGACAGTCTGTGTGGTAGATCCTCAGACTGTCATTTCAATTGAGGAGAACAGGCCATGGAATATGGGGCCTATTTGGGATTCATCCCTTCTCTTCATGTTTTTCCATATGAGACAATATACCGTATTTTCCGCACCACAAGGTGCACCGGATTATAAGACGATTTTTGTGAAAATGTAGAAAATATGGTACCTTTTCTAAATGGGAAATCTTACCACTGGACTCACAATTAACACAGACAGGTCTTTGATGGACCTTAGCTGTTGTTGAGTCAGCCAAATAAGTGTAAAGTTATTTTTTTATTTAATGAGATGTGAAATCTCTCCCCCGCAATACCCCACCCATGTTCCCATCATCAAGGTGCACAAATGGCCGAGACCGTCTGTGGAATCTTCGTTATTCGACCGGAGAGTGCAGAGCCTGGCGATGCCATTGAGGATGTTGGGATTCTCCTGGACGGGGTGGAAGTGATGAACAACTTGGGCAATCTATCTTTACATGTTTTTCCAAAGACCGCAGTCGAAAACTAAATTTTAACTGTTACAGTTCGCAAAGTTGAGCGAATTTACTGACACTTTTTATGTTGTTAAGAATTTGATCTATGCTAAACACAGCCCAGTTTTTTTCTGGAAAAACAAAACTGACCTTTTGTTGTTTATTTCAACTTTCAACTCAGCTGTTTTTTGTGCTGTGTAAAAAGAAAATGGATAACAATTTTGAAAATACAGTTCATGTTGTACTTTTTCTCATTGTTGAGTGTTCTTTCTTCTTTCAGTGTGGTCTTAAAACACTTCATTTAATAGCACTTAAGAAAATGTCTTTGATTTAACATAATTCAATCATGGAAAGATTTTCCACACGATTATATAGCTTTCTTTCAGCATGAAGCATGTTTGTTCAGCTAACTTAATTTTCATGAGTTGGATCAACTTAATTAAGTAGTGTGAAGTTATCAGTGTAAAATTAGTTAGGCTGGCTCTATTAAATTACATTGGGTCCAACTAAAGTAAATAAGTTGAATCAACCACAAAAATTAAGTTGAACCAACACATTTGCTTTAAATTGGAATAACCTTAATAAATTAAGTTGAACCAACACATTTGCTTTAAATTGGAATAACCTTAATAAATTAAGTTGAACCAACACATTTCCTTTAAATCGGAGTAACAAAATTACATAGTGCTGAAATAAAGCAAAGTAATCAGGTGGAAAATCTTTCCATGATTTTTTTATGTTAATCCAAAGAGTTATTTTTTTCAGTGTGTTGAGGATGAAGGATCTCTGATCAGTCATCTTGTAAAGAATCTAAAGAAGCTTCTGCATGAAAACTATGGCAACCTCATGCTTGCTCACTACATGCTAGCAGCTCAATTTCCTGTCAGCAGAGGCAACATGCCACAGGAACATGGACACCATGAGTTGTTGGCAAGCACTTCTAATTTTCTTATGCTGCTTCTTTTTTTTTTAAATCTCTGTCAGTCCGTGTAATTTGGAAGCTGAACAGAGAGACGTTGGAGTTGGGGATATAATCCTTGCCCATTAAGATGAATGGAAAAGATGTTTTGAACTTGCTCCTTCTCTCTGTTCTTTATTTCAGCTCCACATCTACGAAGCACTGCTTTTCAACTCCTCTAGGATATTAGGTCATAGTTCAGATATTATATACATTTCTGAGATGATAATCAGCTTCTTCCAGTTGTACAACCCCTGGCAAAAAGTATGGAATCACCAGTCTTGGATGAGCACTCATTCAGACATTTCATGCTGTAAAACAAACTCAGATCAAAAACATGATACAATATTAAGGTCGTTCCAAAGTGCAACTTGTTGGCTTTCAGGAACACTCAAAGAAATGAAGAGAAAATATTGTGGAAGTCAGTGAATGATACTTTTATTGACCAAGCACAGGGAAATAAATATGGAATCACTCAATTCTGAGGAAAAAAGTGTGGAATCACTCAAATTGGAGGTAGAAAAAAAAGGACACACCCAGTCTATTTCCTTTCCCTAAATGGACACCTGCCCCAGATTAGATGTGCCCGTTAGTGTGCAGTTCAAAACACCTGCAGTCATGACACCTTGGAGGGCTGCTGGACGAAGTGGAGTGGTGAGAACCATGGCTCCAACAAGAGAAATGTCCCTTGAAACAAAAGAGAGGATTGTGAAACTTCTTGAAGAAGGTAACCCGTCACGCATGGTTGCTAAAGATGTGGGCTGTTCACAGTCAGCTGTATCCAAGATATGGACCAAATACAAACAGCATGGAATGGTTGTTAAAGCCAAGCGTACTGGTAGACCAAGAAAGACATCAAAGCGTCAAGACAAACAACTTAAGGCCATTTGTCTTGAAAACCGAAAAAGTACAACTAAACAGATGAAGCATAAATGGGAGGAAGTTGGAGTCAATGTATGTGACCGAACCGTAAGAAATCGCCTAAAGGAGATGGGATTTCAATACAGGAAAGCTAAACGAAAACCAGCATTGACACCCAAACATAAAAGAACGAGACTCCAATGGGCTAAGGAGAGGCAATCATGGACTGTGGATGACTGGATGAAAGTTGTCTTCAGTGATGAGTCAAGAATCTGCATTGGACAAGGTGATGATGCTGGAACTTTTGTTTGGTGCCGTTCCAGTGAGATTTATGAAGAGGCCTGCCTGAAGAAAACAACCAAATTTCCACAGTCCTTGATGATATGGGGCTGCATGTCAGGCAAAGGCACTGGGGAGATGACTGTGGTTAATTCTTCTATCAATGCACAAGTTTACATTGACATTTTGGACAGTTTTCTCATCCCTTCAATTGAACAGATGTTTGGTGATGATGAAATAATTTTCCAAGATGACAATGCATCGTGCCATCGGGCAAAAACAGTGAAGGCATTCCTTGAAGAAAGACACATTCAGTCGATGTCATGGCCTGCAAATAGTCCAGATCTCAACCCAATTGAAAACCTGTGGTGGAGATTGAAAAAAATGGTCCACAAGAAGGGTCCAACCAGCAAAGCTGATCTGGCAACTGCTATCAAAGAGAGTTGGCACCAAATTGATGCAGAATACTGTTTGTCACTCATCAAGTCCATGCCTCAAAGACTGAAAGCTGTTATAAAAGCCAAAGGTGGTGCAACTAAATACTAGTGATGTATTTTGAATGGTCTTTTGTTTATGCGTTTTTCATGATTCCATACTTTTTTCCTCAGAATTGAGTGATTCCATATTTATTTCCCTGTGTTTGGTCAATAAAAGTATCATTCACTGACTTCCACAATATTTTCTCTTCATTTCTTTGAGTGTTCCTGAAAGCCAACAAGTTGCACTTTGGAACGACCTTAATATTGTATCATGTTTTTGATCTGAGTTTGTTTTACAGCATGAAATGTCTGAATGAGTGCTCATCCAAGACTGGTGATTCCATACTTTTTGCCAGGGGTTGTAGAAAGAACACCTTGTTGCCATGCTACACACCTTAAAACGCTCCAAAAGTAAAACCATAACAGCGAAAAGCCTTCAGACTGAACAGCATCCGAAACAGGGGATAATTGTCCAACCTTGCAATACCACAATCAAAAAATAGAAATAAATAAATATGAGGAAAAGTCAGCAAAAAGAAAAAAGAGCTACTTTAGCGTGCTGCCAACATGAGAAGCACAACTTTAGATAATTTTAAATCATTTGTGGTTCACTGACTGATGTAGTAAGGCAACTTACAGAGCATTAGAAAGATTTAACAGAACAGTCATCACTTTTTTCTCCATTCTAACTTAATGGCAGCAGTGGAAACGTGTTAGAAATTTTACTTTAGCTTTTGTTTTCACCTACCTTAGAAACATGTCTGAATTTCTGTACAGTTGAGTTATTTTAGCGGAAATCATTTAGACAAATACATGGTCTTCCATCCTTTTCTTGCTTTCTCTCTTCTTAAGGTATGATCTGCTGCTTCTGATTTTGACTCATTTCTTTCCCAAAGCCTAATAGGTCTGTAATGCTGCATCTTATTTAGCAGCATGACAACATGCAACATGATGACAAAGTTACATTTTATGGCTGTTCATGCATAATTATGAGACCATGAAGTGTCTGTAGGTGAAGATAAGTGTTTCCTGGAAGCTGGATGTTTATATTGTGAAGACAGGGTATAAACATCCAACAGTCCTTTTGGGGTCGAGAAAAGCATGAATATCGTAAAGGAGGCACTACAAAGCAGAGACAGAAACAATAGTTTGTTGTTCCTGTCAAACAGAACAGTTAACATACCATTTGTTTTAAAAAAATGAAGGCTGAAGAAAAGAAATTCATAAGATTTCTTTGATTTCTTTTGACTCTTTGAAATTAAAACTAACCACCAAACTACTGTGGATAACAACCTTTGACTTCTGAATTCTTCTTTTAATTGAAATTTTGAAAAGCTAAAACTTAAGACACCTCAATATGATTGATAATATTCCGTTAGATCCTTGCCAGTTGCATCTCAGTGAAGATATCTCTCACATGGATACATTATAGTTGTATTGCTTTATGCCCATCAATCTTCTTTGATTTATTTTTTTGCATGTGTCGCTGGCTTGAAAACGGTAATTGTTGGATGAGTCCAGAAGATCTTGGCCTGTGTTTGTCCATTGATCCAAACCAGAAGCAGGCCAGGCATTTGGTGCCTGGCCGTTCAGTGGGGATTTAATGATTTAATCCACCAACATGACGTTACAAGTGTACAAGCCACCAACCAATGCTGTACTAGAAATGCACAATAACAAAGCCTGGTAATCCAGTGTTCAGCACTGAAACTAATATCAGTATTGAGTGATGGCATTTCAAGTGTCCTGCTCTGAATGCGTCATTCAGACGTGGTTTGTGATGCGTCCTGAGGGACCACATGGATCCAGATCTCACCAACTGTTGTACAAAAATAAGTATAGAAAGAAGACTGCTAGAAGACTTTCTTATGGAGGTTTCCTTATAACTTTTTTTCTTTTTACATATATGCATCAAATGCAACAGCAGGATGTTTACGAGGCGTACCGAGGGAGGGAGGCGAGGGAGCAAGTGAGAGGGCGCCATTTATTTTATTCAGCACTATGTATTAGCAATTATTCTGCTGGGAATTTCACATATTGAGAGGGAATAGTATTGTTATTATTACAAGAATCCCAATTAAGACAACTCCAAACCTCTACAAAACAGCCACAGCTGTGCCACGTGTGTGAAAATACAGTACGTAACACTCACTCAGTTGTGATTATTTCTCTATAGGCAAAATCCATCCTCCTCTCTTTACACAGGAATAATTCAATGACTCCGGCATAGAGCTGATCTCTTAGTTGCAGTTCCATCAACAAGGCCTTTTCTATGTTCTATAGGAGGCTAAGGCTGCAAGTGCCCTGCAGTGACATGATGTTGCTCTGCTGCCTTGATCAGACAACTCAAGTTGGCAAATCCTGTTACACCAAACACCAAGTCTGTCACTTGCAAATAGCAGGCATTCCCTGCATTATAACTTGCAATGCTCATCAGACGGTAAGCAAGGGGTACCGTTCATAGACACTATTCGGAAAGTTCTAGACAAACAGTTTTACAGGTGGTTTAGATAGGTTGGGTAGCTATGGGGTTGGCTGACCTCTCCTTATAATGTCCAGTTCTTCTGAAAAAGTCTGCCTTGAGAATGGATCTTTAATCTTTCCTGAGACTAAACCATTTCGCTTTCTCCATCAGCCACTGTGGACAAAAAAAAAACCCCATCAAAACAAATTCACAGGAGTTATTGAGGGAACGTTCTGTTGCTGTATAGCTTAATTGACGTAGGCGTGTTCAAAAGATTATGAAGGCCTTGGAAGATTAGATTGCCCACATGAAGACTGAAATCTGTATGGACAAAACGGGGATCATCCAAAGAAATGTACAGGACGAGACGCAGCCAAGAGAACATGACAAGAAAGAGAAGTGTTATAATTTAGGTTGTGTTTATATATGTTAGGGAATCTGGTAGTGTTTAGATCAGTAGAGAAGGCTTTGCTAACAGCTTACCAATGGTACATTCTAATTCTTGGACTCCCATCCGTCCCACACTGGTGCATTCTGTGTGTCCATGACAATTTCCCCCCTTTTTACAGAGCTAATCTTTCACCAACACAGCAATGGAACCAAAACCACCAAGATATTTGCCTAAGCTCCCAGGAAGGGATACAAAAAAGGACTGTGCTGCATGCGAAAGAGTTTCATAGATCTTTTACTGCGGCTTACATAGCGAAGAAATACATATGAGCGTTGAATGAAATAAGGATTCCAAGCATGGACTGTTGTTGGTTGTGCAAAAGTGTCTCCTTTCATAGTTAAAAATGGAGGAACTCTGTGGAGACTTGTTCCGTAGTTTCTGAAGGCTAAACATCCTTAATTAATCTTGCTTAAAATGTTTTTGACCAAGCTGCATAAAACAATTTCACATAGGTAGGATGTGGCTGAACATGGAAGTCAGCTTTTGGTGTCAATTAGATTATAGCTGCAGCAATTTTAAATAGTGCTTCAGTGAATATATTAATCTCATTTTTAGAGCTTTTACTTACTTACCAGGGAGCAGCTGGTGTTTGCTTTTACCTCCATCTGATTTGCAGAAGCTACATCATCATTTGGAGGATGGCAATATTTCTCGAAAACTGCAGATTCATCTGTTGTAATTGTACTCAGACAGCTGGGATTACTCTCATCAAAGAGCATTGCAGAGCCTGGTCCTTGTAGCATTTTCCCCTTTCTGCTCAAGTTTAAATAACAGAGAAGTGACTGTCTGAATCCTCCTAGTTACATGCATTGTGTGTCTTTGCTTCCATTCGAAGGGTCTCATATTGAATTTGATTTTTACTCATCGCCTCTGTTAAAATTGGCTAACCATTAGGTTTAAATTACTTTTGAGTATCATTTTCTAAAAGTCACAATCACAAAGCTAATTTTGGTTTTGTATTCTCAGTTAGACTTCAAAGCAGATAAATTTGAACCTTTGTTTTTAATCAAAGAAATTATGTAGATGATACAACTCTGTTGGTGTTGTTATTTTAGAAACAAAATGGTAAATAGCCTGCACTTCATCAAGTCCAGAGGACTCCACTGTTGCACTGAGGAAGACTTACAGAAGTGCAGCTGCCTTGACCCTGCACCACTAGACCCACCACCACCACCAGCAGCAGATAAAGTGGGTGAAGTGTTTTCCCATGGACACAATGATTCAGACAAACTGACCAACCACAACATACAAGACAAACTCCTACCTTCTGCACATTTGGGTGAAAGAACACAGTAAAAATGCCAGTATTGAATTAACACCCAAAAGTGTCTATATGTGTCCAAATCAGCAGGTGTTAAAGTAACACTTTTGAAAGTGTTAAAAGATTGATAACCAATTTTTTTGTTAAATTAACATTGGTCTATAATACTGAAATGGGTTTAAGAAAAGTTAAACTTTCCATTTCTGTGTATTGTTTTGAACATTTCCCACTGGATTTGATTGATATTGACACTTTGTGGGTCAATTATTTACTTTTTTAACACAACATTATGTTTTGTGATCAACACTACACTGGTGTTACTTTTAATATATTTTAACACCAACACCGTTGTAAATGTTAATGTGACACTGTATTGTTGAATTTAACACCAGCTCACTTGGACACATATAGACACTTTTGGGTGTTAATTCAACACTGGCATTTTTACTGTGAAAGCTTTCACCCAAATGAAAGTGAATGTTCACCCAAATGGGCAGCAGTAAGAGTAGCTGAAGAGTAAACCCTGGATCTGATGTCTCTACAAATCTCTAAACACTTTACACCCAGAGCATCATTGTTTCAGATTACTTTCTAGAGTTTGACACTATAAACTGGAATTGAAACTTCCCAACTAATAAGAGCTAGCATTAATGATAACACTGTTTTTATTTGGATATTCATAGCTAGTAACAAAATCTTGAAAGATCTGTTTTGTGGGCCTGTGAATGAATCAGCTGTTAGGGATGTTAGGGTTTGCAGAAGACTATATACATCATAAAGAATCAGCGATAAAGCTACAGAGTTTGTTTTTTCTTCTTCTGCTTTTACAAACAAAAACTGAACTTCATAAATTTTGGAAAATGAAATGTGGTTTTATGTAAATCAGAACTGCATGTTTGGTCATTTTATTTTCTGAAAACCAATAGGCCAAAGCAGCATTCTGCCATGTCTGTAGTTATCCAGTTGTTGCTTTTAACAAGCCAATATACACAGCCCAGCATCACAGCGATCCTGCTGACTGGTAACTGCAGCATGAAATCATCAGCTACCTCACCTTTGGTGTGTGGAGAGCAAACGGCGAACAAAAACAGCCTATAAAATCAAGGTCACAATGACACACTAAAAGTTTCTTATTTGCAGAGTTTGTGAGGCCAGATGTTCCTGTTAAACAAGAGCAGGACCTTTTTCATTTTATCGGCCATCTAGACAAAATATTGAGTTTGAAAGGTTTAGGGAAGCGTTCTTTTATTTCTTTGCTTTTAGTGAGTACAGATTCATCTCTTCAAATTTCATCTGTGAAATGCATAAAGAAAAAGCCTTGTTCATTTTGTCTCTATAAACTACTGTGCATTTGTGGTACTAACTGCAAAAAGGCATGTCAAACAAAACAAGATTGCTTAGCAGGGCAATACTGTAACGGTTACAGAACAATATGGAATTTGCTTGTTTATTATGTTCCTCAAAGTCACTGTCGTTCATGATATGCAAACCTTACAGACTTCTTTAATTGTAATTCAATAGAAATTTTACTTTGACAATTAATTAAAAAAGCAAGCTGAAAGGATTTGCTCCTTGCAGATTTTTCTGCATTTGATTTATTGTCACACTTCTGTCTTAGATCATTAAAGAAATTTTAATATAAAACAAAGATTACTGAGTAACTGCAATTAATGATGCTATTTCCTAGGTGAAAAAAGGCATCCAAAACAACCTTGTAATCCTTATGTAAGTAGATAACTAGTTCTACATAGAGAGTTTTGGTCCATTTAAAATACTGCCACATCATCTCAATTCAAATGCTGGATTTTTACTAGACCTCTTCAAAATCTTTATTTTGTTTTTTGAATTATTTAGAGGTATTGCTGTGCGGTGTACTGTAGTACAACAAAGGTTGATTTTATTCAGTGACATCTTAATTTCTCTCAGTTTGAAAATGAAAATGATACACACTTGTCTCCTGACAATTTTCAATCTTAAGCTCTCCGCTTTCAAATTCTTACTGGTTTTGTGCAGAACTGAAACAAATAAATCTCACTGTTCTGTACCTTTTAGAAAATAGGTTGAGCCAAACAGTGCAATCTAGACAAAGAAACAAGAGTAAGATTATTAATCTAATTTACAAACTCATCTTTGCAATTAAATGGTTTGCACAGTAAAACACTTCATTGAGTTCAGTGCATAAAGCTACTTTAAAGAGAAGAAACAATACAAAACAAAAAGTAAACCTCTTGATTTGGTTGAACCCAGTGATGCAATCAATGACATCATGAACCTATTCAACCAGGAAGTGCTTGGCCAGCCCCTCCCACTGACCTGCTCTGGATTTAGGATCTGAACAAAAGGACGATGGTGAGTTTATTCAAGGAGACATTAAGAGAAGGACATCTTAAATGAGCTGATGATCACATAATGTTTACTTTAGATCTTTTGATGGATTGTTCTCATGCTTCCGGTGTAATTTTGGTATTCCTGTGAAGGCTAGCATTGCTCCATGTTCCATTTGTTATGGCTAGTGGCGGCTAGTCCCCAACTCTTGCTGTGATATCCCAACTTCCCAGTAAAAAAAATAAAAAATAGATCAACTGAAAGTCCCTCCAAAGTCAAATTTCCCACTTGGAAAGTGAGAGTAGCTCCAACTACCCACAGTTATGACTGGTAAGGCACATTTTGCATTTCAAAATGGCTGCTGCTCCTCGCACCTGTAGTAATAAGATGTGAGAAACATGTTTATTTTACAGGACATATATGTACAAATGTGTGAGTGAAACTCTAAACTGAACAAATTAAAAGTGTTGTTTGCTTTTGGGAAGTTAAGCAATGTCTATGTCTGTTTCTACCAGAACATGATGGTTGCTTTGGATGTGTTTTGCAATTTCAAACGTGTGACAAAAATCAGCAACTGAAGAAATCCAAAAGGGAGTAAACACATCTATGGCACTGTGCATAGGAAGGTTTTTTGCTTTATAGCAGAGGAAGAACCAGATCTCCATTTTATGAGGTTTAAGCACATATATAATTTAAAAATAGGCAACTGCTTTTTCTTTTGAAACTAAATGTTCCTTGTGAGAAAAACAAGAAAATTACCCTTTTACCTCAATCTCACTAATAGGTTTGGCTCTGCATGTACAAAAGCAAAGAAAACTCCAAAGGAAGAGAAGAGATGTGTGTATTTAGGACAGACTGAGAGTCTGGACATTTGTTAGTAAAGGGTAATTTTAGAAAATGCTCCCTCCTTTTATCCTATGAATGATCTGACTGCTATAAGGAGTGCAAAGCTGCAAAATAACTACACCCGTGTGCATTACTACCCAGAGGTAAAAGAGGAAATTAGCTAATTGAAATGTTCAAGGTCGCAGATGAATCACACAGTTGTCGTGATGGCACTTGAACATTTGCAGCATGATAACAGTCAGACATAATTGCCTGGTGCTTGCAAGGAGACAAGAGAAGATGAGGAAAGCCTTGGCTGCAAACTTCAATTCCACTTGTGTGAACTGATAACATCTACAGTAAAAAGAAAGTGAGTTTTGTGTGGTTTAGATAAAGGTTGGACAATACTCAAAATACAGCAGACTTAAGAAGATTTATTGCGACATCTGTGTAACACCAAACCAATTTGTTTGACAGAATTGTTTTCTTCGATACTATGACTCAAAAAGAGATTTAAGATCCTCAGGAAACTACTTAATACCTTCAAATCAGTTAAGTTTAGTTGCTTAAGTTTTCATACTTCTTGAAACTTTTCACAATGTTTTGTTTGTATTGTGTTTGACGTGGTTTGATGCCACCATATAAAATACAGAGCCTCTGCTTGCTTTCCAATACTTCATTAGAAGATAGAGCTCACCTGTGTCATTTAACTTCAGCATAAGTAAAGCTGTTTTTGGTCCCTCAGAGGTTAGAAAACATTTGTGCAAAAAACTACATAATGGCTCATTCTACCGTGAAAATACACATACTTTCACCCGAGGCCTGGATTTCTGCAGCTCCTCCAGAGTTACGAAAGGCACATTGTCTGCTCCTCTTGATATATCCTCTCCTCTGCTTTTAAACAAGTTTGTCTGTTTAAAATCTAACTTTAAAATATAGCTGTAAAGTGACAAAGTGCAAAGGAACTGATAAACACTTTTACAAGCGGCTTTACAGTAAAGCAGAATACATTTTAATTCAAAAGGTGCTCTAATTAACAGTTTGCCTTCACTGGAGATAGCAGCATTTTGTGTATTTAGTGAAATTTGTTTAGTTGCCATGAATACATGCTTCACTGTGTGAATATTGCTGTGGGTGTTATCTATGTTCATGCCCAGGTGGATATCAATTAGGTGAACCAAGCATGTAATTGATTTCCACCCTGTTACCTTTAGCTCTCGTATTTGTGAAATTCAGACACCCTCACTGTAGCGTGTCTTTTTCTTCTGCTGCCTTGTGTCAACGCCTCCACAAATACACGCTCTTTATCACAATAATGGCGGATGAAAAAGATCTGCGTGATTCATTTAGGGCACATGAGCCCTGCGCTCATTGTGATTTCATTAATCTGAGCTGCAGAGAGTGTAAGATGGACACCAGGTCATTACCAAATCACTATTCCAGCCATTACAATAAAATCAGATACATGAGAGCAAATTACATTTTTGTCCAGTCTAAGCGACTGCCTGATCTGAAGCCGCTGCTGCCTGACCCACCATTCCTGTCACGTAACACGTAAAGGTTGTGTGCTCCTCTTGCTCTCGGCAATTTCAATAATTCACCGAGATCAGAACGTGCGATTGGTCCTGCGACCCGTGTCCGTGCGGTCCGCCTCACTGTATGCGCTGCCAAGATAAGAGCATCAAAGACAAGAGACACCTCAGGGAGGGCTGGAGTGGTGGAGCAGCGAGGGGCGGCGTTGAATCCCGGGGTCAACCACCTGACCTGGGAATGACGGCTCACGCAAAGAATATCGGAGACTCGCCCGATAAAGTCCTGGAGTTTGATGCTGTGAGGCGAAATTTTCAGATTTTCTTCTCCTAGCCAGCCGTTTTAAAAAAAGACAAGGTCTGATTGTAGATTTACAAATCTGTAAAACTAAAGAAAACTCTTTTCTCATGTAAGTAAGAACTTCAGTCTATTTTCTTGGGATTTTTACTGTGGATATGCTGTGTATTTGGGGACCTTGTCGCCTGCACGTGTATTCGAGTCTGTCTGAGTAGTTTTCTGTTTAGAGAAAACCACTTTCTTTGCAAAATAGCCCAAGCTCAGTCAGATTGATCAGAGAGGATCTGTAAGAAAAAAACATTTAGTTTCACCAAAGATTCTAAGATATTTTAGCTGTCGCTTCAGAATGTACTCAGGGTCACTGTTTCGTGGAAAAGTAAAACTTCCAACCTAGACTCAAATCTTCTGCAACCTCTAACAGATTTTCCTTTGGATTTCACTGCATTCAGTTTTACCTTTCTTGCCATCAACTCTGACCAGCTTACCTGAAGAAAAACCTTCCCACAGCATGGTGCTATCGCCACATTTCAAAGAAGGCACAATGTTTTAAGGGGTGGTAGTTTTTAACTACGTATGAAACTGACTTGCATGATTTCTCTACATTGATACAGTTTTATTTGCTTTGTCTATACGTGCGCAGGAGGGCACACACGAGGAAAGGAGATAAGCGAGGGAAGGGAAAAAACTTCAGTGATTTTGTGATTACTTTTTCAGGGGCTTGAACTCTGTTGAGCCTGTACGCATCGCATGGAGTGGCGATAAGCTATGAAGACACAAAAGCAATTCTCCTTACTTAATAGATCTTATTGATTTCCAAAACAGCCTAAATGTTTAGTTTTAGTCCCATCTGACCAGAGCACCTTCTGTTTTTTACATGATTTTTGTGTCCTCCACACTTCCTCTCTCTATCCTCTGTTAATATCTGTCCTGTCAACAGATTCTCCCAACTCACCTGTGGATCTAATCAGTTCCTCCATCCTGTCTGATACATGAAATTCTTGCCTAGCTTGCCAATAGACATGAACCTTTAAGAGTTTATTTTATTTTATTTTTTTATCTCACTGGAGGTAGTTTGCCTTGCTGAAACATGTGTTTGAATGATGCTTTATCAGAAGTTTAAAGCTTGAGGTGTTGAATGTATCCTAAGTTTAAATTTCACTAACGTATAACCCCACTCTGAACATCCCTGCAACTTTATCCCCTGTGTATTTTTATACATGGGGAAAATTGGTAGTTGCCCAGGGCAACAATAGAAGAGGGTTACTGAAGGGCCTATTTTAAAAATGTATTCATCTGTCATTTGAACAAGTTTCTATTGCTTTTTTTTTTTTTACATGTGCAGGCACTCTTTATTTTTTTTCTTAGAAAAAAAGACCAGGCCCAGTATTCTGTCAATCCCTGACCTCTTATTGCGTGAGCAGTAATGTACTCTGTGTCTAAGTGCCAACTTTCGCTGCGTAACACCAGAAAAAAAAAAACATTCGTAACAGGCGTTGGTGGCAGTAACAGAGATTTTTCAAGAACCTCATTAATGCTAGAACTACCACTAAAAAACTACGAGTAATCAAATAAAACTGTAAATTTGAAGTCTTATTCTGGGAGAGATGGAGGTAGGAGTTGAGTGGTTTGCCAGTTCGAGCTCCCAGCTCCGTCCAGCTCAGTTGTTGTGTCCTTGGGCAACTCGGTTCATCTGCCTTGCCTGCTGGTGGTGGTCAGAGGGCATGAGGGCGCCGGTGCATGGCAGCCTCGCTTCCGTCACACTGCCCCAGGACAGCTGTGGCCAAATTGTGGTATCTTACCATCACCAGCGTGTGATTCTGTGCGTGAATGGTTGAAAGACAGAATGTAGTTTCACGTGCATTTGGGGTCTTCTGGACTTGATAAAGCGCTACACAAGTACAGTCCATTTACCATTTACCAAATGATAAAACATGAAACACTTGAATGGATATAAATACTTTTGCAAAAGACTGCATATGTGAGCTGGGAAAGAAGAGCGATCGAATCAGAGGCTGCATCAAAGCATCAGAGACATATCCAACCGTTTCAGAGCTGTGATTATTTTCACCAGCAATGTAGCTTCACAACTGAGTCTGTGACATAAATGTCAGCAGCTGCTTTATTTGGATCACATTATGTGAAATTAGGCAAACACTGCTTGTCCGTTTTGTGCACCAGCTGTCTTCTCAGCTTTTCTCTTTGATGATATTTTAGCCCATGTTCTTTTCCTTTGTAATGAAAAACATATGAATGTTTGATGGAATTTCCGATGCCGAGCCAAGGCAGCTCGTGTTGTTTTGCAGCTCGATTTGCTGTTGTGATATTTGTTGAATGCTGATAAATATATATATTTTATCAGACAGTGTTTGCTGGGACTGACTGTGCTATCTGGAAAATTTAATTTGACCCTAAAGGACACGCAGCTGTCTCGGCAGTTTTAAAAAGGGGGGAAAGGGTGTGTTTTTACACTGATAGCCATGATAGGGGAAACCATGTCCAGGGTGAAGAGATTCTAGTTTAGATGACAGGAGAAATCATCATCTGTACATGCACAGCGATAACATGGAGTCCCAGCAGAAAGATAAGTGCGAATATGCTCACTTGGATCTCATTCATGAAGGCAGTGGCCTACTGAGAGAGGAAATAAATTTTGACTTGGAGATGGAGTGATGCATGCACGCTCCTTCCATCCTCCCCCGCCAGCCTCCTTAATATTCTGTCAACATAAACCATAAAGGGGTTACTCATGGAAATAAAGAGGCAGAAAGGGAGGTAATTTCACACGCAGCCTGCAGGTCCAATGATTTGTTTGCAGCCCTTCTGGGTTCTCACATAGTCTGAATGTGGCGTTGCTCGATGCTTCAAGGTTATCATTGAAGTGCTGTTTTTATCCACACATTCCTGGGGAAAAAAATAAAAGCACAGAGCCTTGGTAACTAAAAGTGGTGTCTGTCTCTGTTTCTTACGCCGCACTCACATTTCTGTATGTGCATTTCCCCCCGGTTTGAATACACATATAAGCACCAGCTAACAAACAACAAAAAAAGATGTCCTCATGATTAAAACAGGATGTTAGTCTTTCACAACATGCTGCAGATTACAACCCAGGCAGTGTGTGTTTAGCCTCAACACCGGGTTAACCAAATCTTTGTTGCGCTCTCACTCGTCTCAAGGTGAACATTATCGTCTGCGGTGAGTCAGGATTTCAGACGAAAGTACTGATGTTTTTCTCATGTCACAGACACACCGGTTGGTTGCCTGCATGTTGCTGCTACGAGAGATGATTCCCAGGATTAGGGGATCAGAAAAAAGACCCTTCTAATTTAGATGCCGGTAAGTCGTGAAGACAAGCATGCCTTCCCCTTTAAGCAGAAGCAGGTCTACTTGACATGCCAACTTTGAATTCCTATGTGTGAAGTCACTGCTGGAGGTTGTTTATTCATTTCTGTTAGGAAAAAAAACACATCAGTGACAGTTCTTTGAGGATAATCCACCAGAAGAAAGTTTGAAGTGAAGGTCCCACGGTCCTAATGCATTGTAAAAGCGAAAAATTCCAGCAGCATATTGAAATAAGGATTGAACATGTCAATGCTTATATCAGCAAATATAGTTCTAAAGGGACTTTTGGCATGAAAGTCACACCATATATTTATGACAACACAAGCCAGCCACACATACAAAGAAAAGACAACAAATTGTTCCACATGGTATATGATTAAACTGAATAAAAAACCAGGAATATTTATTAAACATATGGGAGAAAGAAGTTGCCCTGTGATAGACTAGCGACCTGTTTAAGTTGTGCCTGAACTTTTGCCCATTTGGGTTACCAATCAATTTATTCACACTTTGTAAACACAAGCAGGCATAAAAACTGTGAGTGGATGAGGAAGAAAGTGGTAAAAATCAAGAAAGTCATAAAAAAAAAGTTTGAACTACTCCAGTAAGAAACAAACTCCAACCCCTGTGGTGTTTCTTTAAATGTGTGAAATGGTTTCCTGCCCTGAAAACGGGGGTCAGGGAGGTTGGTACTCAAACTGAATTCCAAATTTTAAATCAAAAATTCACCGGACAGTTTTATACTGAATATTTCAAACACAATATGATTTATGAAAACTTTATTCCATCTGTAGCACACACCTTTAGTTATTACTGATCATGCCCAAAATCTCTGTGTAAAGATGAACTTTACACAGACTTCTGAAGGTTTAGGATGGACCTTCAGAGACACATGAACCCGATTACAAAATCAGCCTTCTTTCGCATGAAGAACATTTCTAGGACTAAATGATAAATGTGCCAACAAAATCTTTAGAAACCCATCCATGCAGGTGTGCTACAGATGGAATAAATTGATTACTGGAACATTACCTTCACAGGTCTACTTAGAAAGTCACCAACAACAGGTAAACATGAAAACCTCACAATATAATCAGGCCATATGCACTTTCTGGAAAACGCAAGGCTGTAGGATAAGAATTTATTTTTCTTAGTTTCTGGCATTTTTCTTTATTTGCTGATTGGAATGCATGTGGAAAATGTGTGTATTTGGTTATGTTTAGGTAATATGGGGTAAACATAGTATGTTTAGGTACTATGGGGAGTGGAAGGGGACAAGGAGAGAAGAAACATTACTGCATTAACCTCCACTGCTGATTCCTATCAGTGGAAGTTATTATATTGGCTGATTTTAAAAGGTTTCTTCATATCACGTTTGGAATTTATGCAGGAAGGTGCAATATTATGTGTTTTTGTTGGGGGATTATGTGTTGTGTTGTGTTGTTATTGTCGTGTATGTGTATTTAGTGCTTGTAGTGTGTTTGTTGTGTGTTTAATTACACGCTACAAGCAGCTTTGTTTAGTGCACAATATCCAAAACATATTTCCTCTATGGGGACAATACAATAAGAACAATCGCTGGGCGGTCTCTTGAAAATAATGATAAAAAAAAAAATAAAAATAGAGCGGTGGTCCAAGAATCTTAGGTTTGTTGTAGAACATCTGGACAAACCAACGGGGAAATAAATATACTCGGCCAGAGGTCCCAAAAATTGATGAGCTCTCTGGATGTCATTGCATGGACTATGTTTGGAAGAGAAATTACATTACAAATCAACCGAAACGGGAAATAGTGATGTTTTGAAGTGGGAACATCATGGTGTGTGGAGCTGTTTTTATTTCTAGTGAATGTAATCAGAGGAGCAAATTTAACTGAATGATGACTAAAGGAATTTACTGGGAAATGAAGGTGAATTTTTATGTAAGACAATATCCTAAACACACAGTGAAGAAAACATTAAGGATTAGGGAGAATAAAGTAAGGTGGTTAGAATGGCCCAATCAATCACCTGCTCTGAATCCAATTGAAAACTAAAGTACTAATCAGAGTTTATAGAAGAGGCCTCTGGAAGAAGTAATCACCATCATGAGTGACTTTTATTTCTCTTTATTACACACATCCTTACTTATTGACTGAGATGTGATGATTTTTTTGTATGTGTGGAATCTCGGGGCGGATAATAGCATCTGGTAAGAACTTCACGTCGATGGCCCCATTAGAAATATATTTAGTGGGAAAATGTCTGACAAGTTCAATACTTATTTTCCTGCTGTATTTATGCTTGTGGTTCCCAGAGACATCAGAGAGACTGACTGATTTGAGATGTTCTGCTGTTCAAATTTGCATCTTCTTTTTTAAAACCTCGCCCAGCTGGACAATTCCCAGCGATTCCAGACTCTTCGGATACAGAGCGCTGAGCAAATTAGCTTGCTGCCTGTCATTCCACCTATCAGAGAGAAACAGAGGAAGGTAGGTGGGCCATGTGTCAGTAATGCTGAATGTGACAGTTTGACAGCTGAAGTGCTATTATCATGCTGTGAATTTCTTTCCCATCTGTGCCAGCATCCAATAGATTCCCTTCATAATGTTTTTCTTGCCATAACCATCATGTAGTATGCTTTGACTATATTGCATCATTTGGAAGAGAATACCATCTTTTCTCTTAGTTAATGAGCTCGGTTGTCTCGTCATCAAGGCTTATCGATAGTATCTTGCAAAAATACCTTTTCTACTTTTCCATATTTTGTTACACTACAAACAAAAACTTGTGTTTTGGGCACTTTATGAGCTTACGCAACCTAAGGTGAAACATTTTGAAATAACAGCCAAATGTCTGCTGCTTTTTAATAATCTTTACAAATAAAAATCTGAGAAGTGTGGCATGCCTTTTATCCGGCCCTCTGAGGTTGAACCACATTTTAGAAATAATGTTTTGATCTAATCTGCTCCAGCATCCTTCTGCCTGTATGGTCAGTGTTGTTAAACTTCTGGGACGTAAACCTAAAGCTAACAGATTAGCTTTGGAGCTACTTAGCTTGTGGCTGAATTAAAGTGTGACAAAAAATAAAGGGTGTTTTAATCAATACAAGGAAATAGAAAACAAGGAATAACTAAGGCAAAACAGAAACGGCTAATAATCAAAAAAAGAAACCCAGGAAAACTCTAAAAAATCAAAACAACACCAGACCAGATTGAAGTAAAGGGGGTTTAATACGAAAGCCTTCCCAAATCGGGGTCCTTCCTGATGGACATCCATGTTCTGCCTGTGTATCTGTAGGTTCTCTCGGTGTATGAAACCATGACTGTAAATCTAAATTGTGTGTGTGTGGATGGTTGTTTCTCCTGTGTGTCTCTGATGGACTGGTGATCTGTCCAGGGTGTACTTTGCCTCCTGCCCAATGGCTGCTGGAGATATGCACCAGCACCGTTTTGCTCTGCAGAGGAAGCACAGGCTAATTGATCTCAGGTGTGTTTGTGCAGTAACACCACTTTGTAGTCAATGAAATAATCAATATTTTATTGACTTCACACACTTGTTTTCATCAGTGAAGGCTCACTTGTTCCCTTTTTTTTATCCAAATATTCTCAGAATTTGACACAATGTGGCCGGCACCTGCCTCCAGTTTAAATTGGTCTGACCTTTGTAAGCCAAAGAGGAGTAAACAGAAAAGGCAATTCCTTAAAAGATATGGCTTGTTGAATAAAACTTTCCTATACTTAGCACATTCATCTTGAATGGGGTCCATTCAAAGGAGAACGTTACATATTTAATCACATGGAAACTAAAGAGAATCAAATCCGCTCCTGATTAAATATAATGACTTATCCTATTATTTTGTAACAGTAGACGGTCATATACATGAAATGGATGAGAAACAAATCATGACCTCACTTTATTATTCAGTGATCATTAAATACTCGGTGCCACTGCTTGTAAAATATTTATAATATTCACAGGAGGTAAATTTTTCAAGTAATTCCAGTTTTGTTGTTTTCTGTCTGATTGAGTGGAACTCTAAAACTAATGAAAAAGGTCAGAAGAGTAATCTTCCAATAGGAAATAATTCCTTGCTGATTTGAAAATGACTATGTCTTCTTAGTAACATAGAGCTGGCCCAGAATTATTCATACATCTGTCAGATATAGGTCTGATTTAAACAAATAAATAAAATCAGCTTTGGAGCATTCTTGTAGTTCTGGGTACATGAAAATAGGAGTTAAATTAGTTTATTTTTTTGTAAATTACATCTGTAAGTTTAATTTTTGGCATATATTTCAAATGTATCCATCATTTTTCATACATGGCACTACTTTTACAAAGCTTTGACTCAGACAAGCCCGTTTTAGGCACCAGAAATGTATAACAAGTTGAGTAATGGTGTGGCATTTATTTTTTTAAAAAGTGCCATAAACTAAACACCAGTTCCCTTAGTGGGATGTTAAAGGTCGCCATTGAACAAAAAAATTCAACTTGAATTACTTGAATGAGGAGAGATAAAATAAGGGACATAACTTTCGTTTCCAGAGGGTTAACAAGATTAAGTGGTGAGTTCAGAAAGTGGACGGGCGTATTCTATTATAATAAATCATTTTGCATACAGTTCAAGTTCAGTTAAACCTCCTTTGTAAAAATACCCTAACATGATCCTTCTTCTAAAATGGCTTTATGGAAATCAAATTGAATTTGATTAAATTAATTTTAAGGCTGAATTAAACTGTGTTTACCATGACGAACTCCCCGAAGCACCACAAATTAGGCTTTCACATTGAATTATTCTCATAATTGCGTTATTCTTCCCCATCCACTGTTTGAATATTTCTTTAGTGAACCATGTTTAATGTGCACTTTCCAATGTACTGTAACTGCAGAGTGACTCATATGTTGCACGGCTCTCAGTGTTTG
This sequence comes from Poecilia mexicana, assembly GCF_051168715.1. Classification (NCBI taxonomy): domain Eukaryota; kingdom Metazoa; phylum Chordata; class Actinopteri; order Cyprinodontiformes; family Poeciliidae; genus Poecilia; species Poecilia mexicana. Next base: position 21,557,723 of record NW_028263388.1, read on the forward strand.
TGTTCGCTTTATGTCAAATTTGTGCCTATCAAGGAAAGTTGAGTATCACAGCATGTACAGTCACGAATAGCAGCGTTGAATTCAACTCACTAGACTCCCAGACCTTATATTATAAAGCTGAGTCAGTCAGCAAAGCGTGGATATATAATTTGTCTTACAAAACATCTTTAAATAAAAATGTAAGGCCACTGGCATTTTAGCTATTTCTGCAAGATTCTGCCATCTGAAGAAAGACGTACAGAGAGTTTGTGCAAGAATACATTCTGCATAAGCAAATCTGTGAGAAGATGAAATCACCTGAACTGAGTAGAAAAGTCATGAAGATAAAAATAAGAATAAGGGATTGATATTTTGTAAAACAGTTTTTTTGCTTATTGTCATGGGTTCTTTTGTCTGACAGATGATCAGCATAATGTTACAGGCTAGTCTTACTCTATAGCCCTTGTGGCTGGTGCATGTAAAGCTGGTTTCCTCTTTTAAGTGCTGCTATTTGTGATTATGCAACATTTGCCCAATAAATAAAGATTAAGAAGAACAAACATTCATTTTAACTTAATGAATAGATACTTATTTAAACCGTGCATCCACAAGTAAAAACACATCCTACTTAATTTAAACAAATGTGTGATTAATCAAGTTAAGAAGAGAACCCATGTAAATATGTCTCATGTTGATATCTCTGATTCTCCACAGATAATCTCAAAACAATATATCCTGGGTGCAGACTCAAAGCAGCCATATTACAGCTTCTTCCTTTCTGTTTAAGGAATGCATTCTGGATCCTGTTCAAGGCTTTCATGGCGAGTCTGGACCTCAGAGAAAATATTTTGTCAGCTGCACATCCATAATGTAACTCGTTCATTCCTCCAAACTGCAAAAGGTGGAGGCCTTTGGACCACAATGAACTAATGTCATGTTAAAGGATCCAGTTGATATTTTTAGCTTTGTGGTGTGGTGCAGTATTTTGTCAGAAGTAGCCTTAAAATGTTGAGTATGCTGTGATCATAAAAGGAAAGAGACGAGCAGCAACAATATTCAGGTGGGTTTTGGTGTTTGAACGATGCTGAACTGGTACTAAATGCCCCAAACGGAGCCAAAACCCATCGTCCACATCATTACACCACCACCACCAGCTTGAACTGCTGACACAATTCAGGATGGAGAAGTGGTTTCATGATGTTTGCACCAATTTTTAATCCTGACACTCACCAGACCAGATGCTTTTAAATGTGTTTTTGCCCAGGTCTGAATAATACCTTTCAATTCCCGTTTTCTCATGTGGAGCGGCATTCCTCTGCTGCTACAGCCTGCTAGCTTCAATGTATGATATTTTTGACTTGGAAAAATAATATTGTGCATACCTTGTTAGACATTAGAGAGTATCTGCAATTATATTGTTAAGCAGTCTTACTCTGCTTTGACTTCTGACATCAACAACACTTTTTTGCCAGCATGACTGCCTGTAAGTGGATATTTCCTATTTTGTGATCATTCTCAGCCAGCCCAGAAGATGATGATGATGATCAAAATCCCAAAAGAGCACCGATTTCTGAAATAACAAAGTCCATCTGGCACCAACAACAACGCCACATTTGGCCACTTTAATCCCCTTTCTTCCTAATTCTGATGTTCAGTTTGAACACCAAGTTGTCCTCATCTTGTCTTAGATGCCTATATGCATAGATTAGCTGATTTGTCATTTATGTTAATAAGCAATTAAACAGGTGTTCGTAATAAAGTACCTGGGGAATGTATGTCGACGGTGTAACAACCTGATTGAGGGTTTAATGAGGTTAATGTGTTTAGGTGTGAGGGTAATGGAAAGGGTTTTTGTTTTGCAGTCAAAAAGTTGTGGGTTTGATTAGAGTTTCATCCTCTGCCACATGTTGGTGTGTCCCTGGGCAAGGCATTTACCTCCAAGGTGCCTACCCATCCATGCACTGGTGTGTGAATATTTTTGTGTGTCTGGGCGAACGTGGCTCTGGGCTCTTTATTTGGTTCGTATCACCAGAAATGATCTACAAAATTCTGTTGCATGTGCCGTTTGATTTTTTTTACAAATTCCTAGGAAGACATTTATTCAGGCAAATAAGATTTGTCTCAGACTCTGGTAGTTGCATTTCACCCATTAGTACAGCATGTTTTCAAATTTCATATGATTCAGAGCATTTACCTGGTTTGAGAGCACTTCACTTGATTAGTTCACATCTTGGCAGTCTTTCCTGGAAATAAAACAATTCACCATTTTTTTTTTTTTTTGACTGTTCCACTCGTTAAGTTTCCGTGAAACTCCACTTTTCCTAATAACGATTAAGTAGTTCTGCCCAAGACCAACATGTAAGCACAAATACATATCTGTCCTTATTATACCCAGTGTGCAGTACTGCAGTGCTTAAGTGATGTGACAGGTTCTAATGTGGGCGGACAGGTGACGCACACCGGGGGTAGGCATCCCCTGAGCCACACTGTGAACCAGGTTGCAGATTTTATGTGTGAAATGTCACTATGAATCAACAAACATGCAGACCTTCAGCAGCGGCGCTGAACAGCTTCACCGTGCAGAAGCATAAGCAGAGTGATTAAAAGGACAGATTCTCTGTGTGTGTGTCATGAAGTGAGAAGAGGATTTATCTGTCTGAAGTGTTCAAATGTTGAAGGTTGTGCAGTGGTTCTAATTGGTTCTTAAAATTGGCAAAATTCCTGTGACCTTCCAGAGATATTGTCTAGCAGTGCATCAAATGTTTTCATGTTTTGACAAGATTAAAGCAGCTCTTTTTCTCCCTCTCGGTATGATGGCTGAAATCTCTGTGCAGACTATTTTGAATATTCCAGGGTCTCTCACTCTGCGTTTAAGCCAGTGTGGATAAAAACACCCAGTTGACCAACTATTAATGGAATGTAAATGTATTTGAGTACTTCAGTAGATTGGCGTTATCATGAAAACCTTGATGTAAATTACTATACAACCCATCATAAACTGCATAGTTTTGCAATGGAACATTGCAGCGTATTAGCAGGGGGAAAAAAAACAAAAAAACTTTGGTCACACAGTCTGTGGGAGTGTGGGCTGGAAGCCAGAAATAGAAATCAGATTTCCTTGCTGTGTAGCTTACTTTATGGGACTATTTGTTTAGTGAGCTGAACACAGTCACTCCCTGGCCTCAGGGCTGCATACGAAAGGAAGATTAAATGCTTAGCCAGCTATGTTGAGCAGAAAGTCATATCATGAATGTTTGAACCAGGCAAAATCTGTCTCATGCAATATATGCTGAACTCATAACTTGCTCTGGAGCAGTGTATGCTGAGGGAATTATACTAACCTTAACAACAATATTCAGCCAGGTTTTGGTGTTAATTTGCCTAAACTGTGTCTCCATCTCCATTCTGCCACCACCAGCAGTGTAAACTGTTGCAGCCAATACAACACAGGATGGACCCATCCATGGATTCCAACCCTGCCATCTCAGTGTTGCTTCTGAAATTAACACTCATTGGACCAGCCAACATTTTTCCAATCTGTAATTTTTTTATTGTGGCGATCTTGTGTGAACTGTTATCTCAGTCTCCTGTTGCAGTCAGTCTGCTCTGGCTCTTCTGCTTCAAGTTTGATGTGTATAAGGTCTTTCCTGGTGGTAAAGCTGTCTGAGCTACTGGTGCCTTTCATAACTGATGCCCATCCAAGAAATAATAGTCTGAGGGAACAAAGAACAGATTCCAAATGACAGCACTGAGAGATTTGAAATAGTTGAAAGAGCTTGCAGTACAATATCAAACTGACTTACACAATCATTTCAGCAAATCCTCCCAATACAATTCTATGACTGTAGCTGCAGGCATTGTGTTGGGGCCAATAAGTGCACATATATGATTCTTGCACATATTGGCATAATGCTATTCAAGACAAGACATCCTGTCTAGGATCCAACTTTTTGTCTCCAGGCAAGGTTAAGGCATTTAATTTCAGTCAGAATCTTCAGCGTTGTCAGTATTAACCCGGAAGCCTCTGACATGTACAAGGCATTTTCGTCTCCATAACTGCTGTTCACTTAATATTTTATCGTTTTCTGACCATTTTCTGTAAATTCAAGAAATGGTTTCTTCCCCATTCTGGTGCTCAATTTGAACTTTCACTAAAACATGTGCTTGTATATGATGAAATCTTTTGGTAAATGTCAAAAAACTTAAACCTTTCCTGTGCTCTTTACAGTCAGCGGGTCTCATCTATGCAGTTATATCAGATTTTTTCCCCCCAGCTGATCCAATACAAACCAGCGCTGAATGAAATACTCCGAAACATGACACTTGTGCCTCAAATTAATTGTATTTCCTTATTTACAGTGTAAGAATTGTTGGACAATACTTTTTTTTTAATCTAAACACTACATGAAAGTTTTGAGTGGTTTGTGAAAATTTGCACATGAATTTGATAAGCTAACTTCCATCATAGCTTAATTAAAACAATCCTGCAAAGGAGAGTAGGCCAAAACTCCTCCACACAATTTTAATGACTAACTGGCAGTTTACACTTGATAGCAGTTGTTGCCATCATGGTTTGAGCAACCCATTATTACGTTTACAGACTAGCTGTTTTCCATAAAAAATAAAAATCATAATTTGGAAGCTTTTTCTCATTCTGTCGTGGATATTATATTTTCTTTTATCTAAAATATTAACTGGAGAAAAAGATGAAAACCAGAACAAGATCTGTAGGAGGGCAAGTACTTTTTTTTCATCAAAGTGCTGCTTATTGAGATTTCATGCAAGAACTGCTTCATTGACGAGTTAACTTCTACTGCTGTCTAAGCTTCTCTGTTCCACAAGCAGCAAAATTTCAAAGTTTCTCCATTCTCCTCCCTTTTCTATTTTTCTGATATTAAGGGGAAATTAGCTGGTTTAGTTAATTCAAATAGTTTCTTTAGCGTTTGGCATTTCATAATAATAAATTAGCATGACAAAGAGCCACAACGGTTTTGATTTTGAAGGTCTCCTAAACAGCAACTGAGTGCATCCAAGAATTTAGAAGTAAGAGACTGACATTTTAATTATGAATATAAAAAGCTGTTCCACCTGACAAGAGCTAATATAATCATGCTTTGTTGTTGGTATATCTCACACAGTCATACTTTAAAATCGTTTCCATCTTAATGGATGGGAACGATTCCTTTACACATGACATTAGTTGTTTCCACCTAATGTTCACAGTATGTAGCAATAGTCATAGGGGGTAAATCTGTATATATTAAAAACACTAATTAGGCACTCACACAATAAGAGATACACACACTAACCATGCAATTCATCTTGCATTATTTAGCATGGGTTTGCATAAAATATAAAGGTTAGTCTCTCCTATTAATTCTCACAGGAAGATGTAAATGTGTGAACATATGGTGAATGCTATCCTGCATTGTGGATTAATCATGCCTAATTAAAAAAAAATAATTATGTATGTATGTATGTATGTATGTATGTATGTATGTATGTATGTATGTATGTATGTATGTATGTATGTATGTATGTATGTATGTATGTATGTATGTATGTATGTATGTATGTATGTATGTATGTATGTATGTATGTATGTATGTATGTATGTATGTGATCTTTTGTTGTTGTTGTAGCGACTCCAGATACATATGTTAAGGTGTTTGATTCAAAAAACATTATCAAAGTAAAACAAAATAATTGAAATGGCTATTTATGTTTAGAAAGGGAGTAATGTAAGTCCAGGAAAAATTGCCAATAAAGGATATACTATTAATTCTGGAAAATATATATTTTTTAGCTGTGCAAACTTTGTTCCATCTGAAATATGTCACGTCAAACAAAAGGGGCAATTTTTAGAGTAAAGTACAAAAGGCAGCAGCTGGAGCATCCATCAATAAGTTACTAAGGTCAGATTAATCTTTGAGCAAAAAAAAAAACAAGGTAGACACTAAATACTAAATGTAAATGTCATGCAGAACAACTAGTTTTAAACCCTTTACCTCAAATTTTACTGCCATACTCTACACAGCAACACTCCTCTGCTATAAAATAAGTAAAGAGTTGTTTTTAAGAGGATCAGGAAAGTTGGACTAACAGCTTTAAGCAACAGCATCTGATCACAGGTGATTCTGTTTATAAGTCTATAACACAGTCTGCTTAGCAACATGAAATAAATATGGCCTTCTTCATTCCCTCTGATGATTTAATTACTGCTGCAGCTTTAAGATTGTCTGTCTGCTGCACCTTAGTGATAAAACAGCTTTGGAGAAACCTTCTAAGGAAAGAATTTGGATCCCCTTTAGCTACGTTCTTATTATGGTGGCATGTTGATTCAAGCATTTTAATCACTACAGCAAAGCATTCATGCATCATTAAAATCGAACATAATTAGACCTAATTAGGAAAAACAGTACTTGGGGTTGTATGTTATCTCGTTACTGAGGTTGTTTAATATCTCGAGGTAACAATAAATTTTGTCATTTGCTGTTCAGTAGAAGTTAAAAAAGCGTCGTGGTTCCTGCCAAATGGGGAAATGTATAATAACCTGAAAAACCTTTTGATATTTTCACATTACGCTGCCAAACCTCATTGCATTTGAACGGGAGTTTGTGTGACAGATCAACCTGGTCATTTCATAGCTAGATAGATGGCACTAAATTCAGAACATTCCTGGAAGTAAACCTGACAGGGGCTGGAAAATATTTGAGACTGATGTGGAGGCCATCGTCCTGCACGGCGGTGACCCTAAATACAGAGCTAGAGCTGCAGTGTAGTGGTTTATTTTAATGTTAGAACACCTCAGACCTAAAGCAGTCCTACAGACTGTACCGAGACTTCAAAATCCTTGTTCAGTTTCAGTCTTTATGTTCCACAAAGCCGGTAGAGACACGCTATAACTGACATGCAGGTAATTGCAGCAAAGGTAGATCCAGAAAGTAAAGACTTAATGACTGGGGGGAAAAATGCAAGGCATTCTTTGTGCATTCTGACTTATAAAATGTGTGAAAACCAAGCGCTGAGTCCTTTTCTTTTCTTTCAACTTCAGATCTGTACACTACTTTGGTCTGTTACATAAATCCCAATGAAAAACATTTATAATTTTGTGTGGAATGTGAAAGAATATGGGGGGGGGGGGGGGGGGAAATAGTTCAAGGGGTTTAAACACTGTTGCAAGTCTGTAGGAGTTTTCTTGCTGTGAGAGTTTTGCTGTTGTTTTGGCTTTCAGGATCAGCACCCTGGACAGCGTTTTGTATCGTGTTGATTTGCATCCGCTAACTGCTGTTTCAGCTCTAACATGTTCTCCCTGAGCACGCATGTTTCCTCTCGTGTGCACTGTTTTTCTACAAAAAAAAAAAAAAACATGCATGTTAGGTTAATTAGTTTCTCTAAATTGCCCCAAGGTGTGAGTGTGTGTATGTGTTCTTTCATGGGTTTCCAACCAAGCCCCCACAGCTCACTGGTGCCCCGTTGCACCCTCCCTACCCCCTGCCTCAACCACTGCAAACCCAAACAACACATATTCACGTTCAAAGGTTCTCTTAGATTTGTGCAGAGCTTCACAGGTCATCAGTAAGGAAAAGTGTTCATTTAAAAGTATCCGGTTTTAAATACTCATTTGAAAAATTTCTTCCCCGAAGCATAATTATTGCATTATTCCAAGTATCTGTGCCGAGTTAAAAAAAAAAAAAAAAAATCCTTGCAGCCCATTAGTGATTCACTGCTATATCGAGCTGTAGCTTTACACAGACGGATTCAAAGAAAAGCTTATTTTTCATGCTTAGCTTTTCTTTTTTCAAGCAAACTTTCAGTCTGGATTATGGTTTCTGGGTTCAGATTTGCTTCCATCACAGTGCTTCTACTAGTTTACGAGTCTCATTACAAGTCATACAGGCCATTCAAAGCACTCTTTCGTGAAACAACTCGCTTTCGAAAACTACCCGCAGAAAATGATACCACTCATTCACTCCTGTTACAATGTCACAAAGTAAAAGATGCTGTAACAAGACAATTTGTCTCCCTTTCTGTCAATGTTAGCATTTAGCGGGAAGATTCTGAATCCTCTTGAGAACAAGACATATTGCCTAACAAGGGCTTTCAAGCTCTTACTTCTAGAGTCTGCCCTGACAGGTAACCCATCTGACTTGTAAATGGAGACCTCCAAGCGAGCGGGACCCGCAGTGTATTTGCGAGTGGATTGATCCCATAAGAGCAGGGATTTGAAAGTGGATGAGCAAGTTGCAGTCTGGATTCTCTTGATTAACTCTCATCTAACTCAGTGTTGAAGGCCAAGGAGGGAAGGGCAGTTTCATGCTATGAGGGAAAAATACAGAAATTAAAAAAGTGAAATGAAAGGCCCTCTAAAGAGGGCACCCGGGAAAAGGCTCAAATGAACACATTTTCACAGCTGACAGAGAAACACCAGAAATGGAAGACCAAAGCAATGTTGGACCAACTAATTATTCTTACAGCCCGAGGTTAACACTGCCTCCACTCTGCAAAAACTCTGATTCTGGAGTTCATCTTTGGAGAAAATTGATCTTTCCAATTACATTAATTGAAAGAGAAGAAGTGCAGAGCTTCCTACTGAACCATTACTTAAAATATGAGCACCATCTTATTTAAGAAAGGTTTATTGGAAAAAGTTCAGGGATCCATTAAGTTTTCTTTTTCTTTTCTTTTCTTTTTTTTTGCCTGCACACTTCACCAGAAAGCGACTGTCAGATAGGTCCAAAGCAAAACTCTTCCCTCTCTTTCAAATAAAGGAGTGTTTGCCAACCCTTAACATTTAGCTCCCAGCTAATACTCAGCATATATTATTTTCTGGTACTCAGATTCTGTATTTAGCTCCAGCACAGTGGGAGAGAGGCATTTCCTCCCTGATGTTCACGGGGTTATGCATCCACAAGTTGCACAGATCAGTCTTGTTAAACAGCGACTCCCCTGTGGAGCTCCAACACACACCGGCAACGGGAAATGAGGGTCATTTTGTAATACTATACAAACTCTAATAATCTATAGAGTGATAGAGGTTGCCTCCAAAGTGAGTTGAGTTAGTAAAGGAACCCCATTGCTGCCGTTATTCCAGGGGCTGGTGCTGAAAGGGCTGCCACAAGATTTACAGAAGCTAACTAATTTACCATTTTCATTTCAATAAATAAACATTTTAACATATCACTGATCGCTATATATGTAGATCTCTATGTATATCTCTTTCTATATGACATCATTTTGTCACAGTCTGACATTAAATTGCACCAAATATTTGAGAATATGCAGCTATCAATCTGTTCAGAAGGTTCTGTGTCCCAGAGACAAACATGATTTGGTGTAAAACATGGATATCAACCCCAGAACGGGAGCAAAACACCTCGAAAGGATGAGCATCATTATTTAAAATACTTCAGATTGGTTTGGTGAAAAGCAAAGGATGCATTTGTAAAAAATGACACCATGCCCACTGTTGCTTATGGAAGAGGATCTATGAATCTCTGGGTGTTTCTCTTCCAATGTTCCTTGGAATCTTGTAAGACAATGTAAGCTCTTAAAAATACCAGGAAGTCTTGGATAAACAACAACAACAACAGCATTGGGGGGAAAAAGACAACAGAACATGTTAGTTAAGGCTGATTATGTGTGTAGCTCTGTACAAGTTAGGAAAGGGCAATAAGAAAAAAGCGAGTTTCCGAAACCTGTTGAGATCTACAGCCATTAAAAGAATTAAAAAGACCTGAAACTGGGGCCAACGAGGCTGAATCAGGACAGACTGGCACAGTGAGCAGGATGGTGAGGAAGGTAAAATTACAGTAAGCTTTTTAGTGAGAGATTATGTTGTTGCCATTTGACACTTTACCAGCGGTCTTAGCAGCTATGGAGGCTGCTGTGCTTTCTATTACAGGATGTTGTGGAGTAGACAGGAAGGAGTGAAAAGGGGAAACACTGATCCAGAACTAAAAATAAGGTGGAGCAGGAGGTGTGTGTGGAATTGGTGCTTTGGCCCCAGCACTTTCTGTGCCCTTGCCTGTGTCTGACCAGCAGTTCACGAAGCCATAAATATTCCTGCGCGAGGAGACACCCAGGGGATTGGAACAGATGAAATGATATCTCCCTCTACTGACAACCCTCCAGGACTGGGATAAGTGGAATAGCAACAAGATGAACTTTTACAGATGCCGGTGGACGTTTATCAAAGCTAGTGACCTTAATGGCTCCCTCCAGACAGTGGTAGTGTATTGCTCACTCCTTACTAAGGAATGAGGAGCATTAAAGCCACCTGACCAGGTCACTGGTTGTATCATCGAGGCGAGTTGAAATACTGGATGAGTAACACAGGTTACTGTGCTTTGCAAACATATTTATTCCTCCTTAACTTTCTCACGTTTAGTCTCATTACAGTCATGAACTTCAAGACATCATGTGAGGACGCACAGGACAAACCACCCTACACACACACACACAACTAAGGACAACTTTGGAGAAACCAATTAACCTAACAGTCATGTTTTTGGTCTTTGTTGCGGAGCCAAAGTACCCAGAGAGAACCCACACACACACAGGGAGAACATGCAAACTACACAAGACTCCCAGGCTGGGATTCAAACCCAATACCGTTTTGTTGTAAGGCAGCATTGTTAACAGCTACCCCACTGTGCAGCCCATTAATAATACAAAAGACAATGAAATGTATTTATATGCCAAATGTCAACATTTCTATTGTCTTCATAGCTCATTGTTTGTGAATGATCTATACCCTCCAGAGCAAAACTCAAGGAAACTTTTCTTTCACTCTTCAAAAGGAGAGCGACAACACAAAGTGCCACACAATTGAAGCCAATATTTCAATGCTTTGAATATTTTTCTTCCCTTAGAACCTTCAAATGCTTCGGAGGGGTAAACTGCGCAGCAAAAAAAAAAATTCCTGGGAGGGAATGATTGTCGACAGCCTGTCAAGTTCAAAGGAATCATCAGACCGGGACATTACCTCTATAGTCCTGAAGCAGTAAACAATGCAGTCAAGACTTTTCATGCACATTAGCAAAGCCCCTAATGAAAATGTGATCTGTGTGGAAACATGAATGAGCATGAACATGTCATATTGCTTCAAAAGTGTTAGTCATTTGAAGTTATTTATGAAAATCAATTGAGAAACTGACCCTAGGGTATATGCAAATCCTTGTTCTGAGGGAACTGCATTTAAGATGGCATAATTGTGGTGTAATTTCGGAAATGTGAGTTTAAATTTATCTGCATTTTTTTTATTATTTTGCTCTGGGCCACAGGCATTTCATTTTTGAAAAGGATGATGTTGGGAATTTGTGTAAAGGGCTGTGGGTTTTTGTGGATGTATGGAAAATGCGTGTAGAAGAAAAAGATGGATTTGCTTAATAATACCACATTCCTACCCAACCTAAAGCAAAAAGAAACATAATCTTCTATTCAGCTCTAAATTTAGCTGCTTTATGAAGCAGGATCAATTTAGTTTAATATCAGAAAGTATTTTTTATATTCTAGTTGTTTAAGTGTGTGTTCATTTAAGTGTCAATGATATTTCATCAAGCACGCATCAATGATTATTGACTTTTCTTAGATTTAGAGGTGAAATCAAATCAGAGTGCAGCTAAAAGGGAACTGAAGAAATTATGAGTAGCATTTCATGTCAATGGTTATTTAAAAACATATTCTAATGGTTTAAAATAGGAATGTTATGTGGTTAGCCATTATTTTTTTAATGGCTAATTAACATTTTTTGCCATTTTATTTCAGTTCCAATAAAATAATTTTCATCCCAAAATAATTCAGTATAAACTGTTCAGTTGATTCCAACTGCATTTAACGAAATGCAGTTAGATAAATTTTTTATGAAATTACAAACATTTTAGATCTCTGCTGTTAAAAAAAAAAAAAACAGTCGGCACGTTATTTCCCAAAACTATTTTCTAAACCTGCAACCTGCTGAATCCTTACAGAGTCAGGCTGATCCCCATCCTCCCCGGTCATTGAGTAAGGGGCAGGATGCACACCGAATAGGTTGCAGAAACGCTATAACTTTATGCCCTGCTTTCGTGGCCTTCACTGAAACAAAGGAGGCAGCAACACTGGCTTGTATTCATTTATATGGCTGCCTTGGGCAAGCAGCCTTCATATTTGCTTCGTGTCATGTCTCCAATCTGGTGAGGACATAACACCCACTCATCACATCGGCTTCTTCTCAATTTGTCCAAAATTTGCTTACAATTTGCTTTAAAAAAAAAAAAAGCAGCTTTTTCATGCAAAGATCCTCTACAATTTGGTTCTGGAGTAATTTGCAAAAGTCATTAAAAATCCAGCAATTTATTCCCATCGATGAATTTTAAATTCTTCTTAAAAGCAGTTGAAATGGTACACTCAAACCCATTTTAAATTATTTTATGAACTCTTAATCCTACATTCTATTTTTGGTATTTTTATTTTCTGAGTACTTAAGCAAATGTTATGTTTTAATTGTCTGTACTTTTTAGTTATTGCTGCATAGACAATACACCGGTGAGCCTCTTGACCAGGTCTCCCTTGAAAAAAATAAATTTTATCTCAAGCGACTTCCTGGTAAAATAATGGTTAAAACAAATATACATAGACACAAGAAAACTACTGCTTGCACACTGAATCTACCAGCAGTTTACAGGGACCAGTTGCTCAGAATTTGTGATGTGGGACTCTGCGTACCTTGAATAGATAATTCTCTTGGAGTCTTGGGGTTGGTCCTGGAGGATGAAGCTAACCAGTAGTCAGAGAGGAGAAAGAGGATTAGCCGGATATGCTTTCTTAAAAGAACTCCAATCTTAAAATTGTCATAGCAGTTCTCTCAAATGCTTTTCATGTACCATTAAACTGTTGGCATTGGAAAGTCGTTTGCACAGAAACCAATGATTTACCTGAGGAATTGAGGTAAGAGACAGTTTGTCACTGATGGTCTTCCTAAAACCTAAAATGTCACAGTGGTGTTATGTAACAAGTGAAGTGCTGCAAAAAGTAAAAATATGAGTGATTGAAGAGAATATAATTCTTTTGATTTACCTTGATTTTATAATGGTTATCCTGACCAGAAAGATTTGACAAACTTTGTTACGCACAGAAATAAGAAACACTTTCTTCTGCTTGCATTTAGGCCATAAATTACCACCAGCTGCTTAAATAAGCATCCATACCACCAACCTAGCAAAGTGTGTGTGGGTAATAAAAAAATGAATTAATTGATATTTTGCTACCAGTTATATTCCAAAAGAACCTCCCAACCTTTTACTCATCTCTTACAGGTGTCCACTCACTTGATTCAGGTTTCGCAAGACAAAAAGAAACTTGTCGCTGCCTTTTGTCAGTCCCTGAGCTCAGACTGTGTTCTCAGCCACTGATTCATTATCACCAGCCATAGATGGATATCGCATTGAAATGTGAATTTGTAGAAAAGTGAAATCCTTAGAGCAATTGAAGACTAAGTGTGAGACAATTCTTCCATTTTACAACTTAAGTCAAGCCAACAATGTTAGAATCTGTTGGATAAGATTTTATCTGATACTAACTGCCCACCTTTCCCCGAGTTATTTAAAGCTAAATTCAGCTAAAATGAAGAGTCTGTCTGGCTAGCTGTTAGCCTAGCATGATTACTTCCCTTTGACTCCAGGTCAGTTTGCCCCTTTGCCAATTTCTACCCCCATTTTGTGCTTGCACTTTGACAATGTGTTCCTCCTTGATTGTATATGTTGTTCTTTGGAGACATAACCACATTATCATTTTATGCTGTAAATAGATTATATAGAACTATTTTGTCATCAGTTGTAAAACCAGAAACAACATATCCTCAAGACAGTTTGGTACTGAAAGACCAAAACTGCACAGGTGCAGAACAGTGAAGGGGCAGCACACCCAGCACCTTTCACTTTTCTATGTGACATATCTCTGCAATATAAGTCAAAAAAGCAAAAATGTCCTATCATGCACAGTATTTGCATGTCCTGTTAATAAATATGAACCCACTTAGTGGGAATAGTGTAAGCATGCCACTGCTGCTTAATGACGTCAAAGCTTCTACTATGTTACAATGTTTTTCCACTTTGGGTCAGTTACTACATACCAAAATAATTTCTGTTTGCTATATATGAGATATTAAGGGTTTCTTATTGCAAAAGCTCCCGGTCTTTCAGAAATGCAGAAAAGTAAATAGTTTTCCCTTAATGCTTGGTAGAACTGCCTTTCCAGAACGCTGCTGCTCGCGTTCTCACTAAAACCAGGGAGATAGAGCACGTAACACCAGTTTTAAAATCCCTTCACTGGCTCCCTGTAGCTCAAAGAATAGACTTTAAAACACTGTTAGTTTATAAATCACTGAACGGTTTAGCACCACAATACATTAAAGATCTGTTATTGCTGTACCAACCGTCTAGACCCCTCAGATCTTCTGGTTCTGGTCTGCTTTGCATACCCAGAACCAGAACCAAACGAGGAGAAGCAGCATTCAGCTTCTATGCACCACGGATTTGGAACAAACTTCCAGAAAACTGTAAAACAGCTGAAACACTGGGTGCCTTTAAATCTCAACTTAAAACCCACCTGTTTAGAGCTGCTTATGGTTAAATTAGGATTAGAGTGTGGGTTTTGATGTCTTCAATGTATTTGATGTTTTTAATGTTTTTATCTGTTGTTTTTAAGGTTTTTATCTTTTCTTTTTATCTTTTTATTACTTTCTTTTTATTTCTCTTTCTCACTGTTTGCGTCACATGCTGTTTTTATTTTAATTATGTAAAGCACTTTGAAATGCCTTGATGCTGAAATGTGCTATACAAATAAAATTTGATTTGATTTGATTTGATTTCAATCTGTCTGACTTCAGGTCAAACGTTTTGAGTGTGTTTCCATCAGCTTCTCACAAAGGTTTGCTATAAATTATTCCCGTTTCTCATGAAGGACCCAGCTGCTGTAACTTTCTCAGGTTTGTAGACTCTCTTGCCAGCACAAGACTTTTCAGCTCTGCCCATAAATTTTCTATGTGACTGCAGCCAGGGCTTTGTGGTGGGCCAGTGCAAAACACTGACTGTGTTTTCTGTAGCAATGCTTATTATGGCCAAACATTTGCTTTTAGTTCAGAGCACATAACATGTCTCCAGAATCTAAGGTATTTGTATTTACAAACCGGAATCTGGAATTTTCTGTTGCTTTTGGAGCAACAGAGGCCACTCCTCTGTAAGTAGCATTTAAGCAAATTGTTGGTATAAGACACATTTCACTATAGATATTGACACTATTCAGTCTTTTGCTTTTGTGCCAGTGTTGATGCTCTCATTTCACACCAAAACATTTGTCTCTGTACCAAAGGATGAACCACACTTCTGAAGGTCTGCAATTCTCTTCCAGATGTCTTGCCTGAGTTCCTTTGACTTTCCAATGTCACACAAAAAAGAAAGTAATTACTTTTTTTTTTCTCACTATGCAACAAGAGAACAGAAAACAAAGTCCGATGAGACTATAGGAAAAGTGTAGTTTGATTTAATGTGAGATGGTGAGGAAAACTGTCAAACTATACAATGCATTTAAGTATTTGGTTACAGCTGCATGTCTCTTTATATTTATCATCTTTACCATTTGCATATATTTTAGATCTGTGGTTCTGTTTCCCTGTAAAAAGCATAGATGTGTGGCTGCAGAAAGAGGGGCCACATTCATGTAGCAGTCACTGCTAGCGTCTTTAATTTGTGAATAAATAAATCTGCCTTGTGCACGCAAGCATGTGAGCTATTCCAACTGAAATGGTCGGGTTAGGGACATCAGTTTCAAATGTATTTTTTTCTTTTATCAATGTTAAAATGATTTTAATCATATAGCCTTATTCATAACCCGTTGCTGCAGTTTCTACTGTGACATTGCTTTTACCTCATGCCCAGGAACTTCCCATAAAAGCCGGCCTGGCTTTGAGCCTAAAGCCTTACTCCCTTCTGAACTGTAAAATAAGGCATTTATCTAGTGCTGCCCATGGAAGTATCAAGTTGAAGTATGGTGCTGGAGCTCGCCTGTAAATGATAAAACCTCGGTGTTTGGTTTGTTTGCGCTCGTGTGTGCTGACTGTGGGAGATACATCGGGGTGGTGCTTCTTCTCTCTTCCTCTTCCTCCTCCTCCTCCTCTCTCTTTCCATCCCTGGATCTCAGGGCTCCCTGGGGTGTGTCCACTATGGAAGCGCCTCTCCTCTCCTCTCCTCTCCTCTCCTGTTCCTGCTGCTGTTGCTGCCGCCTCCTCTCTCTGCTCTGCCTCCATATCTGCATCAGCTGCAGAGCTTGCTCTTGCTTTTTTTTTCTGTCTCTCTCTCTCCTCCCTCCACCTTTCTTACTCCAATCAAACGGAATATTTTCTTAATCCAATCTGTCTTTTTTTGTAAGTATGTATAAGTGAGTTTCAGAGGGGCCAGCCACTGTTCGTCACTTTGGAGCATCTAGGACCGGTTGGATCCCTGGTCTCTCACCGCAGCCTAAGCGAGCCTCCCCTCCCTTCCTCCTGCTTTCCTCTCTCGCTTCCTCTCCGTCTCTCTCCTCAGTCTGCAGCCTCCGACAGCAGCCGCCGCATCATTTTTCAGAGCAGCTGCCCCCTCCCTCCTTCTCTCTTTCTCTCACTCACCCCTTCCTCGCCTCTTCTCTTTCTCTCTCTCTCTCTCTCTCTCCGTCACCCCTTCTGCTGTTCGCACCTCCGTGGGAATGCAGAGGAGGGTAGACGGCTCGCAGAATTGTCTTTTTAAAATATGTTTCTTTTTTTTCCCCCCCTCCCCTCCATCATCAAGACGGGGATCTGAGACGTGCGGGAAATAATCCGATCGGGGGTGGCCAGCGCCTGGAGACTGGACCTGGATCAGCTGGATTCTGCCAGCAACAAACATCACCTCCTCTTCAGTCATATTGCCAGATCGCTTCAGGTCCGTTCTGAGCCGCATTGTTTCAGATTCGTGGCTCTCTCTCCCGGCTTGGATTATTATGAATATTATACCGTCATCTGTGACGAGTGGTCTTACCTTTTTGAGAGGGGCTTTTAGGTGAAAAGTTGAGACAACCTGCAAAGACAAGTGACAACGGCAGGCTTTTTTCCCCCTCTGTATATATTTAAATATAGAGAGTGAGATGAACTCGTCTGACATCTAGGAGGTTTGCTTTTTTTTTTTTTTTTTTTTTTAAGGACCCCCATGCGGCCGATAATCATCCAGTGTACAGAGGAAAAGGCTGCAGCCGCGTCCTGGCTCGATGTAGGTGTTAGTGCGCTCACATTCACATGGATTTACAGCTCCAGTCTGAAGGATCGATATGAATATTTGGGACGCCTTTTTAACACTGGAGTGAAGCATCCTCGGATTTATCACCGCTTCATTTGCGCAGCACTACAGTGAAGCGCCCTTTCCCCCCCTCCTCCTCCTGCTTGGCTCACCTGCCCATAACCTGTATGCTCCTGGGAAGTTGGAATATCATCATGCGTTTGTGTTCTTATGCGTGAGCGTCTGAATGTGAGCGTATGCGTGTGTGTGTGTGTGAGAGTGTGTGAGAGAGTTTGGTTACTTGTCCGCCAGAGGGAGTGTAGGTTATGTTGCTTTTGAATGCATTTGAGTGCAGAGCCAGCTTTTAATTAGAACGTGACTGTGAGTGGATTGTGTCTGCTTGGTTTTTTCCCATCTGTGCATGTCGGTATTCAAGCTGTAAACATACTGTGTGTACGCTCGTAAAATGTGCAGCATCCCTTCTCCACCACATCTTCTTTACATATGCCTATGTATCATTAGGCCACCTGTTTGACTTCTCAAACACTCTGAGAGACAAAAAGAGAGGGTGGAAAAAGCGGTGGCAGGATGAGTGAGCATTCTGGTGCAAGCACTCTGGCAGCCATGACGCTGGAGGAGCCAGGGGCTGAACAAGCATCCCCCAGAGCCCCGGGCCCTCTGCGCTGTGGTCCGTGTGCTGTGTGGCCTCGCCAGCAGACCTGGCTGTGTGCTGTACCCCTGGTGATGGGATTTGTGGGATTGGGACTCAGTCTCATGCTGCTCAAATGGATTGTGGTTGGCTCTGTGCAAGATTACGTCCCCACAGATCTGGTTGATCCCAAAAGCATCAATGGCCAAGACCCCATATTTCTGTCAAAACCCAGTGCCATGCCCAAGGGGCCTGACGTTTCCACTGCTACCCCGTCTTTAGCCACATCCACATCTGCAATGGTTTCGACGACCACGCCGCTCGCAGCCGATGGTACCGCCCCAGTGCCAAGAACTCGATCTGGTCCACCAGCAAACCACTCAGCAAATGGCAGCAGCTCCAATGGGGACGGCAACCGAGCCCCGCATCTGCACAATCGAGTCGGAACCCGAGTCAGTGGGACTGCAGTCACCACCTCTGCTACCCGTGCCACTCGTCTCACCCCAGCGCCCAGTGGTAAGGAGGTCACGCCTCGCGGCACCGTCAGGAAGGGAAGCAGCACTTCCAATGGACGCAACGGAGCTGCCAACTCAAAACCGGGACAGACTCCTCCTACTGTCACCACAACCACATCCACCACCACCACCATCACGGCGACTGCTAAGAACAACGCCAAGGTACAGCCGACCACAACGTCTCAGCCGGCGGCTCCGATGAAGCCCACGTCCCGCTGGAATCATGGGCGCCCAGGGAAGGGCCCGGTCACACGCCCACACCACCGCTTCAGAACTCGTAAGTCCAGATTTTTGGGTCACAGGTGCTGGTAAGAGTGAGTGTAGTGCTGTGAGGTTATGTGTGCAGCTCATCATGAGTGTGTGAGAAGAGCTCTTGGGCCTCTGTGGCAATAAGTACAGGGTTGCACTGTAGTAACCACTTCCTGTACCCAGGTGTCTGTGTAAAAGAACCCTATTATCTTTGGCACACCTTATTACATCTTAATCTCATGGATTAATCACATTTATACTTCCTTCTTCATCCACATGGGTAGTGGATAGTCCAGTAGCTTAATATTAATCATATTCATTAGCACGAGCTGCTATAAGGTGCTTTCTCTGTGGTTTCACCCCATTCATCTTTAACTTTACCTAATCTGATATGAATTTCACTTTCAGAAGGCTTTTCTTCCTTATTTCTACAAATATAAAAGTACCTTTGAAGACAGCCCTTTACCTAACAGATAGCATTTGGTTTTGTTGTTGCCAGATCTGAAATGTTGAAACTTTGCAGTATGTGCCCTGACCAAGGTTGGTTTATTTATGTAATAAAAATAAATACCACAAGCTTTGTAAAGTGTCGAGGTAGGAGAGAGGTTAGCTTTCACCTCCTGTCTTGAGGAATCAGATATAGCAAGGCCACATATCCTATTTAGCAGAATGTCGCAGGTTCTGCTTTACACTGCAGGGAGATACGGGGTGTGAGGCAGGGAGGGGGAGGCGCTGAGGGAAAGTAAGATGGATATGGGGAAGAGAATAGGGGTATCAGAGGACAAGTGGAGAGGGAACAGGAACTGGGGGAAAGGAAGAGAAACCCTTTGAAAAACAGCAAAGTTAAAGAGGATGGCGAATGAAGGACGCGAATGCAAGGAGCATAACAAAGAAGGAGAACGAAGAGAGGGGGTTGTGAGATGAGAGGAAAAAAACAGATGGAGGGGCCTAAGTAAGGGAAAGGCTTGAGGGAGATAGAGGGTACAAAGCAGGAGAGCTGAGAGTTTTGCATATGTTTTATTGTGCTAAAGAAAGAAGACTCCACGATTGTTAATTCCACAAGGAACATGTTTTCAACATCCTGCAAAAAATTTCTGTAAGAAGTGGGTGGGGCAGGATGTGACTGAGTGGATATGACTGTGTAGAAATTGTCTTTTTAGACTCTTTGACTCCCGACTTTACATTTTCATCTCGGCTTCCCGTAAGAGGAGTCACCAAAGGGACGCGACATGAAATGGCTTTTCATTTAGCAACAAAAATGTGTTGAGATGAAAACTGAAACCTTAATTTCAACACATTCCTAGAACGGATTAAATGTCTGCGTTCACTACGTGCAACCCTCTCATTTATCAGCTGGATGTATCAGCAGCATTGATTCCACCAGCAAACAGTGATCAGGTGACAATTTTTTATTTTTTTTTATCCTAGGGCTAAATATTTTCAGCCAGGCCGGCTCTGTATAGCCATAGACAGTCCTCAGACTCCTTTTGCAAAATAATCCGCTGCTCTGGAGTCAATTACATCACTTGCCAAAGAGCTGCCAAACAGCTGAAAGCTGCCAGAATGAGAAGCTCCCTCGGGTGAACATCAGGAAGCATCTGTTTGTGCTGTATACTATGAAAGGCCGAGGACCTCACACAATAACACATTCTTAGTAAACTGTATTTTTGTAACTAAAAGATTTAAAACATTAGAGGATTTTTTTTTCTTCTTATTCCTCAGTTTCTTTTACATTTCAGTTTAATCTCCTTGCTTTCTCTAATCACTTTGTCTATTATCAGTCTGCCAGCAGCCAACACTTCAAAGGTACCATAACACAACCAACAGAATCAATAGAAACCATTTATTAGCATCTCTAATTAGTTTGTATTAGTTTTTTTTAAAGGTATGGAAAACTAAAGAAATAGTTCACAATTTATGAAGCGAGGTTCTGTGGGGAACATTTTATAGATGTTTAATATGATACTTGCATTATAAACAATAAATCTTTTGTGGTCTTCATGTCTTCCAAATCTTGATTAGCTGTGAGGCTGCACTACATCCATTGTAACATTTATTTAGATTTTAGACTTTAGCAAAACATAAAAACAGAAACTTAAATTTCTAGCTTTTTTTGTTTTTTTTTCCAGTGCTGCTTTTGCAGAGAATCACGTCTTGTTGCTGGTCCTCTCTGCCTAGAACAATTGCTTGCAGTTGACCTCATCTGAAATGTTAAACCTGCTGGTTTTAGCTGGCCAGCTATTGTTTCAAAATGCCATTACTGTGATGTATGGCTCACAGAGTTATTTGCAAGTCAATGACTCGAGACGATCTGCTGACTTTCCTTAAAGAACTTTTTGAACCAGTTTGGGTAATTAACTGAGCTTAATGCACCGTTTGATAACTTGGACAATTTGGGATGTTTGTGAGACTGAATTGACTTTTCTTTTTTTCTTGAAAAGTTTCTCAGGATGACATTTGTGTGAGTTGGTTTTGAATAAACAGAATTGAAATGAAATATGTAAAAATAGCTGTGGAGATCTTTTTTCAGTTGAGTGTCAACACAGAAACAGGCAGGGGAGGGTCAGCTGTGCTGGTTTATGCTCCATGAAACAGGAGAAAATGTTGACATTGAAATTGTTTTAGGACAGCGAAAGGCTACTTTGGTGTTGGTTCCTCTTTGACTAGCAATTAGCTTCAGCCTCTGTGTCAAATTAATTGGATTTGAACTCAGTGAAAAAGACGAGTTATCTGCTGCAGGTAAGATAATAACTGCTAATACCCTCCTCTTAAAGAATGACCATTTCAATCATCTCTACATACAGTATTTTTGTAGAACTTTCAAAAATGTAAAATAAATTGAAGATAGAAAACTTACATAAGCTTGTAAAGTCTTTTATTACAGCTAGCTAGCTCACAAGTAGTTAGGCTATAATAGATTCACTAGACAAATTGAAATAATTGTGTTGTTCCATAATACTTTTGAGGAATAATTTCCTATTTCTGTCTTTGTAAATCTTTGTACAGCCCAGAATTTTCAAATGTTCTTTTTCAATGTGTAACATTTGAAGATGTAGAATTTGAAACCGCTGAACAACAATGTTATATTTAAAAAGATGTGGTTACCTTGAGAAAAACACATTATTTTTAGTGCAAATACTATGAACTGAAAGATCGCTGCACTGCTTGACATTTAGTTGTGGCAAAAATTATCTTTCTGGAGTAAAATCCACCAACAAAACATGTTTGTTCTGTCAATGTTTATTGCAAAAATGGGGGTAATCTAGTAATTCCTTATTTTACTGCTGGTTTTAAAACTGCTACCTAGTTCAAGAAACTTGCAAAGCAGTTTTTGTATTTAGTGCTTGTTGTATTGGTGTATTTACTTGTTGAAGTTAAGCATAAGTTAAACAAATGAGTTTATAGTACCCATTAGAAAAAAAAATAACAGTTAAGATCAGAGAAGACCAGAAATGAGTTGGCAGCCAGCTCATATTCATTTTCATTTAATGCTTTTGAAAAGCCTTCAGGATGTGCAGTGCAGCCAATCTAAAATGATACACATGAAGAGGCCTGCTTGGTGATGAAATGTGCTGTAAAACATACCTTCAGGTGCGTTTGTTTTTACCTTCAGTTAAGTCATATCTTGGTTCATGTCCAGTGTTAATACTTGCAGTGAGGTAAAGTCTCAGGTTTCAGGCAATCTACACAACAAATCCATTAGGTGGTGGTAAAAGGATGTTATTTTCTTGTAAAGATTGCTCCTGGTTAAGGCCTAAATTAGTCTGTGTTCTAAAAGACAAGCTTTGTCCGTTGGGGATAGCGGAATATTCTACCTCGTCCTTTTGTTTTCTTTCCTCCTGTTCCTCCCTCTTTCCCTGTGGTTTATTGTGTCAGCTTGCTGTCATTGTATTCCACTGTCTATTTTTGCTCTGCTTTTTCGGCTTTCTCTCTTCCTTTTTACTGAGCTCCTCAGCTCACATTCGTGAGCATATGGACAGTTGCACAAAAAACTGGCACACTTGTAAACAAAAAGATGAGCATGTGACATGTGTTTGCACTGTCACATGAATCTATCATTGGATTTCTCTCCCCCCACCTCCTCTCTTTTTTTTGTGATAATGTAACATATTCGATTGTCACGTGAGCCCGTTTGGCTCTGCGGCGCGACATAACAGGCGACGGAATGGCGGACAATGGCTGCCTGTTGGGGAAACCATTGGACACTGTGTTGGCTTGGGGCCGGTTCTGCTCTCTTCTCAGTTGTGTGTGAAACCTTCCTCGGTGAAATGTGGTTGAAATTCCACGCACATATCACTAGCCCATTTGCAGCCCTGGGAAGAAGCAGTCACATTCATTTATTTTTCCCCCCTCCTCTTTTTCCTCTGGTTTTCTTTAAGCAGTTCAAACATGTTGTTGTTCCTCAGTGAAATCCGTACCTGTTTCTGGGGAAACAGCCGAGTCAGTCAGCACCTTGATATGTGGGAAGCACTGCATTTTGCATCAACGGCTTCGCACAAAGGGAACGTCTTCCAGCTGTGCAGGAGTTTGGAGCAAAGAGAGAAGGAATGCGAACCAACAGAACCACTGTAAATCAGTCGACTGAAACAACAGCTGTGAAATATTAACAGTAGGGATTTTAGGAACGTATCAAATAAAAATGCTTTGCTTTGGCAAGTGTTCTGAACAATCAGCTGTATACCAAGGCACTTGAATTGTAATTAGTTGTACTGTTTGTTAAATAGATTTAAATGTGTTTGCCACTGAACAACAAACTGAGCTTGCTTATATTTACTTTATTCAAGGGATGTACTAATAAGGGTTTTCTGTCCAGTCCATTTAAAATTAGACCTTTTTATAGTCTAAGACTCCATTAAATTTCATATATATTTATTTAAAATGGCAGCAGTGCACATTGATGAATACACTCAGTGTTTGTGAAAGGTAGTTTCCCTTTGCTCGTCTCCCTGCAGGTTGATGTTAAGGTAAGACATAAAGCGCTACACACATAAGAAGAATAAAAGCTGTCAAAGTAATACAGTGAAACACATTGCATTGGATGGGCGTAGAAATGGCCACAATATTTAAATTAAATGTGAGTACTAGATACACTATCTGGATCCTGAATTGCATACTAATTAAATCGTGGGTATAAAGTATACCCACATGAAGCATAAAAGCATCATCAATAATAATAAAGCAAACTGAACTGGCTCTACCTGCAATACTTTCTTTAAGTACTTTTGGATAGGGTATGGAATAATATGAGATTTGTAATATATTAATATAAATATTATATTACTGACTGAAAAAAAGTAACATGGCTTACTGATTTTGGACAAACAAACAAAAATAAGCAAACAAAAATGTAAATGAAAGTTTAAATGCATTTATTAAAAACAGCTTGCCAAACCGACCAAAACTTGTCAACTGTGGTTTATGCAACAACCTTATTTTAATAAGATGTTCAGTAGTTTCCACTCCATAGCTGTTTCCAAACAGTCTAGTTTGCCCTTTTTATAAGTATGAGAAAGATGTAGTGGCCTTTTTTTAGCCAGCTGTCCAGTGGAGCAGAGAAACCGGCAGGGAAGGGGAATCACTACACCAGTTCCATGCAGCCAATGGAGACTTTTCTTTCTGATTACTGTCAATGAAAGCCTCCAGTGCTGCTTTCTCTGACAAACAGTTTTTTACACGGTAGGAATGTTATAATGGAGAAACTGTAAACTTCTGTATTTCTTCATACCTGGTTACACATGCTTGAAGTTTGTCTCCAAGAAAGCAGAGTCGGGCATTTGCAGTGGATTGAGGCAGCTGTTGTGAAATGCACTCTTGACATAATTCTGGAAAAAAAAAAAAACATCCAAGCTGGGAGGCAAAACTGTGAACTTTCTCGATCATCTAATGTATGTTTAAGCTACAAGATGTAATCACAAACCAGACGGGATGGCAAATTCAAGTACTTCCTCAATGGGATGCCTTTGCTTCCTCCAGGAATTCAGTTACTGACTGGAGCGTCTGTTTGCCACACTGAAAGATGGAAGTTTTTTTTTGATAAGCATCTTGAAAGGACACCTTTTGAATTCATGTAAAAAATGTTTTGTACTCGAGCTACCAGGAGGTCACCTTTTGATATGTTCCAGTATTTGCTAGATATGCATCTCTTGGCTGTTCTGGGAATGCCCAAGTGTTCCCTAGAAAGAGCTGTAGGGTGTGCTTGTGAGAGAAAGGTTTGGCGGCCTGTTAAAACAGCTGATTCTGTTGTTATGACTCATATTTATTAGAAATATAGTAGATTTTCAGTTTGGTCAGCTCTAACTGGTGGTCAGCCAGTTCAAAACTCAAAAATCAGATTATTTTTCTGTTCAGTAAATACCAGACGTGAGTGCTAATAAAACTTCGGTGGAGACATTTTGTAGCCAAATGCAAATTCAAATTAAAAAATACCTCCTTGATCCCAAAGGGAAATTCAATAACTTTGTGCAAAGTATACACAAAATTAGTTTCATTCAGCATCAGGTAGCTTTGAAGTCAGAGGAGGCACAAAGACACTGTCTGCAAGAGAGAGCAAGACTTTGAGCAGATTTCAAGAATGCTAAATGCAGAGCAGTAAAGTTGCTCTGTTTTATCCTTTCAAGCTTTCAAGAAACTGGAGATCTCAGAAGGACCTACATGCCCTATGGAACTACTAGAGTTTGACCTGCTAACTCTGCACTAATAATGTAAGATGGTAAACCGTTTTAAAATGTCAGCTGGTATATTTTGACATTGTTTTGTAGTAGTGAAACCTTGTTGCACAGCAACTACTCTCTCACACATGTAGCGTCACGTCACCTCTGCTCCTCATATAAATAATCAATGACCGCTCAGGAAGAGTGCAACGCATTCTGAAAGCAGCATCTTTCAGAATGCGTCTGATTATTTTATCTCAATGCCTAATTCTGAATCCTTTTCTCTAAGATTTGGTAGGAAACAGATCAGCAAGAATCATACTGCAAGAAAACTCTGTAATATTCCAACATTGGCAACAAGCCCTTTAGAGTGGTATGTCAACATGTTGATAATGACCAAGCCTTTAGTTTTCCTTCATCTTTAAATAATCCTGCTGTGGTTATAATGCTATTGTATTCACAATATTAGATTCCCTGACAGACTATTATAGCAAATGTACTGAAATGAGTCTATTTGGCGTTCCTGCTGCAGTCGAAGTCTCTGTGACCAAAACTTTCCATGGTGACACATAAAATGAATCACAAATTAAAAGCAAGCCACAGTGTAACAGCTGGTTATACAAACACAGATTTGGTTATTAGCTTTTTTTGATAATACTAATCATTCAGACTTTTAAGGATTTTAGAAAACAATATGCTTAAGATAAAAGTTCCTGTATTGCTAATCTTTGTTTTAATTAGATACAACATAACACAATAGAGAAATTTTATTGAGACAAAGCCACAATGCTGTGCTCTCCTGTGAAACCCCACAGGCAAAATTAATAACGTCAGTTCCCCTCCTTTGCTCCGGAAAGGATGCACAAATCTTCATCTTTTGCAATATCAAGATTTAACTTTGTTGTTATCTCAATGTTGGGGATTATTTCTATCCACTGGCACACTTTAAATATTAAAAGTCTTTCCAGTGTACATGTTAGCCTCCCCTTTCCCTGTCCACATACTTACAATGCTGGGTGGCTGCAGGTACGGGTACAATATAAGCTATAAGCTCTGCACGTAAAGTTTATTTTCATATTTAAAAGCAACAAAAAAAAGTGTATGTAGGAGTTTTAAAATAATATCAAGACCTTCAGGTTAAGAAAAAACTAAATCCGTAGGTGTGATTGAAATTAGCATGAGGTAATAAGATGCCAGTGCCAAATTGAATTTGACAGACAAAGCAAAGAGGCATCTGTGTCCAACAATCTCACAGTTGTGTGGTCTCAAGCTGCCATAGATGTGCCCTAAGTGCCACAGGAGATTGTTTTCATTGATGAGATGGGGAAAAAAAACAATAGGGTGCTTTTCTTGTCATGCAAGTTCTGTGTTTTTGTTGTTTGTTGTCATTTTTTCCCCTCCTGGCTCCATTTGAAGGCTGCACAAAGTACTACTGTATGACCGGTGGAGCGTGTAAGGGGGATTAAAAACAAAGATATAAATCCAGTTTGCGTCTCTCTCCCTCTCTCTCTTTCCCTGTTCCTCCCTCTCTAGGGAGGTCAGACTGAGATTTGCCAGACAGCCTCAGAGGCCCCTCTGTCTCTCCAGAGACATGCTCTGTTTGTTCGCTGAAGCTGGCTCAACAGGGCTGGTTCTGCACTGCGTGTGCAGCTGCAGCCATTTGCAAATATCTTCTTAGTTAGGAAGCGTGCTCTTGTATCTCGGCTTTTAAGGTCCAAAGTGACATCTTAACTCAAACCGAGTCTTTACGGCTTTTTGTTGGGTAACTTGGACATTCAGAAAGGTAAACTTTGGAGCAGCAGCATGTCTCTAAATGTCATGATTTCAGTAAATACTGGTCAGTTCTTGACATAGAAATACAACCGTTTTTCAAATAAATACAGCAATTCTTTGCAGTCATAATATTTTACATTATTATCATTTTTTTTATTTGGTTTTTACTACACTAAAGTTTATGTGGCTTTGAGGAGGTAGAAGTAACATTAGATTTTTTTTTCTTCTTCATCAATTTAAATCAGAAGCAAAAATAGTGGTATATTTCAAATTGCAAGTAAATCAAGAGAATAGAATAAAATACAAACGTCTTTATTGTCTCATTGAGGGGGAATTCGGTACAACAGCAGCAAAGTGACAGGCAATCGACACAAGTAGGTTAGATTTAGTTAGAATTAGACCAAGACACAAAATAAAAGTGTCAACATCAATTACGACAAACCTTGGTTTTATTCATTTATTCTTATTTTAACATCATCTTTCATTACTGTTTGTATTTAAAATTTTAAAATGTTTGACAAGGATGTTGGAATGACATTAGATTCATGTATCAATTTTTTTTTAAATTTACAACAAATAATTTACAATGAATCCTTTCTGTACCCTAATTGTGCTTACAAAAATGATGTGTCAGAGACATATTGTTCATATTAGAAGTTTCGCATGAAACAAGGTACATAAATATGCAACAGGCATAGCGACAGTTTCTTTCTCACTGTGAGCAAATTGGCTCCTCTTTGTTTTTCCATTTATGAAAGAAAGATACACATGCAATTTCATGAGCAAAACACTTGTTATTTTTCAAACACTCCAGGTAAGAAAAACACAAAAGAACTAACAATTCTTTCAGAAATTGGTCAAACTACAATTCACCAGACAGCTAAACCCATGTGCATGTACTTTTTACATTCAAATTAATGAAACTGTTCATCCTTTGGCAGCAGTGGCCTCCAACATCTAGATAGCAGAGACACTTGACACTGATGGGCACCAATTACAAAGCAGAATAAATCTGTGTGTTCAGTGGGGTGAGCCTGCAGACAAATTATTCTGGAACGACTGCACACTGAACGTTTGAAATTTTGTGGGAATTGATCTCCTGGCCTTTCCACTGCTGGTGCTTTGCTCCACTCGCTGACCCTAGAAGAATCAATGAGGAAGCGGGAGGGAGGGAGCCCTGATAGAGGACAGCTGGGAGACAGAAAGGAGAAAAGCAACAAAAAAAGAAAAATAGAAAGAGAATAAGACAGGAACTGGGTGAGTTGGATACTAAAGGGAAATGCTGGGATTTATTGGGAAGAGACTTTCAAAAACCACAAGAGCATGCTTCAGGATAAGAATCAGGCAGCCAAGCAAAGGCATATAGACATGACAGTTGAGTAAATGAGCTTTAGCTAGACGCTTTGCATATCTCAGACCACCATTCTACCTGTTCTATTATTATCTCTCATTTTTATGCAGATTGCCCTCAAGGTATTATTCGTATTTCACCTCATTCCTGTCACCACAATGTCTTCAGAATGTGGCCACTGCAGAACTAAATCAGCAAGAAATGCAAATCAGTTGGAGCTATCATCGTCTTAAAATAAATTATACGGTTTATTATATTGAACTACGTGTGGTGCTAGTATCTAAGAAATAATTTAAATATAGCGTGCTGTCGTGTAACTTTTAGTAAGAAGAATGAAGGACTGTGTCTTTCAATGAGTCAATCAGCAATGTTCTGTACATGCATGGGTTTTCCACAGTCTTCTATGAGCCAAAAACTATGCATGTTAGATTAAATTGAGCTTAGGTGTAAGGGTGTGCATGACTGCGTATTCCTCTGATAGTTTAGGCCTCAGCTTGACAGTGCAAAACTTTAAGATTGTGGATGATTTCCTTTTATTATGAGATGGGATATTGTGCATTTACATTCCAATTTTAGAACAAGTAATCCAACTGGAAGGAAAACAAATGAATGAATGAATGAAACATATAGGTGTTTTTTTCTATACTATATTCTGTTGTTCAGTATTTATTGAGACCTGGAAAATACTAATTCCATACTTCTTCAGGCGGCTTGCAAGCAAAGTCTTTGTGCAAGTGTCTAATGCTGCAGAAGTTAATCAGCACTGGTGGAAAGAGCTAATTGCTGTGACACAGTGAGATGAAACAGCTGCAGCATGCGTGACTGAGGTCGAGTTGTCCAGCACATTGCCCTGTGCGTAATATCCGAGATGGGAGCCTTGGGTAGTTGCTTCGCGTCATCCTCCCTCATGTTAAAGACATTTGATCCTTGAGCTGAGCCTCTTAGGCAACATTTCCTCCACGGCAGTGAACACATATTCCTTCTGCTAGAGTTGAATAGGGAAACACAAACTACGACTGGATCTAACCCCAAATGTGGCCTTTTGCAACATTAAGTACAAATATCCTATTAGAGAGGAAGTAAACGACCCAAAGGCAAAATGTTCTCTGAAAGCGTCTGGAATTCGACAAAAAGATCGTTGGGTTATTTTTTTTTTAATGAAAACTATAAAAATCTAGAAACAGTAAGATAAGAGAAAACTAATTATTCCCTCCGAACAGTACTAAGCAAGATCTTATTCCACTTTCATTAATATGATCCAAATCCACAAGAGAAGGGGCTTGGTATGATTAATTATCCGGGCTGATACACATTTTATTAGCAAAATGTCATACTCACTTTATGTAATTTTTTAAAATAAATATATATTTCTTCAAGCTCTGCATATTTAGATTATATGGATGGATGAGGAAAGAAACAGTTTGTGGATGATGGATTTAACACTCAGTGGGACAGAATGTAAAGTCAGGAAAAACGATCATTTTTGCCTTCTCTGGTATATTTCCAAATCTTGAAAGTACTTTGAATTTCATACTTTTCCAGACCCTACATGTCACACCATCTGTGTCTAAAATTACACATTTATTGCAGTGTATGTTTATACGTTATAGACACACCAATGCAGTTAACATCCTTGTTGTATCAGATGTCTTTTGAAGTTTATCTGATAAGTGTAAGTGATATTGGCCTCACAGGGAGATGCCTGGGGATTCATGAAAGCGCGCCTGTAAATACTGACTTGATGCCTTAATGTCCCAGTGTGAGTCATACAGACAAAATATCCGATGGGAAGTGGTGACAAGAACAAGAGGTAGGAGTGCTGGACATGGGTTGGATTTGACCTGAAATATTAATCTAATGTAAAAGAAACAGATGGAATGTGTCTTGCCAGTATTTTTGAATAATTGATGAAGATTTCCTTTTAAAGACCAGAGTGACCTAGCTGTCATTTACTTGATGGCCTAATGGTGGAGTCATGATGTTGGATGTTGGTGTGTGGCACTAGTCCCTATGGAAAACCTTTTGGGGGCAAAACACACGTCCATGGATGGAAAAATCAATACGTCTTCAGGGTTCATGCTTGGCTGGATTCAGCCCATCTCTTCTCATAAATGAGGCATCTTCTACCCCCACAGGGTTAATTGTTGCTAATGTTTCCGCAGTGGAGAAAAAAAGTGTCCTATGAGCTTGGGGAAAGAAACAATCCTAATTTGAAGTAAATCGTGTGAGCATTACTGTCTCAACTTGACTGCACCAGTTCATATCTCTTTTAAATTGGAGGAACTGGGTTGTCGTCGTTGTACAGAATGGTTTAGAGGCTGAAGTATGTGTGTTTGTGCCAGGGGAGTATGCACCAGCACTCATTTCAATCACCAGCTTTCAAGCCCAGGACATGCTAGCCTGCCTGCCACAGTGGGCACTCAATTACCGCAGTATTTGGCTATACCCTCAAACCCCCCTCCCATCTTTTACCCTCTCATTCATTCACACATTATTTATCTCCCTTATTCACTCCTGTGCAGAGAATATGGTGATTTGCTGATAGTCCACAAGGCTCAGAGATATATTAGTGCATGCGGCTGTGGCAGAGTGGATTACACTCTATCATATCTGATCTGGGACTGTTAGATCCCAATATTGAATTACCTACCCTGTGGGCTCTCTGGTTCCGTTATCAATTTGCAAAAGAATATGACTGAAAGGGGGAGAGGGGGCGGGGAATGGTTGGAAATGGTGTCTGGAGGTGCCAGCGGCGACGCCTTTGAGGCATGTTTTGGTCATGTGCGGTAGATCTAATAACGGGCCATTTCAGTTGCTCGTGAAGTTGCGCTTGGCTCAGATATTCAATTAGATACATGTCTAGGGCACTCTTATACATGAATATGCTTTCATGCTTTGTAGCCAGATGTTTAGTTTCTTTGTCTTAATGTCAAAAGTCTCTTGAAGCAATAGGTTTTCTGCTTAGATTGCCCTTTTGCTTCATTTCATTCATTTTCCCATCAGCTCTGGTCAGTTTCCCCGCCCCTTCTTAAGAACTCATCCTCACAGTATGATGCTGCCACTGCAGTGCTTCACTGTGGCAATTTGTGTCTGTATGACAAATTCCAGTGTTATTTGTCCACCACACACAGTGTTTTTAATGCAGGTTGATTCTGGTCTCCTCTGACCAAAACTCCTCCATCCCCATATATTTCCTGTGTCTCTTGCATTGCTTGTTGCAAACTGCAAACATAACTTTTTATGTTTTTCCTTCAAGAAATGCGTACTGGCTGCCACTCCTTCAATAGATCAGGTTTGTTGAGCTTACAGCCGTAAATAGATCACCCATCAGAGCTAAAGGTCTCAGCAGCTCTGTTAAAGTTACCATGAGTTTCTTGGCTGCTTCTGATTTTATGTTCTCCTTTCTTTGCG
This sequence comes from Poecilia mexicana, assembly GCF_051168715.1. Lineage (NCBI taxonomy): Eukaryota > Metazoa > Chordata > Actinopteri > Cyprinodontiformes > Poeciliidae > Poecilia > Poecilia mexicana. Next base: position 21,589,564 of record NW_028263388.1, read on the forward strand.
ACTTTAAGGCAAGATTCAGGAGTGTAAAATTCTAAATGCAGACTAACAAGGCTAAATACAAATTTAGATCACACTTCTCAGATTGTTGTCTGACAAACAGTGGAAGCTCAAGAGGTTTCATTACTCTTCACAGAGCAAAACTGAGCAATGAATACTATTTTTTCTGCTAATTCCAAAATCCAATTACAGAGTTAGTATAAATCCAACCTCTGTTTCTGAAGTAAAACTTAGATACCATTTCAACAGTTTTTCCAAGCTGCATCTTGACCTTAAATATTTTAACACAAACATTGAACACCTTACTTGAAACCGAGGTATGCACAGGATGTACGACACGACTTCTCACTATCCCGCTTTGCTCATAGCATCTGGGTACATGATGAGTCTGCAGGAAAGCGTGGAATGCGGAGGTTGCGGCAGTCGGATTGATTCACTGCAATGTGTGGCCTGCTGCCACCCCCGGTGACAGGAAATGTGCCATGCTGGCCTGGTTGGGATGGAGAGAGTTGTTGTGGCTTGTGGAGGTGGAGATGGAGGTCACCTCTCTGTGCATGCCTCCCTCCCATTGTCATTCAAGCTTCTAAACTTAGTCTTTCTTTTTTCTGCTCATGCTCTTCTCTATTTTAATCCATCCTCATACTTCTCTTTTCTCTCCTTTCTTCATGCATGTGTGTCTTTTTTGCCATTCGCTTGGCATCACTGAGAAAATGAATCCCAGTCAATGAGGGCTCTTATCTTATAAGTGTACCGGAAAAGATAAGGATATCATTCATCATTCTATATTAGCTAGTGTCACCTCTTCCCCTGAAGGATTCTCAAGGAAATTACAAGAAATCGAAATTATCTTTTTTTTTTTATTATTGCTATCCATTGTTCTGCTCTTTTACCCATTCAGGCAGAAATTCCTCCATTCTTCATTTGTCGCTAAATCTTAAGTCAGCAAAGGTATAACATGCTCACTCACTGCTTTCCGTAGCATCGCACATATCTTACATAATAGTTTCCAGTCACAGTTTTGCACCTCGGTGAAACAGTCAAATGGGAATACAAATAAATCACCCACTTCATCTGCTGTTTTGTGAAAAGTTACATAATCATGACATGTAATGCTATAAACACAGGTGAAACAGTTCCACAACATTAAGCTGATGATTTTGAAAAAAAAGCACAATGTTACTTTAAAAAGGAGGGATTTTTAATTTATTATTCTCATTGTAATATCTGAAACTGAAAGTTTATTCTGTTTATGTTGCCCACCCTCAGGGTTATTTAAGAATAGTAATGACACTCTTTAAGTAAGTTCTTACAAAATGAAAAAGAAAATACCCAATAAAATTTTATGCAGTTTAATTCATTTATAGTGTCAAACTTCATAAGACAAAAATATCTGATTTTGTCTTGGAAAATATTTAATCAAATGAGAGTGAGATTTCTTCAAACCATGAGATCTTTCTTTTACAAAAATAAAAAGTAGTTAGACAAAATAATTTCTAAAGTTTTTTCACATTAATCTGAAATTGTTTTGTGTATTTAGGTAAGTGTAGATACTGGCAGGTTTTGAATTCAATACATAGTAGAGTTAAAACAACAACAACAACAACAACAAAAACAAACAGTTACCAAAGCCCTAAACAAGAAAAAACTGTAACTGTAATAAAGACACAGCTATGGGATGGACACCAGAAGTTCTTCATTTACTCATTTTTTTTTTTTTTTTACATAGAAGTAGTTTTATGTTTATATGGCCTGAAACAATTCCTTGAATGATTCGACTACCTCGATTATTAAAATTCCTCGAGGAAAATGTATCTGGCTCAAAGCTTCCTTAAATTATGTTTTTAGCGCACGGTGTTGCGGTCGGGACATTATTGGCGTTGCACAGTGCTCTCACTTCCGCCTCTGAGTTGTTGACGGAAGCCAAGTGTTAGCAGCATAACGTCCAATTTTCAAGTTCGGTCTGGGAGGATTTTATTGACTGATAATAATGTCCGGCTTTCTGTCGTTTTTCGGGGGACTAATAAACATCCTTAAATTGACTGGAGCGATGCCTGGAGTATGGCAGCTTTTCTCTTCCGGAGCAGTTGACTGGTAGCCGTTCAAAGCGAACGGCGGGTAAGAGCTCGGCGGGAGTGTTTATACAGGTGAGCAGATAGACTGAACACTGGATGGCTGTGCTTTAGATGCGTAGCTTTACGGACGAACTGGAAAATAAATGCCATATAATCCCGGTCTCAACATGTCTCAACAGTGGCGGAGCGCATCGTGGCGTACATAGCTAGTTCATTGTGTTTCTGTGTGTGACAAACGAAAGGTATCAAATCCCATAGCTAAGTGGACACAAAACCTACAAATGGCTGACCAAGGTGAGAGTTCATCTATTAAATTGACTGAAGATGAATACATACATTAAAAGCTGGAGTATAGACATTTTTATAAACATATTTGTGAGCCTGCCTCTATTATTAAATGGAAGATAATTTCAGATTTTTGTATAACTTTTCTTCAGGTCAGAGCTATTATTAATAGCGGTTAATTTTACAGAAAAGTAATTGCTTAAATAATAAAATTGGACCGATTTTCATATCCAGTCCAAATAAAATGTTTTATTTTATTCTATTTTTTTATCCTTTTACTCAATTAATCGTAAGAATAATGGGTAGAATACTCATTACTAACATTTGTTTACAGCAGCCCAAGTTTTAATACTATAATGCTAAAGGTAATTACCATCAGACTCTCGTTTTACTTGGAGATATCCTCATGTGAATCAAATTGTCTTGAGAGTTTCTTCTTTGCGACAGAATAAAATACATCTGGCCTGGAGACTTTTGATCAAAATTAAAATGAGGGAGGATGTCACACTAATTGAAACTTAGTGATGAGTCATTGTAACACAGAACGCTGTGTTCTCGAGCAAAATGTGTTCAAAATTAATTTGAAATACAAAAGTTTTTTTCCTCTGACTTGACTTGGGCTTTGGACAAAACTCTTGCAACTTGGCACAAAAGGATTGAAAGTCTAGTTGTACTAAGGAAAAAAAAAAGATATTTAATGGATTTGGCTCTTATGGTCTTCAGTTTTGGAACAAAAGACTAGAGACTTGATGTGGACTTGGAAAAATGACACAAAGATCTTTGGGATCTTCTAAGAAAGTACAGATAAAAAAAAAAATATCTCATAGAAAGAGTGGATGGTAGTCCTGACTTGGAGGTATGAATTTGTCTTAATATTTTCAACACCTTTTCTAAGATAATGTAAAACCAACCTCAGAAATCAGTTGCTCATTTTGGATCGATTCCATTTTTAACTCCACTGTTATCTTTCTTTCGCAACAGATGTTATCTCTGACTAGAATATATTGCTATTTACGCAATGTCTACGAGGGAATTTATCCCAGCTTTAAAGACTCTGCGACATATTGTTTGGGTGTTTGTCTACCTGATTGTTCGATGTACAGTGAAAGATGGCCTAACGCCCCTTGTGAGGCTCCAGCAGATGCCATTATTTTCAAACAGTGAGTCAGGAGCCCCAGGTGTGCTGATCATAGTACTGATGAATAGCAAGACAAAGAGGCAGAGGGGAGACACAAGGATTGACTAAGGTTTTGTTGTGTTATTTGTTCCTAGGGTGTGTATGCACTGCTTTTCTCATGCAGTAATTTGTGCATGGTAAAACCTTATCCATGGGGATAATGTCAACTGTCTCCTTAAGATAACAAAACGAAAGCCCTTGCCTGGTGATGACTCCAGAGTCATTCTGTCATCTTATATGATTCTGTCCTATAGATCTGTTTTCTAAGCTGACTGATTAATTTACACAATCATGCATTAGTTGGTGAAGCTTTGTGCGTTCACTTTAAAAGTAAAAAGTGTCAGAAGTGTCCTGTTTTTCATTTTAGCTGTGTCTCTATATCTTTTCAGCTTGAAGAAACGCAACAAAACGTTCCTTGTTGCGTTTCTTGCAATACATATTCATAATATGTATTGCACAGGCCAATAAAATCAATGAAGAGTAAGCACATTTAGAGTCTCCACAGTTGCATGAATGTTATTCTCGTCTTAGATTGACTATTTTTATGACTCAAATCGGGTTCGAGTTAGATCTGTTGTTGGTAACCTGCAGCGCTGCTAAATTCAGCATGCGGGCTGTCTTTGTTTGGGGTGTATGAGCGCAATACACCAACCTAGGAGGGGGTTGCTGGTACTGTGTAGCTCTGTAGCAGCACAGCATCCTCATATTATAAGATCAAAAGATCATAAAAGGGCATTTGGCAGTGCAAGTTCATCTTTAAAGTGACCTAAGAGAGCTAAGGCGTCAGAACACTGAATCTTGAGCAGCCTGAAAGAACATCCATCACATTCACACCCGACCCATCAGACAACTCTGTGAATTATATATCGAAAGTTCCCCATCTGAACGTCCAGGCAGAGACATCTCTCTCTCCGTCTCTCCTTTTCCATCTGATGTGCCGCATTGAATCATTGATAGGACATCCAAAACAACAATGCTCCTCCCTATAAAACACCTGTCACGGGATGCCAGAAAAGGAATAAAACCAGAGCAAGATGTGGAATTTTTTATCTTTTATTATTAGTTTTTTTGGTTTATATTTTGTATATGCTGATGTGGTGCAGTTTGAACTGAAGATGCAATATGATGGCATTTGAAAGTATTTTTTTAAAACATAGATTTATTATAGTGACATATTTAACCATTTATTTTAATGATGAAACCCTAAAATTCACTTTCTCAGAAAAGTTAAATATCAAATAAGAAATAAAAATGTTTTCCATACAGAAATATCATGTGCGTACATATCAAGGACATTGATAATCAGTAGACTAAGATGTCTTTTTATATAGAACAACATTTTACAACCTTTGCATACCTTGATACCTGGAACCAGTCTGAATCTTGCATAGCGACGGGGTAATGGAGTTAACTGCAGCATACCTGGCCGGAAACAGACCACAACAATAAATAGTAATAATCTTAAATATTCACAATAAGAGTAATAACATTGAAGTGAAAAATGTTTCTGCGTGCCATTCTGTCTTCTAATGTATTGCATCTAAGCTTAGTTTGGAAGCAGAAACACCAGACTCTGTTTTGTATTTTTCCATGATGAGTATTAATGGATTGAAATGAAGGACTCAATGCATGTGAGACACATCAGTTGAATGCACTCATATGCACTCCCCTCTTATAAAGCCTTCTCTTTGATCCCAGCTGGAGTCAGGATGCTTCAGGGATATGATGGAATATTTTATTGCAGTTGTGGGTTAGCATTTTGCTGGATTTGCCTCAGTCCAACAGTTTCACCCTCTCTCCTTTATAATAACTTAAGCTTTAAAGCCTCGGCTGGTTACCCGAGTGACTGTTTTGCATGTTTTACTGTTAAATCGTGTGTTTTACAAAAAGACTGAGTTTTCTTTTAATTTTCAAGAATGTGAGAATTACAAATAAAGGTGCCGTGGGACCTCTGGAAACAGACTCTTCTTGTGAAATTCGGAGTCTTTAGGAACAGGGCGAATAATGAAGATTAAGTCGAGATTGGGCAGCGGGGAGAATGGAAAGTCTCTTGGAAAGATCAATGCATAAAGGGAAGTTAAGATAAATGAAGGGAAGGACAGGCAGGCAGGCTTCCTGATTCTCAGAACAGTGGGAGCTTAATGCAGTCTTAGTCTTTATTTAGTTGCTTCCAACTTGCAAAATCTTACTAGTGAACACTTAAAAGATATGTGCAACATTCCTGTATTGTCTGATAAACAAGCCTGTGTTTCTGCAGTGGGTTAGTACAGGGCTGGATGTAAGACTCGTTCTGCACTTGTTCTTTCGTAATCCACAACAGCTGGCGCATGTGTATCCATGATGGATTTCATGTTTGTCCACATGTGCATGTGTATATGTGAAGGGAGACAAAAAAAGAGGAGAGAGCAAGGCCAGATGGGTCCAGCTGTGGATCTGATGGCCTAGATCAGGGGTGCCCAAAGTCGGTCCTCGAGGGCCGGCATCCTGCATGTTGTAGTTCTCTCCCTGGTGGTAGTAACAACCTTTGCAGCATGCCAATCTTCTTCTAAGGCCTCTAATGAGCCATCATTTATCCAGGTGCGCTAAACCAGGGAGAGAACTAAAACATGCAGGATGCCGGCCCTCCAGGACCCACTTTGGACACCCCTGGCCTAGATAAAGGCTAGATGGGTGCCACCACCTTTTTGAGCTGCCAGCAGAGCATTCAGAGTAGGTATTTTCAAGGCTTTGATGGCACAGAAACATCCAGCTGAGAGAGAGTACTTATTTGGCTCTGGGTTTTTGGAGTCAGAAATGAAGAACGTCAAACTGACCAAGTGACTGATGCGTCCGTGTCCATATATGATTAAAATAAGTCTCTTGCACTCTTGATGCTCCAGTCCAGAAACTCATTTAGTTAACTGGAGCAGAAAGTGATCACATGATTTATTAATAAGGAGTTTCTTTGAAGAAAAGTTATAAAAAAGTTGAATTGACCATTACATTTTTACAGAAGGCTCTTTTTTTTATTTTATTTTTAGCATTTTGGGTCTTCGCATTCGATTAAGATTATTGTTATGCCTCCACAGGCACACTCTGTTGGTGTGTTTTTGTTTTTTTTACTTTTGTAAGAACTATTATTTACAAACCTCCATAAATTTATCTTTGTTACCACACCAAGACTACCTGGAGATGGAGACTATAAGGGAGTTACATCTGAAATTTCTAAAGGCGTAAGAATACTGCTGTTTGCCAGTGTTGGGTTTTCGATGGCAAGGTTGAGGAACCTGTAATTCCAAGGTTCCTTCTGCAGAATTCGGAATAAAACCAAGATCAAGGTTTATTCTTTTGACCAGGAGTCCTATGTACTTATATAACTTATATTTTGGGATCATCAGCGCCTGGGATATGGAGTGTCCTTGTTGTGGGATGTGTTTTTTACACTTAAATGTCACTTGAGCATTTGGGAATTAAATTCCAATTCTTTATTGTTTCTTCACAAAATTACATGTCAAATTTATTAGAAAGTGGAGCAAGTTGTTTGTTTTTTTTTGTTTCAGTTTCAAGTACTCAGCATCTTGAACTGGATTAATCTTCATCACTGCAGACAGAACATTTCCTTAGCTTTGCATGAGATTAAATAATGTCATTGTTGGATCACTGCTGCAATATTTGGACATCAGTGGTATAAATGATTTGATGCACATTATGTGTTATAGACTGCGTATGAGAGCAGATATCCATGTCCAAAAAAGATCTGCGACAGCTGGCTTTTCCAGTGATGAAACTGTGAATATTATGTTGAATTCTTGAGAAGGTGATGCTAGAGCATGATGGCATAGTAACAAATCACCCTGAATCATTTGGCCATCCAGTTGCTGCCTGCTAATTTTCTGTTCGTGACCGTAATAACTTTCAGTTTTCCAACAGTCTTAAACCTGTAATAAAGTTAAGGTAATTTAAGCCCTTTTTTATTTCAGAAATTGTCCAGTCTTTGCTCGAAGCGTATAGCAGCCGTTTGAGAAACCCTCAGTCCACTGGCCGGACGATAAACGGGAGGTGTAGCAGTCAGCCTCTGTCCTTTTTCAGGAGAACTCTAGGACAGAGAGAGCCTTCACCAGCACCCCAGGGAGAGTGAAGACAGATTAATGCAGAGGCTTTAATATTTCAGATGAAAACGTATTACTGCTCTCTTGCTCTTTCTTTCCCCCTTCTCTCTCTCTCTTTCTGGCTCAGAGAGCTGGGCCTGAAATTCGCTTGCTCTTCCCCTGCTTTCCATCTATGTCCTCCTGCCTGGCCAGCAGCATGAATGTGTTTTGCTGAGGGGTAGATTCCCCTCATCCAAAGCCTGGCTGTCTACTCATTGTGACAAGAAATAGTGGATATGCAAAGCCAAATCCAAATTAATACAGTAGTGTTCTTTGTGTATGTTTGTGTATTGGGAGATGAGCCAAGCTCATCTGTCTGTCAGAAAGACCTTGACCTTGCAAGCAACATTCACAGTCTATCTTATGTCAATATTTCACCTCGAATGAGTGTTGGGAAGGGCTTTTGCTACTTGTCGCCCTGCCTTAAAACCTGAAATGTCAGAGTCTATGCTACTTTACCACCCAGATGAGCAAAGATCCATTGTGACTGTGCCTTTTTCCTTATCCTACTTTTGACATCTTTGCCAGATGAAAAATTGACATACAATATTATATGACACAATGAATTGCTTCCAAAATGCCTTCTGGCAAGTAAATCTAGCCTTAAGAAGATTGAAATAGACACAGCCTCTCCAAAATGAACTAAGGGTTGCGCAGTATCTCACTGGGAACCTCTCTAGTGGGTTTCGTGACCAAGCTTTTATTTGTTGATGAAAATTGGTATGCGGTATTTTCATTTAATAATAGTGAATACTGAAATCCTGAAGACGGGAAAAAGAAAAACACATGCAAGGATGGATTTAAACAACTGGTCAATCAGATTAGTGTCTTAATGCTTTGACCTTCTCGAAATCTGAGTGCAAACAGTTTTTATTGTACAGGTCAGTGTGGATACCAAGACTAGATTATTAAAAAAAAAAACTTCAAATGTTTGTGTGCATGTAAGCAAATGAATAAATCTATTTTCTTAGAATGGTGAAGCAACAGATGGAAAAGCCTTTTGCATGCTTAACAGAATCGAGTCAAATAGGTTTTTTCAAACAGATTTCTAAATGTAGTGTATTAGGAACCTTATCTAAATTGTAAATAGGTTTTTCTCAGCAGTTCAAAAGCACACAACGTTTTAATGCGTGTTGCTCCTTTGCAGTCTTGAATTACAGTTTTGTGCATTGTAAGGTAGCATGTTTTAATACACAAGAATGCTAAGTTAAGTGCTATTAATAATTCCCCTCGCCCCCTTCAGAACATTTTGCACTCAAGAAAAAATATAATCAAATATTCTCCAAATTAGCAGAAGCATTACACTTCCCACTTCTCCTGCTTCTTTCTCACACATGTTCTCACATGTTCTCACAGTGACATGTGGCCACATGTTCCTGCAGGATATAATTTGTACATGCAAAACACATTTTTAAAATGTGGATTATTTTTCCACATATCTCACAAGTTACCCCTTGATGTGATTTCTATATGTGGATCACACTGAAGCGTACAGTATATCCTACATTCATATTATGTGTTACAGTGTCTTGTACAACTATTGCAGAATTGATAGAAGTTCTGGTAACATCCGCCCAAGCATTTTCTACACTTGCTTATCCGTGCAGGGTTTAATTGGAGACTCTTCCCAATGTCCTGCGGCCATTGTGTGAGAGACGGGTTATACTTTACAGGTCACCAGTCCATCACAAAGCAACACAGAGACAGTGCAGGACATACACACTCTCACACTTATGGAGAATTTAGCAAAACCAATTAAACTTAATATTTAATTTTTTTGACTTTGGGAGGAAACCGGAGTATCTGCATAGAACTACCACGTGCATGGGGGAGGACATGCAAACTTCATGCAGAAAGACCCCAGGGTGGGATTTGAATCCAAGGCCCCCTTGCTGCAAGCTAGATACATCTCTGTGTAGCCCAGTTCTTCTATCTTTGCCTTAAATTCTGCTCTCCAGCAAGTAATAGTGTGGATTTCCACTTGGAAATGTATTCCCTTTGGTACCAAACTTGTTTGAAAGAAGTCAGATCTTGGGTCTTCTATAATGAACCAGTCGTGCCCAAAAGACCTCCAAAGTATAACTCTATAGCTGTCCAGATCTACGCTGTTACTCCGGTGTCACTTATGTGCAGCTTCTACTGACAGGCTGATTTTAAGCTTGTCTTTTACTTTTTACTTTGCTCTTTATAGCTTCAGTTGATATGCACTATTTAATGTGTCTTATCACTCCTACCTCCACTCTCAATACCAAAAGATATTCCCTTTTTTCCTATGCGAACATTTATCTTTCTTATGGACAGAGAGCAGATTAAGAAGGAAAAGGTTTACATGTTTCTTTTTTTTTATTTTGTCTTCCTTTTTATCCCCATTTGTCTGTTATCTGATCCCGACCTTAAAAAATTTTGTCCAGTGACTAGCCCTTGACCCCCATAAGGCCCACCAGTCTTCAGACAATTAGTGAATTTGCCATAGAAAGTCCTAAATAGATTAAACGAGAACACAAACACTCACTTTTTTCTTCTTTTTCACAAGGACTTGCATTATTTCCATTCATGTTTCATTCAGTTCTAAGCCTTAACCTAACCTAAACTCAATTCACACTTTAGTCCTAAGCCTAACTCCTAACCAAAAAGCTGCACTTCATAACCATAAGGAGCACTGGGTCCTCAGAATGTAGTATTTATTGGAAAAATTGACTAGGTTAGGAATGGTAAAACATAACACTCACGCACACACACACACACACACTCACTGCTCAAATTTGTCTCCCAAGAGACCTCCTGCCTTTCAGTGAGCCAAACACCGTGCTAATGTGCCAATGTGTTTGACACGTGCTCCTCCTGGCTTATTTATCCCTTCTCTGTCGCTTTTTCAAAGCTTGCAAACTGAGCCATTTCTGTGAATTCTTATGCCTTCAAAGACAATACACACACTTTCTCAAACTCCAGTTATAGTAAATCTTGTTACTAAAACTGTACTTTTGCTATTTTTTATTTTTAGGCTACATTATAAATGTGGATCATGTTTGGTCCCCTTTAAACGAACCACTGGACCTTTAATGCAGGTGTGAATGTACCGATGTGAATCCTAGTGCAGACCAAATAACCAGGCCAAGACCTACTTTTTGGGGTGATCTTGGTTCACTTCCAAACGAACTCTGGTGCGGTCCACTTCTGGTGGGAATACAAACTGGCTCCGATCCGAACCAACTACAAGAATGTTAACGTCTTTTTTGACTTCTTTTAGCTATAGCTGCTGGTACAAATGAGCACTTCACTATTGTTAACGGTGCAGCGACATGTACCGAAATCGAACTGATCCACCATTTTCTGCTTAACAGTGGTGCTTCCAGCATGAAATCTGCGTTGCGTGAGCTGTTCTTGGAAATAAAGGTGGTATTGCAGTTGTAACAACAACAGAAATGTGCATAAAAAACCCAAAAAGTGCAGAAAGTTTGTTTTTTTGGATCTCTGGTTTGTCGCATCCTCCTTATTTCTGTCCAGAAGACATGATGGAGAAAGCAGTGATGTAGCTTGCAGTGGTTTTATATCCAACAAAAAAGGTATGCATTGCAAGATTTTCACCATTTAAACATCAAAGAGTAGGTCCATAAAGTTTATTTGAATTTGAAAATAAAAGTGCATCAAAGTCTATGCTATTAGTTTATAAGTTTATCAACCAAAACTTATGAGAGAGAATATGGCCATTTGATTAGTGTGTCTTAAAAAGTTATCCTAAGTTATAGTAAAAAAAAAAGTAACACCCCATTACTTATGGGTACTTATACTTCTTGCAAAAGATGTATCACACATACTATGTTTGAAAGAGAAATGGCACATCCTCCCCAAACAGCATTCTATAACAGTAATGTTTGAAGGTGGGAACATTATAGTGTTGGGCTGGTTTTCAGGGCATGGTACTGACGGGCTTAATGTAACTGAAGGAAGAATGAATGGAGAAATGTACCGGGATGTTAAGAAGATGAACACGGGCGATGTTCCCAAAGACACAGTCAAGAAAACTTCCAGTCGATTTTAGAGAGAGACCCCCAATTAATCATTAGACTTCAATTTGATTGAAACTTTATGGACAGAACTGGAAATCTGAGTGCATAAGAGAAACCGCAGAACCTTCAAGATTTGAAAACCGTTTAGCGATATGATAGAAATCACACCTGAGTGTGATGCGAGTGTTTCATCTACAGTACAAGAAATGTTTGAAATTGTCATTAGCAACGTAGGTTTTTCTTACAGGTGTTAATAAGCGTGTTTAATTATGTGCCATCCCACTTTATTACACAGAACAGCTGCATTAGAAATATATTTAGAGAAGAAATTAATGTCATACTTAATATGTATTTTCACACTGTATTCTCGCCATCTTTAATGTTACTGGAGGTTCTTTCTGTCTGAGTAATAGCATTATCTTTATTACTTCTAAAAAGGCTGACGGTAATGGCACGAAATTACCGCCAGGCTCCAAAATTTTTGTTGCACTGGTTCGTCCTGTAGAGGAGCTGAGAAGTGGAAACAGATGCAGCTACAGCAACACGGAACATTTAGAGGTCAGCTGAAGACAGGGTGGATTGTGAACATGATGTTGAGAGGCAAAGGCACACACCGGGAGCAGCTGGCCAGGAAAGAGGGGTTGGGGGGCTGGCGGACGGTGGGGGAAGAGGACGAACAAGAGGTGAAGCCTGAAAAAGGAGAGAAATGGGTGGGATAGAGGAATGGAGGACAAAATGGGGGACTGGAGTAACAAGAGTATCATTCTCAGTTACACTGTTTCACATGGTAGAGCCCCTCTTTAAAAGGCCAATTACTCTGTAATAGTCCTAGACTGACTAGGTGATTTCTCACTGTGCTGTGTGGAATAGTAGAGCAGGAGCGGACTCAGTCCAGTGGAGAGACCCAATCATCATTGCACTGGAGTGAAGGGAGTCAAGGGACACATACACGCGCAGGTGTGCATGAACAGTTTATGTATCCAATTGTCACTTTGATGCTAAATTCTTTATCCAAGCTGACCTTCAAGCACCATAGGCATTGTTTAACAGAGTGTGTCTGCTATGCTTGTTTATACATGCAATACCTTCGTGAAAAAAACAAACAAAAACAACAAAAAAACCCTGACAGGAAATAAATTGTAATATACTCCTCAGTATAGCAAAATGCAAGACATGCACCGCTGTGAGAATGTGTTTACCCTCTCACAGACCTAGCCCTATGTTAAAAGGTAATTACCCTTATTAATTCATAAATTCACTGAGAGTTCCCAGTTTTTGGAAAACTCAGTTTCACTTTATTACTGCCAGATCTATCAAAACAGGACATTACTTTAAAGTACCTGCCTGACAACATGAAGTAGGCCAACAGATCTTAATAAAATTCATCAGAAAATGCTGAAGAAAACTGCCTGACCATTAATTTTTTTTTCTTAAGCACTTCTGATAGGCAAACAGACCAGCAGTTTTAATTCAGGATGCCTTAAAAATATGGTTTTGCATATATAGTCAATATGTGGTCTTAAATAAAATTACAACACTGTGACGTAGCCTTACACAAACTGAAAACATGTGAACGTGACTAAATTTAAAAAGATTTAGCAGAGAAAAGTTGAGGGAAAATTCTTCACAGTGATGTAAAAAGCTAAGTGTTAGTTAATATAAAAGCTTGATGGCAGTTATCATGCGGGAGACAACCATTTATTAGATATATGGGGAGATAGCATGTTTTCCTTCCCTAACAAAATCATCAAATGTGACAAGAAAGCAAAAACAGAAACAATTTCTTATGGTGGAAATACTTTTCATGGCATTGTGCCAGAAGCAGAGCTGCATTCACTGAAGACTTATACGACTTCATTAAATCTCTTTTTCTCTATGTTCCAGGTTTAGTCACTGTGTTCAATAAATTTAATTGAAAGTCAGTTAAATTAAGAAGAAACAAATCTGTTCCACATTAATTGACATCTGTGATAAATGGTGGTTGTCTGTCACCTTTTCCCCACTGAATTGTACTAGTCTCTGCACACAGCAGGGTTTTTTTTTTTTTGATTTCTCTCTGGTGCTTTGAGCCTTTTTCTATTCCTGCTGTCATTTTTATACCAACACATCATGGTGTGGGCTCAATGGGGACTGTGCTAATTGGTTTCTTTTAATTGTTTGATGGAAACATCTGAGCTTCACTGTTGCACTCATATCAATTTGTATAAAAACATGGCCTATTTTTTAAAAAATGGTAGTAAAAATGGAATGAAAATACTACACAGTGCTGTATGCAATGTATTTTACTGTGATTTTTAGGGAAGAGACCAACTTAAGCACATCATAGTGAAGTGGGAAAAAAGGACATAAGGTTTTCTTAAGTTTTTATAAATAAAAATGTGAAAGGTTTGGTTTGAAACATCATCATCATCATCATCATCATCATGTGAATGAGTGTAAACTGCTTTGGGGTTCTTTGGAGTTGATAAAATACTGTACAAGTATAGGCTATTCAGCATTTAGTTACATGTGTGATTATTGTTTTGCCTGAGCATGTTTACGTTGAGTTTAACTAAGCTATTTGTTAAAGAATTCATTAATTAACAGCACTCTATTTGAAGCTGCAAGAGTAATTTTAAAAAAATGACAAAAGTAGTCTTCTGAAGTGTCTATAATTGAGTTTCTGATTTAAGATTTTCCACAGCACTTTAAAATATAGTTTTAATTCCCCTTGAGAAAGGAATAAGGAAGTCTTCTAAGAACCTGACATCATATCTGAAGGAAGAACTGTGACTGTTATAATAAATTAGGAATAGTCGAGAGTAATTAGGTGTCACATAACTCACAATATGTTGAAATAAATTAGGACTTAACTATGAATCTTGATTATAAAAAAAGTATGGGCGGAGGCATTCAAAGATGGAGAAGTGAAGAGTTGTCATATTTCAATTTTTCTCTTTTGAAGCTGCTGGTTATCCTTAAAAGTAATAGAGCTCATACAAATTTTATTTAGTTGAATTGTCGCTAGGGAGTAAAAATAAAAAATAAAAAAAATAACGGGAAGTCCCTGCCCTCCCAGGCTGACTTTAATGGTTCCTCGACTGTGGTTGCCCTTAAAAGCCAACTTACCACAAGCTAATGCTCCTGTATGAAATTTTAAACACCAATGGATGGGATCAAAGATTTTTAGACGTGTGTGACAGCACCCATTTCATCCCTCGTGGCCTGTGCTGGCCTAGACGAAAGATCCCTGTGTCAAGTGATGCTGAAAAGCCAAAATGACACTGCTGGTGCACTAGAAATGTCTGTGTGTGTGTGTGTGTGTGTGTGTGTGGTGTGTTTACTCACAAGGAGAGCACTGAAGTAGGTATGATGGGGATGGGAGAGAAACTGTTTGGATTTCTAACAACATGTCATGAATGTGCTCTAAATTGACAAATAACTTGGGTCTTCAGAGTTGGAACTGGCTTCTGCAAGATTAGGGAAAAAAGAGAACTTTAATGCATGCAGGGACCTACTAACATTACGAAAGATAAGACTAACGTAAAATATAAAACGCTCCCTAGTTGCTTTTCAAATAGCAATATTGACTCTCCTGGAGAGATAAAAAGCTTATAAATATTCATTGTGACAGGATCTTATTATTTTGCAATACTTTATGCAGTAACTTTAATTTATATACACAAATCCTGTAGAACATTTGAATATGGTTTAAGACTTCATCCCAGTCTTATTTGCCTCTGTTCCAGTTATTATAAACTTTTTAATTATTGATCTCACTGTAGACATGAAGAAGTTTAAGATGGCCTTCATCTGATTTATGACAATCAACAGATTATAACAGTATCATCTTGTCTAGTTGTTAAAAACACCTAGTAGTAAATAGGCCTCTGTGTGATATTTCTACCTTAGAAAATATGCTCTGGTCAACTTACAGTAAACTATTTTACTTTAATAAAATTATGCTTCAGTTACATTCACTGGTGGTAACCATTCGTTATGGGTTTGAATAAAAGGAAACAAAATGTGTTGGTGTATCAATGGAAATATTGCCATATTTTTTCACAAGAGTTGCTAATGGGTTTTTCTTCTCTTTTTTATTGTGCAGTATTTTAGTTTTGTATTCATGAAGTTCCTAAAATTTGTGAACGAGCCAAAACCATTCCAAAAGGAGAAAATAACCAAGGAACTGCATTTATTTTACATTAGTTTTTTAGATCCTTTTGAACCATTTTTGGATTCGAGGTGCTTTGGATGTTTTCCTTCCTTCGAATACATTTCATGAACATTTTTGCACCCAGAGACTGAATATAGTGTTGAAAATGTGAAAATGTGAAAGTGCAAATTCCCACATTTGTGAACGGTATAATTTTAAGCAAGAACAATAATTATGTACTTATGAAATTAGCATAGGTACAGAATTAATTCGGTGTAGCAGTTAACGGTGAAAAATTGCTCTGTGATTCTAGACTGATTTTCTTTCTCTTAGGAAAAATTATCTGAGATTTTAGAGAATTGCATTGGGACCAAAAACATTTTAGATCATGTTCATGCCGAGGTATTATTTCCTTCTTAGAAAGCATGTTGGCAGGGGAGTAGGAGAACAGCATTGCCACTGTTTTCTTTTTCCTGTTTCTTCCACCTTTCAGGAAGTTAATATCGTTCCAATTTTCCAAAGGAAACGCAGAAGGAATGATGTCGATGAGAGTCTCCAGTCAGAGTCACCCTGTCTGGGGCCCTTAAATTGAATCTCCAGATCAGACCTTACTTTTAGCCTGAGCCAAAAACAAAGCACCCCTTGCATATTGTTTAATCCAGGATTAGATTCACCTGTAATTGGGTCTGCATGGAGTGAGTTAAGTGTTACATTGCTCTTCAGTGAGGGGGTGCCACCCAATGTGCCTGGGCAAACCATCTGGGGAACAGAAATGAGCTTGTAACAAGGTGTGAATATATGGAGTGATAGTGTACTGAACAAACAAGAGTCTCACTGTTCTGAAAAGTGTTTTGCAACATATACAGCAAAGTCTGAAGTACATCAGACAATATGGGCTGGACCGTAATTATCTCTGCCTACTGAAGCCCCTTGCTGTTCTCACCACAATGACAGACTGAGAAAGGAGAAGCTGTGGCCACATTAGTGGTGTTCACATGTGCATTTGGGGGCAATTCCATAATGGAGTAGAGTGGTACCCATTAGAGTTGTGGTAACAGTAATAGTTGAGCCTCTGCAGCAGGTGCTTATAGAGGTTATGTGTCCATTTTGGCCCTCATCATTATAAAGCAGTGAAGGAGTGTAAGAGGATCCATTTAAATGTGAATGGGAGGCAATTTAACACATGCATGCATCAAGTGTTGTTGGCTTGCAATATGTTCTTGTCCTAATTCCATGCCTGTCATTGATCGCTGTAGTTACTAATGGCAAACTGCTTCCTAATTCTTCCTCTGTCTAACTGACTGAATTGCAGCCTTAAAATGTGTGAAATTTATTTTTTGCATGCTTGTTGTCTTAATTTCCCCCCCCCCAGTCTCTCTTCTGTTTTGAAACGGTTGTGTCTTCTTAGTCCTCTGGGTTTCATTGTGCTTATTCTCTGAGCTGCCCCATTTGGATAGGATTAATATTCCTGTGGGATGAGGGTGAAATATTAGCCAAGATCCATGGCAACTGCACTGATGCTCTTGGACAGCCTAAGTCAGTGGTGTCATTTAGACAACAACTAGACACAACCTAGCCTGACAACCCGTAACATACACTGAGCAGCTTTCTCCAGCCAGTTAATTACATCAGCCCATTTAGCAAGCTGGTAGAGGCTCCTAATCATTTTCCTTTTGCTGTGTGGGCTCTTACAAATAATTGCATTTGGTGTAATGTTTTTGTTTTTACCCATTAGGCTTACCAAAAAGCCTATTTAAATGATCCCACAACACGCCTTTAAAACCCGAGCCAAGCTTGGTGAAATGAAGTAAACAATAAAGAAAACTTCTTCGGGCAAAATAGACTTAGAAATTGCCTTAAAGCACAGACTTTTTTTTTTAACTTAAGATGCAAATGGTCTATAAATTGCCAGTATTAAATTGGCTCCATAAAGAAAAGACAGGTATACGCAACAAAGTGGTTGGGCGAGCAAACGGACATTGGGGGACGAAGAGAGCACGCCTCATATATTAGAGCAATACAATCTAGAAACTTTTAAGGTGTGAAATAAATTAACCGCATTCAACATTTGAATTGTTTTACGAAGCTGGCAAATAACTTAAAGATGTACTTTTTCTGAAACAGCCCACATGAATAACTGGCACTTCCATTTATGGAAGATCAGTGTCTAGAACCGTCTCACAGCAAAGATGTTTTTTGCAAAAAAGACCTGTTGCATGGATTGATGGACGAATGCCCATTAGTGCTACAAAGATCATCTATCCACAAAACGAAAAGCTTTAGTATTCATTCATTTTGAATGGGACGAGGGAATTGCACACACAGCTAGCATTATCTTTAAAATAGTAGTGTGTTGCTGATCAGAACCAGAGCAAAAAGTACTAAATTATAGAATGCTTTCACAGTTTTTTTTTTTATTTTAGTTTTGTGTCGCAATAAGTTAATTGAGAGAATTTGCAGACAGAAAGTTCTAATGGAAGATTTACTTAGTTTATTAGTTCTCAAATTTACCGCTTTTACAAATTTTTTTTTCTCTATTGACATATTTTCATCAAATTTCTTCTTCAAAGATTTTTAGTTGTATTATAAACGGCTAAGGAAGAACTTACGGTACAACGCTGCTGAAAAATCTGGCAACATTAAAACACATCAAAGCACGTTGTGCAGAAGACGGCAGCAGACTGAAGATAATCACATTTTATCTAAATCTTTGATCATTCTGACAGAAGTTGCTTAAAAACATTTTTCCTAGGTTTTCTAGACTAAGATTATTTTTGAAGTCCAAAAAAATGTTTGTTTTAATGCAGCGTTACCCACCAATAAACAATCACCAAGCAGACAGGCTTACAGTGAGCCTAATTGTATCAGTTAGCACCATGCACATGCAGGACAGACTATTCCATCACCATTATCCACTCAAATAAAAAAAAAGCTTTTCCACAATGGTATTTATATGAATATTTTATGAATGTGTCTTGGCTATGTTCACAATGCGAGCCAAATGTAACAAGCCACATAGTCACAGCCAGAGATCATCGTTTAGTCCGCCAAAATGTTTCCTGACATCCCATGGAGTGGTTTCCATCTCTAAATAGTGGATGATGCAGTTATGAAGGCAGCTTTAGTATCAGCATAAATTTGCAGAGTAAGTAAAAAAAAAGTCTCCATGTTAAATAATCCTCACATACTGGAATATTGACAGATTGGTCCACTGCCCAAAATAACTTCCACTGTTACTAATTCCCCCTGTTGCAAATGCCGTACTTTGGAAAACACTTTGCTTATCTGTCTATTTATCAGCTGGCAGTATTACACTTCAGCCTTATGGGTCCCCCTGGCTCATCTCTTGGGGAATATTGAAAAGTTTCACTTATTTGTATCCTTAGTAGATGTAATTTTAATTTTTTCAACAAGTTTCTTTCAATGAAAGAAACTCGTTGAGTCCTTACTTGAATCTGTGACAAGAACTAATGATTAGGGTACAAGACTTGGAAATAACTACCAAACCAATAGAAGCATACAGGAAGTTAGTCAGCAGTTACATTAAGGCTTTGTTTGTTGTAATGTTATCAATTTCTGAGAAGCGTTAAAAATGTTTTTGTAAAATATTTTATGAAATCCTTCAAAAATTGATACATTTGATTTATTGTCACCTTGTTTTATTATCTATGTTTTTTTTCTAATGGAAACAAACTTTTTGCCTGACTAAAATGATGTATTTTAAATCTACATTTACCAGGGATGAACAATTCAGGGCTTAACTGTATATAAACACAACTATGTTTAAAGATACGCCAAATCTGATGCCAAATGAACAGTTGGGCGGTTGGTGATGCAGTAGGCTGGAAGGAGGTTGAAGGAAAGATCCACATGTCAGTATCGCAACAAATCTGAAGAAGCTTCTGACTGAAGACCGCAGTACGACAACCTCATGGCAAACATGACATGCCAGCACCTCAGTAGCCAGGCAGCAGAGACAATATTTCACGGTAACATGTTCTGGGTGACACCATCACCAGTTGGCAAGCACTGCTAATCGGCCTCATTTGCCTTTGTTGCTCCTCTTTAAATCTGTGTCTGGCCATATGGCTAGAAAGCTGGGCAGAGAGACGTTGGAGTTGGGGTAATGATCCCTGCCCACTGTGATCAATTGAAGAGATACTTTCAACTTCTTTCTTTTCTCTTCACTTTCATCCTGCTCCACATCCATGAAGTCTCATTTTCAACTTATCTGGGATTTGGGGGTTGTAGTTCAGCTGCTCCCAGTCAGTTGTAAAACCAATACTTGGAAATGTATGTTAAAAGTTATGTAGCTCATATGCATAATGTGTTTCTGAAATACACAGATGTTTATTACAAGGTCCCAGGTCAAGTTTAAGACATTTGATCACATCATACTTGGAGTACTAACAATAGAAAAGGGGATTGTAGACTAACAGATTTGCCACAATATCAATACCAACGCTGCCTTTTCTGTAACAATTTAAAAGAGATGTTATGCTTGCCGGAAATAGTTAAATCAAATTTAAAGTAAATTTACAACTCAAAAACAATGTGTAGGTCCCTGGATATTTCAACCAATAAAAAAATTTTGCCATGTGAAATATTCTTTATGATAAAATGAAGCAGAAGAAGAAATATGGCAGTTTTTATAAATCTACTGTTTGCCAGTGAGTATTAAGATGGCAAAAATAGTGTTGTGATACTGGAGCTTCTCAATAACGCGTAAAAAAACAACAACAAAAAAACTATACTTGTAAGAGAAGATTCTTTATAAATATGTTTAAAGTCCTTCTATTGTGACAACCGCTTTAACAACATTTTGGTCTGCCTGAGATAGAAAATGGGTCCTCTTCTAATTAGATTTGCCTTCCCCTCCTCTGCTCCAGTCCTAACAACATCCTCGGGAGTTTTACACACAGAATGGAAGGCCGTAATGGAGGTTTTTATTCAATAATTTTTTTTTCCCTGCTTCTCTTTGACCGCTGTCTCCGTATGATGTGCTTGGTCTGCAGACAGATTGGGAGTATAGCTTCTCAAATCATATCAATCATGCTTCATTTCCATTCCGGAGTAGACCTGCACACCTTAATTTGAAAACACGCACGGCCATTTTGCCCTTCCACATCTACTTTGAAAATGTACTTCTGAGTGTTGCTCAGTCCTCCTTTCTTGGTGTATTTCACAGTTACTGTAGTGAGTCCAAAGACAAATTGCAGCAGTCATCCAGACAGACTCTGGGTGGTGAGGGCTCTCAGAAGCTCTTGAGTACCATGTCAATAACTTTGATCTCTTATTAACACAGAATGTTGGAAGGGATCAATGCACTTCTGTCACGCAATCGCAGCTTTCCCAATGTCTTGATTATAACTAGTTATCATTTTAATATGGCCGTTTGGCATAGCAGTGGTAATTGTCCCTCTGTCATTGTTAATTTGTCTCCATTTGTTAGCGTTGGACCAAAGGCAGTGCACCAAATGAAGACCATGTTCTAAATGACATACTCCAGAGCACTCTAATATTAATTCTGCGTAATGAAAACAAGAGCAAAGTAGGAATGTAATGAGCATTAAATCATTTATATTACTCTACCAGATGGCATAATGCATGCAAGGCAGTATTTTACAGTTAAGAATATTGTATGCTGTAAAACAATCTCCACAGGTTATCTCAACAGATTGCATTATCATGAGCAAATAAGCTCGGCAAATGTTTTTGAAGCAGTGATGGGAAGGGAGGTCTTTTATGACGGTGTAGATTATGAAACAAATCTGTCTAAGATTATTTAGATAGCTTTTATGGTTGATATTTTGGTAATATAGGAGGTGGATGGCCTAATAACTTCAGAGCTTGAGGACGAGATGCTGGAGATTATTCTTTCACAGCTTTTAGAGGCTGGATTTGTTTTAATGCCCGGCTGTCGGGACGATGGTGTTAATGGAACTGTTCCTCGTGCTGCTTTTTACTCCACCTGCAGCTCAAGACACATTGTAATGGAGCTATTGTAAGCACTCGACCTGAATTATGGCATAACTGCAAAGTGGCTCATATAAACAGTGTTTTGCCCGGCTGGTTTTTATGGCTTGGAGTTAAGGATAAAATTAAGAACTGAGAAGATGGTTGGGGGGCCATTTCATCGCAAGAGCTAGATACGAATGCAGCCAAAGATAAGCCCAGTACTGGGACTGAAGCTACGACTGAGGCTTCGACTGAGGTGGTGATGGTAATTTATGCAACCGTCCGCTGCATGGGTTGGCTTATCTGAGACTCTGCCTCTGAGGTTGGTAACTACTAGGCTACTACACTGAAAGAAAAAAGCTGTTCATTTTACTTAATTTTATTGTGTACATCCGTCCCACACAATGCAAATAAGTAGAACCGACATATTTTCCCTCTTTCCCTCAAATACTTAAAGCTCGTCAAATCAACATATTTTATTTACATGAGATTACTTGAAAATATTAAGTTGAAACTACAAACATTTTATCTCTTACCATAATGTAAATATATTATGTATTATCAATAACTTTTTTTATGTCTCAGCAACACTATTGTAATGAATAACACCAGCTTATTTTTCATTGCCAGTATTACTCAATGAAATTGTGTTGGGCGAACACAATTCTACCATGTTAATGGAACACATGTTACAGCTTTAAATCCTACTTAATTTTTTCAAGTTATCTATATGCTGTTCTACTGTAAAAAATTAAAGACTGATATTTGACAAGAAAGACAAAGAAAGCGAGTGCTACTGAACAAATTAGTTTTATTTGAAAGAAAATTTAAATCACACCATTTTGTACTTAACATATTTTAAATTGAAGAGACATAAATTTTTTAAAATTTAGTAAATACAATTTTTATGAACATGAAGGAAAACCTGGGACATATTTCTATAAAAGATGTACAAGATTATGAAAAGTATGTCAAATTTCTACAAACTGTTTTTGAACATGTATTCAAATGACATTAATTAATGCTGCAGTACATAGCTTTACAGACTTTTTTAACATATTTGTTAAAACTATCAGTATGTTATGTCAATATGAGACAAAGCTAAACTTTTTACACCAATTATCTGTCACAAGTCTTACTGATTACTATGTAATACCATAGTGATAGTCTAAACAAATGTGTAAAAACAAGAACATTTTTTTACAAAGGAAACACTACAGCTTAAAAGTTTATCTTTAAGATATTAATATGAAAGACAAAATGATTTAGAAAAGTATGTAAAATTTCTAAAACAATTCTGAACATGTAATTTGCATGACAATAAATCAGTGTAATGTAACTTTTATAGCAAATTTCCTTAACATATTTGTAACACTAAGAAGCAGTAGTGTTATAAGTAGCACTACATACTGGAACGTAAAAGCTGCTGAAGCCCAGTCTTTCAGGTGAACGTTCCTCATTAAAAAAATACATTTGTGTCCTCCAATAAAGAATACAACAAGAAATACAAAAACTGAACATGAGAACATTACCAAATTAAACATGAGAAAATCTCTATTCACTCATAGAGGTGGTTTTTAAGGGACAATGCCTTGTTTGACAGTTTACCTCCATCCAGTTCCATTACTATTTTCTGTAATACCTCGAAAGTGTAGCGGAGGTCAGCAGGGTAGGCGAGGTTCATTGCATATATCAGTCCAAAAAGCATTGCACCAGCTGTTGGCACACTATCCATATTGGACAACACTCTGATGCCTTCAAGAACGACCCCGATGTCTTCATCTGCTGAAGAACAGTCTTTAAGATGAAAAACACCGATGGTGGTGGCTCCAATACCCTCTTCAATAGTAGCTTCATCCACACCCTATGTGAAGAAATGACAAATTAATCTCTTTCTCTAGACCTAGCTGTATCTAGTTCTTGATATATATAGATATAGTTAACATAACATAGAGAAAGAAATAGATATATAGATAGATTTATATAGATCGACAGTTTTAGAGATAGATTTAGAGAAATAGATAGTTTTAGATAGAGATAGATATCTCTAGTCCTTTCTCTACAGATATCTCTAAGTATACCTACATGTAGATATAGACAGATCTATGTGTCTATTCATGTAAAGATAGATCTATCTCTAGATATCTAGAGACATCTAAGTCTATATAGATACAACTATATGCAGATCTAAATCTATTTCTATATTTAGATTGATTTATCTATCACTAGGTGTAAATACACATTAAGATACATACCACATATTTATGGATGAACTTGGCTGGATCTTCTCCCATATATATGCAGACTCCCTTAATGACACACTCCCGTGCAACATCAACATCTTCACACTGAAGGAAATTCAGTATGAAAAAATTAGAATTTTTTTCAAGCCTTGTGCTTCACAATGAAGTTTAATAATGTACTTTACCCAAATGTTTTTTATGGTGAAGAGATAGAAACTAATAAAGTTAAAAGTAAAGTTTTAAATGAAAATAAGCAAGAGTAAAAGTCCAAGTTGACAACATTTAAAATAAGAAAAATGTAATTTTCTATATTATTAGTTGTGTTATGGCTACATCACTTACATCATCCATTTGTGCAACAATTTGTCTAAGCTTTTGTCCGAGCTGTCCTCCTCTTCTTTTGAAGAGCTTCCTCAGGTTGTCACAGTGGAGATCCAGTTGAGAGAAGAACTTTGAATGAAGCGGTATGGTCGTAATTCTCTTAAACTCAGCATTTATCTGAAAAAATGAGCACAAAGGAATGATTTTCAAATTATAAACATCTGGAAGAAGTCCACAATCACTCGTGTTGCCAAAGTGAACAGTGAAGTAAATGTGCCTAGACATCTTAGATTAACACAGTATCCAAAAAAACATGTATGAGACAGGTCATACCTCTCTAATGTCAAATAGACCAGGCCATCTTGACATGAAAGCCTCCATCGGTGCATCACGAACAACTTCATGTCTTCTGTATGCAAAAGTTTTTTCCATCTGGCATTTCACCAAGTCTCTGTTGTTCCTCTTCTTTGTCTCCAAGAGTAAAGCATTCCGCATCGCCTCTAAACTTTCCTGAGTTTCTTCTGTTGGGTATGATGGACAAAAATTCACTTCTGCTCTCTTTGCCTTTTTGACACCAAAGGCTGAACTGCATCTTCCAGCAGGTTTGTTCTTTAAAGAGTTCACAGTCACTTCTGGGCATCCCAGTTTTCGTAGATGGGTTCGATAGTTGGAGAGCTTATATTTTAAGCTCATTTTCCATGCTCCATAACCAGTGCTGGAGCCTCTCTCAGTTAGACAGGGATGCTTCTTGATCAAACTCTGAGCAACTTGATCCATTTCTTTATCATTGATCATACACTTTGTACACCAGAATTTCCTGAACCAAACCATCAAGAATGGCTGACTTCAACTTTGGATCTGGAATAAGTACAGTTCCATTCTGATTGTATAACATACTTGCCTGCTGAAGTTTTAATTCAGCATCATAGGGAAACTTGGGCACTTTAAAGACAGCAGGCCAAGCAGACCTCGAGCTTGTTGACTCACTTGGCAACACATCTGTATCAATAGATCTGTCAGTCATGAAGGAAGAGTTGTAATCAAAAGAAGTACTGGGGTTCTCAGAGTCTTGGACACAATCAAGAACTATAGAATTACTCTGCTGAATAATAGTGGGCCTTGAAATATCAATGACTTTAATTGTCCCCTTGTCTTCTATTTCCGAAATTGAGGTGAGGTTTAGGAACTCGTTCCCAAATAAGGAGTCCATGAACTGAAGTCTGAAATTGCCCTCAAGACAACACTGTCTCTTTACTTCAACAATGAGGTCCTCAATTGATTCAGGCGGCCCACTGGACAGAGTGAGCCTTTGACTTGTTCCGTCAGTCAAGATGATCTTAAGGATCAGCGGAGACCCCATTTTGTACAGTTATTCTGTGGACAGAAAATAAAAATTAGACATCTAGAAAGGATAGTTTTAAAAATAAGACATTAATATAGCAAATAAATTATATGCATGTGATCAATTAATTGAATTACAAGTCATAACAACACACTTTCTGCATACCTTGTATTTCTATATGTCTTTTCAAAGTCACCATGCGGACTGACCCAATCTTGTAGTCAACAAGTGGATAAGTGTCAAGGAGTTCACTAAGTGAAAAAAGAGTGAATACTCTTGTGGACACTGACTTGAGCTCAAAAGCTCTGAAATGTTCTCTGTACCAGCCACCCAGCTCTCTGACAATGTAGTATATGCTGTGGTTTACAATACAGATGTGTTTTATTTCACAGAATTCTGGCAATCCTCCTGTTGCCCTGTGAGAAAGTACCATTCCATTTCTGTAAGTTATGCCCTTTATTGTCACACACTGTGCAAGGTTGACCTCTAGTATGTCTGGGAATCTATGCCTAATGATGTTTGCTATCTCTTCTTTAAGCAAATCCACTGGAAATGTTGTTATAGCTGAGACCTCAAGTTTAGACTTGCCAAGAGATGGGGAGCTTAGATGGTATGCTATCATCATCTGATGCTTTGAGGCCAATGAGAGAGGTACATTTTTGAAGCAGCTTGTGTGTCTGATGACCTGCTTGAAAAAGCTATGCTTAGCTTCAAAACGCATTGTCCACTGCCCAACTACTGGACCGAAAAGCCTGATCATCTGTGGATAATGCTCCAAATAATGGTGTTTGGGTAGTAGCTTGATATCAGGGAACAGTGCCTGATATCTCTGTCTGTGCTCTATGATTTTGCTTTCCAAAAAGGCCAGTGAGTCATCACTATGAGCAGGAGAAACAACAAGTTCGGTTATATCCTTCAGATCCATGAGAACAAGCCACGCAGGCTCATCCTCAGGCACAAGTGATCCAACTAAAAAAGGCAAGAACCGAAGCAAACTCCAATTTTCGTGTGCATTTCCTCCAACAGTTTTTGTGCTACAGAAGGTTTGTGACACTACATGAGGTCTGTTTGTCTTATCTGCCCATTTGTAGGGGAACTTCAGAATCGCATTGTTCAAGTCGGCTAATGTGAAAAACTTCTTTGATATGAGGACTGTCAAGCAATGAGCCAACTCTACTGGGATTATACCCTCAAAAACATCATGGGCAAGATCTGGTGGATAACCAAAAATTACATGAAAGTGCGACAGATTTTTTGAGAAGACACATTCTCTTTTAACGCCATAACAGCTTGTACCTGTCTCTTGAGCTTCTTTTACATGGACCTGGTGAAGCTCTTTGTTTCTTAGCT
Source organism: Poecilia mexicana (assembly GCF_051168715.1). NCBI lineage: Eukaryota > Metazoa > Chordata > Actinopteri > Cyprinodontiformes > Poeciliidae > Poecilia > Poecilia mexicana. The sequence goes on from NW_028263388.1 coordinate 21,616,578, forward strand.
GGAAAACACCAGATGCTACAGAATGTAGCTGAATATCACTGCTTCTACCTGTGCAAAATCTGCAATAATATTCCACAGAAAAACTTTGCATAAATCCTGCAACACTGTGTGCACCAAGGTTATCTGCAACTACACTTATGACTGTACCTTTAACTGACTCTCCTAAAAGTGGAACATAAATGCCATGTTCTTCAAGATTTTTCAGATCATGTAGAAGGGGTTCGAATATTTTGTCATAACCATAGGTTTTAACATCTGTGGTTTTGCATAACACTGCTAAGTAGATGGATGATAAGGAAGAATGAGATTCAGGAGGCAAGTTAGCTAAAACCCAATAAATGGCACAAAGCTTGTGTTTCTTCCGTGAGGTACCAAGTGGGTTACACACTTCAAAGTCATCCACATAAAAACGTAAAGAAAGCCTTAGCTTCTCTCCAGTAAGGAAAGTATTTTCCTTAAATAAGGAACCATCACTTGATTTCCGATAACAATATGAACCAGTAGTATTTGTTTCCTTCTGTTTTTTGTGGCATTCAACTACTTCATCAACAATATCACTTCTATTCAAAAGCTGCTGTAACAACTTCAGTAATGGTACATATTGGAAGCTTTGTTTATTTTTAACATCAAGGATATATTCAACTGGTTCTACAACACAGAAATTATTCTTGTAATACTGCTTACGCAGATACGCTGTGCTTACTGTGACCAGTGAAGACACCTTCACTGGTCACACTCAGAAACTCATCTACCAGCCATGTACGATGCGCTCCGCCACCCGTTTCTTCTGACCGGGATATGAAATTTATTGTGCTGTTCGTCGGTAAAGCTACATTTACACGGTAAGCATCAGCTACTCAGCCGCCCGCCCTGTTCAGGCTATCCGCTCACCTCAGCGCTCTTCCCGCCGTTCGCTTTCAACCAGCAGCCCCGGAGGAGAAATGCTGCCGTACTCCAGGCATTCCCCCAGTCATTTTAAGGATGCTTATTGGTTCCCCAAAAAACGATAAAAAGTCGGGCATTATCATCAATCAATAAAATCCCCATGGGCCAATCTTGAAGATTGGACTTTATGCCGCTGAGACTTAGCTTTTGTCAACAACTCAGAGGCGGAAGTGAGAGCTCCGCGCAACGCAAATGAAGTCCCGGCCGGAACACGGTGCGCTAAATAATAAAACATAAATTAACGAAGCTTCGAGGCAGGTAAATTTTCCTCGAGGAATTTTAGTAATCGAGGTACTCGAATCATTCGAGGAATCGTTTCAGCCCTAATAGACCCTTTTCACATGACGTCACACAACCTCCGTTTTGGCTCGAAGCTGTGTATCCTTAGTTCCGGTGTACATAGTAAGTAACGATAAAGTTGTCTATTTCATATATATATATGTAAAATGGACACATATATATCTATGTATATCTATATAGAGACATATATATAGAAAGAGAGATTTAGATATTTATATATATGTATATATCTGACAGCATATGTTGATCAGACAGAACACCGGAGCATGGAGTTTACACAGTCTCTAAAACATTTGCCTAAAATAAGATTTGAAGATAGATCACGATTTGCAAACCAATTTTCTCTGACAATAAAATCTAAATTAGACAAAGGCTAGAAATTCTTCACCAAACAATACCTGTTTGACTATGAAGGTAGGTATTTTTGTTTTGCGTAACCGTTAGCTTAGCATTAGTGAATTTTGTTAGCTAGCTAACTACGTGACATAACTGTTCCTTAACCAGAACTTTTTACTGTTTTTGAACTATAACGTTTTAGGCTCTAATCTTGATCAGATTCTTATATTATAGACTGGAGTTGCCACTCATCCCATAAAATAGGGGTTTGTTTGTTATAAGCAGAGATGTCCGGTCCCGCCGCTGCTTTGTAATGCCTTCCTCTAATCGGACCACTTTTTCCGGTAACGAATAATCTAACGAGCTCGTATTTCAAATCCAGTAATCAGATTAAAGTTATTTTTATGTCCTTTATTTTCCATTAATACAGAAAATGAACCTCTAAACGTTACATCACTGACAGGCGGCGGTGTATATGTTTCCTAACTGTGGCTAAAGCTGCTGCTAGCTGGTTTACTCATGATCGGAGGCTGGTTCGAGAATGGTAAATTGACAATGACTAATAACGGTTATCTAACACGTAAACACTGTTTTATAAAATACAGAAAGTGAACCTCTAAACGTTACAGCGCTGACAGAGAGTATATTTTTTCCTAAATGTGGCTAAAGCTGCTGCTAGGTGGTTTACTCTCCGATCGGAGGCTGTTTATTTTATACACAGTTAGAGAATGGTGATTTTAAAATGATTAATAACAGCTATCTAACACTTAAATGCTGTTATTATTAAACTTACCTTTTATTATATCCTTAAGATTATGAGAATGCGGGAATTTTTCAGCTTGGTTCCCAAGGCAAAATCACACCGGAAGTAAAGATACCCAGGTTTGAGTTATGGCGGCCATTGTCTGACGTCACTGTGAAAAGGGTCTATTGAAACCACCTCGTTGATCTATCCCAAGCACACAAATTACAAATATGATCGGTAACAACCGTCTTCTGTGGACTATAGCATACTGTTCTGTACTACTGTATTTAGCTACAGCCATTAGCTATACTAATAAGAATAGCTAGCAAAATGAAAACCAAAGAACATGCAGATAGTTTAACAATGAGCTATTATACAAGACAATAATCATGTGGAAACATTCTGAACTACAAAAAATATATATATTTAGATCACTTACCTAATCGATATTCCTCTAAAGATTTGTCTTAAACGTTCTTGTCGCTGAGGAGTCGGAAGAAACTGGGCGGCAATCGCGATATCTTTACAAATATCTTGTTTGGCTTCTGATTGGTTAAGATTAAAAAGACCACTCTTATTATTGTCCAATCATATTTGATAGTGTCTTTTGATATGTTGCATCATTTCCGGTGATGATAAAACATGATTACAATGGTTTTAGTAATGTAATATAATTACGTTAAACCAACATAAAGAAAATGTGTAGTTTCATTATTGTTGATAATTAAGTAAATGATTCTTTATTCAATCGTGTAAATACAAGAGACATGATTGTCTTGTGTAGTATTAACTTATTTTGTTTGTGCAAAATGAAAGACCCCTCAATTCTCATTTTTTCAGTGTAGGCTGTTATTACTATGTTTATAATGCCAGTGATTGCTAAAATGACTGACATTATAAACTCTCATTTAAATCACTTCATTGCAATTCTGCTTTCATGTTCAGGGTTGTTTTCTTGCTGGAAGGGGAACCTCCACCCAGTTCTCATGTTCTTTAATAGTTTTTTCCCCCCATATTGCTACGTTTTCAGATCCAGAAATCTTCTAATCATCTCTGACCAGCTTTACCAGTAAACATACCTTTGGTAAGATGATGTAGTAGGGCTGGGAAATTCTGGGATATTTCATAGAAAGAAACTAGAAGAGTTGTCTCTTATTATCAATCTTAAATACGGTTTATCTCTGCTATTCCAAACGATCAGGGAAGCTGATTCTACATTGTTCCTGTGTCCTCTATGAAACTTGTTGAAAAGCAAACTTTAAGTGGTTTTCTTTCAATGACATGTTTAACATTGCCTCTCTTCTGTAAAAGTCAGATTTTTGGAATGTGCAACTAGTAGTTTTCCTGTCAACTTATTCTTTCCCTGGAGATGCAGTTCTCTGCAACTGCTCCAGAATTACCAAGTCATGTGAAAGCATCTGGATTCAAAGGGTTTCATTTAGGGGTATAAGAGGGATAGTGGATGAAAGTAAAATGTGAGCCACAAGTGTTGATTCATGACATTCCATTATAAGAAAATACAATGAGATTAGGTGTTGTAGCAGCATAAATGTGAAACGGTTAAATGTGTGTGAATATCTGTGGCACCAGATTCCACTTAGATTCCAAAATTGTACTTTAAAAATGGTCGACCTATCATGTGTCGAGCTCAATGACAAAAGTCAACACAACTAAAAAGAATCTCATCAGCGGAAGAGACGAGCACGAGTGATGCAGTAATTCCTAAAACTCAAATAGATTTTCCCCTCTAAGAGCTTTGTAATTGCATTCACCTGGCATTTCAGGTATAATCTAATCCCTGCTGACTTGTAAGCTAAAATTAAAACCAGCACGGCCTCACAGGACCAAGACGAAGAACCGCTTTAAAACACACGTGCAGAGGGGAAGCTACAGGGTTTCCAGATCTATTGCCACTGTCACAGTCATGACTAATGTGGAAAAACCAAGCGAGCAGCTCTCCTCTTGCAAGTTCAGCAGCTCAAATATAGCATAGCTTGAAGCTATAGAGTCGAGGTCTCCTGGTGTCACTTCATTCGTTAGCCATATTAGCATATGTGGGAATTCTGCTGAGAAGTGGGAACTGACTCCAAATATGTTGTCATTCATTTCTCTATCCGCTTTCTTTCCTGCGTAATTGTACTGCCTCCCATACATAAACCAATGATTTGCTGCAGATACCTCGTTCTTGTATTACTGATGACCTGACCTTTAAGTGACAATTCTTAATTGTCTGTTTAGAGAAAGGCTGTAAGTGATCGGATTCGGTTGTGCAATTACTGCAGTCAGGGTCTTAATTGCGCGTGCCCTTTACTCTTACGAGGTTGTCAACAGCTTGTACTTTTTAAATGTGACACAATGACATAAACAAAAGCCGTTTAAGCTCTTGAACTTGAAATATTTTACATGCAAAATAATTCTCATGGAATATGAAGAAGAAAATCCATTGTATACATGGATACACTGGTGGCAAAATATTACAACTACAATATCAGAGTTGTAAAACGGCAATCTTGGACGATCACTTTAGCCTTTTAAATTTGTACACAATTGAAATCCAAGGCAGATATCCCAAAGACCTGTTGGGTATTTTAATCATTCCCTCCTCCAAGCATAGCAGGCATAAAACAAAATATAATGTATGAAGTATTGGTCTGATTTTACTTCAAAGTTATGCCATTGATACATACATACATACATGCAAAACAAAGTGCTCCAAGGGCAAGCTAATGCAATAACCCATGTCATGTTGATGTATGAAACTGCTATCTTATTAAATTTCAAGCATATTAACTTTTACACTGACAATCTTTCAAATTTCTCTCTCACCAAATAAATTGAGGTACTTTTAGTCAAATAAGGCTTTTTTGTACTTTTCTACTTTTGCCTTGAAAGATTGCACAAATACTTTAATTATTTACAGTATAACATATAGATAGATGGCAGGTAAACCACATGAAAATGGAAATAAATAGATTTTCGCTCAGCTGCTAACATTAGATGAAGTGCAGTTACGATAAATACTTAAATGTCACATAGTGTTCTTATCTTAAAAAAACAATGACATATAAAGCTTTGTATGTTGCTTATTCTAAAAGAACCATGGCTGGAGAAATAACACTTAAGGAGGCGAAAGACGTGATCTAATATCCTATTTGTGAGTCATATTAATGAACTTGAATATGTTCAAGTTCACGATGGGGACCTTTGGAATAAATGGTTGATGGCGCTGTCCCCACAGCTAGCTTTGTGTAGTCACAGTCTTTCACACTGCTTTTACAATCCAATCAGACGAGTCACAGGGACTGGTCAATAAGCAGATTTCAAGTGAAGTGGTGTTACCCTGCGATAAAATAAAAGATACATCCGTGTATCTTCCCTCTGAGATCCCACGGTAGCCCACTCATTCTTTTCTGCTCATCTCCTCTGAGCCACATCTAGCTGATTGGAACGTCCTCGGTAATGGTGGCGTTTGATCGATTCATTGGTTGCAGAGTGAGAAAATAAGGAGGAGTGAGTAGATGAAGGAGCACAAATGGAGCTTGTTGCACAGGCTCAGACGGCAACCCTGTTACCGATGCCATTCACATTAGCCGGGCTTATCTCCCTGCCATATTCACACCCACACTCGCGCACATATACACCTATGTAATTTATTCGAAGGGCCAACACCCCTGCGGTGGTCCCACCACACATGTGTTTTCACTTATTTTGGCTCATTAGGCCTATTCAGAGCAGCGCTAGAGTAGACTGTGCTTGATAGAAAATTCTGTCTTGATTTCCATTTTTGTTTTTCCATTAACTCAGTGTGTATGCCACAGTATAGGCTACAATTTCCCTTAATGCAGTTGCTTGAGACTTTGCATCAAATCAGAGGGCAGTAATTCTTTGTCTTCCGACTCGTTCCTTGAGGAAAAACATCTGAAATACAGATTAGGTTGATGGAGAACCTGAGAGGATGGGACCTTTATTTTTTTTAAAGGCCAGTTTATGTGTTTTTTTTCTTTTGTGCATTATATAATTCTTCAATTCTTATGAAAACGACATACTTTCGATAGGTGTTGCCATGTTTTATCAACTATGATGTTTAAGTGATACTTGACAACACACTCGCTGGTCACTGTATTAGTTGCACCTGTTAAACTGCTTTTTAACACAAACAGCGAATCACACAAACGCATGGCAGCAGTTCAGTGCAGCTAGGGAGCCAGATGTAATGAAGACGTGCTGCTCGTCTGAGAAGTCAGTTCAACTCAACTCATTTCCATTTGGGGCGACATACACAACATAAAATCATCGATTCATAAATAGGGGTGTAATAGCATCCAAAGAGTAATGTTTGGTACATAATCAAGTTTTAAATACATGGTTCAGAACTTTTTTCGTATGTTTCATCCAAGAAAAATATATAAAATTGTGTGATTATTTTTTTTTTTACGTTTTCATGTATAGACAACATTGTCTATGAAAAAGTCCCTCACATCAAGGGAGATTATTTGATGCATGCAGTTCGAGTTGATCTGATGCTGCAGGTAGCCATGTGGACATCAGCTGATTTTTCTCCAGCACCTGTGATGTTTACAATCTGCTTGACCTTGTTTCATTTGAACGATTCAGTTAAGTGCAAAACCTCTTTGTTGCTGAAAAATAAAAAATGCTGGTGTGAAGCGTTAGTCTGGCCCACCTTTCTATTACTACTGCAGCTGCCTGAGAATCCTTAAATTTCCTAAATAGGATAGTTTTGTGAAAGCTGGGACTTTAGCAATACTTTTTAAAGCTCAGTTATGCGATGTTGCAACCTTTTGGTCATAGTTGTTGCTTCTTCTACTCATAATCACAATCATGATATGTCTTTCTTGTTTGATGCCACATTTTAAGTAGCTGTATTGTGAGTATGTACGATACAAAATATTCAATACATAAAGATTTGCAACATGTTTTGCTGTCAAGTGTTTGATAGTGTTGATGCAAAGGAATAAATTTGCTGCAACATCAAGCAGTAGCTCACTTTTCCTATTGCTGTCATAAACTGTGAACTTGGAATAGAAAACTTATTTACATGATTTGATGAGCCAAATTCCCGTTTTGCAAGATCTGTTGTGCTTTCACATACAAATACAACCATGGACAATAGCAGGGCCTGGCATAGGTTTGTTTTTATACTTTCTCAGATTTGTTTTAATGCAGCCGAAATGTCTACAACTTTATTTGCATTATTATTATATTGCAATGACTTTTACTCGGCAAATTTTAGTAGAAAAGCCACCACACAAGCATCAAAAACCATGTTTTAGAATAACTGGAAAACAACCATTTTTGTTTGTCCTGTGTGTCTCTGTGTTGCCCTGTAATGGACTTGTAACCTGTCCAGAGCGCACGCCGCCTCTCATCAAATGACCTCAGGTAACCCCTGAAATCCTGCAAGAAAAAGCAGGTATCGACAAGAACAGTAGGTTAGAGACCTGTTTTCTTTATTAAATCTATGACTATATAATTCCACAGAGCTTTAATGTATTTATGAAATAGCTTGAAATTATAAAAAAAAATCTGAATTTGGCAAACAATCCCGTGAAAAGAGCATGCATTAACACATCTAGAAAGGTTTACACCTACAGTATGTGTATAAACCACACATCCAGAACTGCACCTCCTCAAGCAGTATTCACTGTTTTTGTTTACAGTCAACTTTACATTTTTGGCTTTTAGTGGATCGTGAGAGGTGATACAGAAAGTCTAACTGAACCGTATCCAAGATGAAAAGTCGTGTGGGCTGTCGGATATAAAGCACGCATCTTTTTTTATTCGTTTTTAAATAAAAGGTTTAGGCTTTTAGTACCACACGGTTGGACAGGGAGAAATTAGAGTTCTGCTCATACCATTTTGACACTTTTGAGAAAAAACAAGCTGAAATGCATGCCTTAACACTTGTAAGAATGCAGCAGTGAGGAAGCAAGCAATTTATTTTTTACAGCTTTCTTACACTTATCAAACAACATTTTTAAACACCGACGATAGTAATATGTGAACATTTTCAGAAAAAGAGGTAGATAATTTAGCAGAAGCTGTGTGGGTTGGACCAAAGAAACTCCTCAGCTCTGCTTTGGTAATTTAGCTTTTTTATTTTAATTAGACTACATAGTAAATGTGTTGTTCTTTCAATGCAATGTTCTGTTGGAAAATCTTTGGCTGAGGCATTAAATCCGATTCACCATCCCTTGACAATTGCTCTCTTCAGAGGTTCCCCCAGCAGGGTGATTAATTTAATGGTACTTTGTAGCACTGATGTATTTCGGTCAGTGCCATTAAATGTATTGAGTTTGTCTCTCAATCCTGTTATGATCCTGCAGCCACAGGCTGCCCAAAAATGTCCAAAACAAACAAAATAAACTAAGAAAGAGAATATCGTGTTTCCCGTCAGTGATTTCCTTTTTTCAGTAAAGGAGTATAGTCTTAGATTCTTAAATACCTGGCTCATAGAACAATTTTTATTGAGTTAAATGTTTTATTGGAAACAGTTCATTCTTTGTGAAATTTATAAACTGTTGCATTAGAGCTTTGGTTTTATTCAGTTTTCAAGCTCCTTAAACTTTTTCCCATTTTGCCATATTGAAAGTTTATGTCAGAGACCAATACAGTTATTTTTTTTATATATAATTAACCTTTGACGCCTTCACAGAATGGCTACATTTATGCTAGGATTTAATCATTCAAAGATGGATTCCACTTACTGCTCAGGCGACTTTTAAAGTCATCTGGTTTGCACATCATTTTGGCTGTCGGTGAAAGAAGTGGACTGAATAAAAATGAATATCACACGTGTTTGTAAAGCATTTTAAAATCTATCTTTCATTTCCCTTCTGTGCCTTTGTGTTGGTCTACCACACAAAATCCTGACACAATGCTTTCAGACTTGTGGTTTGGACATTAAAATAGCAAACGAAACAAAGCCTTTCAAGGTGTGTGTGATTATTTTCACTCTCCAGCTCCCTACAGTAATAACTAAATGAAGGTGGACAGAAATTCCAGAAGGAAATCTGCATTGAGTAACAATCTTCTTGCATGGGATTTTTCCCCCCAGATATTTTTAATTTAAAAACGTACCTTCTCATTATTTATACGAACCTCACACTTCAGTCTTTTATTTGCTGTCCAAATGAAAGCAATCTCACTGTGACTTCAGGCCAAATGACTGGACGTTCTCATTCTAATGCACCAGTGAAATTATGGGGTGACTACATGCCTGATGCATGGTTTTTAGGAGGTGGCAGGATGCCACTTTGAAGAGGACGCCATCTCTCAACTGGAAGATAGCAGTTTAAGCTTCTGCGTTGCTAAGCATTTGCCTAGGTTAAGTACCTCTGAGCAATTCAGCATTCCATGCCAACTTTGCACTTTAGGCCCAGCAACCAATGTAACTTTGGAAGACTAAAAATGTGGGTTTATGATTAATTGCATTTTAACACAAAATAACATTCTGTTATTGCCGTTATGTTGGTTATGAAGGGATGTTCTGTTCTTAAAAAGTGAAGGCAAAATGCCTAAAAACGGATTTGAGCCAAAAGTTTACCTCTGCCAACCCCAGTGTCTAATACAAAGGAAGCCAACGAATGTGGAGTTAAAACTCCACACTCGCATTTTTTTTCTGGATCATGTTTGTTGAGTTCTCTACTTTAGCACAATTAATCTCCAGGGATGGAACACAGAGGGGGATGGGAAGGGTTGAATGGGGTCACCAGGATACTGACGTCATGTGCGTTTGAGCTAAAAGTCCCATCATGAGAGGTCAGGTTATTTCATCCTAGATTGAAAGCATTTGTGATCTTCTGATCTTCCTTAATCTTAATGCAACAGATGCCTGACCTTTAGTCAAAATGGCTGCCACAAACCCACATCACTGATAAAATAATACCAGGCAACAGCACTACATCATGGGAAGAGCATGGAATAAAGAGTTTTTGAACTATAATTGTGTTGTAGTTCAACCATTGGAAGGCAACAGCCTTGTTGTGATTTTTCAGTTTATACAATGTGAACAAAATGGATTAGTGCTAGTTTGAGCATTCAACACTCTGTTTTGGTTCAGAATTTATTGTCTTCAATAGATTTCTTCTTTAGTATTTTACATATTTAGAGTAGCACAATGATGTTTGAAAAGTTTGTTGTCCTGCTACTTCTATACTTTAAAGTAATTTTAAAGGCACGTTCAACTAGTAGAGGGCCCTGATGTAGATCCAGACCCGTTTTTCACTTCTAACTTTTTCTTGAGATCCCCAAGAAGACGGAGAGTATTTCTGGACGGATGTCAGCTTTTCCTTCTGGACCAATTACCCACACAAAAGAATCTCAACCAAGTGGAAGACAATGGAGTAACCAAAGACTAATATATGGAGATAAGATAAAATATGGATTGTCACAGTGTTGAAATACCCATCGCTCATTTTAAGGTCATAATCTTTTAAAAAGGGATGAGGTGCCGCACTGACATAAGTTTTCTACAGGATGAGCTGCATCTTTTCTAGATGGATGAGAAGTAAATAAAGAAAAAAAACAAAGAAAAGAGTAAATAGCACACGACACAAGTACATTTCTTAAAATGTCCCACTAACTTTATTCGATAACTGAAATAATTATTAAAGGGCCTTCAAGCATATGTTAGTTGGGTTACAGGATCAATAACTTAGTGAGGTAAAACATTTATTTGGATACTCAAGTATATTGAGAAACAAAAACAAATATTCACCATATCAATGTCCAAATTGGCAAATTAGTTGATTTCAGCTCTCCTTTTCTTCCTCAAATAAAACAAAACACTGTCACCCTCGAAAATAAATATACATTATTACTAAAACGGCACACTTTTCCCTATGTTCATATGTTATTACATTCATTTTATCACAGGTTATTGTTCAAATAAACCAAATAAAGTAATAAAACATTCAGATGTTGGTGTTGTCAGATTGAAAAATAAGCGTATTACATCTGAATATCCCGTAACGTAAGCACCGTGTAGGGCAACACAGAAACAAATCGGTGATCAGTGGAAGAATTTGCAAAACATATTTATGTTGCGTAATTTTTACAAATCATTTCTAAAACAGCTTGAGCCAATAAAATTGAAGCATTACTTCAGATGGTAATCCACACAGATTTTGCCATATAGATATGGCTAGAGGATTAGAGAAAAACATTATGATAAAAAGTAGGTAAGCAAAGCTTCCCCAATGACTAAATAGGCATTCCTGAAATTGGTGAGCTGCGATTGATAAAAAAGAAAAAGTCAAGAATGCTTTAAAAATGTACACAACTGAAAAAGTGGATCAGACAAAAAAACTGCTGAAGGTAAATGCAGAACAAGACATCAAAATCAAACACCAACTTGGTTAATTACGACTTATTTCAGAAAATTACGTTGCTTTTGGTTCTTGCCTCGACTTCTTCTGACTTTTTGAAAAAAAAAAATAAAGTAGTTTTTGAAAATGTTATTTTGAATAATTTGGGTTGTCTGTGTTGATCCTGTTTGGTTTCTATTGTATAATGATTTTGCGACTCAACAATGATATATCTGAAATAGTAGAATAGTTTAGGTTTACCACAATAAATTAGTAATAAATTAAATACTTAGGTCCTCACAATGACAGCATTAGAGTCAAGAAGATAAAATAAAGATACAAACAACAAAAGCTCTCTTAAGCTATTCTCCCAAAGTCACTGTTTCTGTGCTTCAGCATATTTTCTCAAAAGGGACTTCCAGCTCATACTTATTAGAAAACCCCACAAAACAAAAAAAACAAAAAACCTTTAAGTAAAGTTTTGAGTGCAACATGGCCACGGTCACTCCAGATTACAGCCACTGTTGGTAAAGTGTACAGCAAAAGGCAGCCCTGAGGTAAGATTAACTTCAGGCATTGCATAACCCAGATAAGATGTCTGTCGCTCTCTGTGTGTGTCTTTCTTCTGCACTGATATGTCTCCATAAGCACGTTCCATTTTTAGATTCTTTTTCTTTTTACTGCTACCTTCTGTAACTCTAAGATTATCTAACAATCGACAGACTGCGCACATAAGTGGATTGAGCCTGAGCTTGTGTGTTTGTGTGCGCAAGCTTATTTTTCTCAGTTTTCTTTTTTTTACTTTTTTTTCTGCATCCATCTGTGGATACAGAGCTTGTAACTCATAGATGTATTTTTTATGCCCTCTTGATTATTCATTTGGGTTTATTTAACTATGCAGCAGCGAAAGTCTCAGTGAAGTCTAGTAAATTCTGTTTGAAATCTTGTTGGGACTTTGCTGGCAGTTTGCAAGGTTTTTTTTTTTTTCTGCGTCTCCTCAGCTTGGCATATAGCTGGCACATCCGTTCACTTTGCCCTTCACAGTTTATGACTTGGGAGTGCTGCAGTGAAATGTATGCAGAGATAAACAGAACAGAACTGGTACTTTTATAGAGGGAAAAAGAATAAAAACAAACACATGTGCATAAAAAAAGCTCACAGTACGTGCAAGCGTACTCAGATCACCACATTTAATAAAACATCCCCAGTCAGCATTCGCATGAACTCCATTAGACTCTGTGGTAGAGGCTGATTTCTATGCAAAGCAGAAAATGCGCTTTGAGCATGTCCCCTCGCAGCTTTAACCAAAACTGACAGAACTCCAAAACCCCTTCTTCAACAGACAGATTCACTCACACACACACGCACGCACGCGCGCACACACATATGCCCAGCGATATCTATAATTTAGCATCAGTGTATCTGTGTGATGAAGTCTGTAAGCAGCGGGAGCGCCTGTATTCAGTGAGCATCTTAGAGTCTGGCCTGATCAAAGGATCGGCAGGTCATTAGGTTAGATATTTGGTAATCAAAGTTGGTGTGAGGAGAAGGCATCTAGAGGCCCCCGCAGGCTCTGAAGTTTTCAAAGCTCAGAAGCGTGGAGGGTGTATTAAGACTGGTCGAGTTGACGCATGCTTTCCCTGTTTTTATTATAACACACGGCTGGTCTGTGTGAGAAGTAATGTTTTGCACAGACTATGGAGAACAAACTACTGCCACTTGCAATCTATCCAGTGAACATCAGAGGTGAGGCTTTTACATATGTAAGAAAATGTGTATTGGTTAAACTAATGGAGCTACCGGGTGCAGGTGTGCATTGAACCCTGAAGCCTATTATGCACTTTGGAAATCTGTGTAAATACTGACTGAAAAAATATGGTTACAAAAAAAAAACTTGGTTCCTATAGGTGCAGCTCAGCATTTATATTGTCAAGTTAAATGAAAAGAATGTTTAACTATTCACATATGATTTGGTTGAGTTCAGCACCACCACAGTCCAGCTCTGTTTCTGGTTTTGGTGATGACAGTTTTCCCTTTGCTCACTTTACAATTCTTGTCCAGCATTGTAAAGATCTCGTCATTTGCATTTAAAAATATTTTGTGTTGTCGAGGATATGTCACGTAAAAAAATTCTGAAAGTTGAGGCAAATTGCTGTTAGGCATGTTCTGATAACAGATCTGAGGGGACAGCTATTTTCGTTTTGTGTAACATGGCTCCTCAACTGGGATGCAATTCTTTCAAGTGGCAGCATTAAAAAAAAAAAAAAAAGTTGAAAGAATGGCTTTGATATAGCTTGTTTGCATGTCCAACCAGTGTAGAATGGGCACCTTCTGTGTCACAGCTGGCTAGGTTCTGGCTTGGTGTTAATTTAAATGACCTTTTTCACATTGAAAAGAGAATATCTGAAACACAGTTTGAGATTCATCAAACTCAATTTACAGTGATTGCTGTAACTTTTGCTCAAAAAATAAATGTTTTTTTTTAAATTGTCAAATCTCAACTAAAATAATAAGGTTCTTCATATGCTTAAATTAAAGCCTTACAGTACTTCTAGCCACATTTTTAAACAGGTTATGTTTGATGCATCCTGCTTATATCCCTCTTAATCATTTTTGAGAATTTGTGGAAACATTTTAAAGCTACATTCAATTTTAACACTGCTTAAAAATGCATTAAAATAGTTTTCAAGTGATACCAGAATTACAAATCCAAACTGTTGCAACATTTTAAATTCCTACATTTTGAGATATTTTATGTCAACATTAATAATTTGTTCTTATTTAAGTTTTGTACTTGGATTGTTCCACATGCAGAAGATGTCTCAAAGTTCCGACCTTTGCCACAACTAATAATGGCCACAACAAGGTGATGACCAGCTGGTTAGAGTGATGCAAGCAGCAAATCAAGTGGTTTGGAGCGTCAAAGGTTGTTGTTTCGGAGAGGCTTAAAACAATTTTTGCCACAAACAATGTACCCAACAGTAACTGGTGGAGTGTCCGATTTTGCTGGAGTGGCCTCTCCGGACTTAATTTCTCCAGGCCAAGAGAGACGAGTCAATATAAAGTAATCAGAAAGTGTCATGTCCTCTATTTGCCTGCGGAGAAGCCTAAATGAATGTGGAGTCTGGTGGCCTCGCTCAGTGGTTGCGTCGTTTGTCACCAAAGTGCGGAGGGGGCAGCGTGTTCAAGACCTCCTCAAGGGTCATTGGCTGTTTGTAATCAAAGGGCCTATTCTGTTAATGCACCACTGCGACCAAGTGGTGTGTGTGAGTCACCACGACACCTACATGGAACAAACAAGACAGGCTTGTCGTTAGAAAAATGGCTGTAACGAGAAGGATCTCTGTTTGTATGCATCTCTGCACTAACAGCATGTATCTGGCTTCTGTCCAGAAATAAGAGAAGCATCTTCAAAAGACATGCCTTACAGGAGACATGCTTTTTCTCTCCATATTTTGGTCTAATAGAAAAACACCAGACAAATCAAATGCTTAGAGCATTTTAATAGGTGTATAAAATTCCTAGAATGGTTCCGAAATGATAGAAGAATTTAGGAAGTTAGTAATTGTTGAGGTGGTGAGTGATGACAAGAGTGTTTCACAGAAATAAAAACTACCAAAAAATAAATAAATAAATCACAACTCTTTGTCAATAGTACTAAAGATTCCAACCCATACAGAATTCTTACTTGTTAAACATACAGTATGCTTCTCTATAATGAGCAGAGAACAAAAGGAGCAAATACCAAACACCAAATGCTACAATTCTTTTTTACTGGTTTTAAATTGTATTTTTATACAGCATCTAATGAAAAACAAGGGCATATAGTAACTTTGCTGCAGTAATGAATATATTTATATATTTTTTTAGCAGTGGCAGGAATTTTTTTTTTTCTAATTGCGTTAAAAGAGAGAATAAAAAAGTTTATGGTGTTGAGGGTTACTAAGATTTAAAGAACCTTTAATTTACAAAATATTATTTTTTCCAGTAAATTTTTACCAAACATCATCTTAAAATACGACGACAGACGTTATTGGAGTTTTCTATAGCTGTACAGAGCTACGAGTACCCCTGCGCTGCAAAGAATTAGCTCTTGCATTTCTTTATTATAAGAAAAGTATAATATCAGGTAATTCAATTTTGTCTTAAAATTTGAAGTAAATACTGTGATAATATTTTGATAAGTCCTTCCTACTTAACTCTGGGAAACTCATTGTGACCCACAGCCAAAATAAACTATTACTGGCCCTACTTGAATCACATTTAAGGTGTTCTGTTTGACCCTTCTGTCAGCTGCAGATTTCTTTGTCAAATTTTTACATCTTCATAAATATAATGTAGGTCAGGGTATACTACTGACTGCTTTAAAAGAAAGAAAAAAATAGGAGTGAGATAAAAATGTTGATTTTTTTTCCCCCCCCTGCTTCTCAACCGTTTGATGCTTCATAAGTTAACTTAAAAGGCAGGAAATCAGGTTTGGCCCTGGTTAGATTTAGAGCCCAGAAATAGGAAAAGTCACCCAAATGTCAAATTGAGGTTGTGTAGCAATAACTCTAAGCTGTCTGCAGTGTCCTTCAGAAACCCACTGTTTCTGTTCAACACAATCAAACTGTAAAAAATGTTGCAGTCATGCAATCATGAAGATATTTTTTTGTGCTGTAGAAATATGTTCTCTAGTAATTTGTCCTTTCGACACAACATTGGTCCATATTTAAATTAGCTGCTACTTTTCAGACTGGGAAAATCTAAAGGTCAGGTAAATAAAAATATAACCGCCCCACTAAAAAAAAATGATGCCGACACAATGGATGAAAAATCATTTGAAAAGCCACCCATTTAAGCTGAAAGAGCTTAAAAAGGCTCAATAGCCCTTTAAAAAAAGAATGCCTGGTTCATTGAAAGTAAAACATGAAATAGAGAATGATGCAAGCCTGTTGTCACAAGAGGAACAACATGGAATTATGAGCTGCATTACCTTTTTGTTTTCTTTTTACATCATGCAATATTTGCGTAAACAACAAATATTTTGACTCGTGCAGCAGACAGCATGATCATGGTCGCGCCACAGAATCTAAATATTTAACCAGTGGTGACTCTTGCCTTTGCAGAAATAAGCAGTGCTTTGAGACGTAATTGCATGAAATGAAAAGCTGCCAGGCAGCAGGTCCTTAAAATCAGTGTGGAGTGATTGAAAAGGAGGGAGGAATCTTCTGAGCGCAGCTGGAATCCCTCAGTGTATGAGGCCCGCGGCTGCAGCACTCTGTGTAGGCTGATAGTGTGATGGGTGGATTTGCACGTTTTGCGTTCGGTCTGGGTGTATTATTGAATATTAATTTGTGTGGGTGCTTCAGATCTAAGGTGAGATGTTTGTGGTTTTTGTTTTCGTTGGTTTGCTCTTGTTGCACATCACAGGCCCGGTGAGTATGTTCTGCACAGAGGGAACGGTGGAAATGGTCTCTTTCGAGCTATCATGAATATATCATGGTAGGGGCTGGTTTAAGTCCCATCTTCCAGAACTTAATTATATCACAGACTCTCCAGATATGCCTCAGTGAACACTGCTGGCTTAGCAGGTAATAGTAAAAGTGCTTTTAAAGCCGGTTACAAAGGTTATGGGGGATAAGGATGGGGGTGTGTTCGTTTTACTTGCCAGAGTATGTGTGTCATTATATTCTGCGACCCAGTATTTTTAGAGAGGAATTTCTAGTTTCTAATTTGACCCAAGTCTGGAAAGGGATATTTATGGATTAAAACATTAATATTTTCCTTCGTCAGTTAATATTTGTCATTATTATTTTATTCTAATTAAAATGGTCTCAAATCAGGTGTTTCAAACTATTTTGCACAAAATCGCCCATAGTGTACAGTGAGCTACTGAAGTTAACGTCTGTCGATAAAATGATGATTCAGCTAACATCAACTTGTCAGACTCCAAAAGTTACTTCATAAGTAGCAGAGAAGTGATGATTGGCAACAGGAGAGCTTTTGTTGGAAAACTAAGTTTGGCTGAACTTTGTTTAAAACCTACAGTATACATCTGTTTTTTCTTTTTTTTTATTACACAAAGTCTGGCTTCCATGGGCTTTTTAGTATTTATTAATATTTTTCCTTAAAAATTTGATTGAGTTACTCTACAATGTTGGCCTTGATGTAAGGAAATGTTAACCATGAAATAAATACTAATTTTAAACCAAACTATTGCATATATGGTAATTTAGCTTAATGTGATTTATTTAGCTGCAGCAGTGATGAAAAGTGGATGCTAGTTTTTAAATGAAAATAATAGCTTGATCAATAAACATTCCTCATGTTTTCTCTGAACACTTATTTACAAATGACAATTTATACGGGGACTGGAGATGGTGCACCAATAAAAAACGTTTCTCTGTTTTTATTGGTACATAGACTAAGCAGATCCTGGGTAGATCAAGGATCTGCTTTATCGACCCAGGATCAAGCAGATCTAGCAAGATCATATTTGCAATGATTTAAAAAAGCAAAGCAAAAAAATATGGATGAATCATAAATGGGTGTAAGATAAGTGTCTGTATTTAGAAATACACTCACTTGTGTAACACTGACTCTATATTACATACAGATTAGAAAAAAGACAAATGCAAATTGATAGTTATAGTGGAGGAGGATATTTTTCTGCAGTCTTTGATATAAGCTACCCTGATGGCAGCTCTGTATTTAACATGCATATACAAACACCCCATCAGTCCTCTAATCTATCTTGCCAGCGACACAGCAGAACTTTCCTAATAAACAGATAATAACTTCTCATCAAATCGTAAATTACAAGTATACCATTTGGTCCTGCTAAGTGGATATTTTCCAGGAGCAGCAACCTGAAGTGTCAGAGGAACCTTTGTTTGTGGAAAGGACAATCAAAATGTAATTCCCATTTTAAAATTGCTTCTTTTTTTTAAGCTCTTCATTGCAGTGAAGTAGCTTTCCATCACTCACTCACTCACTGACTGACAAAAGTTAAATAGAGAAATTAAAGTTGTAGATCCCAATCATCTGTTGGGTAAAATTCAAAAACACCCTGAACAGAACATGATTTAATGCATGACATAATGCTTGCATGTTTATGCAGAATTACATGGGAGAAAAAAAAAAAAAAAAAAAACTGATTTGGGATTTTGGATCATTAAGCCCACCAATTTATTATCTGCATGCATATGTGAAGTCTGAACAGCTATAAAGGAGACTTCAAACAGTCTTTGTTACCCCGGTGTAATGAGCAGTGTGCTTCATATTCTTTTATGCCGTTTTGAAAGCCGTCGAAAGGGTTGATTTAAATTCAGAATTATAATGTACCACACAAGATATAATAAGGCTTGAGAGGACTTAGCAACTGCTTGTTTAAATGCGGAGCACGCGCGGTGGTACCATTACAAGATCTCTTTACCTGTCTCACAGGCAGTGCCACACACTTGGCATGCAGAGGAGAGGTAAATCTAGCTGAATCTAGCAAGAAAAAAAAAAAAAGCACTTGGGAACAGAGTCGCCAAAATGTCATATGTAGCAAAAGGTTTATTTCATGCACCAGACCGTGTACATAAAAGGTAGATGGAGTGACAACATATGTTCATTAACAGACTATTGTTTTGAGCCTTTCTTTGTCATTCCCATTTAGGATTATTTGAAGTAGCGTTAAAAGAATGGATTTTATTAAGAACACTGAAAAGCATTATTCTGGCTATGCAGGTATAATTAGAAAGCAGGCTTGAGTGTCATAATTTATTTTGCCTGTATTTGGCAAAATGTATTGCAGTCCTTTACTGACCTTGTAAGATGGTGAGGGGGCTACAGCACCGGGCAGTCGGACTGAAACATGGATGTGTGCCTTGTTTCATAAATCCATCATCATCTTTTCACAAGCTCATTTGACGCAAAGAAGCCAAGCTGATTTCAGAATGATTTTGATTTTAATCAAAATATTTGGTTTGTTAATTGTTTGGAGAATTCAACTCTGGGGAGATTAATTTTCAGATAATAACATGTTAACACCTAGTAATTAATCATTGTAATCTCAAGTATGTTCTTTTCTAAATTTCTAGTGAGTTGATTAAGTACGGTGATAAATGCAGTGTCCCACTTGTTAGCAATATTCTTCTAAGTAGAGCTTGTTAAGATCAAACCACATAAAAAAAGAGATTTTCATACAAACATAAATGACTCGCTGTGTCATATATCGCTTCTGAATTGTAACACTAGGGTAAAGTTAATATTTGGACTTTGGAGGTCTTTTCTTGGTCTTTTACAATTACGACAGATGCTCTGAAAAATCATTTACATGTAGGGAAAACGTCTGGTCCGAGTCTGAAAGGCAAATAAAAGAGCAGAGTTTGCTAGTTTTACTGGCTCTGACAAATGACCAAGGTGCTATCTTTATTGATTTCATTTTAATATGACTCAGTCCACACAGCTTTATCATAGATTTGCTGTTTTAAAAATGAGTTAATAATGTATTCCTAAAAACCTTTTCTAGCCTTTCGAGTCACCTTGGATTACTTATCTGGGATATTTCAGGCTTTCACAGATTGAGCAATAGAAATACGTCTCTGGCTGTTAGATTTAAAACACATCATAGTGACCATTTTACAGCACTCATCAGAATGTCAATGACTGCCTTTTTGCACTCATTTCCATGATGAAATCTCAACCCTTTTAGATGTCAGGCAGTAGGAGGATCTGTAATCAGAGAAAGTGTGTCTTTAGGAGGATTCAAGAAATTATTCAGATCATCAGAGGAAGATTGGCTTGACAGTTTCACAGTTTTCCTTTTTTAACAGCAGAATGTAGATTAAGAGGTGTGAATGTTACACTGTACAAAGTGCAAATTGACTTTTTCCCCTCAACAAGGTCATGCTCAAACAAAAGACAAGTGACACAATGTTTTTTGCAGTTCACACCTTCATAAGAAATTGCTGAATTTTTGTTGCCCCAATTATTTTTATGTATTTAGTAACAATCTAATACAACGTATTGCATACTGGTGTCTCATTTCATCCTATATGGTACTGATTTCTGCCTTCAATTGGGCTTTTGTCAAAAGGGGAGAAGTACTGGGTTCTTCCAGTTCTCCCTTTTGGTAATCAACCATTTCACGTATTATAGCTGTGAGATTGTGTGAAACAATGTGTTAGATGAGGATTTTTAGTACAATTTACGCAATTAAATTCTAACAGCTCACCCAAATTGTACTTTTTATTGTATGCTTGCAAGATAGTTGCTATTCAGTCATTTTAAATGCATTGCATTATGTACAGTGCGTCTGTTCTGACGTTGGTCGATGGTATTACTTCATGATAATTTGCCCATGTCCAGGAGTTTGCAAGACACGTTATGCCGAATAAATAAAATACAGAAATGTGGACACCCACACAACAACCTTCCTCTCAGATGAAGCTGGGATACTCATTTCCTTATTACAAGGTAGCAGGTCATGGAGGCAGGATGCTCCCCTGCTTACTGCTTCGTTTCCAGCTTCAGTGAATTTCAGAGATCCAGTTGTACCATTTCCCCTGTTTTCTGCTGTTCTGTTGCTGCCGAGTGCTAATATTATTGGTGAGCTACACGAATTAAGTCAATGCATTTCACTGAAATGGCTTTGAAGAAAAAAAAAAAAAAAATCCATTCAGAAGTTCTATTCTAAATCACCCAGACACCAAATAGATACATTATTTTTGTGAAGAAATTAGCTAGAGCTGTAACATATTAATATTTTAGTAATCCTCTGGTTATTTAATTCCCTGCATTACTTATCATAGCAGGAAGCTGTCATGCAAACAAATAAATGAGTTCTTTAAAACGAGATCAATTGGATGGCCTTGAACATACTTTGCATTTTTATTTCATGATGTGTCTGTATGGATCTTTAAAAGATGGGGGGGAAAGAACTGTGACACTGTATATAACATAGTATTGCATCGATGTATAAATGGGCCGACATCCGTTTCATGTGACACAATGTCAAAAATATCTATCACTACATATCTGTATATTATATTTTTCTCCTTTAATTGATATTCTTTTAAAGACTGCATATTTTCTATATGCAGCACATGAACCATAAAGCCTATCCTTGAGGGTATTATCTACTTCCATTCATGTTTCCTACTAGAACATTGTTGACAATAGTAGTAGCTG
The DNA here is from genome assembly GCF_051168715.1 of Poecilia mexicana. Lineage (NCBI taxonomy): Eukaryota > Metazoa > Chordata > Actinopteri > Cyprinodontiformes > Poeciliidae > Poecilia > Poecilia mexicana. The sequence continues at coordinate 21,638,391 of NW_028263388.1, forward strand.
TACTACAGCAAACCATTCTGTCCATAAGTGTTCAAAACTTAATTGGAAAGGACTGCTGAATGGGCTGAAGGTTGCGGATGTGGGCACTTTGAAAATGACATCGATCCCCTCATTAATCATTCAGGCAGAAGATGCATTTCACAAGATCCATTTGACACAGAATATGCGGCCACAAATGAAGAGCTGGTTGACAGAAAGCCTGCAAGTTGTTGTATTCGGCGTATTCGTAGAAGGCTATTCAAGAAGAAGCACACTTAGGACAATCTTTGCATTTTGTTTTTCTTCACTGTCGCATTGTATTCCTTCACAGAATCAACAATGCGTGAATCTGTTTGTTTCATTTTTATGATTGAATTGGTTGTATTTATAATCCTTTCGCAGCTGGAAGTGACCGGAGCAGCTCATACCCTGTTTAATTGGTGTGAAGACCCTGCCTACTGTGCGGATTGCCTGCATGAACCATAATAATTGTACACATTCTCACAGTTCCCTGTTTGTTCGCCTGCATCTCGGGCTGTATTCTCTTCAGATGTGCATGACCATGTTGCTTTCTGCACATGAATAATTTTATTTTCTTGAGTTACATGCTGGTTGACGTTGCAATTCTGCCTTTCAGAACGATGCGAAATAGGAGAAATTAATATAAAGTCCGTCATTTTTGTAATGTAGGCACCGTTGTTTTAAAATGGGAAAATGATTCAACATAAATATTCAAGGAGTTATTATAAGTTGGATAGAGGACGTAGCTTGAATCCATAAGAGCGAGAGGAGCAACACTTTCAGAATAAACCTGGTGACAGCTCTGTGACATTCTGCTGCATTTCTGTCGTGCTGATGAATAATGAGAAGAGTGTTGTTTGGATTCTGCAATTCACAGCTGAAACTGTACAAGCACACCGATCCCACTGCATATGAGAATATTTAGGAGAATGAGACTAAAATGTGTCTTTAGAACAAATTTATGGGGTCATAGATCTGGAAATTATGATTCGAGCCTCTACCTTCCCTCTTTAGACATTGGTAAGATTCATCAGCCACGTCAGACAAGTGCTGGTGATAGAGCCCATGCAGGGGTTTTACTCCAGCCTGTTGTATCCAAAGAAAGTATTTACAGCTCTCAAACATCTGCCACTCTCCTGTCCGGTAGTGGAATTCCCTTCATTTGTATTACCTTCTCTCTGGCTTGAAGTGCTTATGTCTCTGCTTTAAACCCTTGGATCAGTAAGTTGATCTCTTGTTTACTCTTGGCATACAAGAGTAAACAAAACATCCATGTAGAGGAAGTGACTGATAATGGTCCCATTTCTGAGTTGGTATCCACAACCAGCAGCCAGTCTTGTTGATTAGTTGAGGTTCAGCTAAGGAGGTTCAAACAAATACAGAACAGCAGTGGGGACAAAGAATCTCTTAATTTATTCCATATTTGATTGAGCCTTGCACCACTGTCTTGCAGTTGTTGACCTAATACAGCTTTAGACATTCCATCTGACATTGCTTTATTTGTAGCCAAACAAATAAAGCAATGGTTTCTGTCAGTTCTGCTGTCTCAGGCCATTGTTCTGTCAGCTAGCAGCTGGTGTTTGGCTCCGCTGGTATTTTTGCTAATGCCTTTTTGTGCCGCTGCTAGATATTGATCCATGTGTCTGTTTATGTTAGCTGCTAGGATGCCTGATAGGAGTCTCCATGTTGTGGAGAGACATATTAGTGGCCAATAGTAGGAATGGATTGTTCACTTCTGGGGATCTTCCATATTCGGGAATGTTTGGCCCTTGGTCAGCCGTTCAGGGTGAGTCCAGTTCCTCAGCAGTGGGTTCTTCTGTGCTGTTGGGCACTCATTGAGAGACGTTGTGCTCTTTGAGCCGGTAGGTGTGGATCCTGGCCTGGCGTTGTCCAGCTTCTCATACGTGAGACTCTTTGTTGAATGTCTGCCACGGTGAAGTCCAGAGTTCCTCGTCAATGGAAAAAAGGGCACCTCTCTCTCTTATCCCTTTTTTTCTCATACATATTCACTCAATTGTCATGTAGTAAAATCCTGAAATCATATTTCCAGTACCCTCGCTCTGTTTATATATGGTAATATAATGCTTTGGCTGTCACAGTCTGTAACTGTTGGTGTTTTACAATTTTTTACTATAAAATTTACAGATTTTCTTCTGCAGTGTATAAAACAATAACAAAGAAAGCTAAGCCACACTTATTTGATAAAAAGTGGAGTCCCTTTTGCATTGAACTCTTGTGTTTATAAGCCCTTTTTCCTATTTATTTATGTAATACAGGGCATGATTCATTGAGGTGTAGTTTGAACCCAGTTTGCCACTGAGCTCCTCCAGTGAATCAGTCAGAGGTTAAATAGCTCATGCAGATGCTTCTTAATGTTGTCAAACATGGAGGAGCATAAATCTGCTACATTTCAAACATCTCAACCGCAGACTCCTCAAGTTGATTATGCATTTTGAATCTATTTTAAATCTCTGCATCTTTTTTCTGCTGCTTGGTTCTCATATGCGACTGACAGGAAATTGAAATAGGAGCCAAATTCATTGAATCGCTTCTAGTGCCCACCTCTTTGAGGAAATCAGCCTTGCACCCTGATTTGAAAAAAAGCTCCACAACATGTTGTCATTTCAGAGCACATCCAGAAACATCTATATACTGGATTGTTAAGTGTGAAGAGCTTTTTAATTACTTTTTAAGTCACAGGCGCTGATAGCGTAATAAGAGTTGAATTGAAATTGAAATAGGCCAGTTGTCATTTGACGCAAATTAAGTTAAAGATAATGAAAACTGTGAACACAGTTCACTGTGAAATTACACTTTTAGGCAATATAACCCCATAGGTAGGAAGGGAAAAAAGAGACATGGCATAGAGGAGGAGTCCTGGCTTGTCCTTGGGTGTGTTGTTGCTGCCAGGCTGTGTTCTAGTATGCAGGATAGAGAAGCCCTTCTCTCACAATTGGATGGTAATGAGAGTGACTGATGGAGCACCTGGAAGAGGCAGACAAAAATAATGGGTTGTCCTTTTCTTCCTTCCCTCTGTGACTGTGTGTCATGCTGTCGTTTGATGTACCTTTTCTTTCTTTCATCTTGTCCTCCACACAATTTTAAAACTTAAGCAAGATAAAAATTTAAATATGAATTATCCTCGCAAGGAAATATAGTCACAACAGGAAAGAAAAAGGAAACAAAAATCATTCTCTCTGTCAGAAGTTAAAATGTTAATTCCATTGCAAATTTCCAGTGTAAAATGTGTATTGTGAAAAAAATTTATTGAACAGATTTGTTTTTCTTACTGTGTGTGTTTTAATGAGGCTATTTTACCAGGTGTCAGCATCAACTTGAGTAATCTACATTGGCAAAGAAATAAAATTGAATTAATCCTTAAATGGTGCATAATAAAGCATAATGGAACAGGAAATAAGCACCAGTACCTAATAGAAAAGTCTTTGGCAGCTTTCAGACTTTGCCTGTATGGAAAATAATCATATTTCATCGTTCAAGCATAGTTCAAATCAATTCTTCCATCTAAGCCATCTTCATATCTTGAAGGTTCTCAGAGCCTCTGGAGTAGGATCTCTGTGTTTTTCTCCATATATTTTCAATAGAATAAGTGTTGCGTGACTGATAGGGTCATGCTAGCACATAGGTAACACATAATAGTAACACATACCACTTAAAAAAAATAAAATAAAAATAATAATAATAATAAAAAACTCCAGCAAATTGCAGGCAAAATTCTAGCCTCATATGACCGGAACCCTCAACATCTATTTATTTATTTCTATAAATACTTAATTGGCCTACATACTTTGCATGAAGAACATTTATGATTAAATAACTTAGAGATTAAGATCTTTCTGAAACTTTCTGCAACTGATTCTCTGTTCTTGGATAAGTCTTCATAAACGATGGCTTTATGGTATTTCAAATTCTTAATAGTGCTGTTTATGTTGTTAAGGGAAACATTTAGATGTTGAGATATGCTAAGTATTATCAGCTTGTTTCACAGTATTGAGGTTACAATCTGGCTATTCATGAGCCAGCCAAAATTAAATTGCATTAATAGAGGGCAGGACTATTTACTGAATAATGACAGGTTTAAGTTATTTTATTGGCGTTCAATATCTGTTTGCAACATAATTACTGCATTATTTAACTATTTGAGTTCTTATTACCATTTGGTGTGAAATTTACAGCAAAATATCTATCCTGAAAAATTGTTGACATGTTCAGTTTTTATTTCCCCTGCTGTATGGAAAATGTTGGTTATATCCAGATGCAAAGACACTTTTATAAGTTGAAGCAAAATGCAGAAACGGCATGCATGAAAACTGGAAGAATAAAAGAGCATGAGGTTTTTATTGAAGCCCCGACGGCATCTGATTGCAGTAGCTGTAATCTCGAGATTACCGAGTGTGCAACATTACATGCAGCATCTGCACGAGCCGACTGCAGAACACTAACAATAAGAGCAACGGCTTGTGAAAGTGCTGTTGCTCTAAACCCCTGGCTAGCAGTTTGGCGTCCAAACTGCGGATATGTGCTTCACTGTTAGGCTGCTGGGATTGCAACATCTGTTGTTGTCAAAAAGAGGCAGGACCACGTAGCTTTTCCCTTGCCAGTTTCAATCTTTCTGTCAGCCTGAACTCTCTGGAGGGCTTTCAGAGCTGCTGCAGGGTCTGATGTATGGATGTGCGGAGATGTCTTAGAAAGAAACGATAAGCTCGACGTTCTTCCAAAATCTGGCTCATTATTTCCCCCCCGCAAAAAAAAAACCTTCCGAGATGGACAGAGAGAGGTCACCCATGTATTTCAAAGCTGATCTCATCCTTCCATTAATGAAAGCCTGAGGATAAAAGTTAGCACTTCAACTCTCTCTTATTCCAAGCCCTCAGAGCTATACTGTCTTGCACCCTCATTGATTTTTTTTTTTTTTTTTTTGAGAGAGAGACACGACACCCTCCTACGGACTAAAAAAGGATATGGTGCGCATTTGAAAAGTTTTGATCGGGAGAATTATAAGATGGATGTCTGTCCTTCACCCCTCTTTTTATTACTTAACTCTAAGGTACACAACCTCAAAATGTCACATTGGGTTCGTTTGCCTCTTTTGTACCTCTTTAAAACATTTGTGTCAAGGAAGAGAGATGAAAAACAGGATGAAAAACATCAGGCATTTTCTTCACAAAGGAACCTCTACCTGTCATAACTACTCAGACCTTTTTTTGTGTCTTGTGATTGTAGTGTAATTTTAAAAATTGCACAGCCCTGTGCTTGAAAGCATCACTGCCCCCAAGCTGTCAAAATCCATTCACAGGTGTCTGAAATAGTGAATATGAGGGCATAGTAGCCGTATTAAAGGCTTCCAGGTATCTATGTGATTTCATTTAGGGTTGAGTACCCTAAATGTGTGTTTTTACAAGAATTATCTTGGAAGACCATTGAATATTAAAAATGCATCTTGAAACAGTTTTTTTTTACATTAAACTAAATGGTTTCAGATTAAATTTAACTATTACACATCACTCCAATTGTAAAGTCCTTGCACTGTAGCTTACAGAATAGACTTTAAAATACTTGTAATAGTTTATAAGTCACTGAAAGGCTCAGCACCAAAATACGTTAAATATGTTGTCATTATATAATGACGACATCCAGACCAATCAGGTCTTCTTCTTTTCATCCCGAGTCAGAATCAAACGTATAGAAGCAGCATTCAGTTTTTAAGTGCCACTGTTCTGGGGAAAGAAAAAAAAACTTCCAGAAAACTCCAAATCTGCTGAAACACTGAATTCAAGACTAGGAACCAATTTGTTTAAAGCTGCCTTTGATTAATAATAAATGGAGCACAGATTTATTCTGCATTGTAACTTTTCTTTACTTCTCTCTTTTCTCTACTATAATGTAATGCTTCTTTTTCTGTTTGCTTATGTTATTCTATTAAGTCAAGTACTTAGAACTGCCTTGTTGCTGAAATGTGCTATACACGTAAAGTAGACATGACTTGTTCCTTGCCAACAATTGAGGCACAATTTTACTGTAGCTATTAATCAGACAATTCTAGTACAAGAGATCAAAAATTCCTTTGATCCAGGTCATAAAATACAACTTTTCTTCTTTAAAACACATAATTTGATCCTAATTCAGTTTCTTTAAGAGATCTGGTGAATTTTTATGCTCGCTTCAATGTTTTATATCTTCATTTTTCAACACCATTCGTGCATTGACATTTTTCACAACTTGAAACTAATAGCGCAGTCATATTTGCACTTTAAGAGTGAAGCATTGATTATTTAAAGCAAATTTAAGATTGGGAGGATAGTGGAAGAAACACAAATCTAACAGCCTGACATCAAAGCAAAAGAGGCGGGTTGAAATAAAAGGCGACAGACAGTGCAGATTTAAAAATGAGGGATTGGAAGACAGGAGGTGAACAGGGCATGTCGGCTATCATGGATAGGAGATTAAGTCAATGTCTCTGTGACGGGGGTCTGCCAGCTGTCCTGCTCCGGACAGTCACTCACTCGCTTAGACTTGGATGCTTCGTCTCTTCTTCAGTCCATTGCCGAGCAAATTTCCAGAAAGGGTTGAACAAATGGCAGTTGTGCTCACCAAAATATCTGCAAGTGTTTTTTTTTTGTTTTTTTTTCCACATTCTGGGTATTATTGACACAGTTTGCTGCACATTTCATAGCTGTACACTCTTTGAAGGAATAAGGTGGGAGTTGAGGTGCGCTGAATCATTGTTCAGTAAAGTGTGTCACTTTATTTCAGAACAGATGTTTCCAAATTCTTTTGAGCGTGCAGCGGAACGTAGTCGGAAGTTCCCCAGGGGGGCGGATTTTTATCAACATGCCGTTGCACCTAATATCTTTAATTCAGCTTTATTCTCTGTGCTGGATCTCATTCAACAATAGACAAATATGGTGGTTTATCTCTATCCCACCATGCAACATGCCACACGACAGAAAAAAAGATTGTAATAATGAAAAACAGTATATTTAACTAGAATTACTTGGTAAATATCAGCTAAAGATGTTTAGCTTAATTAGAAAAATAATAGCTGAATGCCTTTGTGCCATTTAAAAACATATTCTACAATTTAGCCAACAAAATATTTGTTTAGGTCACTGGCCACTCAGTATTTACCTTGATGCATTACATGTATAACTCAGGGCGTTTTCCCACCTGTAGTTCATTTATTTTGTGTCAATCAGTTGATGAATTTAACTTTGTTGGGTGGTTTGGTAAGTTTTCACACAGAAACATGAACCTTAAGAAAACAAAACAAAAAAACCCCCACAAATATTTGCATTAAGAAAGTCAAATCTGTTGCAGCCTGTGTTTTTTTTTTATACAATACTTTTAAGAAGTCAGTTTCACCAGACGTTTGCTCTGTTGTTGCTTTGTACAATGTAATGAACAGCCACCTTGTTATGTCTGGTACTTCTCTCTTTGTGGTAGTGGATGTTTTTTTTTTTTTTTTTTTTTTTTTTTTAGTGCACGCAATTTCCAGTCACCTTTGTAGCATTGATTTGGCCAAATGATTGTCTTGATTTGGATTGAATTTGTTTTCCTTAGCTGTTGAGTTCTGTGAATTTATAGTGCTGGAAATTCCAAAAACTGAATTATTTAGCACACCAACAACTATGACAAGACCTATAATTACCTTAAAATGAAGCAATTTGTTTATCCTCAAACACAAAGCGGTTATCGTTTTAATAATGTATTAATTGATTGCGTATATTCTAGAGGTGTGCCAATCGATCGGTCACCGATCATAATCGGGCCGATTTCCGTGAAAAAGTGCATGATCGGTGATCGGCGATCATTGGCATACGTATTTGCATACGTATTAAAACTTTCGCTGTCCTAACATGAGACAGATAATCTCTGAAAAAAATAATCGATCTCCTCCCTGTTCTGCATAATTACTCCGCTCAGTCAGAACCAGCCACTCAGAGCTAGCAGTAATCAGCTAGCCGCCATGCTAACAGGAAGTTTTCATTCAGTAACTCTGGATTGTTTATTGTAATGGATCCTGTTTTTGCCTTTGAATGTTAAGTTTCATACTTGAACTTCTTGGCAATGTTGAGAGGTTTTATTTTGGCTCTTTGGGTTATTTAGCCTCTTATGTTATCAGTCTGTTAAAGATAGTATTATCAATAGCAGTACAATTTGCACAATGCCTGTTTTGTTTTCTTCTTGGAAAAAGTTATTAAAAACAAGTTTTTGTCTAAATTAAGGTGAATTCATGGTTCCTTTTTCAACATAATGTAACCAGTAGTGTTTATGATAATAATAATTATGTGATCGGTATTGGTGATCGGTATCGGTGATCGGTATCGGCAGGAAAAAACCTGATCGGCACATCTCTAGTATATTCGCTTGGTGTACTGTTTACCTGCTGCAGGGAGGCTCTAAAGCCCGACACCTTTTCTGCTGTTTTCCACTTCCTCAGTTTGTCCAATACTCTGAGACACGGATCATCCTTTAGTTGATCCGTCCAGCTTAGTAAGTTTTCGATTTTGAGAACAGAGCACTTTGGGGTGTTTGTGTTTAAGGTGACTTCAAACTCTTCCTAGAAGTATTTTTAAATCTTTCGTCTTTTTTTTCCCGATGTGACTATTTATCTAGCTACCCATCCCTAGGAGAAGCCAGCAGAGGGCCTAGCTGTTGGCTGCAGAGGAGGGATTTATATACTCCCTAGTGTGGACAGCCAAACCCTTGTGATTACTGCCTAATCCTCTTCAACATATCATGTGCATCGTGGCAGCACAGTGAGCCTTTGTGACATCATTTGGGGGAGGCTGATTTGAGGCTGCTTAGTAGATGCTTCTCTTCAATTCCTGTCCCCTGCATGCCTGTCTTTTGTAACATCTCCCTCTCATGCAACTGTTTCCTAACTATATTTCCCCTGTCAGTCTCTTTATCTCTCTCCATCCCTCCCTCCATCTCCTTCCATTGTGTGATGTGGGAGGAGGGGGGAGTAGTGGGCTGATGGAAGCAAAGAGGAGATCAGTGAGGATTATCACTGTCTGGAGAACACGGATGGATTTGTACGCCACCGCCGTAGCTGGTTGTTGTGCCAACCTGCCCTCGACTAATGGGAAAGCAGAGCACTGTCGTAGCACGAGTTGATATCCGTCAAAAGCTCTTAACTAACAAATCTGGTGACTCATGGGGGGCAATTTTCTTAAGTGTGGCTCCAACCAAGTATTCCATTAATGCACAGACATGAAAAATAAAAAAAACAATAAACAAAAAGACGTTCCACATAAAAAAAAAGAAGAAACAAACAAAAAATGGATGGCTAGGCAGCATGTGGTGCAGCAATGTGAAATAGAAAAATTAAACCTGAATCCTCTTATTAAAAAAGATTAAGCCCCTTTCTCCCTGGCTATCCTTTTTTTTCCCTTTTAATCTGCTCCTCTAGTATCTACTATTTGGTCCTATTCTCCTTAATTTATTACTTGCACAAAGTTTTCCAAACTCCGCAGCTTTCTGCTCTGGTCAAGTGAGAGGTCACAGAGCGTTTAATCAGCTGGGATCAGAATTCTACAATAACAAACACTTTCAATCTAAATGTGATCTTCTGCTGAGTTCCCCGTGGAGAAATGTTGAACTCATGTTTTCCCCTACTACTTGAATCTTTTATTTTTTTATTTTTTTACATTACAGTAACCCAATGTAAAAGTTTATGTTAAGGAACATTTATCCAACTCTTAACATCGATTCTACTTCCACTGCTAAGATAATAATCCTCTGTTTGCTTACATAGTTTTTTCTGCCACTGTTGAAAGAGAACAAACATCAATTAGACAATCGAAAGGCACATTAGCTACTCCGCCTCGTTCAACCAAAGGCCATAGCAACCTTGCTCAACGATAGCTTTTCAAGTTTAGTTATAAGAAACTTTTTTCTCTATAAATGGAAATATAACACAAATGCTATTAGCTTTAGCACTGTATGAGAAGTACACATTTATTTGCCATTAGTTTTCTAACATTATCTAAAATTGAAGCAACAATGCTAATGCTCTCTTCTACATAAATACAAACAGTGGAGATTCCTCTTGGATTTTTCTTCATTCCTCTCATGCTTCTATAGCTTGTTGCAGAGAAACATTTGAGTTTTCATTCATTATTTTTGTCCAACATTTTTGCTTTACTTTGAGGGTTTTTAGTGAAACTCCAGTAAGGTTTAAAAGTTCTTTAATTTTTTTTTTTTAAATAAACGGGCAAAATTTTTTAAACGAATAACTGTGTCCCTGAACTTTAGCTCATAGACCTCTGGAGATTCACCACATGACCGTATGAGGTTGATGATATAAAAACCTGTAATAAATGTAGCACAATATCACGTTACTTACATACTTTTAAACAGAAATATATTGCATGTTTTAATTACAGACATTTTAAATTTCTATACCATAGCTATTTTATGCATAAAAAAGGTGTGAACTGTGTTTCCTAGAGTGAAAAATATTGATGTCTTCCTTCAACTACTAACCTACAGCATCGGGTAGGTTAGTAGCAGCACTGCATTTCTCAAAGCTTCAAACAGTTTGGGAAAACTGTGATCCCCCTTTATGGCTTTGTTTTTAAAAGGACTCTAAACTCTAAATGGTGAAACATTTTCTGACATTTTGAACATTTCTGATCTACCTTTTTGTCTCCTATGCCTACTGAGGGGGAAGGTACAAGCTCCACTGCAACCCTGTGACCATTGTTAGGGTATTCAGAATGAAAGTGTGAATGATTGAAAGTTTGACCAATATTACTCAATAATAATTGTAGCGTGAAGTCGTTTTTTCCTATATAGTCATGGTAGGTTTTTTCTGAAAAGTTGAGTCGTTTAGTATTGAATGATTTTCAAAAGACCAAAAGGTCTTTAGTCTAAAGTCCTTTGCATTTCCTTAACATCCGTAGAGACACTTCACCCTCCTGTTGTGGTTGATGGAGGTGTTAATATGTTTCTGAAAATTTGATTAGATTTAAACCCTTGGGAGGAGGAACAAGTGATAATTTAATGCGAAAAACAGTCGAGTGCTTTTGGGTCTGGCATTAAGCTAGAGGATATTTCTCCTAGTTACGACTTTCTGGGTCCATTGTGGGTGAATTCTGAAAGTAATGATTGTCTGTGGCATTTGAATTGCCAGTCATCTTGTCAATTAATCACAGCCCTCAGCTAAAAAGTTCAAAAAGAGCTGAGGCATATCTGCATTGTCAGGCCCATTTTTACTAAGCGTTTTTTTTTTTTTTTCTGAACCTTGATAGAAAATACTTTGGTGCAGTCTGAAGCATAACAGCATTTAATAAAAGGATGGCGGAGCAAAATCGTTACTGAATGTTCCAAAACATCTTTTTTCATGCAAGAACGATTGTTTTAGGCCTCAGTCCAAGCCAGTATCAACACTCCTTTGCTCGAATGTTTTATCTTATTAAAACAAAACAGAGTTTAGGTCATTTGAAAGAAGTTGATTTTCTGTCATTCAAGCCCACAGTGCGCCATATGTGTATTTATTTATTTATTTTAATTGCTATGTTTTGTTTTAATGTACAGCACTTTGTATCAGCTGTGGTTGTTTTAAAGTGCTTTATAAATAAAGTTGGTATGGTATGGCTTATTGCAGGCAATGAGTGTCGCAAATTCTGAGTTTGAATTTTAAATCTTAGCACATTGAATGAGGTTAAATGTGTTTTCTTCCTCATATATATTGTATGAAATACGTCCACTTTCAGATATAACTTGTCCTTACAATGCATATTTTATAAGACTTATATCTTCTTATCCAATGTTTTTTTTTTTTTTTTACAGCGTTCCCTTCCTAACTGTTACAATGGATGCAACTAAATCTCCAAGATGCATTACAATGCAAGAACTCACCTGCTTCTTTCCAATAACAACAGGAAACTTAATTTAAACTGTCATAATGTAAATAAAGGGAAATATTATTAGAGAACTACAAGTATGGAGATGTAACATGAATGCCAGATTTTATAGAGTAGCTAGTGATCATTCATCATCAGGACCACGTTTCTCAATATTGAAAAACCCAACACTGCGTTGTAAAAGTAAACCGCTGGTTAAGCTCAGAGATTTATTTTTACTTTTATTCTCTCTGAAAGTTGCAACCGTCTCCTCTCTCTCACTGAGCTTTTTATATCGTATGATATGTAGGTGTCGGTGCTCAAAAAGGGCAGATGAGCTGTTGCGAGAAACAAGGTGTCGCAAACAGTGGGCAGGCGGTCGTGATGTAGAGAAAAGAACGTGAAGATTTCTAAAGTGCAGTCCCTGGACAGGGAACAGGGTGTCAAGGAAGGTGTTAGTTATATCCTGTTTAGCACCCGGAAATAGTCACAATGTACTCCATGGCAGAGCCTGCGGTGCTTTTGTACAGTATTTACTCACTTCAGTGTGGGCTCGTTTTGTGTTTCTTCTTTATTTTTTTTTCTGTAACTTTTGATATAATTTTTTTTATCTCTTGACCATCTGCTTGTCAAGAGAGTCTGATTGTTAAATATATATATATATATATATATATATATATATATATATATATATATATATATATATATATATATATATATATATATATATATATATATATAATTTTCCTTTTGCAAAGCACCACAATGTAAGTTTTAGAAAAAATATTGATATCAGATTTGTCTCACTGCTTCAGTGTTGGAAAAGTTAAAATAATGGACATAATAATGGCAAGTCGATTGTTTACATGTGGAAATCACATTTAAATCTGTGATTCTCCTAAGCACAAGACATCGGTGTTGTGAAAATACAGACATAAGAAATGTAACCGTATCTTTGCATGACCCAGATATAATCTGGACCCGTTTCCAATTAAAGTATTTAATGGGATTCCATGGCTAATTTTAGATCTCCAAGTATACTTTTAACTGCTCAGACTGTTGATTGTCTTAGCATTTATGTATGGGTATCGAAAAATGCTGCTGTTATTGTAAAACACAATGAAGTAGATTTTTTTTAAAATGTAAAGTCCTGTGTTTGCTGCTTTTGATGTCATGAATCAGTATATTCAGAAAGCAGGTCACGCTGACCGTTCCGTTTCTGACCACCCTGTTTTAAAGCACATTGATGCCAGAAACTGCTTGCAGACCTCAAAGCCATAGTTCACAGTTTGTGTGAGTTTGTTGAAAAGCAACTGAGCACAAAGTGCCACTGGATCATTTCATTAATGTGGACAAGATTCCTCTAACGTTTGACAGTTTCTAAATAAATGTGTGATTTATATAGGCCAGAAAATAGCATAATAATTTTCTTGCCCTGCTACATGGCACTGTTTGAACTGCATTACACATAACATTGGCTAAGTCACATATCCTTCAGATGCTTACAATTTGTAATTAATGAAATATTTTCTGTCACATCAAACACACATCACACTCATTTCATAAATTACCAAAAACTCATTAAAATTTTAAAACCCCTTTATGACAAAGCCAATAGTGCATTACTGTATCTAAAACAGTGCCCTGTATTTATTACATGCTCGGTTAATTTGTTTACTGCTGAGCTGCAGGATTGTATCCCATGAAAGAGCGATAATGAGAACACGGGGGAGCACACGGGAAATGTAAGCAGCAAATTATGAAGTTCTGATGGCTATGTGGACAATTTGGTGATGGTCAAATAAGGTTGCATAGTTAGTTGCTAATTTGAGTTGCAAGCATGCCAAGGTTTGCAGTGATTCCATTTTGAAAAATGCAGCAAAAGGGAAAAAAAAAAAAAAACTAAATAGGTTCTCGAAGCTGTCAAGAGACTCTCAACCCTCAAACAATAAGGTATGAAGTGGCTCTTGGGAAGAGGATGTTGCCTAGCTGGCTGGTACACGCTCAACATTTTTGGAAATGACGGTACCTGGAGATTTGTAGACAAAGTGAAAAGTGGGACCAAAAAAAATAAATAAAAAAAATACTTCATGCTTACTATACCGGTGTGGGGGTAGGTGTTTTACAATGTGCTTGATTTTGATGTTTCTGTATATGACACTGTTTTGGAGATGTTTTTAGAAGATACAGAGTCTGAATGACACACTCCCAGCATGGATGGAGGAGGTGTGTATGCAGTGTGGATGCTTGCCTGTACCATGTGACTTGAGGCAAAGATGCTGACTCTAAAGTCAGAACACCAAGCTCCTTTCTGCTCACCAGAGCGTTACGTTATCCTCCAAAAACCACTTAAACACACACAGATTGAAATCAATGTGGCATTTTGACAGCCAATATTTAAAGTAACTCTATTATTGATTTATATCTTTCTGTAGGAAATGCATTATGACACCAATTAATTATACCAGATGGAGGTCCTTTAATCGGAGCTAATTTAGTTTGAATGGTGTCATCATTTTCTATATTTTATTTTACCCATATTAAACATAGATCTTACCCACAGTCAACTGAAATTGATCCTAATAAGATGTGTTCAGAAAATATACAATTAAATAAAAATGCATAAAAAATGTAAACACTTTAATCATATTTGTATGAATTCATATAATTCATACAAATATGATGAAACTCAATCATGTGAGTGCAGTTGCAAAATAGTTCAATTTAGCACATACAATGAATGCAGTTTTTTAATAAATAAAGCATGAGCAAATGTTTTTTTCCCCCCTTTTTAGCTAGTGCAAAATTTAATAATTTCTAAAGACACACCAGAAACCACGTTTCACATGGGTTCCTGGTGTTTATGACGTCCAGCACTGAAAGAATATAAACAAGTAAATCCCTTCGAGTGCTCACACCGGCAATTTCAGGCCTACTAAAGTTTCTTCTTTTAATCATTTCCACATAGTTTTGTCACATATTAAACCTCAAATAACGAAGCTTGCTTTCGTTTTATCTTGAGGATATTTCTAATGTACCTTTTTCCAAGCCCCATTAGTTTAGATTAAATTTAACATCTATTACTTCAGCCCATATAGAGAAATAATTGAAACTGTATGAGGGAAAAGGTACCATTGCTGGTATTTCTGGGAGTAATTTATCAGAGGACTCTTCATTTTTATGTCCTCTGGCGCAAATCTGAAAATTAAAATTTCCACCAACCACCAGACAATTTAACTTAAGTTAAATGGCTGTGGCAAGTACAAGCATGCACACTGTCTGTGGATGGGATTGTGCAAACACAGAGAGCTCGCTCTACTGCTGAGGGCTACGGATTCAGGTCATGACTCTGCATGTTCTCTCTACATGGCCTGGGGAGGCTTCACATCACATCATCTGGCCGTGAGTGGACATGTTTGCTCTGACTAGTCCAGAGGATTGCCAGCCTCTTGCCCTTAGACCCCGTCGCCCCTGTCTCTATCCCGATAACTCGCATTTCAGCTCTGTTTAAACGAATCCCTGTGACTGGCTCCTGCCGTCGGTGTCATCGCCAACTAGTGTGAGATCACGTCTCGTTCAACCACCACGAGGGCAGAACTCTTCCTCGAGAGAATTGTTGGGCGAGTGACACTGAGATCCGAAAGGGCAAAGACAGCAGCTTGCACGCAGGGCTGTGAGCCCAGCTGATGCGATCGGTATCTGTTTATTCTGTCACTCATTGAGTCAAGGAAAGAAAAAAAAAGTGATGCTGATTTTGTCAGGATCCGTGTTTTTGTGTGTTTATATTTGAGTTTTCTGTGTTCAGTCCTGTTTCCCTGTGAGTCTCTGTCCTGTCCTCCCCGTTGATTGCTCCCCAGGTGTGTCCCATTCCCCTGATTACCCCGTGTGTATTTAAACCCTCCTGTTGTCTGTGTTCCTCGTCGGGTCCTTGTCGTCGTGTCTATGTCGTTGTTCGTCTACGTCTCATTGTGGTTCTCACTCGCCAGTAGAACTGTTAAGTCCTGGCTTGTGTTTGTTTCCGTTCACTCGCCAGTAGAACTGTTAAGTCCTGGTTTGTGTTTGTTTCCGTCTAGTCCATTCTGACAGTTGCTACCGGTATCTAGCTGCGTGCTTGTTCCTGCCGTGCTGCCTGCCATGGACTGTTTCGAGCATCATTATTATTAAATACATCTTATTCATCACCATAACCTGGGTCTCAGCGTCTCTCCTCACCGCACCAACCACACCGCCTTATGACAGAAGGACCCGACCACGACCGGTGAGGACCGCAACATCATGGACCCAGCAGACCGTCGTTCCCTCCTGAGGGAGATCAGGAGGTACGACGTGGAAATGGCCAAGCCCGACGCGCCGTTCAGCCGGCTAAACGCCGCCACCCGTATGGCCATTCAGTTGGACCGGTGGATTCCGCTTCTCCCTCAGCTGGGCTTGGTGGAATTTTTCAAGGAGGTTGAATGGGAGTTGCAGACAGTGAAGGCGGAGTTGGCGGCAAGATCAAGGCCAGCTCCGCCGGGTCCAGCGTCTGCCTCTCCTCCACCAGTTCCAGCCCCCGAGTCTGCTGCCGGAGCGCAGCCGCCCGAGCTCCCCGAGTCTGCTGCTGGAGCGCAGCCGCCCGAGCTCCCCGAGTCTGCTGCTGGAGCGCAGCCGCCCGAGCTCCCCGAGTCTGCTGCTGGAGCGCAGCCGCCCGAGCTCCCCGAGTCTGCTGCTGGAGCGCAGCCGCCCGAGCTCCCCGAGTCTGCTGCTGGAGCGCAGCCGCCCGAGCTCCCCGAGTCTGCTGCTGGAGCGCAGCCGCCCGAGCTCCCCGAGTCTGCTGCTGGAGCGCAGCCGCCCGAGCTCCCCGAGTCTGCTGCTGGAGCGCAGCCGCCCGAGCTCCCCGAGTCTGCTGCTGGAGCGCAGCCGCCCGAGCTCCCCGAGTCTGCTGCTGGAGCGCAGCCGCCCGAGCTCCCCGAGCCTGCTGCCGGAGCGCAGCCTTCCCCCGAGCCAGAGCTCCCCGAGCCTGCTGCCGGAGCGCAGCCTTCCCCCGAGCCAGAGCTCCCCGAGCCTGCTGCCGGAGCGCAGCCTTCCCCCGAGCCAGAGCTCCCCGAGCCTGCTGCCGGAGCGCAGCCTTCCCCCGAGCCAGAGCTCCCCGAGCCTGCTGCCGGAGCGCAGCCTTTCCCCGAGCCAGAGCTCCCCGAGCCTGCTGCCGGAGCGCAGCCTTCCCCCGAGCCAGAGCTCCCCGAGCCTGCTGCCGGAGCGCAGCCTTCCCCCGAGCCAGAGCTCCCCGAGCCTGCTGCCGGAGCGCAGCCTTCCCCCGAGCCAGAGTTTCCTGAGTCTGCTCCGCCCGAGTTTCCTGAGTCTGCTCCGCCCGAGTTTCCTGAGTCTGCTCCGCCCGAGTTTCCTGAGTCTGCTCCGCCCGAGTTTCCTGAGTCTGCTCCGCCCGAGTTTCCTGAGTCTGCTCCGCCCGAGTTTCCTGAGTCTGCTCCGCCCGAGTTTCCTGAGTCTGCTCCGCCCGAGTTTCCTGAGTCTGCTCCGCCCGAGTTTCCAGCCGGCCTTCCTGCCGGCCCGGCGGACCCGCCTCCACGTCTCGGCCTTCTGCGCCGGAGACGCCGCCCGCCGGATCCGCCTCCACGTCTCGGCCTTCTGCGCCGGAGACGCCGCCCGCCGGACCCGCCTCCACGTCTCTGCTTTCTGCGCCGGCGGAAGAGACCGCCGGACCCGCCTCCACGTCTCCGCTTCCTGCGCCGGCGGAAGAGACCGCCGGACCCGTCTCCTCGCTTCCTGCGCCGGCGGAAGAGACCGCCGGACCCGTCTCCTCGCTTCCTGCGCCGGCGGAAGAGACCGCCGGACCCGTCTCCTCGCTTCCTGCGCCGGCGGAAGAGACCGCCGGACCCGTCTCCTCGCTTCCTGCGCCGGCGGAAGAGACCGCCGGACCCGTCTCCTCGCTTCCTGCGCCGGCGGAAGAAACCGCCGGACCCGTCTCCTCGCTTCCTGCGCCGGCGGAAGAGACCGCCGGACCCGTCTCCTCGCTTCCTGCGCCGGCGGAAGAGACCGCCGGACCCGTCTCCTCGCTTCCTGCGCCGGCGGAAGAGACCGCCGGACCCGTCTCCTCGCTTCCTGCGCCGGCAACGTCCGCCGGATTAGCCTCCTGGTTTTCCGCCCACTCTGATGGGTAGTTTTTTGTTTCTGGACTCTGGCCCCTTCCGTCGCCCCTCCGCCCACCCCGTTGGGTTGTTTTTTGTTGGACTCTTGCCCTCCTTCCGTCGCCCCTCCGCCCACCCTGTTGGGTTGTTGTGTTTTTGGACTTTTCTGTTTTTTGTTGGGCGTCTGGTATCCGCCCTTGAGGGAGGGGTACTGTCAGGATCCGTGTTTTTGTGTGTTTATATTTGAGTTTTCTGTGTTCAGTCCTGTTTCCCTGTGAGTCTCTGTCCTGTCCTCCCCGTTGATTGCTCCCCAGGTGTGTCCCATTCCCCTGATTACCCCGTGTGTATTTAAACCCTCCTGTTGTCTGTGTTCCTCGTCGGGTCCTTGTCGTCGTGTCTATGTCGTTGTTCGTCTACGTCTCATTGTGGTTCTCACTCGCCAGTAGAACTGTTAAGTCCTGGCTTGTGTTTGTTTCCGTTCACTCGCCAGTAGAACTGTTAAGTCCTGGTTTGTGTTTGTTTCCGTCTAGTCCATTCTGACAGTTGCTACCGGTATCTAGCTGCGTGCTTGTTCCTGCCGTGCTGCCTGCCATGGACTGTTTCGAGCATCATTATTATTAAATACATCTTATTCATCACCATAACCTGGGTCTCAGCGTCTCTCCTCACCGCACCAACCACACCGCCTTATGACAGATTTGGAACCAGCAGGGACTCCCAAGTGTTTTATTTTTTTATTTTTTATTCTTTCATATTCATGGCAGCGAGAGCACCCACTGAAAACAACTGGAAGCAGAAGATTAATGACCTTGTCCCTCAGTCTCTTTGCAGAAACTCAACTCTATGCTCAATTACAGTTTATGTCAAACGAAAGATGCCGCAATTAATGTTTATGACTGATTAGGAGCAGCAGTATTCGTTACTGCTCCATGGTGTATTAAGCAGAGTGTTTGTTTAAGGGTTGTAAAGACAAAGCATTTTCTTGCCATTGTCATTCACTTTGATTATGATTTGATTTCTTCGATGGTCCTTCCGAGGACATTCTCGTGAACAAATAAAAAAAAAATTAATTGTTTGCCACATCGAGACTTGATTAGAGAAAGACCAACCACAAAATCTGAAATGTCACATTTGCTTTTGTGATAATTCACTTGCAAACATCTGAGGCATTATATTGAATTAATTACAGAAATTTATCACAGCTTAGAACTGCGACGCATCTGTTGCCTCTGCTCTGATGATGATGTCTTTTGTGGGTTGAGAGACTGTAATAGAGATTTGGTTTTACCAAAACAAATGTCTTATTTTCACAAATCTCTTCCAGAGAGATTCTCTTGCACACATTTATTCTGTTTTTACAAACAAATATTGGTTTTTGTCTTGAATACAGCCCAAGATTAATGCTATGCTATCAATAATGCATTGCAAAAGCATTTGCACTCCTTGAAATCAGTCGGATGGATGGACAGGATGGACATTTTTAAGCTTTGCCACATACCCTTGGTTGAATTTGGGTATTGACATTGACTAGGCCATTCTAACACATGAGTATGCTTTGATGTTCAATTGTAGGCCTGTTAGCACAGTCGTGCTAGTAATTGTGCTTCAAGTTGAACATTTTCTTTCCACTTTCTAATAAAGGATTGAACATATTAAACATCTTACACATTTGGATATTGTTTTATAATCTTACCGCTTTAAACTACTTGGCACTTTCTCTCTGACCTATGTGGTATTCTCTTTGGTGTTCATTGTGATCATACTGAGGCTTTACAGAACAGCTGTATTCATACTGAGATTAAAATTACACTCCATTTACTAGCAATGTAACAAGGGTGCTGATTACATTGGGTTATACTTTTGGGTAATTGAATACAAATGGATGCAAGTCAAATTTTAGCTATGACATGATAAAATATTGGAATTTTATGGACACATAAGTGTACTTGAATAAATAAATTATTCAAGTACCTAAATTGGTACTTGAATAACTTATTTTACTGAATATTTACAGATTTCTCTGTTTTTGTCTAGCAGTGAATAACATAACTAAAATTATGTTTTGTTAAAATGACCAAACACTATGTTGTAGTGTCTTTACCTTCAAGTGAGAATTGGCGAAGATATATTTAATTAAGTTCAGGGACCGTCTCCTGTTACCAGTGGCTGCCTGGTATCCACTGATGCAAGGACACAGGAAATTAGGTGCTTGTTCTGTCTGTCGTTTACTCAATAAAGTAAAAAACACAGCCAACAGGTTTGCTTGAGGTGCTGTAGAGATATAGAATAACTTCCCTCTTCAATCTTTTCTGCTGCTTCACACTTCATCACATCACTTTGTATCCCTGTAGCTTATTTGCCAGAGCTGACTGAGGCACAGAGCCATATTTCAAGAGGGGTTAAGTAAGTTCATGTAGTGGTTTGACCCACAAGTCCAGTCCCCCACTCTGTACTTATTTACCAAATACACACTTGTGTGGCCTGCAGAACCCTTCAGACAAAACACAAACACTATGAGTGGCCTTATATTTGTTACGTAAAGGCACTTTTTTTCAGAAATACTGTAATAAAAATAACTTTGTGATGGAGGTGGGGGAAGCTAATTCGTCTAACAGGGACAATTGTGCCTTCAGTCCCATAGGCAAGCAAATCACTTCTTCCTGAAATTATGCAAATTAAGACCCATAAACCTCCCTGATTTGGTGCAATGCTACTCTTGTATTTAGAAGTGCCTTGATAGTTCATCTGCTGAAAACTGCAGCATGGAAAAAAATTCCTTTGAAAATCCTGAGCTTGCACTTAGCAGAAAGAATCATCCGAATCTGGACAATTCCTCCAGTAAGAAATTCCTTGCAGTAAGCTGTGCAGCTGTAGTCTGTCCTATTTAATAAGGGCTTTTACTGCTACTCTCATTTAACTCATCACTCTTTACGATTTCCAGATTACTATTCATACACATTCATTTTATAAAGGCTATTCCTGATTTGAAACTGTCTTTTTTTTCACAGCAGAAGATTGGCCACCACTGTTATTAGGCTACCTACCGTACAGAATCAGATATCCCAGCATAAGACCTGTTATCTGTCTTCTTCCCCGAGAGCCAGGAAAATAATAAGCTCAAGGGCAAGCAGTCAGGCAAAAGCTTCTGGAAATAGTTTAAGACATGTACTGCACACCACCACTTCAACCAGATTTATCTCCCCTCTCATTTCCCATGCCACTTCTCCACTGCGTTAAATCTCTTTGTGTTTTGTCTCATCTATTCTGTGACTCCTGGACTGTTCCCCTTAGGAACAAGGTGCAATTTTTTTGTATCTATTTTTACCAAGCAATTACAAACAGTCCTACAAACGTACTAATGAAATGCTTCGGGGTCGCTGATCTCCAGTATTATCCAGTGCAACAGAGGGGCAACAAGTGCTGACAGTGAGACAAGCTCATAAAGTTTTAACAAGCATATATGCCATATTTAAAAACTTTCTGATATAATATTTAACTACCAGTAGTGCTCAGTAACAGCTGCCCTGTCAGATGCACTGTCTCTCCAGTTGTTTATCCAGCTGGGATGTCGGTGTGCAGCACCAACAGAGACATGAAAGATATTTGACAGCGACGGGCTTCTACCACCATCCACAACAGAGCAGCATCCATGTAAAGTCATTACTTTACATAACAGGATGAAAAGGTAGAGCTCATGAACCTAGTTGGTTAATCCCAAAGTTATTCTAGATACACAATTATATCTTTATTTTATCAGATAGTAGTTTCATCAGACCGTTAAAGGCTTTTGAGTTAATCTGTCAGGATTGGGCTGGTACGGTATTTTCCGGGATTTATTTAGTCGATGCAGATTGACTGACACCATAAATGAACAAAGACACGGAGCTAACAGTGGAGAATATTAATTACAAAATTAACTTACTGAAAGTAACAGCTTATGGTATCTGTGACAGTGTGGCCTGTTAGAAGTAAACATCCTGGTTCTGCCATGTCCAAAAGTACATGCAGAGGCAGTGTGGCATGCTTCTTTAAGCTTGGTGACTGTCAGTACGCAATAACAAATGTAGGAGAAGCAGCAGTGCACTACTCTACATTTGGCAACATGTAATGTTTATTGCACATTTCATAATTGGTGACTGTTTTTATGATGTAAAGCCCTTTAAACAACCTTGTTGCTGAAAATGTGTTATACAAATAAACTTGACTTGACAGCTGCAGAAAACGCGTCTTTATTAAAAGATTTTTACACTGAATGACGAAAAATGTTGGCGCTTCTTGGTTGTAAAGTCTTGAAAAAAAATCACCGGCCCATGCTCAGAGTCTGTACATGTGATCGGGTTATCTGGTGAAGATACTTACCACACATCTTCCAAGTGAAGTGTTTTAATTTGCCTCTGGCCTCTGGTTTCTACTCTTGTGAGATTAGATTGTATTGTGGGCTTAGCGAATCAATTACAACCAACCCCCAGACCCACTTTCTTATCCTCGTAGTTCTAGAGATCGAGGTTCTGAGGATCTCTGCTGAGTTTGCTGCGTTCCTCATCAGTGGATTGATGGATGCATGGATGGATGTGTCAGTCTGGATCTAAGCGAGCCACAAAAAGGGGTGGTGCTTTTCCTTTCATTATGAAAATGGGAATTTTAAATACACAAAGTACACATTAGAGATGAAAGGAGAACAATAGTATCCCTTGCAGAGTTTTCCCACGGTTTCCTCAAGCTAAATGCTGAGTTGGTGACACACACTAAGAGTTCATGAATTATTCAATAGCCTAGTTTCATTTTTGTAAAAAAAAAAAAAAAAAATTGGGCTGGTGAAGATTATTATATCTACTGTCTTCAGGGTGAATAAACACTGTTGCTTTTGCTTCCTCTACCCATTGTGTATTCTGTGGATGAAGAGGATGAATATATCAGCTACAATATGAAGTAGCTCCGAGCTGTGTTTACACAGTGTGTGGTGTGATTTAAAATGTTTAGAGTGAGGGAAATGACCATAAACCTTGAGGGGGTTGTGTATGAGAGGTTGGAGTTTTTTTTTTTTTATAAAGTTACCTGATTAAAATTGACTTCCCTATTATTTTCCTACAAAGGAGTCATAAAAAACCTAATCTATTTATCAGACGGCTCAGTTTGACATATTTACTAACTGCCCGTCAGTGATATGATTATTATTATTATAAGACATGTGAAAGGAATATAGTTAATTTACTATCACAGCTGCAATAATGACGAGGAAAAATAGAAAATAAAGACACAGAGCCAACAGTGAAGAATATTAGATTTTTTAAAATTTTGATTATTTGATTCTTTTTTTCTTTAACTACATATTTTATGCATTAACATAAGTATAACAAGCTGTTATTGAATGGATACAATAGTCAAGCTAGCTGCTCAGCTAGCCAGCCTGCATTCAGCTGCAGTACAGACACACTCATAGCTTACCACCTGTACTATTACCTAGAAAAGTGGAATGTGTGGTTCTCTTATACCTTCCATTTTATTACTTTTTGTATATCTTGTATATTTTCAAAAATATATAGGAGCCATCTTCCATTCAGCTGACTACAGGGGCTACAACAGGTGGGCGAGGGGAGAGCGTTTCATTTTTCACCAAACATCTAAAACAACCTCCGGTAAATCCGTCTCTGGTGGCTTAATAAAAGGACTTTGCCGTATGATGGGAGATTTTTGCGGTTTTCAAACCTCAGTATACCTTGAGACCAGTAGCTGCTGTATGGCTGCTTGGCTCTAAGACGGACTGATGATCTGTGCAGGGTGCACCCTGCCCTTTTCACATCAGCTCCTGCAGATGGGCACCAACCCCTACAGTGACCCTGAACGGGACGGAGCATGCATAGAGAACCAATGGCTTGGTGTCATCTACAGGAATAAAGATGGAAAGTAAGATATGTTCAGTAGAAAATAAGCAGAATGTAACTGATTTGCAATGTAGAATCACACTTCTAATGTAAAAAAGCTGATTAAAAATGTGTTAAAGAGAAATAAGAAATTCAGGGGAGTGTAGGTAAAAAGGAACAACCTGCAGAGTTGTGACTGTGTAAATTATATCCTGTTATTTATGAGAAAAAAAATGAGGCCCTAAAAATTAAAAGTGTTTACATAGTTATTTTTTTATTTCCTTTAAGTGAAATTATGTGTTACTTACTGTTTATATGCAGTAAGTAACACATAATTTAGCCCAATGACAATGGATTTAAATAATATGCTCTACGTCTGCCGTCCCATGCATGCTGATAGTAACTATTTATGGTAATATGCTGGGGCTGGTCCGTGAGTGGCCAGCTCTGATAAAGCACTGTGTCTAATTAACACGCTGACAGCACCACTGTCTGGTCAATCACAGTCTTCCACTTTATTAAAGTGTTTAAGGAAGTCACTCTGGCCCTTGGGGAACTGGTACAGTAATTTTCCCCCTGCAAGCCAGATGATACGCCCAGAGATGAAGCAAACCGAGTGTGACCATTTTTCCCCTCTCGCTTTTCTTTTTTTCTTCTCTCCAGCATCTTCTTTCCATCCCTTCCCCCCCGAACCCCTGATATATTGCTTCCAGTGCCTTTCTTGTACTTTAGTGTTTCTGCATCCTCTCCTGTTTGTTATTCTTTAACATTTCCCTTCCCCTCCCTTTCTATGAAAGTCAGACGTTCCTACCGTTCCTGGAATCTAAA
Source organism: Poecilia mexicana (assembly GCF_051168715.1). Lineage (NCBI taxonomy): Eukaryota > Metazoa > Chordata > Actinopteri > Cyprinodontiformes > Poeciliidae > Poecilia > Poecilia mexicana. The sequence continues at coordinate 21,663,069 of NW_028263388.1, forward strand.
AATAGCTGCCAGCAGGAACTGCTGACTTTTGCTTCTTAAAGCCATGTAAGTATAAACAACCAGACATTTTTGATTGGCTGGCACAAGGGGAGAAGAGCTTCATTGATATCTAGTCAGCAGCAGCAAACAGCCTGGGCACAGCAGAGAACACTTTGAAGCTACTAATAATAATTAGCCTCCGAGATGAAGGAGACGGTTATTGTATTTACACCTTGGCACGTTGAACTGTGGCGCTTTTATGTAAGCCAGGCTCTTTCAGATATAATTTAGCTAAGTCTTTATCTCTGATTATCGTTATCAACACCTATTTTTCAAGCTACCTAACTCCCAATTCCCGACATGACGCATGCTTTGCCAAATATCCTCATGTGCATTACAATGAGAGTTGTGTGTATGTGCAGTTATTTGTGATGGCAGAATTGAGAAAAAAAATAGCATTTAAAAAGGTCCTGACACCACATTAGTTAATGTTCGTTTCATCTGAGTGGGAGCAAAATAATTGTTGGTTGAGAAAGTTAGGATAATGGATGGTTAAGTGGGATCATTTTTTGCAAACATCTGAAGTAAAAATTATTCACCTGCTTCCAGTCTCGGTCACAGTGTGTGACTTGTGTTGGGTTGCGGGAAAATAAAATAATACATCCCCCCCCCAAAAAAAAAAACAGAAAAAAAGAGAAAAAGTTCACCTAAGGCACCACAGCTTTGGCACAGCAGAGTAATTTTTTCTCTCTGAAATGTATTGCTTCTTAGAGGCACTGAAGGGGATTTTTTTTTTTTTTCTGAAGTCTGTGTCGTACATGATAAGAAACTGATGTGAATCCAGCTGAAACTTGGGTATCTATTAATTTTCCTATTTTCTGCAGGATAGCTTTTAAAGATGCCTGTCGATGGTGTTTCCTGTGTCTGCCTCAGAAATTTACAGTAGGGTTCGTGCTATGACTTGTCTTGGAGACCTTTTAGTTTGCCAACAAAGGCATGTAATGTTATTCCTGGCATGAATGGTTAGAGGGTGTTGTTGCTGTCCTTTATTTCCCCTGCTTCGAGATTCAGTCAGGCAGACCTGTGGGCAGTTTATAGGGCCCACTGTGACTGATCAAAGGTCAACTCTTGGCAGCACAGTGACACTGACCCTACGCCTGCATGTTGTGTGAGGTGGCAAACTCTAAGGTCTTCTGACGTGATCCATAGTGACTCAGGCAGGCCTTAACCCTCTGCACACTGACTCAACAGTGTCAGGTACTTTCTCCTAAGTGTGTATTCAAGATGTTCACATCACTGAGCAGCTCCGGGGTGTTTTTCAGTAAACTTAAGTCGTGGAATAAGAAAGGTTGCGGGGACATGTTTCTGAGAAAGTTAGAGTTCAAACAATCGAAAGATGAAAGATGGCTGTAAGACTTTTTGTATTGCTGAAATTCATATAGAATAACAGAAATAAACAGAAATAAACAACTGTCAGCAAAGGTTTTTTTTTGTGTGTGTGCAGGACTCAAATTCTGTCTGGAAAAAAGCAGAATAAGGTTAAAAAATATATAAAGTGTTTTAATGGAATCCAAAAACAAAGAGTCGTAGGCCAGGAAATGGAGACAATAATAAAAACAAAAACAGAGACATGAAGTTTGGGCAACAGAAGAAACAAGCAGAGACTGAAGGACCTAGAGGGAGATGTACACCGAGGAGAGGAGATCAGTGGAATAAGACACAGACCAAAGGAATGAATGCCACAACTGAAGCTAAAAATACAAATACTAGAAATATGAAAGCAAACACAACAGATTAAAACTCACCTCAAAGGGTGACATAAGTGCAGTAGCAAAAGGGAGTCTGTGTGTGAAAATTAATGCTCAATATTTTATTCTGACTTTCTTTATACCGTTTTCCGTAGTGTACATGGAGGAAATTTCATTCTTATGATATATCTAACTGATAAAGTTAGAAATAACAGCTATAATTGCAGGACAATGTGGTTATACAGACATTATAGGCTAAATTGAATGCATGGCACAAATTTAGGATTTTTCAATTTTGTAGATAATAAAAATAAAAAAGCCAAGTGGGCATCAATTCCAGCTCCCTAAGCAGTAATGCTCTTTTTTGTGCTGGTCTAACCAAACCCCAATGACATCTGTATTAAACTAAACCTGTTTCAGGGAAACAACATACGGCTGACCCAAATACCCAAAAATGTAATTTATTTTACTAGAGGAAAGTCACGAAGCCTGCTCTCACATGGACTGACACACACTCACAGCTGGGTTAGCTCCAAGAGCAGAGGATGGCTGGTAGCTGCGGTATTAAGAGAGACTCCAAATCTTCTTCATACTGAGGTTGCTAGCCGACCGATGGAGAATCGACTTCGAGGAACCATGAATCAATCCTTCGGGAAGCACTGGGCTGTATAATATTGAAAAGTGCACACTGTACTTGTCTTTCTTTCTCCTGTCTGGCCTCCCTCTCGCTAGCAGTGGTTGGTTCAGTGATAAATTCACTGTATTATAGTAAAGCATGCATTTATAACTGGAGTACCATCAGCCCAGTGGAATACGACATTTGATATGATCCGAACAGACTCGTCTTGATGGAACACCGTAGACTGGAAGTCAGTCTTCATATTGTCCTTCATGAAAAATTACCTTTAAAGCAACTACTGTGACCATTTCTCCGGTTTATTTGAAAATTAACTGCAATTCCTTTTGCAGGAAAAGACCAATCTGATTAGTTTTATAGCAGACATTTCCCAAATGTGTCCAAAAGTGGTGATAAACCAACCTGGTGCTGAATAAATCACGTTTTATGAGTCACAATTTGCGCTTAGTATTATTATACTAGGTTTCTTGCCAACTGTTTGTCATTATACACAGCATACCTAAGTGAGATAAAACCCACCATAAATTTGCATTTTATCCCTAATTGTTCCAAATTTACAAAATTATACTCAAAAAACAAATCTGCAAATGACATTCAGACTATCCATTGAATCATACAACCTTAAAACAAAACTTGTCATTTAGTGAAATAACTTATTTTTGGTTTGCATCTGCAGATTTTTTTGTTAATCTTTAAATAACATTCCTTTGAAAACGTGAGATGTTTTGTGTCTTTTGTTTCACATGTGCTAGAACTTCAAACCTTGTCATTGTTTTGGGTCTAAACGTGCTCAGTCTGAGACATGGCAGTGGCCGCATCATGATGTTTGAATGATTTTCTTCATCAGAGAGAGGGAAGCTGCTTGAAATTGATAGGTTGATGGATGGAGCTAAAAAAATATGGCAATTCCAAAAGAAAACTTCTGCAAAATCTTGAAACATAGAGTTTGTATGCAGGAATGGTAATATTTCTAATATTTAAAGCGTTATTAAACTCCTTATTAAATTGAAGACAAGTCATTTTTTATATTGGAAAAGCATGAGTTCAGATACTTTTGCTTCCAAATGATCACAAAATACTTGTTTGAAGCTAAGTATGCATAAAGCAGGGGGATTCAGTTTCATTTGCCTATTTATCTGACAATAAATCACATAATGTTGTATTTGCAATAGACCTGAACCCTGCCATTGTTGTGTGCTACGTTTCCATGATGAGACTTTCATCCAGCAGAAACAGGGAAGCTGATCTGAACTGATGAAAGATGGAAGGAGGTCTACAACCAGGAGTTGTGGATGAAAAGCTGTCAGACTTGAGATTTAAATGTTTGCTGTCTATTTCGATTAGTGTTGTTCTTTAACATGAGGTGTTTCAAATATTTCACAACAGATTCTCATGCTTAGAGATTTTTATCTGATAAAAATTACATAGCTATTATACTTTTTGTGGCTAAACATGTGTAAGTAGGGAATTTAGGCTGTTGCAGGCCATTTCCCTTTTGCCCAGCAGTAATCAGTCAACCAACAAAACAAGTCATTTTACGTCTGCAACGGCTCAGAACCTTGCCATTGTTCTGTTGTGTGCAGAGTGCCCTCTTGACACCCCACATCCCGGAGGTCTTTGTGAATCCAAGAAGATCCAATTTGACTGAGGGAAATGCAAATGCATTCCACAAGCTAAAGTCTGCTCAGACATGCGAGGGATTGAAAGCTTGTGCCGTCGTGTGTCGCTTCAGTCAAAAGACACACCAAGCAGAAACCAGACGCGTTTTCGCATCGCCGTGCCATTTTTCCACCTGCCGTCATCCCCACCCCACCAACAAGGGGGGTATTTTCCTCCACACCTTTCCCCTGGAGTGGTGGTAACAGTGAATGAGGAGTCATGACTGCCTCTGACAATACACAGGAGAGGGAAGCCTCCTTCATGCCTCATTGACTTTGTTTTCTCTAGCTAATTTTTCCTTTCTCCTCGCTGCCCGCCTCCTGTCCCTCAAAAGCGAGCGCGTGCACATCGTACACGGACAAACACACATCCCTTTCATCTCCTGCCCTCCTCTCTCCACGCCTCAGCGTTTTTGATGGTGATTTTGACACACAGGCTGTCATGCAGCAGTTCTCTTGGAGGTGGCGATTAACAGAGCTGTCGCCATATGGAGTGAGATCAGCCGTCAAAACCCAACATAATTGGCTCAGTGAGGAAAAATACTTACATAACGAGTCTGCGAAAAGGGGAGGGAGAACGCGGTAGAGGCGGACACTTTGGTCTTTGCAGCTGCCACTATTAAATGGCCATTAAAACACTTGCAAGTGATTCATTAATAAGAAACAAAATGCACCATAAAACCCAAAGGAAGACAAGAAACATAAACTGTTCTGTTTATCGGAGTACATGTCCCCCTAGCAACAAAGAAAACCAATGCAACATGGCTGCAACATTAGCCAGTTATGTTTGGTGATGACCTACACAAAGGGACAAGATAGAGCGATTTATCAAATTAATGCAGAAAAACTCACATTTGATGAAGCCATTGTCATGTCTACACCTAATATTGAAATGGACTTGAAGTCTGAGCCAAGGGTTTACATTGCTGAAGGCCTAATTATATGGATTGGCTGCAGTAGAGCGTAGCCTATCAGCTCTGGGGAGAAATTAATTCTGGTACAGGGGAAGAGAGAGAGGTGCACAGGCTGCAGACTGCTTCACTGCTGTGAATTGATGGTTGCAGAGGCTCTTGTGTGTGTGTGTGTGTGTGTGGGGGTGTGTGTGTGCGTGTGTGTGTGTGTGTGCAGGGTTCTGCTTCACTTATAGCTACACACAGCTTTACTGTAGGGTGTATTCTTTGTGATTTAGAAACTATGTCTAGCTCTGACAGATGCGCGTTGAATTACAACAACAGCCATAAGCAAGATGTAAATGACGTTCCGTTGATTCACCGCCACGTTCCGGCACCCTCTGTGTGCTGTGTGATTTTTCTAGCTGAACTGTGTACATACACCACATTAGCACTGTTCATTTCCGAGTCAGCTGGTGGTCAAATTAATGCATATGAGCTCAAAGTATGCAGTGATTGTTGCCTCAGAGAAGCAGTGTAAGGCTGCAAGCGTGTTTAAGAAGGATTTAGTTTTATAGTAGCAAACTAGCCACAAATAGAAATAATTAAAGTCCCTGGGCTTTACAAAAAGAAAATGGAAGGGTTTTTTTTCCCCCACTTGAAGTAGGCATTGGGTAAGAGAACATATTACGCAAAAATGAAGTAATGTTGACTTCATATGTAGCAAAAAAGTAGATGGTGTAAAATGTTTATGCTCCATGAAAAACTAAAACGCCTTTATAACGGATTATAGCTAGCAATTAATACAATTTTGCATTTAAGTCACAAAAGCAAGTAAAATAATCAAAAATCAAATCAAAGTCAGATTTAGCATTTTATTCATATACTGAATGTAACCTAGTTAAGGAAAAATTGGCAGGTTTATTACACTTTGGAAATGGAAGTATATTGGGGCAAAATGGTAAAAAAAAAAAGAGGCAAAGGGGCAAATTGATTTGTTGAACGTTTTCTTCTTGCTATTCACTTCTTTTCTTTTAGATCCTTGTCTTTTTGTCATTTTGCCTTATGAATAATTTACCCTTTTTTTGTGCTACTTTTTGATTAATCAGTATGAGACATGTCACACCCAAGATATCTGCATTTTAAGAAAAAAAGTGTTTGAGACCTGGGGGTAAAAACAGCTTGATGTTAAAAAAATGGAATGTGACTCAAAAACCTAAAAGATTCTTGCACATATTGTTTTTCCACTGTCTGGTATTTCTGTTTAGTCATTTGCTTTTTTTTTTTTTTTGCCATTCCTCCATGTGTAATGTCTCTATTTCCAGCATAACGATTTAATGTAAGGACATTTATGCAATGTGGTGGTTTTGTTTGTGCTGATTGGACATCCACCTGTTTTCCATTAAAGATAATTGGTCTAGGATAATTTTTCATCAGGCCTCGTCTTTCAGCACACTTGTAATTATTTATCAGCTAATGTCTATGGACCAAGATGGAGGGGATAATCTGTTACCACGTAATGTATACAAATTTATTGTGTTTTGAAATATATACATGCTCAACCTCAACCTGTGTTTTTTTTTTTTTAATTAACTTGACCTGTGAGTGGTGATGCAGAAGATATAATCACTGGAATCATCAAGCAGTGTGAGTTGAAAACAGGATGTGCGGTGTTTGAAATATCTTAGTTACCTTTATTCGACTCGTCTTGCCTGTTGTAAACTGTAATGGTTGTGGGCTTCAGGTGGTTGCCATGCCACAGAATATGTTCTGACCAGCTAAGCTCCCTGATTGTATAGCCTGGTGGAGCAGAAATCACACGGTCTGCTGAGTACTTTTGCACTAAATCAAAATGTGCAACAATATCTGTGATTTCGACACGTGTTACAAAGTCTCTTGTGTCTGGTGCCAGAAAATGCCATGCAGAGTGCTAGAACGTTGCTTAAAGAGGGGAAAAAAAAGAATAGTTCTTCGGCCAGTGAAGGCATCCTGCCTCAACACCCTGTTAATTGGCTGAGTTTGAGGCTATTTGGCTGGAAACCACTGCACAGTCTGATTGCTGTCAACACAAATCAGCATGTAATATGCTCTGTGTTGTATCTTGAATAGAGAGGCAGACGCCCCACGAAGTCCCTTCTTCTTGTAGCTAAACACAAATAAATTACTTATGCCCAGCCTTTTTTATGGTTCAGTAATCCAGATAGAGTCGGTGGAACTCTGAGCACGGTTTGGCAAACATTCCTATGGCCTGCAATTTCATGCTTCCTTCCCTGTACATAACTTCCAGGGCTCAGGCTGCCAATGGCTGACAGACGCCGGTTTTGTATACACACTGAAAAAGCCCGAACCGCCCAAGCAGAACATTCTGCCTTGCGATCTGTCTCATAGCACTTCCATGTTATCAGTCCAGTCAGCCTGACCAGTGTATTATTTATGTGTACAATCACCTTTTTCTCGTGCGTTGGGGTGACAGGTGTCAGTGGGGTTTTTTTTGTAAAATCCCTTTGGCACCTCTGTTTTACTTATGCTTATCTGTGGGATGGCCTTCATAGCTGCATGTATGTTTGGTAGTTTGTTGTTTAGATTGACATGGGCTGCATACAGCTAATGTGCATTCCTCTTTGTAAGATTTTCACCACATTAAACTACCATGGCGGTTGTGCAGAGCAGTAAATGTGTTCCAAATGTATCAGTTTTGGTATCATGCCAAAATCAGGCACCGTACCAGAAAAACACCATTTTTGTCCAACCATGACAAATTTAAACATATGGCGTTCATTCAACTCTAGTACAACTTTAAATGATTAGTGCTGTTGTAAAACACAAGCAACATGGCTCCTTTTAGCGGTGGATCTTATGTTATAAAGCAAAATGTAGAACATCAGCTCCTGTCTACTGTTAGCTATGCTTGAGTATTTGCGATAGCGTGGGTCTGTTTCACTTCCACATGTAGGGCTGTGATGAACTCATGTGGCATGAGTCCTCACATTAATGAAATGCCACAATATTTGTGTCAACATCTGGTCAGATGTTGACAGTCGCCTCGCAAAGCTCATCGGGCCAGATAACATCACTTGACACAACGCCGTTAAAGAGACCCCACCAGTTTTAAATCATTTGTTTGGCCCCATTGGTGTGCTCACTACAAGAGATAAACAATGACAGACAAGACACAAAGCTGGCTAACCATTAGCCACTAAGAGCACTAAACATTTTATCTGCATCGGAGCTAATGCCAGCTTCTCGGAGTCTGAGGTTCTAGTTAGAAGTTGGGGGAAAAATCAGGGTTTCCTGTCTGTTTTGGTGCAATCTATTAGTGCAAAATCAAGCTGCAAGCTGATGATGCATATTTCTCTTCATTCTACATGTTCAAACACTGAAAGAACATATTCACAAATAGATATATAAGATTATGTGTGGCACAAGTTTAATATGATACAACCCTTCAGAGGTGTAAATAAACAACTAATACCAACAACTGTTACGGCATTCTGTATGCACTGGGCCATAGAGAGAGTGCCACTGGGATCAGCAATAAATAAAAGGGCTGCTAAAAATAAGAGCTTTTTAGTTGGGAGATTATTTTATCTGCTTCATTTCAACATCTAAAATATTTTGATTAATCAAACCTGAAACTGGACAAGTCGACATTATAGACTGGGAACAAGGAAAAAAAAAAAAAAAACATTTTAATAGGGATTTGTCAAATGTTGACTGTAATTATTGTGGTGCAATGATGACACATTCTTTGGAACACAGTTTGTGATCTTTGAAGCCTCTACTTTATGGTTGGGTCTCACCAGGAAACTGCTAAAATCAGATCTCACTTTATTCGTGTGAACCTAATATTTTGCATCATCTTATCTCGTGAGCAGGATGTATCATCACACCCTGAGAAGCTTGTAAGACTGCAAAAAAAAAAAAAAAAAAGTATTTTTCTGAAACATGTTTTTATTTTTGCCCATATTAATTTTTACAAACAATTTGGAGTGTTGGTTATCTATTTTTTGGGTTAGTTCTTTAGGGCACACGGCTAGTCTTCCCCTTTTCTTTAACCCTGGAGTTCGCACGCACTGATTTCCTTCTCTTGTTAAGCTTGTAAGACCGCACAACATCATGAACTCCTTGGAGTACCAGGAGATTAGACTCAGTCAGAAATCTGAAAATGGCTCACCACTTTCTGCAGAGTAATGATCTACAACGTACGGCCAAGTTAACAGGCTCTTCTTGTCATCTCAGTCGCTGCACCTTTGTGATTTCCCACTCTGTGCCCTCCAGCTGTGTAAAATTAAGACTAAGGACTATCTCCACTGCTAACACAAAAAGAGGGGTTGTGTTAGCAGCGGAGGTGGCAATAATTGTGACGCCAGTGATTATGTTAAAAACAAGTATACCTTAACATTGGATTATTTGACCACTGAAAATGTGCTGAATTCCAAGGTTTGATTTATTTTTTAAAAACACTTTCAGTGTGACATTATGCTGCTCTAATAAAACACGAATTGATTGATTTTGAGCCTTTTTACACGTCTTTATCCAGGCTACCAATAAACGCGTGGGGAGCTGTATATTATTTTACGAGATAGTGAAAAATGTTCCCTGTAGCTAATCCATGAGACTGCTGGCACAAGCGCTGTCACAGCCAGTGTGTCCATGAGCAGTTGTCTTATCAAAACATGACTCTAATCTCTTCCCTGCCCACTCAGTATCTACTATGCTTTATCTGTGTTAAATGTCAAACTGTCTCATACCAATAAATGAAACTACATCAAGAATTTGATCACTGGATAATAGGAATAAGAAATATCTAGTAATTGTTGTGTGCAGGCTTGCAGAGTTGAAATGATGGTTTGATCTGCCTCTGCACACTCTGAAGGTAGCGAGACAGTCTTTTATTTTTCCTTCGTTAGTCCTGCTATTTTTTGCCAATCATTTTTGTCTTTATTTAAAACTTTGGTATTTCTTAAACTGATGTTGGTGCTCATCCCCCTTAGATTGACAGAAGATCACACTAAATTCTTCTTTAACTGGAATAAAAACGACCAGCTGAAGTTCTCACAGGGACTCCAGACTTTGCTAAAACACCCACCTGTCTATCATGAATAAAGACATTAGACTGGTTTGGGTGCCACAGTTATATCAGTCAAAAAAGCCCTGATGCGTTTTCTTTTAAAATCAGCATTAGTTTTGTTCACTGAAGCTCTATTTTTATTTTTGTTCGAAGGTAATAACTGCATTTTTTATTATTTTTTTTTTCTGGAGGCATAAAGGAAAGATAAACCACCAGCTGTTTTAGGTTGCCATGGCATCAGCTGCTGTTGCAGGTGTTTTTCACAGTTAATTCTCCATGCCGTACTTTCCAATCATGTGATACAATATTCAGCTTACGTCAGTGTCTTCATAATGATTTACATTTGCTCTAATTCAGTGTTGAGTTTTAATTATTAGTCAGAAAGCTAAGAAAGATGAGATGAAAAAGAAAATGGCTTTGTAATTTGAGGAAATCATTCCTTGCAATGATGCAGAACTTCATCTGGTTTCCTCGTTTTAATTTAATCCCAATATTTTGATCGGATTTACTTAAGTGAAAATCTTGTCAGTTATCAGTCTTTGCTACAGCATGAACTCCACTAAATCTGACGTGGTGTTGGTAACATTAAAAATATATATATTTTTAAAGAAAATATCAGGATATTTTCTTAAAAACCTTTGGAGCTTCTTTCTTCTGTACATGGTCACAGTTTAAGGTGACAATGGCTGCTGCATTTCCCAGTGTTGATTCATTCCCGGCCACATTCCACTCGAGCTCTGTTTGTTTGCTGTTCAAAGAACTTTATCTTCAGCTTCAGCTTCCAGGGATTTCACTCGGCTTTCACCAACCTGCTCAGAATGCTGCTTCTAATGTTCCAAATTTGGCGTGGATAAATAAATGACAACATATAAATGAATAACAAATAACATCCTTGAATCATTTGTCTGCCTTTTTATTTGCTTTAGAGAATGTCTTTCTTTTTGCTTTAATTTGAGAACAAGCGTTTAGCTGTTAGAAGGTGTTTGCCTTTAGCTTTTGGAGAGTGTTGCACTGTAGGTAGAGCTCAGATTGATGTGTGGAGGACAGAGGGGTTGTTTGGGTTTGTCCTCAAATGCATGTGTACAAAAAGTCTTGATTAATATGTCTGTTAGGAAGTGGCATGCATCAGGAGTGAACCGTTTTCTAAGATCGCAATGATCCTTCATGCGCCACATTTCTGTTGACCAGGGTTAATGTTTTGAAGGCCTTTGAAGGAGGATGGAGTGAAAAAGTTTAGATAGCTTACAAGGATTTCAATAGCTCCTGGGTAGCAAGTGAATAATGTCCATAAATCCTACGTTTAATGGCTTACTTTTATTTTTAAAATCAAATGAATAAAACTCCATAAGGCTACTGATTAGCAGCAACTTGGTCATCAGTGTGGGTCTTAGGGTGCATTCAGACCAACCCGGGATTAGAGTCCTGAATCAGTCAAATTTTTTGGGGAGGTCAGAATGCAAATTTGAATTCCAAAACGGACTTAAAAACCAAACTCCGAGCCGCCTAAAAACCTCGGTCTCGGTCCGGTTGACGTGGACTGTAAAACGGTAGAAAACCTGTCTGAATGCAACCCGACTAGAGACCGTTCCAAAAGCAGGAAGTTAGAGACGCTGCAGGACATTCCGGTCAATATATTACTCTCTCCTCTGCGGGCTAACGAAGATGTTGTGTCGGTTGTCATGGCAACGGGTCTGCGCGCCGACACAGAAAGCGAGGAAAAGCAGAATATAAATGGTTTAAAGTTGTTTTACTGCTTATCAGCTTAAATCCCCATTGCTGTGGCGCTCTGCAGCTGCTATCATTTTTAAACCTCTAATAAATGACAAAAACGGGACTAAATGCCTCGGTTGTTTGAACATTTAATCATCAAATAGGATGACATATTTCATATGTCCCCTACATGCACACATACATAAATATATATGGCTGATACGTACATATATATGTATGTACATTTGAATTTTTTTGCCTCTCTCATAATCCAGGTGTGAGTATCAGGTGGTGAGGCTTTTAACAGGCTGTGATGTGGCTCGGATTAGAAGACAGACAATCTTTGACGTCTCGTGAGGCTGAACAGGACTTTGTCGATCCAGCATCGTTGGAGTTCTAGTGCATATCTCTCTTGCCAGACTGGCGTTTCAATTCAATTGGAGTTACCACACCAGGTTGGCAGCATTGTTTTTAGGTAGAACTGGTAAGTACATGTGTGCTAATTGAACTGGCAGCTTTGCCCCAAAACTCCTGGATCAAAAAACAAAAAACAAACTCACAGCTGCTTCCCTCCCACATGATACATTTACAAAATCCTTGTTCTATCAGTTTTGGGTTATTTTTGTCAATGTTCCCTGACTCTTGCCAAGCAGTGCTTATAGCAAGTTGTCTCTAGAGGGAGGCCAAGGAAGAACCTTTTCATGCTTTTGCATGCATCGCTGTGATTGAATGAGAGCTGTCTCACTGCTGTGAGTGAGCAGTCTGAGTGGCTTGTAATCCTGTTCCCACTGGTCCATGAGGAGCAGCAGGCCTTGGAGAGAATGCTTTTAATACACCTTTACCTGAATTGATTTTTGTAGGCCAACAGTGACAAATTTACAAAGACCTTGCACCCATATCTGTCTGAGGGTGGGAAAAAAGAAAATCTGAACTTAATCGGAGCTTTTGCTTCGTTTATAAAACGGAAAGAGGTATTCATCAATGGGATTAGAGCTTGTCCCCTGGTGGGTTTATAAAAGCCATTTATCATTAATGTAATCCAATTATTTTTGCTGTGCTTACAGATTTGTCTCTTAATTTATTCATCACAGGTGTTGTTAATCATTTATTGGCCTGGAGAGATTCACTTTTAACAAGTTACTTCCTGATCATGGCTTAGATCGAGGTGAGATGATTTGTCGACCATCCTTTGACTTCATGTCTGTCTGTATGTGCAGAACAATTCAATTATTGAACAGTTAATCTAATTTAGTAACTCAATTCACTAAGTGAAACACATTATACTCTATGGGTTAATTACAGACAGACTGATGTTTTCAAGCTTATATTTCAGTTTATGGGGATTTTCTGCATACAACTATTACAGATACACATTTAAGATTAGAATATTACATCAGATCTACTCAAGGTTGTTGTTTTCAAGTGGTAATTTTAATTCAACAAACAAACCTTATTGGATATTTAAATTTCTTAAATATCAGAAATTTATATTTCTGATATTTGTGTTTGTGTTTTTCATTAATTCTCATAAAATACTAATCTGTTTCTTTAAAAAAAGAGATCAGAATAAAACTGGAGTTTTTACTTCTATTCAAATAAAAATATATTGAGTAAAACCTTTGGCTGCTCTACCATCAGTGCCTTTTGCATAAATATGTAAGTGTGTGCTATTAAATGTATATTTGATATATTCTTCCGTTCTGCTCTTGTTCACTGCATTGAAACATTCAGTTGATGTACGTTTCTTGAGTCATATGGTGCATCAGTTAAAGTGTCTGTGGGGGAATGGGCGGAATTGGTAGCAAGTATTGCGAGTGTGACTGAGACAGACGGTAGCAGACGATTAAGGTCAAAAGTTCAGCAGGAGCGGGATTAAAATGGCAGTCCCTTAATAATAATCACAGTAATGCAGGGCTCTACTTGGATGCGATATTTGGTTCGATATCAGATTTCTAGAGCAATACATTTATTTTCTAAAGAAACATAGTTGACGGCTTTGAAGGTCTCCAACTGTGTTTTCTTTCCACACCAGATGTAATCGTTTCTCGAGTTTCACTGAAAACTGTTGGATTATTTCACTAATGAAAAAGAAACAAAAGCAACAAAAGAATATGTGGGTCGATTATAATCGATTTCATCCTTACAATATTCAGCAATAATTGCATGTTTCTCAGATATTGCACAGACGTCCACCCAAAACATTGTGAGTGTAGCATAAGCCCGTAAGAGAAACATAATGTTATTTTAAATCTATATTTCTTTTTCAAGATATTGCGGCACAATTGGCTTCTATTTATAGCAAGAGAGGAAACAAGCAGGGAGAAAAGGAGACACAGTAAAGGTTAAGAGTCAGACCTTGGACTACTTCTTTAAAGATTAACAGCATGGGGCTGCTTCTAAGCCATGTGTCAACCTGATGAACACAAGTTATAATCAAGACCAGCGTTGCCTTCCGTTTATCCTCTCACCACATTCTTGTCAGTCTGCATTGCGCTTTAAAGTCATGTGTAGATATTTGGCTTTCCATAAGCAACATTCCATCTATGCCTTTCTTAGAATCCCATACTTAATCATTTTGAAGAAACAGTTTGTAGCTCCGCTAACACTTTCTGATCTGGACCAATTAGTATTGAGCGGCGACGGATAGGTGGAAAATACAGGTTGTGAAAACTTTCAATGGCTGTTACTATTTTCCTTTGTGCAAAAATACAAGTGATTTTCAAACAGCAATTTTTACTTCAAACTGTCAACCCTCAAAGCAATACAATGTTTCTGTTAAACCCCCCCTCCCCCAATAATAGTGTTCTGTTTTGTGAGTTTAGACTAAAATTATTAGAGAAATGTGTGAACTTGTAGTGTTTGAGATGTCTATTGACATTTCAAAATGAGCCCAATTATCAGAGTGGATACAAATACACATATATTTATTTGACTGTGTTGCTGCCTTACATTGTGCAGTAACCACTGTGAATCATGTCAAGCTTTGACAATACATATCACTCAAATAGGGTGTAGATAAAGTTCGTGAGAGTTTTCCAGCACTGAGAGAAGACATTCCTGCAGTTTGATGGCTGAGCTGTGCAACAATATTCATAAACTCTGGATTATCACCGTAAAATATACCAGTTTTTTACCTCGTTTTTTTTTTTTTTACATGCAACGTGATATTGGAATCGCACCTGACAATTTATAAGGTGCATTTTGCTAATCCCAGAATATCCCAAATATTCTGATTTTTTTTTTTTTTAATTAAATTTGAACAAAAACAAATTATAGTGTGTGAATGTTAGCCCCAGTTTCTTGTTGTTAGGTGACAGGAGTGACACAGTGTGGCTGTTTGCTGCTTTCTGCTTCAGGGTTCAGTTTTATGCTCTGCATTTAGAGACAGTATTCCACATACATTGACTGTAACAAGTGGTTATTTGAGCTACTGTTGCCTTTCTATTGACTTGAACCAGACTTCCCATTTTCTTTTGACGTTTCACATCAACAAGACATTTATGCTCACACAATTGTCGCTCACTGGATATTTCTTATTTTTTTGACCAATCTGTCAAACCGGGAGATGGTTCTGTGTGAAAATCCCAGCAAATCATCAGTTTCTGAAAAACTAACACCAGCCTGTCTGGCAGCAACAATCATGATACGTTGAAAGTCACTCAGATTGCCTTGTTTCACCTTTCCGTTGCTCAGTTTGAACGTCGGCAAGCTTTCATACAACTCAATGCCTAAAAGCATTGAGTTGTATGACAGTATTTTTTTTATTTCTATATCAGTTTTCACAGATAAAACTGCAATGTTTCTCAGATACCATGAACATTAAAAAACAATTACATTAAAATATTTAAAAAATATACAAAAACTAAATGATGAATAATAAGAAAATAAAAACACTGCAAATTTGCTGTTTGTTCAAAAGGAATGAGATGGGTATACCTATTAAAGTGGCCTGAGAGCGTAAGTCTCTTCTGGTACAACGAAAAGCAATCAAATATGAGGAGATGGGGTTGTCTGATGTCGATTTCTCTCACACTGTCTACAAAAGTACTCCATTGGCTATTGATGTATTGAAAATAGATTAAAGAACAGATGCGGATTGTCGAGTGCTCTGTTGGCCTGCAAGCGGGTGTCAGAAGACAGTGAGGCGGAAAACTAATTACCAAAAACAGTAAACCTTTCATGGCTAAGACCAGATATTCTCTCAGAGCAGCAGGAATTTGTCACATTGTAGAGATGGCACAAAACTATATATCTAGCTTGCACTATCAATGTTTCTGAATTTATCTTCTTAATGAGGGCATTGTTATGTTTCCATTAGAGCTGCATAATATATTGAATTACAGTTGTCACTTCAATATCAATGTGGTAAATTGCATTTGCAAAGGTCGACTTGGATGCAATGTGTGATGAGCTGATGTTTTTAAAGTACTGTGCGTTCGTGCTGTACACAGCAATAATTCATTTGTGCAGTTGGATGGAGTTTCCCAGCCCATGATGCTTATACCTGATAAAGCTTTTAGTGACTGAGGTGGTAAAACTCTCAGAAAGTGGTTGGAACATTGTGAAAACATTAATTGAGGTTAATTGCAAGCAGTTTCAAAACTGGAAATCCCCCCCGTTAAGTTGAAATGGCATATTTACCAAGTATCATTTAGCGCTAGATGTAACACTTTAAAACTTGAGATCAAACTGTGTTTAGCTGAAGCATCACATAAAGAGGGTAAAGACAAATCACTTCTTTCCTTCAAGTAACCCTAAATCCCCAATCACATCTCACTCAAGTTTTGCTCTCTCTTCTAATCCTTGATCTTTTGATGTTTCCTGCAACTTATAAAAAGAAAAAATCAATAAAATATATGGGGGGAAATGCCCTCCTCTTCCTTCATCTCGGCTACTTTGAACAAACCAAAGCCCACAAAAGGTACCAGTAGTCATTCCACTGATCTCAGAAGTCAAGAAAAAGAAAACTTCAGTCACCAGGTGCAAAGACCATCCCCTCTACTGTGCTCATGTATGCCCTCAGTAGTTCCATATGCCCGGTGAGCTGCCAGGAGAGTGGACAGGCAAGCACAGTGACTGCCAATCTGCAGATGCAGTAGCTGTCTGCTCATGCATATTAAACCCACGCCACCTGCTCGTCGTACATCACGCCCTGCATTCGCAGCCCAGGAATTTTAATCAGCTACACTGACAGGAAGCCACTCTCCGGTCCACGTAGGTGAATCTTTCCAACTCCTCCCCCGTCCCCTCTGACTCTATTTTTCCTGCAGAGACGGCAAGGCATCCTGCACTTCGGATTTCCTGTTGGGTGGTTGAGTGGCAGGGAGAACTGGGGGAAAATAAATGACTGCTGTGGTTTTAAAAAATATGATTATTTTCAGTTCAGTTTGGGTAGCTTTATCAGATTTTTTTCGCCAGCTGCTCTTCTGCAGTCAACCTCATGGGGAGATAAATTGCTTGCATCTTTTTAAATTATTCTAGAAGAGAAAGTATGCTTAAAACTTATTTTCTTATTTTTTTCTAATGCCAGTGCTATTAGATACTTTTACATCCAACTGAGTTTTATTAAATATTTTAGAAATCAAAGGGAATTATCATCAATAGTTTTTTTGTTTTCATCTTTGAAAAATATCTCAACACCAACATGACTTTGCAACTCACTCACAAAAACTCCCCAGCTTCAGTCATCATGTCAGGAAAGATGTTACAGTAAGCAAATGAAGACACAATTAGGTTCCCTTTCTGACTGCAGCTCTCCGTCATTCTGCCAGTTTATGCTGGCGCAGCACATTCCTCAGGAACCCTCAGGATGAATTTTTTATGCCATCTTTTTAAATATAGCCTTTTTATAAAAAGGCAGATGCAGTCAGGCACCGCCAAGACGGGACAGAGTGTGCTATCAGTGGTCTGGTAACAGTTAGCTGCACATTAATAGCCAAGCCAAACGTGCCATGTTTGATTCATTATATGTTGGCACTGTTGATAAGTTGCGCTGCAAATTGTGTGGCGTATTAAAAATGTGATTCTCATGAAAATAAATATTTTGATGAGCACCTAAAACATTCCAGAAATTTGAAAGCGTACTACCAAATGCACTTAATGTATGCAGATTGTCAATACATAATTTCTTCAACTTATCCTGGCATGCTGGATATCAGACTCTCAGCCAAACAGCAGCAGATGGTGACCCATTCTTGTCTTATTAGTGCTTGGAGTTAAACTTAAGTTTTTTGGTTTGTGCTCATCCATTGGTTCTGTTGATCTATTTATTTGGGGGGATTTACCACAGACTCTGACTTTAATCAGTTTGGATCTCCAAATGGAAACTGGATTGTTGGAAAAAGATGTTGGGTAATGTTTTGGTATCGCTCCGTTTTTCACGACGGTGTCTTCGAACAGAAGGCGGGTTAACAAATTTCTAGGAGATGGTCTCGGCCCATGTGGGAGTATCTTCAGTACCATGCAGCCTTCTTTTCTGCATGTGCACCTCTTCACTTCAGTGCTTGCATGTCGGCACAGACTTTACTACAAGACTACGTCCCAACTTATGGCGCCGCCTTCATCACAGTTTGAAAAAAATAAAAATATAAAAAAAACCACACAAATATCCTTTAGATGTCCAGATGCATTAAGCTGTTGTTATTTATTTGGTTAAGTTGCTATTTGTGTTAAAAAGCAAGTGTTTACTTGGAGCAAAGTTAAAGTCTTACTATACCTGCAAAAACTGTTGCCATGTGGAAATGTTAGTTAAATGACAAGACGTGCATTTGCTCATATAAGCCTTCATCCTTTTAACTCCCTAACGCTACACAGCTCTTCTACGTTTATGTCCTCCTCTATGTAAGTTCTGCAGCTGACATGGATGCAGAATTTCTTTGAAAAATAATGTTAAAGTTTGTGTTTATCAAAATAGCTCTAACATCAACATTTGAGTACATTTCCTTCTGAAGTCATACCATTCTGGGATTTCTGTCCAGAGGTTTTTGGGGTATCTAGTCACTGCTAAAACAGGTGGGGGCATATTTCTGTATAAACACCATGTCTTCGCTTTACTGTATAATTCATAAGATAAGTCATACCCCCTATCCACAATGCTTTTATGTGTTCTAGCATGTTTCTGAGAGCATTATGCTTTTCATTTGTTTCACACCCCAAACTCATGATGACTCTCTTGCAAATACTGATAAATAATTCACAACATCCTCAAGCAGCACCACAGGTATGTATATTTCAACAAAACCCAAGATTGTTTTAATTCCGCTGTCATCTCCTTCTTGTCATGTCTCTGAATCAAAATTTAAATTTAATATATTTGCTTTTGCAAAAGTCCTAAAGCGCCCATCTTGATTAAATATACATTTGTTTTATCCGGATTTATCTTTCTGCAGCTTATTCTCTTATTTGCTCTGTAAGAAGAGATAAAGAGAATAAAGTGCATCACTTTACAGTTGGATTTAGGGAGACACTCATCCCCTTCTTGATAGCTTTTATGTGTTTCCCCCAGAGAGAACGACTGTATGTTCATAGCTGTTCTGACAGCTACACTATACCTTAGCAGCTTAACTAATGTGACGCATGGCAGTAGCTCTCGCTTTCCTGAAATAAACCCACTAAATAAACATGCAAATCCACTTTGAAACATAGAAACATGTAATACAGTGTACAACAGGAACGCTGCAGTTTGGGCACTAGAAACAAGAAACTAAATGACATGTTTGTTTCATTTCATGAGACTATAGGTAGTAACATCATTCCCTCCCTCCTGGTGGTACATTATGTTAATTACACCACAAATTACAATCAATGAATCAGGATAAATGATCTGTCTAGTTCCATATTACAGTGTGTGGGCTGCGAAGACAAATTAGCACAGGAGAAATTGTGTCTAATAATATTGGTCTGTCTTTGAACATTCTTCTGAACATCATTACTAATCCTGGCCTTACAAGGGAAGTCAATAACATTTGGCAGATTACATTCATAAACTGCTACAGGAGACTCTGCAGACTAAAAACAGAGTCTGAGTCACTATGATTCACATTTCTATAGTTGACTACAGTGTGAGGGAAGAGTAATCCTCAAAAATGTTTAAAAGCGCTAAATATAACCAGGAATTCACCCAGTCTGACCATCTGTTTATCGGATTTATGTAAAGTATTTATTAAATAATGTTTGAAGGCCTTTTAATGGGGTGCCAGCAAACGTACTGGAGTAAACCTAAAATAGTAAGACACCCCCGATTGTAGGACGTATCGGGGGTTTCAGGGGGGTCGGCTAATATAAGCCGTACCCCGAAAAGTAAGACATATGTCTTACTTTTCGGGGAAACACCTCTCATCTAGCTGCGCACCATCCCCCTCTCCATACGTCACCGCACCGTCCCCTGCACTTGTCACTGCCGTTAATTTTATGGTAAAAACAAAAAATTCGACAATTTTTTTTCCAATATAAGACATACCCCGAAAGTAAGACATAGTGGGGCTTTTGGGGATAAAAAGAAAGTAAGACACTGTCTTACTTTCAGGGAAACACGGTAGTTTTCTCCGACCGTATGGCAGACATACAGTCTTCCATGCAGAAGACGCAAAGATGTTCCTTTTTGACATCTTTTTGAGTCTATTTCAAATAACTATTGAAATTCCATCAGTCATTCATATTAAGGTCACTATACTAGACTACAACAACAGTAAGCAAGCTATGAGTGGGATGTCTGTGAAACAACCACCTGCTGGTTTTACCAGAACTGTCAGCCCAAATTATTAATTGCCTAATCATTTTTTTGGAGTCTCCCAGTGCAGAAGAGCAGAACACCAAAACTGTATGAAAGATGAAAGATAACAAAACAATGTAAATATATCAGTTTTTACAAACAGTGTCTTATTCTTTTATGTTTATATTTTTTACATTCATAAACAACATCTTACCCTTCTAAATAGTGAATATTCAGGTGGACATCACCCTAATTTTTAACTCTCAGATGATTGGATTCAGTCAAGTGAGGAAGTAAATCTAGCTGTAAGTTAGAAAGTAATGTGGTGAAATTAAAGGATTATATTGAACCTAAAAATGTTAAAAGTCATTCTCTTTTTGGCTGTGTGAAGAAATCTGAGAACTTGCTCAGTTATTCTGTTTAATAATGCACATAGTTCGGCTCAAACCCAAATTGCCACAAGACATTTTTGGGGATAAACAATCCGTCTTCTAGTATGTGACTTGCTCAAAAACACTCTCCCATACATCCTTAGCTCCCCTGATGTTTACACACCCTATGCTATTGTACATTCAGGCCGTACCTGACAGTGGAGACGCTGCTCCAACAGAGCTGTCGTGCACATCTTACAACAAACAGGCTGAGCCTTCTGGTCCAGCTCAGAACAGGGAATTTGGACTCTCGGTGCAGTCTCTCCGCTGTGCTGTTTCACGGATTGTGGAGTGAAATTTCACAATCTGCTTGCACTGTTTGCTTTGTGGCAGTAGGGAGGGGCTTAGGACTGCAGGGGCTGACTTGTTATATGTACAGTCATCATTCATACTTTAATCAAGAGTCACCTGAACCGGGGTCAGGAGATAATGTAGATAATTAACACTGTTCATTAGGGAGTTGGCTGGCTCCCTTCAGGTTCATTGTATGTGTGATGTCTACAGGGGTCTACCTTATTAACCTCTCTGCTTTGGGTGTAATAATGTGAAAACTATGAAATACTGTTCAAGTTATCTAAAAGTGACGCCGTTAAATAATTACTTCACTGAAGTAGTTTAATGGCCGAGAATTAAAAGAAAAAACTCGGCTTTTGAATACAATCTGTTGACGAAGAAAAGATGTGAATTTTCTTCATTAACAATGATTCCTTCAATTTTTAATGATGAACATAGGGGGAATAAATGCAGACTTTTCGAACAAGGCCCAGATTGGAGACCCCAGGGCCGCCACAAGTTGGCCAACGGTGAAGGACAACCTGTGACGAATGTCCCTCTAAATGCCTGTCATCAAGCTGTCATGGCGGCCAAGGCCATGTGTTCCTCAACCCTGCTTACCAGCAGCGTCTGCCACCTTTAACCTGGTCAGACACTATTTGTTTGTGTCATGTCAGGGACAGAGGGTCTCCCGGGACTGTCTGTCTCGGCGATAATGCGAGACACATAAGATGGGACTTGTGATGCACAACAGTGTTCACAACCTAAGGTAACAGATATTGAACTGCATGATTTTGAATATCAATATAATTCATTCACTGTCGCTGACTTTTCATTTTAGTTTTCATAATCAGCTATGCTGTCAATAAAACCATAAAGTTATATATGTTTTCCTTACACAAACACAAATATTGAGTTTTACCTTGGAAGTTTGAATTGAACACATTGAAGCATTTTGTTTATGACTGGAACTAAACAGAATACACTGATGCTGTACGTAATACCAAAAGCAAAGTGAAATTTGAGATGTCTCTCCAGAATAACTTGTGGTTCATGAGTTGAAGGATTTTCAGTCACCTCAGTGGTTAGTTTTCTGCTCTGGTTTATTTTGGTTATTTTTAAAATTTTGCATAGTGTGTCAAGGTAGTGTTAAGTGCAATCTGTTATGAACATTTTTTTTATTTGTTCAATAAAAAAGGAGTTAAATGTAAGAATTTTGGCTTAACTCTTGCTCTTTTGTTAGATTTACCTATTTTACATCCAGTACTCAATCTTGCCAGTATTTACCCCAACTGTCCTCTTCCACATTTCTTTTTGTCTGATCCTTTCCTTGAAGCCCCTAAAAGTTTATTCTTTATTTTCATTTATTGAGCAAGCTTAAGCAAAAACTGAACAGTGATCTGTAAAACTAAAATTAGCAAGGAAATAATGTAAACAAACACAAATGAAAACCAAAACTCAAGCACTTGACTGTAACACTTTTCCTTGAGTGGACATTCTTCGTCTGCTCCATCAGCTGTAAGCAATCCATCCTGGTATCCAAGAGGCTGGGCAGTTACAGGAAGAAGCAGCGGTGTGGTTGCTTCATAGGGCATATCTCTAAGCTATGCTCAGCTAATGGCTCTTGTGTTCAGCCTCCATCTCCAAGCGCAGTGCCCACTCAGTCATGCAGGTTTTCCTTTTATGATCTTCCATACATCATCAGAGGTTATCCTCATTTTCATTGAAAACAAAAACAGAAGCGCCTTCAAACTGAGAAAGTAATGAATGCGTTTCTTTTATGAAGCCAACAACAAAAACACGTACAAGAGAAGCCTTTGGGATTGTATTAACATTTTCAGAGTTAATGTCAGGAAACGGTGCGTTTAATTAAAATCATGACCTTTTTTTCCTCATGTGATGCCAGAACCTGATAAATGGAAAGTATTACGCTGAGCTGAAACCCTTTAACTGTGTAAACGATTCTCTGAGAACTGTGTCTCATATTAGGAGTTAAAAATCTGATTTATTTTTAAGACTTTAAGTGCAGTTAGTGGCAGCTGTCTTTATACCATAGAGTTACCATTTATTATAGAAGATGAAATGACAAAAAAAAGAGACAGAAACAACAAATACCAGTCATTTTCAAATCCTTGTGAAAGACAGTATCGCCAGAGCCTGTTTATTCTCCATACTCACTGCATTTTGTATTTCTCAGAAAATGGTTCTGTCCAAAAAGCAGCAGTGCATGATGGGTAACCAATCAGCAGGCTCTCTCAGGATTTTCCCTGTACGTATTGAGGCGCTCTTTGATGTGAGCTGCAGTAAACACAGCCGGTTCTCTCCCAACCAGCGTCTCTGGAGGGATGAGGCTCAGCACAAGAACACTAATGAGCACATTAGAAGGAAGCCATAGAAGGAAAACTGCTACAGTTGTAAATGGGATTGTCTCCTATGTTGTCTATGGCAAGAATACTCTGGCTACAATGTGCAGTTGTGCTGACACGTTTTCATTTTCACTTAATTGTATGTAAATGAGCATTTGTGTATAGATTCTGCTGAATGTGGGAACCCAGGAGGTTGGATTACATAAACTCTGTCATGAAACGGATCTTACAAATTCATATTACTGTAAATTAAGAGAGTTCATTTGAATGTAGATGGTATAAGTATGATTATGTGTTCCACTGCAGGAGAAAATAATTACAACAGGAGCACTCACCCCTTATTGTATCTAAAACCATTACAGCCCATAAATGTCAAGTTAAAATGTATTAATACGGAAGACAAAAAGCTGGCTCGGGTGCTTTATGAAATTTACTGATAAAGCACATTAAAGCTGCAGCATGGAGTTTTGAGAAACCGTAGACTTGGCCTGAAAGTTTGAACGATCACATCGAACAAGTCCCTCCTCCTTTCTCTGTGCTGCACTACAGCCCCTTCCTTCTAGAGCAGAAATGTGGCTAACTCTAGATTGGTTTTGAATCCTTTCAGGACACCCAGCTCCCTCCACCTCCGAAAAAAAAACCACGCCGATGTTTGCTGCTTTTATTTTGGGCTCGGTCTACGTCTTTCTTTTCAGCTTGCCTGTCATTACGGGTCTTCTTTTGTTCACCTGTCTTGGTTTTCTGAGCAGGTGCCACTTGAGAAATTAGTAGCTTAAAGGAAGCAAACAAATTTTCAAAAGTCAGTCAAGAAATTGGCAGTCTCTCATCAAGGATTTTGTGTTTATGCTTTTCCAAGGTAGTTAATAAAAAAAAAGAAGTTGTTATTCATTAGCATTTCATATATGGTGCTTCTCTTTTCTAAACAATATTGATACTCTTTATTCAGATGTTGAAGAATAAATGCCTTGCATAGCAGCATTTGTGACTTTTCTCAGAACCCAGTCAGTAGAGGAAATTACCTTGAAAAATACCTTGGTCTATTTGGTGAAGAAAATTGCTGCACCAGCCTGTGCTTTGTCTCCTTGATAACCAACCATTGTACTGGTAAATGGCTGGTATCAGACATTTCAAACTATTAGAATATCTTGTTGCAGACTCATCACTACAATGTCCAGCTGTGTGATTGTACATACTGTGTGCACACTTTAAGCTATAGATAGTCTATCCCAATGGTTCTTCGTTGACACTTTCAAACATTAGTACAGCAGGGCTGGATATTTGTAATTTGATTTTCTTCCTTCATAAAAACAAACTCCCTTCAGTCCCACCTAACAACAACACCAACAACAAAAAAACAGCAACAATATTGGGCCTATTTGATTTAAGTCAATTGTGACTTCCAGTTATTAATGTCAGAAGTGTTACATAAACGTTACTTAGCTTTTTATTTAGGTTGTAAATCTCTGATACAGACATTTAACTAGATCACCTTTAAAGGTTGTCAATTTATCACCAGTGGTACTTTAACTGCGGTATGAAAAGATATATTCTGTTATCTGTTGGATGATCAAGAACACATCAATAGGAGAAAGCGGTTATGTAATTTGTAATTGACTCCTAAAATCTTCTTTCCACTCTCCCTGTTTGCGTGTTGTGAAGCTAAAAATAATTAACACATTGGGACCCCCACATGCTAACAAGGTCATCCTAAATATCAGGGTGATTGGATGGAGGCGATCCAACCAAAGACTTGGAGCTCATTACGAAAGATACATTCTCAAAATATGAGTGGAAACTTGGAAAAAAAAAAAAAAAAGTAGGGTATATTATGGGATGGGATGTCCCATTAGACGGTCAGTTCTCGAAACTACACACATCTCCAAAGATTTGTAAAATCACACACAGCCAGTTTGATCCCACTGGGGCCACGCACAGGACAAAAAGCTTTAGCAAACCCACTGTTTCCTTTAACAGTTTGTAAATGATGCAATCCAAGGTTCTCTGACATAGAGAGCAGTTCGGTTTTCTAATAGAGAGGTGATAAAAGTGAATGGCTTCTTCCAGATCTTTGAGGTGTGAGGCTTCACCTTGGAAATGATTCTGCGCTTGCAAAAGCTTTTCTTGACACCTGCTTATCTGACATAAAAGAGCTGCCAAAAATCAAACCCAAGGTTTTTTTTTTTTTTTTTTTTTTATAGCAGAGCAGCTAAAAAGGGCTGAAGGGCCAAAAAGAAGTGATGCTTAACAATCCAAACCTTCCAACTTGAATTTTTCATGAGAAAATATATGGGCATACTTTTGACACATGCTGCAAAGTGCAGCGCTGCATGTGACTGCAGAAACAGAAAAAATAAAGAAATAGAGCAGTTTGATTGGCTGTACAGGTGCACCTCAAAGGAATGAAGGACTCTTACTCTGTTGCTTGATGAATTAACGTATAATTAAGAGATTTGGTATAAAAGAAAATCTAGCAACATTGTAAACGATACTGTAAGTAGTAATTCAAAGCAAATAATGCCCTGATAAGAAACCTACAAGTATCCTTTGAATCTGCGATCCCCTGCTCGTAGATTTCTCCAAAAGTACAGAGGGAATCGGCAATCTGGATTGCCTTTGTGCTTCGGGGAAAGTGAAAGACGTGAAAATGATTTCAAAGAGTTGGGGATGAATCACTTTCCCACTGCAGCTGCCATTTATTTGCACATTTTCACCACCTTTTCCACACATTCTGGCTCATACAGTTTGCTTGAGGCTGGTATTGTGAGGGCTTTATTGTGGAAATAATGGCTAGTAAAAGTGAGGTATAAATAATTTAAAAGCAAGGTGCAAGTTTGTTGTAATAAGTCAGCTTGAAGACCCATCCTAACGGTACCAAAGACGAAAAGCCTGCTTTCAAGAGCTTGGTGTCAGTGCTGGTTTTCCATAGGAAACCATGGAGAAGGTTTTCTTTCTGGAATCATCAGGAAATTACAGCTCCAAACATGTAAAATGAAAAACGTATTATTATCTTTAATTATGTAATTGCTGCACAATATGTACAGTAATTGCCCTTTTTCTAATGGTGGAAGTTTAAAGAATCATTCTGACATGGCTCCTGTTTGACAGGTGCTCATTCAAATGTGCCGGAGCAGCACTTGTTATACAGCAGATTTTTTTTTTTTTTTTGCATCATTTCTTTGCTGTCCCGGTGATGAAATGGAAACCCATAATACATTGACAGCTGGTATTGCTCAAGGACAAACGTATCTAAAGATGACTGGAGTGGACGCAGCCAACAGTGCTAAAAGAGGGGAGGTAATCCTTGAAGGTGTTGGCAGGTTTTTTGCAGATTTTTTAAAAGTTATTCAGTCCCCGCTGTCTGTTTGCAGACCTTGACAAGCAACAGCAGACTGTTTTTATTGGAGGATTTCAGCTGGAAGAGTTTTCTTCTGTTTTGCAGGAATTAGCAGGGTGCATGTTCGGTGTTGATTCACTTCTACTGGATGTTGGAAGTGAATAAAAATTTTGCAGCGGTTTTGTAAACTACATCAAAAAGAAAAGATGAAGTTTTGTAAGGTGTTACAGGAAGACGGCTGAAGATAGATTTTTTTTTTCTTCCAAGGTGGTTGAATCATTAACAGCATATATGGGGGTCCCAATGTGCAAATTATTTTTAGTTTCACAGCACACTGCAGGAAAAACAAGGGAAGTAGAAAGTACTTTGCAAAGTTGGAATTGTAATAATCCGGTAGAAATGCCACATAAAAGCTTATTGTCTGAAAGAACAGTATCTTGCAACTAACTAAATTGTAAAATCATATTTTCCATTCCTACAAGGTTTTATATCCAAAATATTTTATTCATATTTGCAAGATTTGGGGCGGTGGCAGCTGTCTCCGGCAGCCTACAGGCAGGCTACACCCTAGAGAGGTCAACAATCCATCACGAGGCCGACATTCAGACACACGAGATGCACATCCATTCACACACGCGCGTACACACTCACAATTTAGAGGCTTCAATTAACCTAACATAGATGTTTTTTGGGACTGTGGGAGGAAACCGGAGTAACCACGGTATCCTGGGAAAACCCACACACAAATGGGGAGAGCAAGCTAGCTTCACACACACAAAAAAAAAAACCTAGCTGAAATTTGAAAGCATGAAGCTCTTAGTTGGGAAGAAATAGTGCTAACCATTTACATTTAAATCATACACAGTAAAAATGCCAGTGTTAAAATCTCAGGTGTAGTGTTAAATAAAGAGTGTGAGTGTTGTTTTAACATCACACAGCTTTAAAATAACACTGCCGGTGTAACTTCCGTCATATTTGCGTTGTTAAATTGCAGTGTTAATTGGTTAGTGTTGCTTAAGCCCCGCCTCCGCGTAACGGCTGCAGAGTACGTTCTACTTTCTGTCGTCTCGCCACCAGTCACTCGATCTGTACGGCTTCTTTTCGCACATTAAAGGTAAGCTAAATATCCATACATGACTATTGTTTCGTTGGAAATGTGCTTTTTAGTTTGTGACTTAAACAAATGCACTATATTTAACCCATTTTGCATGGAAAATTAATCAAATTCAAGGTCCCGCCGTTTTGCCAAATCTAGGCGAACGGTAAATTTGAATTCTCTTATATTTGGTAAGTTATAGTTGTCATTGTAAACCATGAATAAGCGGTATTATTTGAAATATTGGCGATGTGTGCATAAAAAAAGTTAACATTGCAAACTGCTTGCCTCCGAGAGGATGTGGGGATTTTTTTTTATTCCCTCGCGAAGTTGTTCGTTACAACTTCGACGTAACGAAGTTGTTCGTTACGTCGAGCAATAAAGTGTTGCTAGGTAAGGGTAAAGCTAAACTTTTGAGAGCGGAAAAGAGATCCCCGTGTCTCCTTGAGGGCTCCTTAGACTATAGCAGTAGCAAAGCAAGAGTGTAAAAAGCCACGTTACGGCTAGCCGCTAGGGAAGCGGACTCTGGCTAGCTAACTAGCTCAAACACTCTAGCTAATTCTATATAGCGGACAGAGCTAACGTGTTCAAAGTGATAGTAGAAGTGATAAAGGGTTGGATTAAAATATCTGTAAGGTGTCAAAACTTCGACCGTGTCCTTTTTTTGTTATGCAGAAATGCTGGTTCAAGTGGAGTATCAGACAGTCCAAAAATGGGTTCGGGTTCCAGTGACAGATGACTGCTATGATTACTTGAAATTCATACAAGAGGGTAAGTTGAGTACTAATTATGTTGTTGTGGCAGCTGGCATTAAATGAAGTAAGCTTAAGGTAGTTTCTTTATCTGAAATCATGTCCAGAATGCTTATTATTTTCATAAAAATGGTCATGTCAAATTTTGGTAAACTGTCTGCCAACAATATGGGCAACATTAAAGATGTACAATTTCAACCACCAGTTCATTGTCTGAAAATATTATTTGAAATATTTTCTATTTATGAATTGGCCCTTACCAGTTCTAACCATATGCTATAAATTAGCATGTTAAAATGAGTATTTTTGTTTCCTTCCAGTTCATGCTAAATTCAATTTGGCAAGTGAAATCTGTGTAGACCTAAAGGACTCTTCTGGAGTTGATGTGGATGCTGATATTTTTGATGAACTCCTGAGGTCTGCTACAGTATCTTTCAAAGTAGTCACTAAGCACTTTGGTAAGATTTAAAAGCATTAAAACAAGTGTTCCTTCTAATGCATTTTAAAAACATATAAATCAAAAGTTCATTTTAAGTTGTTTTCTAATGAGTCTTCTAAACTTTATACAGTGGGCGTCGTTGACGAAAGTGAGGTAACAGATGCTTCCTTCAGTTCTGAAGATGGGTCAGCCTCGTCAGTTGAATCTCCAAGCTCAAGCTCATCTTCTACAGTGATCACAGAGAACACCAGAGCACAGAGAAGACGACTGGCTGAAGGACCACCTGACAGTAAGATGGCAAAAGATGTAAGTTGTGTCAAGGTGGGAAATGGAATGATGATCCATTTTAAAATTCATAGCAGGATGACATGTGAAATCTGTTGCAGATTGTCTATGTAGCTCTGCACCAAAAACCAGGGGGAGAACATGTATTAAAAGAATACAACAAGACCAAAAGTCTCTCTGATCCAACAAGAAGGAAACTTGTCAATATTGTAGTGGCTGATATGATCGAAAGTCATGGGTATGTACCAATAAACCTCAGCCTGCTGATTGGGGGCCAGAATTTAACCTTGATATTTTTGACTGATGGTACTTTTAAAAGTTAAACACATACATGTATGAAATCCATAGAAATTTTAGAATAATTTGAAAACACATAATGATTATTCAAATAATTTGTAATTACTGAGAATGAGTTTTCTATTCATAACCTTTGCTTAATTGGTGTGAGTTTGTTTAACCCCTATGTGAAACATGAATATTCTTATTGAATTGTTTTTTTAGGAGAGACCCTCCTGTCAATGTCCGCATTACCTATGCCCTGGGAATTGTCACTCTCTTTCCCAATTTGAAAGATAATTGCTCACCAACTGGCTACGTGAGTACCTGAAGATTCTCTTCTTGGGTCATAATCTATTTGGATTTCTATCTTTTTTTTCCTTTTTTTTCTACAATGTCAGTTACCTGTGTAATTGTCCTTTTGAACGCAATATAATCAACATTTTGTGTTTTCTGTTCTGTGATAGGAGCATTTCTACGATCCTCAAAGTGGACAGGGCTACCTGGCCTATCGATTGAAAACAGTTCAGCGAAGCACTGCAAGTGACTTCAAGAGGAGCTCCAGGTCTGCTCATGAAGGTGGCCCGAAAACTCAGAGGGAGACCTCAACATCTGAACAGCTGTTTGATGATGGATGTAAAGAAGCAATGTCCATAATGAAGCATGCATCAGACCAGGACGTTGTTAAGGAGAAAATGAAGGCAACATTTAAGCATAGACAGAACATGCTACATTATCTGGACCAGTCATCACTCATCTTGGATCACTTCCCAAGATTCTTGGATACACCAGGCTTGGTGAGAAAGTCTCAGATTTAATTAACTGAACTTTTGAATTGGGTTTTGATGGTATTTTTTCTTCTGCTAGATTGAGCAGGACTTCATCATGCTCTTTGGAGAAGACATCTCAGGGAAGTTCATTACAAGATGGCCAACGTTCTACAAACCGAAGGTCATCACTGTCAGCAAAAGCCTTCGACAGAGTGTTCACCTGGATGACCTTCTGTCTGCTCAGGAGGAATCAAGTGATTATGGTATGTATTAATAGATAAATATTTTCAACAGTGTGCATTTTCATACGGTAATTCTAAACATGGCTTGTGTTATGATTTTATCAGAATGGGATAGAGACGTGGCAGCCATTCTGCTGGTTCATCTCTTGCCTCCAACCGCCAAAGGGAAGAAACATGTAAAAATTGGTGCAACTGAGGCAGCTGATCGTGTTGTGAAGTTTATGAAGGTATGTTTTTGACATGAATT
Organism: Poecilia mexicana; assembly: GCF_051168715.1. Lineage (NCBI taxonomy): Eukaryota > Metazoa > Chordata > Actinopteri > Cyprinodontiformes > Poeciliidae > Poecilia > Poecilia mexicana. The sequence goes on from NW_028263388.1 coordinate 21,693,983, forward strand.
GTGCTTCACTTAAAGTAAATGTAATGTAAATAATGTAAAGTCATTATTTTTTATTTGTATTATGAATTTATAGCTATTTTTGGAGTGGGAGGGAGGGATCAGGGTTAATTTTATGACAAAATTGGTTGTGGGAACATAATGGCACAAAGAATTGTATGAGCCCATTAGAAGCAATCTTTTCACTTAAGCTCACAACAGTTTTCTTGCAAGTCACATCCCCTTTTGTGGCATGTTCACAGCTAAAGGAAGGTGGAAAGTGTTCTTAATTTGTTGCTTGTGAAGGGACTAAAACCATTTTTTCTAATGTGTCTCTCAATCTTAGGTGGGGACAAGCATGGCGACATTCCTTGGCAAAGTTGGATCTGCACAGCCGTTCCTCCTCTGTGTTGGAGAAAAGAAGAGCAGTATTCAGAAGTTCTACATCATCCTGGATCAGAAGCCCATTCCTTGTGTGGCACAGACTGCAGTGGCTGCCTTCGATGAACTGTTTAAGGCGCACTTTGTGTTTGCTATGTCCTACGATGCAGCCCTCCTCAACTTCTACACATTCATCCAAACAACAGTTTATGGGATTGATGTGACAACAAAGGAGAGCCCCAGAGTCAAGGAAATCAGAGTGAGAATTAACAACACTTAAGTATACCAATATGTTACATTTGTAAGGTTCAGCACAGAAATTCTTCTAATCTTTTTCAGCATTTGAAATTTAGTCATTCTTTGTATCCACGGCACAAATTGCATTTGAAATGTGGGGAACATAGTTGTTCATCTGTTTTTTACACATATTCTGGGTTCAAGTAGCACTTGATGAAAGCACATGGAGAAACTATTGCCATAGATTCTGTTTATGTGGACAATGTTGGTACAGAGAGTGTTGAGACCGATGATCATCTGAATGCTTTCAGAATAGAGATGATGTGTTTGCTGTTATTTGTGTCTTTGATCTGATAGATTATCAGACTTATGACAGGCAGTTTTCAGCTGATGAAAGAACATATATTGTGCCCCACTGCTGTTTTGTATAAGCTCTGCATTGAAGGTCTGTAATATTGAAATGGGTTTAATAAAAGGTAAACTTTCCATTTCTGTGTATTGTTTTGAATATTTTTCTACTGGATTTGGTTGATATTGACACCTTGTGGGGTCAATTATTTACCTTTTTAACACCACATTATGTTTTGCGATCAACACTACACTGGTGTTACTTTTAACATTATATTTTAACACTAACACCGTTGTAATGTTAATGTGACACTCGCTATTGTTGAATATTAACAATGTCTGGTGTTAATTTAACAAAAAAATGGGTGTCAATCTTTTAACACTTTCAAAAGTGTTACTTTAACACCAGCTGACTTGGACACATATACACACTTTGTTGGTGTTAAAATTAACACTGTGGGTGTTAATTCAACACCGGCATTTTTACTGTGTATTGATCATATTCACATTGAATTATTTTGGCAGTATACAGGTAAAATCCACCTGTATACAATCATATGGAAGCACGCAGCTGTTTACCTTGAAGGCTTCATTTATGTAACCCTTTACAGTCTACAGGGCCACATAAAAAGCTATGGTGGCCTGGATTTGCCCCCCAGGTTTTGAGTCTGACACATGTACATTAGAGCAAACATAAGAAATGAGCTTCTTTCATTCAATAAAAGTATATAAAAAAACCCAAAAACTTCAGATTTATTACACCTCTGCTTTACCAGGTTTTTACTTGTTATATTTCTTATAATGTGAGCATTGATGTCGCCTGTTTGTTCCTAGGAACAAACTGACATCTATATATTTGTATGAAGGGAGAATGTAAAATCTGCTGCTGCGGTTTGAGTTCCTTCACTTGCAGCAAAAAAAATAAGATGGACTTATCGTATATCATCATGGATTCCTAGAGTATCGTGTTATCAGTGCCTCCATGACCTTGTTCTAAGCCTCCACTTCCTGCTCCGGCAACAACATGCGACACATGAATGGCTGCCGTACTTGTGGCACTCTCCATAGAGACTGTGCTTGCGTCATCGGAGATCAGTGATCAGTGATCAGGGTAGGCTCTTTGCTCCAGCTTTGCTGTTCAATTTGGAGAGGGCAGCATGTTTGTAACGTTTTCGAGCGGATTTAGACCAGATGATCCTCTTTGTGACCTTGGCTACCCTGTCAGTAGACCGAAGGTCATCCATAAAGTGCAAATCCAGTTTCGTCAGAAGACATTAAGCTTTAAACTTTCAGCTCTGACTGAACATTTAGAGGGTTGTTTCTGAATATCTGTTGTGTTGTTTCCCTCATGCGCCACCAGTCACTGCTGCTTTTTAAATGATGGATACGAGGGAGTTTTGAAGGCCATGACAATTATTGCGAGGGACGTGCTCACCACTGGGACCATTGTGCTCTATTTTCTATTAATAAAGAAGCATCTTGGAATAGCTAACCTTTTGAACATCCCACTCTGGGAATATGTGGAATTAATATTACAGTGTACAATCTGGTGAGTGAAAGCAACGTTTTTTTTTTGTTTTTTTTTCTTATCCCCACACACTGAAGACCTCTAAATAAAAACACATGTGCCACATAAACATGATACCTCTCAGAGCTGCTTTCATATGTATTTTTATGCAACTTCATTTGCCTTCTGTAAAGTCAACATTCATGTTCACTTCAGCTGTGTAGGACCTTCTCTCTCTGTCCTTTTGTTCTTAATTGCTCATATAATTTCCTCCTTGTTTCATAAAAACTTTAGAAATGTCAGCCATAAGTCAGTAGTACCATAAGCTTTTTATGTTGTATCTTAAAATGCTTGATTGGATCCAGAGATCTCATTTAAATATTAATTTATCCAAAACTGATCACAGAATCACTTCCAAATGTTGGAAGTGATTCTGTTTTGTTTTTTTTTTATCCAAGATAAAAAAAACTATAAAGGGTGCAACACTTCAAAGATTTCTTTGATTCCCAATTTTGAAAAGAAATAATTTAACTCTAGGTGCCAAGTTACACTTTGATGCCATGACTACTCTTCATATTACATACTGATACGTTTTTTTCATTGGCCAGCAAAACAGTTGTGAAACCAGTTGAAATAAGTTCATAAACACACATTAAAGGTGTTGGATAAAAAAACCTAAATCATGTCATCATTGCCTTATAGCCCAATAACAGGAACGACTAAGTTGGGACAACATTGTAAAACATCAAGATGCTCCGTCTCTATGGTTCAATAATGAAAATACCAGTGAGTGAAAGATGGCAGGTGTAGGGACGTCTGTTCGGTTCCACATAGGAAAACTTCTACTTTTCCGTATTGTTCTTCTCATAAGGGACCTTTCACTTCTCATCTCATTTAAAACAACATCTTAAGGACTGGCTCTTGGAAAGCCCAAAATGTCAACATTGATTATATGCACAGATGTATAGATTTTAAGGCTGTTTTATGAATTTCTTATTCTTTGGTGTTATTTCATCGTTTTTATTTCTGCATTTATTATGTGCTTTTGCTCCAACTTGGGATTGGAGATGGAAAGTGGCCACCTGGTTATAATCTCAAGTATCTACATATAAATATAATTAATACATTTTGTACATAGAAAATGTATCAGGAGGCATGATTTTATCCTTTAGAGTTTTAACTCTGCCAGTGCGGTGTTTCTGTTGGCCCCGAGAGCAGCATATATCTCTTTCTGTGTTCCCTCTGATCTCTCATCATCTCTGAGGTCTTACATCAAGAAGCCCTAGATTTATAGATCAATAGCCATAAACAAAACTGGACTCCAAGACAAAACAAACAGATTTTACAGTTTTCCCTCCCTGTCTCCTCATACAGTTGGTCACAAAAGTCTCAGCTGAAATAAAAAGAAAGAGAGAAAAAAAAAGGTCATTTTCCAGCGAGAGAGCAATACAAAGCCGATCAGGCATGAAATATGTGGTAGATTCACACAAAATGAAAGACAATTACCGGAATACGACTTGTGAATAAAAGTGTGTTTAGAAAGGTGTGACCGGGTGCACAAAGTAAATGGATGAACAGAGAATTTGTGTGTAATCCAATTGAAGTGGCATGGCATTGGGCATAATACCAGTCAATCCCATTTTCGATGCTTGGTTACGTGGTGCAAAAAGTGCTTGAGAGTGATCATTTCTGTGCATCTGTGCGTGCGTGTGTGCGTGTGTGTGTGTGTGTGTGTGTGTGTGGAGGGGTATGCATGCGTGTCCCTGTGTGGGTTTTTTTTATTCACACCCATTAGTGTGCAGTCTCACACAGAATATTTATGTTGCTCTGATAACTTGGCTGACAGCTGTGCATATTTCACTGGGTGGAGAACCCTGCATTGCAGTGCTTGCTCATGGCAGCCATGCTCTTCATGAGGGAGCAGTTTAGGGTCAGCCTGGAAGCAGAAAATTACCGACAAATCAGCCGGACTGTCCCCGGTCTGCCTCTTTGCTCGGCAGCATGCAGGTCGAAGCACCGGCCGGACTTCGTTTTGCATCATTTTAAAACGGAGCAAACCAAGAATAAAACGTGGGTGTGCTGTTATTTGTGGAAAAACTGTGTAAAACAATTTAGAGTGTTTTAAATTGCCACCATTTTCCTCTCTATCTAATCAGGCACACAGAAACAGTCAAGCTGAGAATACTCATATTAATCGTTTCCTCCCAAATAAAAAGATCCCCAAGCTTTCTATGTTTAGCCCACACAGTTTCATAAATCAGAAACAAATAAATGCCTCCTCCAGTCTGAGTAGAGTGGCCATTTTAGTACACTAGAAGAAATGCTATAGAGCAATTTGTCAAATAAATGTAAAAGAATGAAAACATATGCTTCTCTGCTAGCTAGGATTTTGGAAGGAAAAGAAAGTCAGGGAAGAAACATTGTTTCTTTCCAACTCTAACCCTTCTTCTCATTCTCTGTCCCTTCAGCTCTTGCCCCAACACCTCCAAGTGTTCGTTCAGAGGTCTTTAAGTCGTGTGTGGAGGATAAGGACCGGGCCTTCTGCCTGAATGATGGAGAATGCTCCATCATTGAAACTGTGGCTGGGGTTCACAGACACTGCAGGTAAGTGATATTTGTGTTGTCAATCTATTAGTATCCTCCATTTCTCCTCCATTTCATAACCCCGGTTACGAAGGTGCAACAATTTAAACTTTTTGGCAATTTAAAATGAGTTGGATTTCCTCTAAAAGAATTTCATCTGGCTGAAGTAGGAATGGTTAATTTTTGCATTGGTTATCACTATCTCAGAGAAAAACAATTATTGCAATAAAAACTGTGATTGATTTTGTTGAAGATAAACTCTGATTGATAATGTTTGACCCCTAAAAGTGACAATATGGTTAGGACAGATACCAAACTTGCTACTATTTGCTCAAAGAGCAGAATACTGTTTCTTATGGTGTTATTTGTTACTAATATATCAGAAAATAAAGTTGAATGCCATTATTGTGTACTGCTGTACAGCATCTTGAGTGCTGAAAAGATTAATGTTTGATAATAGAGTATGCAAGTATATTATAGTGGTTTTAGAGTTATATTCATGTTTGTTGCAGTGACATTTTACTACTTTTTAACTAATTTTTTTCAGTATTATGAAAAAAAAAATTACTTCATATTGCTCATTCCTAATCATAAAAAGCTTTACTTGACGCTGTCTTTGTGGGTTTTCTTCAAAAGACCATAGATCGTAACCTTATTCTGCCAAATCAATTATTTTCCACGACAGACAGAGTGCAACAGTTCAAAGGGATGAAGAAGTATTTTTTGAGCCTTACTGTTATCTGCTTTAAGTTTTGCTCTCTCCCAGCATGAATAAACCACAGACATGTCTCGACATGTAGAAAATGTGGATTTTCTTTCTTGAAGATTTTATTCTTCTTGTCAGTATGATCTGGTAGCAGTTCATATGGTGTGTTGACACACTGGAAAAATGTCAGATATTTGAGCCTTCGACCATCTGGTTACCAGTCAGTCTCAACGATGTGGAAAATTGACTGGGTCTGACCAATGAGCAATTTCTTGGTACATTTCTACTTTGGACATTTTAATTAAGACTTGATTGTTTCCTCTTATACAAACAAAACAAATTAAACTGGAAATTGTTGAGGAAATGAATCTAAACTTCTAATTTCTATAACCATCATGAGTCAAATTATTTGATTTGTACAACCCAAAGTATTAAAGGATTTCTATGCAAAAGGCTCACTGGGTCCAAATATGATTTACCCTGTGTTCTTGCTTTGATCTGACAAAAGCTTCAATAATGATAGCAATTTCATGACATGTCTCTCTTCTCATATCTTAACCTTGGAATAAATGTTGTCGGATATGACCCCTTTAATCTGTGATGCATTTTAATGAAAGGTTTAAAAGAGGAGCTTCTGCAAGACCTCTCTTTGATCATACATTGTATTCGTTCTAAGTTCTTTTCTTTTCCCCGGAGATGCATGTTTGAAATGACGAATAAGAACAGATGACCCCATTGTGGGGCTTTTTGTCATAAAATTCTATTTTATGCAACAATCTATCAAATAAACAATTACATATCTATTAATATTAAAATTTCTGCAGCTGGCTGGTGGCTTTACTGATCTTTAGTGATATCTATTTATGTTTTACTATCTTTGATAGAAGAAAATGCATTTCTTTATCTTTCCTTGAATAGAAGATGAACTGGATTTTACAGGAGCGAAGGTGAAATGAGTAGCCACAGATAAAATAAGATAAGTTAGATAAAATCATTTTAATAAAGGGTGTGCTGATGTCCAGATATTTGGCAACCCCAAAACAGAGTGGCCCCTTGATGTTGCAGATCTTAATTAGCTTTCAGTACCTGTGGCACAAAGTTAGAGACGAGGTGATGCAAATTTCAGATTCTTCAAACGCTCCCTTAGCAATCTCGGGCTTGTCAAAGCAACTCTCTTAGCAATCTCGGGCTTGTCAAAGCATCTTTGTAGCATTCTGAAAATGAAAATAATTGATGTCCACAAAGGAGGAGAAAAGTATAAGAAGACATAAAAGTGCTTTTAGACAGCTGATAAGGCATTTCAACAGTAATGTCGGCTGTGAAATTGAGGTGAAGCAGATCAGAGTCTAGAAGTCATGGCCACAAATGAAGGAAACCTTATAAGTGGGGACTGCGAATGAATTTGAAAATAATATTGAGTGCAACTCATTTGAGCATACTTTATTTCCCATGTATAAGTTGCTGATAGTCTCATTCCTCTAGCTATTCACAGCCTATTAAGGTTAGCAAAATATGAATTCTTGGTAGTGAAATTTATCACGGGGGCTAATAATTGCAAATATTCAAGCACGGCTCTTGACTACAGCTGTGTTGATAACTACCAGACACAGTACAATAATTACCTGCTAAAATGGCTCCCTGTTTCATAAATAGGATCATAAATCTAAAAAAACCTTGGGAATGTTAAGAGTCTGCTGTGAAATTGTTCAAATTCACTGCACTACATGGAGCATGAGTTGAACGCTGCAACGTACAGCAGGCTGACGCCGTCCGAAACGATTTACTGCAGTTTCCCAACATGCTGAAAATCATGCAGCACAGCATAACAAAATGTTTGCTCATGCTTCTGCTCATTAAAATAACTGGAACTAATTGTACTCTTGATTGTGCAAATAGATTATTAAAATTTTGAATTTACCACTAAGGTGAAGAATAGAATCAGATAGATATTCATAAAGCATTGAGATTCGATGCATAAGGGTAAGGTTAAAGGTTTTTACGGCCCAGAGAGTCAAGGTTGCCAACCTCATTGCAGTTGTCAATCTCATCAAATCTGAGGTTATACTTCAGGATATATTCGAGGAAAAAAAAAAAAAACTGCATTTAAAGTATTTTTACTCTCTAAAGTTGGAGGTACTGACCATGCAGGAGTATATTGGCTGCAATATTAAAGAGATGTGTCAGCTCTAATTTTATGCTTTTCAGAATTCACGTCATATTTTATTAACTTCGCTTTTCACAGTTTCAGAAATGTTGATCGCAGGTACCTAAAACTTTGGACTAGCACTGGGTTTGTGTGCTGCTGTTGCACCTACTCTAGATGAATATAATTAAAAAGAAAAATATAGGAAAAAGGTTATAAAATGATACATAAAAAAACATATCTACAGACAGCAAAGAATACTTTTAAGCAATACAGATATGATTATATTACGTTTTCAAAAAAAAAAAATAAAGCAAGTGCTTTCAATATTTCCCTTTTAACTTATTTTTACTTGCCTGGTTGTTTCAGTAAAATGCACTGTGGAGATCAGCACTGAACTGTGATATCGCTTTAACAATACATGATCAGACATGTTCTCCTGAGAGAGAAGTTATGTGATTGGTAGTGAATAATAATAAAACACCTCATTAGTACCTATACTTGGATTAGCAAAGCTTACATCTCCATCTGCTAAATAAGTGATAACAAAAAGAGAGAAAAAACAGATCTGTGTCATGTCGGGGATGAAACATAAGCATGAGACAATATTCTGAAAGAGAATTAAATATTAAAAAAAAAATCAAACATACCAAGTATCGTGGTCTTATGTACAAACACAATTTATTATTTATCAAAATGTTTAAACTGATGATTTATTATTTAGTGTACAAAGACATAAACCATTAAGACTGTACATTAAAACAAAACACTTCTATTGTTTTCTCTGATGTTTTTAGATCCCATTCCAGCTTTGTAAACTTAAGCTGATCAGGTTTGATATGGACTGAAATGTATCACCTGTGCAAGAGCATCAGAAAACCCTGAAGACTTGGAACAATCATTACTCTGGGCTATAATTAGTGGGGGCTGAATGATTGAATATCGGGCTCAGGAGAGACTTGGAGACCTAACCTACAGACACTGTCTGCCAGTTTTCCTGCAGTTGAGTGCCTGTTGTGTGAAGGAATGATTACAGGGTTGTAGGTACTTTTGCTGAAAGGTTGCTTCTTTTTCCTGACAGAAGTTCACCCACTAAATCGGTGGAATATAATCATTTAACTCAAAAATCACTGCCGTGTGGATGTTGTTTAACGACATTGGTGCAATGAGTAAAGTGTGAGCTCTGAGTTTGCTTTGAGAGAACTTTTACTATCAAAACCTTTTACCACGAAAAGAAAACACTTTACTAAAGAAATTCTCTTGAGACGTTTTAAACATTTTCGATGCAAATTCCATGGATTATCTTTCAAATCTTCAAGAGGGTTTAGCAGGGAAGATGGTTGACAGAATCACACCTAGCAACAGGGTCAACCACACCTCACTAAGATGGGAATTTAATCGTCTCTTAGCTCAGAGTTGCTCTCAACGACTGACTGAACAACTCTTAAGCTGGGACTCCTTGGATTTTTAGGCTGATTATTCAGAGAACCTTTGAGAATGCAGGCGCTGGGCTCTGTGGAATAAAAAACGCCTTTGTCAAAAGAGAACCACAAGACGTTCCGCTCGCTGTTTACCTGGTGATGGTAGCATCATGCTGGAGGGAAGACAGAGGGAGCTAAATACCAGGTGATACAGGAAGACATTGTGCACACCTAAGTTCAGTTGAGAATCTCTGTAGCAGGACTTAATATTTTTTCTTCATACACACTCTCCGGTGGACACATCTTCCAAGACTCAAGGAGCCGTCAAGTCACACCATTCAGATTTTTGTTTGTAAAAAGAGTTGCTAACCATCACTTATTTTTCTTTCACCATGCAATTACGTGCTTCGTTTTCTTGGTCTTTCACACAACATATCACAAAATGAAATTATAGTGTGGGGTTGTAATCTGAAGAGGTTGAACTTTAGCAAGACTCTGTACATTAAACACTTTCCTTCTTTTTTCAGATTATAAGATGTCAGCATAAGAGGACATCTGCAAGCTATTATGATTTTGCGAACAGATTGGAAATCCTGAAGCTTTTTCTTCCCCTCTCCTCCAATCTTCTCCTGCCCAACCATTTTTCATTTGCCAAAGCTAATAAGGCTTTCCAAAAAACAAAACAAAACAAACAAAAAAAAACCTTTAATACAATTTTGGGGCGTAGTTTTGGCTTTATGTAAATTCAAGACAGAAGAAGTAAATTAACTTATATAATTCTGACCTCTGAAAATGACAACATAGACACACACAGGAGAGGAGTGCAGCATAAATGCCAATGATATTTTCAGCCCACTAATTAGGGTAAATCAAGCCTTTAATTCAATTTGCAGAGATGTTTACTCTTCTTGATTAGCAACAAGAAAAACTGCTAGCACTCCAAAGCATGTGGGCTGTTAAAGCTACAGGAAAATAAATATATGCAAAACAGGAGAATAGGAGGCTGTGTAAAACTTTTCTAAAATTAAAATTTTAACAAAAAATAAAAAAAAAATAAACTTTCCACATCGTCAGTCAGTTTAAATGTACCTATTAAAATCTATTTCACACCAGTGCTGGGAATGCTTGCTTTGTAGCTGTCTAAAAATAAAGAACATGCATCATCTGAATTACTAAGCATATTTTATGCATGAGTCACCACATACTGTTATGAAACACACACAAAAAATGCTCATTTACATTGTAGATGTAGAGTTGTAAGAACAGATCAGTGTCAAGTATGCAAATCTACACATTTTTCACTGCTACTCTGATAAAATGACTTCGTTCCACCGTAGGATTGTTTCATGATCGTCGTCCAGGTAAAGAGAAAACAGGAGAGACTGCCAGAGTTCGCCTGTCTTATGGAACCACAGGGGAGATCTGGTGATTAAAACAACTGCACCTCTTGGTGAAATGTTTTCCCTTTATTGAAATGTTGTACACAGTGTCCCAAACCTAAGTACAGCAGCTAACAGCTGTGTTTTAGGTGAAGCTGTCCTATGATGTTCCAAATTGAAAGAGAAGTTGTTCTTTGTCGTAATTCCCATGTGTCTCCTGTGTTGCAGCAGCTGGTCCGCTGACCCAGATACGAGGCTTTGAAAATATATTTACGCCGTACATATTTCTTCCCTTTTTGTCGCACTTTAATGTTTCAAATCATCAAACCTCTTTTAATGTATGGCAGAGATACCTGAGGAACTAGAAAGGTCAAGGGGAAGCATCTGTTTCAACCAGTTTGATCCAAAAATTACTCCCCAGTTGAATTACGAATTTACTGTGATTTACTATATCTTTTGGAAACCTGGGATCAGTTTTGTTACACACATAGGCCTGGTTAATACCAGGCTTGTACAGTTAATAGAAGCCCTTTAGAAAGAAGACATTTTGAAATGACAAGATGAGGTGGGCTAAACTAGTGAACGTACCCAGTCTAAAGAAACTCAAAAACTCATTGACAGCTAGTTATTTAGCAAATAATTGGATGCATCTTTTGTTTCTAGCATTTAGACACTTGCAGCTGTAGCCACAGTGAAGAGTAGAAAGTTTTGCCTCAGGGGGCCATGAACACAAATGCAAGCCACATTTTTCAGAGTGTATATGCAGTACATAAAATCAAAGTTAAACATACTGAAATTCGGTGAAATGATTGTATTGCATAATAAAACTATGACATATTCTACTTGAATAGAACAGTTTTTCCTTCGCTGAAAATCTCTGCTGTAATCTTGGTTGTTACAGATTTTCACAAAGTCTTTTATATTCTTTTGTTGCTTGTTCTTGTGGTTTTTGGTCAAAAATAACCAATCTAACAGCAACAGTCACACACATTTGACATGATGATAGGTGCATGCAAATGTGCATGTACTCCTCTGGCAACATCCTCACGACAGGCGTTAAAAGGGATGCGTCTTGCACATATCACATGGTGAAATTCTTTAAGGAAAATGCTTCCTGACTTGCATGAGTATTGTATCAACAACAGTAAACAGCAGCTGCCTTGTGTTGCCAGATGACGCAAGGTGTTGCAAGTTTGCTCTTATCTTGAAACAACTCGATTCTGCCATCATCTCTCCAAAACATGACGAGAATATGCATTAATTGGTCTTTGCATTGATGCCCAACAATTTCAATATATTATGGCTTTAGAATAATATTCATTGTTATTGATATGCAAACTCATAGTGATAATCGAGACCATAGGAAAATTGTAATGCCAGACGCAGCAGAGCAGAGGGAATTAAACAGAAGGCGTTTTGCATTTTAATGGCTGATTTCAACAGTGACAATTTACCATCTTAATTTCCAAGGATATTTGAACACTTTTTGTTCTAATTTGTGGAAATTATAGATGTAAAAGATTTGATGGCCTGAATTGTGTAATCGCATGTAGAAAAAAAAAAAAAAAGATCTAAAATGTTTCAGCTTCAAAATGTTAAAATGCATTTTTGGCAATCCTGCTGTAATGAGTGTTGACTTTTAATCAAATGGAAAAAAAAATGTTAGAATAATTATAGGTTCAGCCGGTGTCAAATAAAAGTGGAATTAAACTGACAAGCAGAGAAGAGGTATAAAAAGGTTGATGCTATTTATAAAGATGATTACGGAGGAGCAGGTCAGATTTGCCCATGTCTTTCTGTATTGCCACTCCTTTGGAAATTAGAACCAATTTAATGGCTTCACTTTTATTCTTCACAGCTTAGATGGAATCACAACCCCTGTGTGTCTTTGTGCTTGCATTAAAAGCTTGGCAAGGAACGGCGGCTCATGTCTACCATCACCATGGTAACCTCTTCCCTCATTAGTTTGGAACCAGAAGGTGAAAAAAAATAGTTGTTGACTCACTTCTCATGAGCCTGCTCTGCTGGTATACATCAAATGCTCTGTCTTTTGCATCATATTTTACCCATCAACTCCCATTGATCAAACATCAAGATAACTGCTACCTAATGGTATCCATAACGGCTGTTGTGAATAATTCATAATGGGATTTGCACATTTGATTGCTTCACCCAGTGCTATGCTAGCATACAGCACAGAGAGATATTGGATGATTGATTTTTGCTCTATGCTTTCTTCGCTCAGACTTCATCTGTGGGAATCGATAACTTTTAGGAACATCTTTTGCCAAATAAAAAAAAAGAACTGGTATTCATTATGCTGTTAAACAGCATTTGCCACCTTGCAGATATGTGGAGTTTTGATTTAATTGCGACACTTGCTCAACTCTTCAGTTTAAAGACTACTTGAGCGAACATAAAATAGTTTTGATATTATAATATCATTTTGGATGGACAAAAACTTTCCAAACTAACTCATCCCTACGTGAAAAAGTAATTGCCCATAAAGGTATTAAGTAGCAGCTTTTGCCATAACTTTCAATGAGTCTTTTTCTCTACTGCTGTGGAGGAAGCCTTCAAAGCCTTTATTTTGTTATCGTTTCACAGAATAATTTGGGAAGTCACACCAAGATATTTTTTTGCATATTATCATATTGTCCTTTCAGTTGAGCAGTGCTGGAAAACGGATTTTGTGTCCGTTCCTGTCGTTGAATCATAAACATTATAAACCAGCCCTAACCAAGCTTTTGCTCAGTTTTTTTTTTAGATTTTTCTCTGGTATCATTTGTGGATGACTCATTAATGCATTCTTGAAATATCTTGATAGGCCAACTACTCCTAAGAAGATTAATTGTTTTATGTTTTAGACATTTGTCACTAAATGCTCAGACTGTGATTCACTACTTTAGATAAGGTCGCAATGTGTTGTTGTTTGAGATCTTTTAGTCTAGTTCATGTCAGCAGGTTGACTTTAAGTTATTTCTTGATTGGACGGGTCAGGTAGCAATCACGTGTGGTGATTGCTACCTGGTGATATTGAGCTGAGTAATCCTGTAATACGTTGCCAAAGAACTGTGCATGCTAGTGAAAAATCTATGCACACTTCCTCAAGAATTCAAGGAAAAAGCTAGAATGTTTCTGCTAAGGGGAAATGAGTGATTTTCATTGATAGCTTGCTACTGGGCTTAAGCCTAGGGATAAGCTGAATGCGCTCAAGTCTGTATGTGTGTCTCCATGAGCCTGTTGATGTTGTTTTTTCTCCTGGACTCAGGAGACATTGACAGCAGTGTTAGGAGAATCTGATGTGACAAATTATATCACATAAATGAAGAGCTCAGCCTCTTAACTTTGCTCTCTTGCTTTCCTTCCTCTCATCTTGATGTTATTTATTTCTTTATTTTTCGATAGAGAGCCAGTTCAGCGATTAAATTGTCACTGCAGCGTCAGACCTTGACAGGCTGCACTAATCCACGGTGCCGCCGCTCCCCTGCTGATCGGAGGACGTTCTCCAGGCTTAAAGCCAATGGTCCATGTCCACCCGCTTTTCCCACCTAGCAGCTGCATGAAAACCACATGGCTGCAAATGTGAGAGCAGAATTACCTTTAGGCAACAGCCTTTGACAAACTAACGCCTGGTCTTAGACCTCGGCTGAACTTGCACATCCTGTTTGTAATTCAAAGAAGAGAAGCAGTCCAAAAGTTGCTGACTTGAAGCGTCGGTCAGGAGAAACTTGACAAAAACGTACTTCTGTTTAAAATCCTTACCTCCAGAAATGCAAAAAAAAACAGCACATCATTATAAATGGAGTGATTTTACTCACCCTTTAGCGGTTAGGCTTGCAACAAATTTGAAGAAGCTTTTGAACGAAACTTTGTCAACCTCATCACAGTTGTGGCATGCTAAAAGCTCAATATCAGGGATACCATCAACTGTTGGCAAGTACAGAAGTACAGATAATCCATCTAATTTGCTTTTACTGCTCCTCTTTAAGTAGCTTCCTGTCCGTATAGCCAGACAGCAGGGAAACGAGACGTTGCAGTGGGGGATAGGATCTTTACTCATTATGGACGATGGAGGACATGATTTAAACTTCCTTTCTCTTCTCTCTTGTTTTTGGTCCTGCTCTGCACTCATGAAGCCTTCTATTAACTCATCTGGGGTTTGGAGTTGTAGTTTATTTGAGCGCTTGGGATGCTAATCAGCTGCTTTTTGTTTTGTTTTTTTGTTTTTATTTTTGTAAAAAGAAAAAAGAAAAACATCCACATTACAACTTCAGTTGTAATAAAGTTGTGTTTGCATTACAACTGTCTGAAAGCACAGGAGTGAGACCAAAAATTCTTCCAGCTGAACAACATCCAAAATTGGAGGAGGCACTCGTCCAAAACAGCCATGCTTCCTCCAAAAAATCTAAGTCTAAAAAGTCTGCAAGAAGAACAAACCAGAAGGTCAGGCAACAGAGTGACTCTTTATACTGATTGGTCCCGTAACATCATTTGTCCGCTGAAGGCGCCAATGAAACAAGACATGTCACCAAGTAATTGGAAGAGAAGCTTTCTGTAGAGGGTCAAAGTGTGCCTTGTACCTCTAGGTTAGCAAAGTTTCAAAGGAGCATATTTTGACCTGTGATTTCAATAACCTAAGAGGAAATGTTCTTTTTTTTTTTTTTTCTTTTTTTTACTTGAAACAGCCAAACTGCAACAACAACTGGAAAAATGCTCCAGTATGTGACATTACCTCTCCCACAGGGGAAGAAAATCCAGTCTCCTGGGTGATGGTCCTAATTTTAAATCCGGTGTCATCGTTTTATAAAGATTTTAGCATTTATCTCGTTTTTTCCCTCACCAAGCAAGAAGCAGATATAGATCAGCACAAAAATGAATGAAACATTATATCCACGGATTTCCCTGAGGATTAATGCAGCACCAAAAGTTCCCTTCTCCGAGGTTCCATTTTATATACACAGTTTTTACATATTGGGAAAGTGTAAAAACTGTCAATATGTGATGAATTGCTCTGTACAATTTGTCAAACAAACATGGTCAAAAGAAACTGCAATTCATGGTTTTATATCTTGTAAAACTTTTTTTAACAGCGTTAAAGGAGTTGTTTTCTGTATGAGTGTATCAGTCTCTTATGTTTTTAATCATTTCAACTTACCTTTTTTGTATTATTGCTCCAATTTACTGAGATATGCAAATATCTGACTATGCACAACCTTCTGAAGATCCAGTCACAGCGTTTCAGTCCAGCTGAGGTCCTAATCATTGCAGATTGCAGATTACTGTTGTGTTTGGAATCGTTGTCTGGTTAATGATCCCATTTTCAGCCAACCTTTAGTTGCTCTGTTGCATGGAAATCTATTTCTAAGCTGCATGAGAGGTTATGGTTGATTCACTGGCTGCACATTGTCACATGGCTGCACAACAAGCTCAAATCATGATGACCCCTTCACTGCCTTTCTTGAAAATTAACATGTTTGTGCTAATATGCTTTGCTTGGTGCTGCTGTGCAATAAAGAGAATATCATGAACCCATCCAACCTGCCAACTGTCATAAACGCTTTTCAGTTGGGAATAACGTTTCTCACTGCTGAATAATGGACTTCGTATTTTTTAGAAATTACCTTAGAATGCTCTCCAGAGTGGTGAGCATCAGTGACTACATCTCTCAGATCATTGTTGATGTCTTGGCATCATGTTAACACAAACCTGTGTGGTCCGGATCAATAGTCTGCCAAAACTCCTGTTGGTCACGCTGATGATCAGTGCTCAATCAAATGCATTAGATTAGCAGCGCATGGTGGAGTTGCCTCTTTCATTCATTCAAGTTTATTTGGACAGGGACACCACAGGCAGTTTTACAAAGTGGACAATTCCCTGTACACAGTTAGTCAAGCCCCTGTTTAATATGGAGAACCAGAACCCTGTCAGGACTTTCCCAATAAAAACTACTCTGAACAGCACAGACCTGCAGTTACATTTGCCTGGATTTAAATTAGTTTTTTATTTTATTATTTTATTTTTGTTAAGAGCCTAGATACACAAGAAACAAAAAAGAATCCATCTTTCACTGACACTTTAAACATTTTTGTAAATTAACATTCACCTTTCTGCATCTATCTACCCATTCATGTATACTAATCCATCTAAATGACACATTTCCCACCCATTTCTCTTTTTTTATGATTATATTTTGCATAATGCACAAGCACCACCTATACAAGGCAGATGTTACAAAGGAATGCTGACATGAGGCACACAAAGACTCATTTTTCATGCTACAAGACCTAAAGAGGATGGGATGGACATGTTGTCAAGAAAATGTACTGTCCCTTTAAATTATCTTATTTCAGCTTTAAATGTAAAACACATTTGTCCTCTGTGTTGACTTATGCCGAAAAAACTTAACTCTCAGGCTTTCAGTTCACATTATGGGGCAGTAAAAAGAGCAATATACTTTTGTTAGCATACATTTCATTTTTAAAATCAGATATCTAAAGGGAAATCTGTGCAAAATTTGTTTTCAAAACGTAAGCGACTCACAGATGAGATGACAACAAAGACATCAATGCAACACCTCCCTCCACTTTCTCTTTGCCACATTAAACCAACGCAAGTAAATAGAGAGCATTTGATTGTAACCACCATGAACAGACTGGATTGGATTTGGAGGCAGCAGCAGTCTCACTTACTTGCCTGCAGCACTTTACTTGTTATTTCATTGGGCGCTCAGCTGGTGAAGTATAACAGCTGCTTCTCATTACTGATGTGGAGACTAAATGATTTTTTTTTTTAATTTTATTTTGCAGTGGACACAGCAGAGCACATATGAAGTATGTTTATGCACAAAATATTTTTGATTTATCTGTAGCTGCACACATGGAGTTTCTGAAGGTTTCTGCTCTGTTATCAGGCTTTTCATCATTCAGAGGACAGATATTTGGTCATTCCACATGGTATGTCTTACCTATTGGATTGCTTAAGTGTTCACATTGACATACAGCATAGTAACTGTGTGGATTCATTCATAAGTATAGCGAAGGTCAAAAAATATAGTTTTCACCTGAGGAAAGAGTTATCGCCTGCAGTCCACCAGGGGGAGCTGTGCTAATTTTATTATTAAAGGTAGGAACGTCATGGGAGAAAATGCATTTGTATATTAATCCCACTGTGCTCTGCCTTTAGGGATATTAGTTTGGATTTCATAATGTCAAAGTGTCAATGTCTCTGTTCCCATTTTTTCAAATAAAGCAATTTTTTCTCCTAATATTAGA
Source organism: Poecilia mexicana (assembly GCF_051168715.1). Classification (NCBI taxonomy): domain Eukaryota; kingdom Metazoa; phylum Chordata; class Actinopteri; order Cyprinodontiformes; family Poeciliidae; genus Poecilia; species Poecilia mexicana. The sequence continues at coordinate 21,711,938 of NW_028263388.1, forward strand.
AGGTCTTGATTCAGTTGAGAATGATCTGTACACATTTTCATTAATGTTTTTCATTTATTTCTGTTTGTCAAAACTTCTGTCTGCAATATACTGTCTAGATATAGCTTAACAGATGCAGCTTGTCTTTTTGTGTATACCCATAGGTTTCTTAAACCTCGCTAGATTAGCTGAGCTTGTGCAGGGGGAAGTGAAAATAAAAACACGACGGCGGACTGATCGAAAATGCAAAACAGAACAGGGAATCTGTGATGCATCATTATCTGATGATGTGGTCTAATTCTCAAGTTTTCTGATGTATTCATTCGATGTTTCCACCACAGGGGTTTCCTTTGATTTGGCAGGGGGAAGAAATATCAATTTTTAATAATGGAGCAACCGTAAACTCAATTTAAAAACTGTTTGAATTAGAATTGTCGTCTACTACGAAGCTCCTTGTTGATCTGAAACATTATCAGATACTTTGCATGTTTGAATGCGGAGACTTCAGACCGGTTATCGGTTACTGCAGATCTAACTTGGACTTCCCTCTGTTAGATTTGAGACCCACCTTGTTCCTGATAGATCTGTGTTTTGACTTGGTGAAATGACCTTTGAACATCTCTGAAACATGGAGCCCTGTCATGCTCACTGTTTGAGTCTCTGCCATCATTTCTATCAATGTGAACCTAATTTGGTAACAACTGTTTCTCTTTCTGGGAGCCAATGCGGCATCTTTGTTTGAGTCATGCCGGTGTATACTGCAGTAGATAGTGTACGAGATATGTCATATTTCGTGTTTTATGCTGCATTTGTTGCTGGAGGGTTTTCATCGAGAGAATTTGGTGGACCAGCAAGATACTGATATCAGCATCATGGCAGGGCGGTATGTTTTAATATTTTAACATAACTCTGGGCTAGGTCTGTAGGCTCAGTGGAGATGAAGTGTTTGGAGTCTGCCCTGGTCACATCTACTACCATCTCTCCAGATATTTACTTTCTTTTAAATAAAATTAATCATCCCTTTAAAGGGAAAATTCTCCCAAGCTCAAACTTCTTAAAAGTCAGACTTGACTTATTGAGCTGGTGGTCCAGCAATACACCAGAGAAAACTCTGATATTAAAAAGTGAGAAGTACAAACAGGTCACTCACACAACAGCTCTTCACCCTGGAGTCAAGCAGGTCAGAGAAACATGCACATGAAGTATTTCTGAGCATGCTTCCCCAGATCAGTGTCTTAAACCTGTCAACTATTCAATTCTATCTCATCACATGTAGTTTTTTTGTGGCTTTGTGTTCAGTTTCCTTTACATTATCTTAGCTGTATGGTTAGAGTTAGAGGCTTAATTTAATTCCCCCCCCCAGTTTGGTTTATTTTCTTCTCAAACAACAGCAGAATCCTCTTTACTTATTAGCACCCCAAACTTTAGTTTCTCATTACCCCTTGAATTTACATACTTGCAGGTTTTCTTTGCCCTTCCATTGATAATTTCTTGTTTTTGGTTCGTAGTAATTGGTCAAATTTTGTGGTAAATTCCACATTCTTATTTTTTTGTAATTGCTCAGCAGCACTGTTGGTTTTGTTTGGATCAACAAATTTCTCCTTTCACATATTTTGTTTGTGTTAGGTACCTTTGTAGGCACAGCCCTGACATTTTCACCACACTCATACAGTTGATAAATGAAACAGTGCCAGGTTTACTTAAAATAATCAGGTTTACTTGAAACAATTTGTCCTTGAATCTTTATTCAGCAAGAAAAGAAATATGCCTTTCCCTTTTCATGTGGCATTTCACCAGATGACAGCATCAGATTTTATCAAGTGAAGGTAATTAAAAGTACCATTCTTGGCATACATTAGCTACTGCAAAGCTGACTCATTTTAAATACCTGTCTTGTGAAACGACGATTTTATGAGCTTGATTTATTCACATGTGACATTGTACTTCATTATATCGATGGGAGCTATGTTCTGGGAAAACGTCGAGCATGTGACCTTAAAAACGTTTTTCTAGTAAATTCACTTGCAAATTTATATGTACACCAAGAGCAGAAGAGTAGGAGGGAGTGGTCTAGTGAGCATCAGAGTCGCTATCTAAGAAAACATCCAAGTTACAAAAATAAATCAGGAGGACACACCTGAGGGTTGAAGCTCAAGATGGTGGAAACAGGAAGAGAAAGAACTAAAGCAATCATCATGTGATGAAAAATATCTTAATGGGATGGACCACAGACAGATAGATGATGTGGCTACCATGACCAAATGACACCAGTGGGTAGAGAGCCAGACTGGAGGACAGCACAGGATCAGGAGTCAGCACCAGAGCAATGGATCTTCCATATTCAGAAAGGAGAGAGACCCCAGAAACTGTACATCATCTCACAGCTGGGTTTAAAAAACTAGCAGGAATGAGTACATGGAGTGTCATAACCAACTGGCTGGTGTAGTGTACCGAAACATCTGTGTGGGATACAAACTGGACAGCCCTAGCTGAACATAGGACTTATTTCCCAAGGTGGCGGAGAATGACCGATGATCCTCTGTGACTTTCAGATATAAATGGCCAATGCTGCTTGTCAATGATCACTGACAAGCAGCATGAGAAACTGGAGAAATACCAAAGCCTCAGGAAAGCAGTAGGTAAAGGCAACTGCAGTAAGCCCTAGCATGACCTCATCGGTCAAACTCGGGGCAGTGACTCTGGAGAAACACCTGATGTCTCCGTCCAGAGGAAGAGCTAAAACACCCTCAGTGTCCTAGAACCAAACCTCAAAGAAAACTTTGAGCCAAATCCTTTTTCACAGCACTATTTACTGAAAGAGGGCTCTGAACAAAACGCATATTTTCCACAATGTTTGTTTTATTGTGTTTCTGATCTTAAAATACATTTTTGAAAAAAAAAAAATTGTATGGTTAAATGGTGATGAACATTTTGCAGGAATGCATGACACTGATTAGATGCTTTGAAATATCTTTAAAGTCTTACTCTGGCTGCTGGAACAGGTTTGATATTAGGACATTTATCTGATATTAGGCTTTTAGTTGTCACAACTATCTTCTGTCAGATTCAGTCCTATTCAGTTTACAAAAGGTCTCAGTACCAATGATTGTTTTGTCACTGTGATTTGAACCAAAGTTTGATATTTTAAGACAATTTTACAAAACTATCCATACCTTACATCCCTCATTAAATTTGTTCAGATTTGTATTTTAAATGTAAATTCAATTAAAATGTTTTAAATCTTTGAAAATATATCTTGAAATAAGTAAGTATCTTCATTTTAAGTATATATAAGATACATACTTAAAGGGGGATAATTATGTATTTTCAAGGCACATTGTTAGTGTTAGCTAGCTGCTCGGTGTGAAAACATCAACAGGAGCAAAATGTGAGTTTAGTGAACACTGCAGCTGCATCCGTCACGTCAGATGGATCTTTGGAAGCAAAATACTATCTTGCAGAGACTCTTCACTCTGACAATGTATATGTTGCTGTCAGGAATAAAAAGCATACTGCAATGTCTGAACTGTCATGGGTGATTGAGTTAGAAGGGGGACATTGACGATACTAACGGAGACCATGCAGCATTTTTACTGTCGTTAACACAACTGTGGAACGCAATGAAACGTCTCATTCCAACGCGTGCATCTAGAGTTTGTTTGCTTGTATGCTCCTTACTTTCTGTAAACCTTCAAAAACTTGAGGCATATACAGCCTGTCAATACTGTAATAGTGTGAAACATATATAAAGTGCAAACCAGGTGGTTCACTCTTGTTTTCACAATATTCACAGATGGGATTTCTCAGTCTGCAGAAATCTCTGTGTTGTATTATCCTCCTCCTTTTGTAACAGTTTGCAGGGATTTCATCCACATATTGGTATTTTGTATTTCCTCCATTGCAAAAAAGGCCTAACATAGGGTATTATGGATATGAATAGAATTTAATTTGATGGTTGGCTGTTATCGACAGAAATTAATAACCATTCCAAGACTTGGTTATTTCAACATTCAGAAGCTTTTAGGAGATGTGTAAAAATGGATGATGGAAAAGTCAGCAGTGATGACCCTCCGATGTTTGTATCCAGTATAACTCAAAGGACTAGAAGTTATTTATCCTTCTAAAGTTTAAACGAAACAAAACATGCATTAAATTGTGAGAAACGCAGTATAAAAAACCCATCTATAGAATATAGACTTTTTCAGTTTATCTTTATCTTTTAATACTTCATTCTCTGCTGGACACACAAATACTAAACTTCCTTACCAGCTTATTATTCTTGTCTTATCTTAGTCAAACTATTTTGTATTACCACAGGGAAAAAAAACAAGCAAAATAACCCTGTACATAAACTAAAAACTTTAGAAGACGAGTGACTTGAGTTCTAAAGACTATTGTTTCTGAAGTTCTGTCTGACAATGCTTGCTTCGAGATGAACTATATAATAATTTCCTGTGAGTGACAGATTCAGAGCACAGGCAGATCTGTTATTCAGACAAAGTAATATAGTTTGTGGGGAGAGCTTGTTGGAATATGTGCATAATGAGGTTAGTATTGTTTAACAGAAAAAAGGAAGGTCTTACCAGAAACTGTTTTCTGCATGGCTGCAGGTATTGCTTCAAAATCTATATGGATCTTAGCTTTGCTGAGAAGAAATGGGAATTTTCCATTTCTCGGAAAAGGCTGCTTTGTTTCTTTTGCTTTTTCTTTGCAAAGTTTGAAAGAGGCTTTTGAGAGAACTGAAAAATAGTTACTTTCAATTTATCAGTTAGTCCTTTTAATGAGATGCCTAAGAAAGTGCCTAACATGGTACAGTTATTGGAAAATTATAGAAAAGATCATTAGTAATTATCCATCAGGCATATTAAGACAGAAAAAGCAAGCAAACTTCAACTTCCAAACAGAACCACATTTCAAGCTGTGGCCAGTTTTGCCAGGTTTTTTCTTCTTGGTTAATTATGAACACTGAACTTAACTGAGGTTTTAATTCTTCTGTAGTGCTTTGAGTGCTGTTCTTTATTTTGTGAGCTCCTGAATTTACACAATCTTGGGATAATGTAGGCTGACAATTCCTGAAAAGGTTCTCCACTTTGCCATGTTTCCCTCATTTGCGGATAAATAAGGAAAGACCCAAAGACTTAGAAGTCAAATTCCCCATGCCAATGGCTGTGATCTCTTTGAACATTTATTTAGATCAAGGCATTGCTTTTTCAGATATTTCAGAGTATTTCATGATATATTTAAGTGCTTTCTTTTTTCTAAATATCTGCCAGTTAAATTAGATTCTCCTGTGCTTTTTTGAACGTCTCTGTTAAAGGGAAGACATGTTTTGTTTTTCTATTTGTTCGTTTCTTCTGAATCAGCGTTATAGATTATTGATCGTAACAGTAGACTCCAATCTGATCTGATACGATCGATACGAATAAAACAAACGACTGATTTATAGAAGACTACGTGAGGAAGATAGAAAATATTTGCCAATTATTGGCTGTCAGAGGATGGCTTCTTGGTAGGCATCAGTTTACAAGGCAGAAGCTTTGTTTTCTAAAGAAAATTTATGAAAACTACAGAGGTATGAAATACCAAAGGGCTGGAATGATTAGCAGCATCTTGTGGGGAAAAAAAGGGAAAACATCCATCACCCTCCTAAATGACCAGCCTTACTATCTCCAGAAAGCTGTACAACCTCTTGTTAGCAATGTCAAGGCTAAATTATAAAATAAAGTCATCTTCAAGGTTAATTTGTTTAAAATTATAGCTTTAATTTGGTGTAAAAATGGCAGTGAAGTGTGCATTGCAAAATTGGCTATTCATATATTAGAAAACTGTTATGAAGTAATTACTCGACAGTAATTACTTCATACCGTATGCACACTTATGTGTTCATTAGTTAACGTTTCATCTATAGCTGTAGAGCTCTTAAATTTATTTCTGTTTGAAAACAAAGGTTATTTTTATGGTGGCTTTTAGAGTGACGGCGAGAGCGCTCTGTCCATAACAGATATGTTTGAAGACAGAGCAAATATTCAGCACATTACTGCAAACGTTATATTCACCAGGATTACAGAAATGCATTCCTGTTTGTGCAACCAAAAAGTAAGTGGGAAAGAAGCAAACACTGAATTTACATCTTAAATTTGTTCAGGGCTACCTCCAATTATTTTTATACAGAGTTTATGCGACAGTAACACATGGTTACAAAAAGGCTCTGGATAATACCAAGCATTTTATCACGAGGCTGAGCTGAAGCTTTTGTTTGGGTGGAGAAATTTCATGCTACAAGTCTCGACATCTGCATTAGCTCGCAGTGCAAAAAACAACATTTGATTGAAGCATATGTTCAGCATGCAGGATCCACATGTTACAGATAAGACACCCTGTGGTTGAGTACAATTAGCCTGTCGATGGAGCGTTGGAGCGAGAAAGACAGATTTACTGTTTATGAGTATTTGTGAATCAATTTATGTGCACAAATATGAGGGGAAAATCAAACTGTTCCATTCATTTGACTTATTTAACCCTCAACCATGTTGGACACAGTTTGCAGTTACTGAACTGAAGCTCACTTTCTGTGCGCTTAAGGAGGGATTCATACTGACTGGCACAATGAGACTGGAACAATTATTAGTTAATGAATACAGTTTGAGTCCCTGGATCGTTCCAGACCTGGATCCTCTCATATGTTTTTTTCTTTTTCTTTTTTTGTCCCCTGTTTGTTCCAAAGATTTTCTGCTTAATACGGCCAGAGGACTGATATAGGTGTTAGAAAAGGAGGATTTCATGTCTGTTTGACCAGACCAGTATGACAGGTTAGCCTGTAGATAGAGTCTGCAAGACGTCGCTCTTTGGTGCAGTTCTCTAACTGTGAGCTGTTATTTTACTGCCTTACCAAACTGCTTACTGTCCATGGTGCCAAGGTAGATACGGTGCTTGTTCAGTAGCTAGAAAAAAATATCCTCTATGGTATGTCATATTTACATCGCAAAGCAAAAATAAGAGGCTGTCCGTTAATCCATTAGCCAGTAAATCCATGTAGAGTCACAGTGAGGTTGGTGCCTATCTATAGTAGTCAATAAACAAGAGACAGAGCACATCCTGAGCTGATCCCAGTCCATCACAGGGCAACAGAGAGACACACAACTAAGCACACACACACCTATGGGTAATATAGAGCGACCAATTAACATGACCTGCATGCACACATTCAAACACAAGGACTAAATGTAGCTTAGAACGGCCTAAGGAGCATCTTATTTGGCTGAGCTTTCAAGAATACAAACATGTCAGTAGAAAGGCAATGCAAGCTAACTGCAGAAAACACCAAAGACATTCTATATACAAGACCACAGTGCTAAGAGCTGCATGACTTTGCAGTTAATAGATTTGAATTATAAATTAAAATATGCTTTTAAAACTGCTCCAGTTACATTTGATTTAAATGCATTGCTACTTGTGATTTTGTTGAGCGTAATTTATTTGGCTTATCACTTTTTTGATAAGTGGTGGGGCTCTCAATATTTCATTACAAAATTATGCTACAGCAAGAAAACAAATACATTAAGGCTTTTTACACATCTTTGGCAACGGGGTCACTGAAAGCTGCCTGCGCGCTACGCGTTTAGTGCTTGTTAGCTTGAACCTTTCTATGTTTCCAAACTTTTCAAACATTTGAATTTTTCAGTCTCAGCACAGTTTTGATGCTTCCGTTTTATTAAGCTAACTGAGAAAAACACACTTCAAACCTGCCTGTGCTTGCACTTGAGCGCAGGAATAAAATATGACACGATAAACTGACTGACCATTTTCTGGAGTGCTAATGATAGACATTTTTGCACACTTTGGGCAGTGTTAAATTGACAGGCGATGGAGATAAAATCGGGTGGCGAATTTTTACTTTTTCCTCCAAACTGCTCTGACAACCACCTTTCACAGCATGCTCTGCTTTCTGCTCCATTAAACTTCCGACATGCTCGTATTCAATATCCACAACATGCTTCACACCATCACCCCACTGCAAAACAGTATGTACCATCCTTCTGTCCTTCTTAACTCTTGTCTGTCCCGGTTTCCACGCTTCCTACTTGACATCGCTTTTTGTGCACTGACAACACTGAATCTATATTTGCCCGACCACCTTCTTTGACCTTCTTTGTTCACGTTCCTCCATGCTTCCCTGCCAATATGCTCGCCTCTCTCCTATCTGAAGCCGTGCAAATTGAGTGAGCATACATCCAGGTGTAAGAAACTGACTCAAATCTGACATGTCTGATAACCTGACGCTTCACACCGTCTTATCTGCTTTTAATTCACCTGCTACTTTAACCCTGTTGCTTTTAATCTGAGCTAATAACGTCCTGCATATTTCTCCTCACCTATCTTCTGTTGCCTCTCACCTCTCTCAATCTTCATGGTTTTCTCATCACAATCAAAGGAAGTTGACAATTATTTTTGCTTTTAACGCCACACTGACCCAGTTTTTAATTTCCTCTTACTACTTCCCGCACGGACTCCGGCAAATTTGGTTTAAATTATTCGTGGCCCTTATTCCAGTGATGAGGCACGGGAACTGATCTACTGTCTTGCCACTTTTTCTGATTGCTATCATCAGCAGCCCTCTGATGCTGGACTGATTACTATCTGCCTTTAGGTCAGACAAAGTGCTGCACAGTAATGGAACTTTCCAGGTTTCAGAAAAAGTTAATCAGTATCAATACTATCCAGCAGTAACAACATTTGAAGCTCTGCATCATGAATAATGACAGTTTTTTATGCATCGAGAAATATGAAAATTACTTTTTGAGAATAATTTATGCATATTGTCTAAGAGTGTAACACAATTTAATTAGTTTTGCCCACTTCTGCCCTTAAACAAGGTTTAAGACAATGAAGATTTGTAGTAAAATTCAACAAACTGATCATTTGGATTTGTTCATATCTAGTCAAAGACTATTTTTAAACACTGAAAGCCAGTTTGCATGGGGGACTGATTTTCAAATCTCATTACAGAATCCACTGTGGATGTAGATCTGGATTTTAACAGAGATTTCTTTTTTTTTTTTTTTTTACCAGGACAGCTGCATATCAAACTCTGTTTAGGAATATTAAGCATAATGCTGCCACCACCATATCTCAGTGTCACCATGGTGCGTTCAGGGTGATAAATAATGTTGAACATGCATCACATTTTGCATTCAGGTCTCAAACTTTATTTTTAGTCACATCGGACCAGCTGTGTTTGCTCCATGCCTTTTAATAACATTTATGTGGAGTAGATGCTCGCCCTTTCCACAGATTTTCCCACCTTAGTTCTGAATCTGTGCAGATGATCCAGAGAAAAGGGCATCTTTACTTGAGCATCTTGACCGTTGCTCTGTGAGATGTTCAAAGCTTAAGATGCACAACCTGATCCTGTTGTAGGCTTCTTCACAACTTTATCCCTGACCAAGAAACGTCGTCTTGGTGTTCTCTAGCAAACCTCTAAGACCTTTACAGAACAGCTTATACAGATTAAATTAAATGCAGCTGGAATTTACTTATGAGTTAGGAGACTACCCATTGTTTTTTTAATGTTTTTTTTTTTTTTTTTTTTTCGTTGTTGTTCTTTCATGCAAAATCCCCCAAAAAAATATATATTCAAGCTTGCGGTTGCAACTTGTCAAAATGTAAAAGGGTAGGAACACTTTTGGAAAGAACTGTACACATTTGCTTCAAATGCAGTATTTCGAAGACAGCAACAACACACCGAAATTCTTTGAAAAGACACCGGCCTGATTCTCGAAGAAGCAGTTTAACAACCTCTACATGCACTGAAGGTGAACTAACGTGCACTCCCATTCTCAAATGTAAACTACTGACCTCAGCAGAGAAATTCATCCAAGAGATAGAGAAATAAGTGCTGCTTATGTAAGTAAATCATACACCCACCCAAGCAGAAGTCTCCCGGGAATGTCAGTAGCCTACTAAAACAATGGACCAAACCACAACCAACCAGCACTATCAGTCAACACCAGGAGCTACTGTTTGCTGTAAATATACTTTTCCTCCCAAAAGTATTTAGCTCCACAATGGTAAACAGAAATCAAGACAAGAAAATATACCTACAGTATTTATCTCTTAAGATTCCATATTACTTAAATTGCAAATGCATTTTGCAAACAGATTTTCATGCCGTACCGCTTTAATTCTTAAATGTTCCCTTGCAAAAAACACGACTGTCACATGTGCTTTAAACCAGAGATGTAATAAAAGTGGAAGTGCCGGCAAATTGGCGAGAGTCTGTGCAGTACCATCTGTAGAAGAGGCAACAAAAAGATGTACTTCATGGCAGAAGATAAAAAAGACTGCTTGACAAGGTGGGAGTCGAAGTGGGTTGTGTTCTGCACAGAAGAAATGGAGTCTGGAGTTAAAAAGTGAGACGGCGTTTTGTTTCACTGGTGGGAAGCTTGAGAAGTTCTTTTGTTCAGAGGAGATTTTTCCCAAGTTGTAAAGGGACCATAATCAATGAATATTTTCACATCGTCAGATCCGAGTTAGAATATTGGAATGACTCAAAAAAAAAAAAAAAAAACTTTTTCAAACAATTGTACACAGTTGATTATCAGAGTAAAAATGTGCTCTCTCACCATACTTTGTATCCGATTCATTTTAATGAAGAGGGAGACAGACAATAAAAAAAAAAACTCCTCTGAGTTGCTAAAAGTAATTTTAAACTTTACTCCTTTTATTAAAGTGATTTATTAGTCAGCTCTGAAAGGGGAAGTAGTAGCCAACAAACTGAAGGTTGCTGAGAAGCACATAAGGACTAATGAAGAGTCACGTCAAAGCTGTTCAGCCTCACTGTGCTTTGCAGTCTGCTGGAGATTCATCAAGGCCATGGAGTCAGAGGCAGTTAGCAGGCTCAGGGTTGGAAATTGATCTGTCTTTTTTTAAAACTTATTAGTTCTCGATGAGCTTCTTTAAGTTCAATCTTTGTCAAGAAAGGGGCACACAGTAAGAAAAGAAACGAGGGCAGTAATTAGTGGTTCTGTTGATCTTCAGTAATCTGTTCATCTTTGAGCACTAAAACGTCAGGAGTCTCTCTGGCTGTTTTCCCTTTTTTCTCCCCTTTGTAGGATCTAATGGTCTTTTTCAGTTAGCGTCTTACTTTCAAGTGCTTCATGTCAATACCTGACTATCTTTTATTTAAGAATGACTCATGTTGCCAGGTTTTTATTCTATTCACAGGGATGGAAGTTCTTTTAACTTTCATCTCTCCTCCACCTCGGCGTGCTCACACACTACTGCCTCTTTCACAAAACAGTTCATCACAAACTCGCAGAGAGGAGCTGCTCTCTGGGCTGCCTCCAGCTGTTCAGAACAGAACACAGAAGCATGGGGTGAAAGCAAATGTGGTCGATGTGGAGCGTCACATATAAAATGTGTCAGACGTCTGTCATTCTAAACGGTTCAACAAGATCTGCTTTATAGATGCTATTTTATAGCATCACTGCTACTAACGTACCCTTTGGTAAAGTCCAGAGGTCTGCTTTGTACTGGCGAACTTCTTCAAACCAGTTAAGTTTGTTAATGGCAAACAAATATGTACATGAAAAGAGAGTCCTGATCTCGCACCACCCTTTTTGGTCTCTCTTTATATATTTGCTGCTAGAGATTCAGCTGATGAGATGTTCCAGCTAATGAAGACATTTAACCGTTTGTTTTGTTTTACAAAGTTCATTTAGAAAAAGTCTGTCTGAAAGTTAATGAGCACCAGACACCTCATCAAAGACTTAATTTGTTTTTCCTGCGTATTTTGCACAAATGTCTTTGAATTTAAACAGGGATGTTCAGCAGGATTAACCACTGCAAGTACTCCAGTGGGAATGGATTGGCAGATCACTATTTTATCCAGTTGTATTTACATAGTAATGATGGCCTTTAGTTTAGTTTTGCTTAGATTGCATTGCAATTAACTGAATTAATAGAAATAAAAAAAAATGTTTTCTGCAAAAGATCAGCACTTTTACCAGTATCTGTTATAAAACTGCTGAAGTGCAGAAATATCATTTAGAATTGATTTAATAGAAAAACTTGTTAGAAGAGAACCAGCTAAGCTCCAAGGCAGCAGACTGTGCTAAAAGTAGGCTAAGAGCTCCTCCCCTTTGTTTCTGCCAACTCATACTCCGCACAGCCAAACTGCCTTTGTCTGCCCACTCCTAAGATGACATTTGAGCCATAGAAATGTTGTTAGGCTGACATTTAATTGCTAAATATGGCTGGGCACCGACTGTAGCCTCTTTGTGCCAACTTCTATCAGCTTCATTCATCCTAACAATCAAATGTGAAATCCCCATTAGAGGTTTGGTCGGGAATGCCGGTTAGGACAGATTATCTGTTAGAATGAAAAGGCTTACAAATTCATCCAACCATCTTAATCACTCTAATTGACCCACTGACTGCTCTGAGCCATGCCGATAATATGAGGAATGTTGGGTCTTAGTGCTTGAGTGAGTTCTTTAAAGAGGATCAGGGTTTCTCACCTGCCGCCGCAAATTCTGTTGTGCCAGTTGCTCCATTTATCACTGCATATTAATTTCTGACATATTAATGTGTACGTTAGCACATATGTTATCGCACAGGAAAGCGTGAGATTAGAGGCCTTGACGTCATCGTGACTGTGACAGAGCAGAAGCCAAGGAGGTCATCTTCTCCGGTTCCCCTAATCATGCTGCATGTAAACTTTCTGTCGTCACTGATTGTGGAAAAACAAATTCGAAAGCCTGAACTCACGACATCCTCGCCGTTTGAAAGCCATCCGTATTTCCCAATCTACCATGAAATTACCTCGGTCTATCTTACTGTGTGGCACAGTTATTAATCTTATCAGTTATTTTGCCACACAGCTGTTAATTGTTTTGTTTTACAAGCAAAGTTTTATTAAAGCCGTTAACTGCTGCAAAATTGATCAGTTTGCCGCCTTTCTCCACACTGTGTATGGATTTGTGTGTCAGGTAAGGTAATGGGATCATTGATTGGTTCATCCATCCCTGTATTTGTCTTGTCATGTGTAGTAAAAGTGATTGCTCTGGAGTTTTTGCTGCATCATACAGTCTGTTTGGTCCAATTAAGTCCAGCCAGTCTGAATTGAAGCTCATTCGTCATGCAGACAGATGTCATTGTTTAGATTCTCCTGTATGTTACAATCAGCCTGATTCACACATGACAGGTGTTTATCAATTATATTTTACATTAAAAAGGTTCATTGTTTTTAGTCATTCAATTCAAACAGTTAAAGTAACACGTCATATATTATACACAAAGTGATTTATTTGGTTCATATCTGTTAATTGTCCCAGTAATGAACACTTGATTACATGTAATGAAAACCCAAAATTAATTTTCATAATGGAAAGTATTGGCAGTTGTTGTCTTTGGTAATTTATAATATTCAGTAAAACATATGCAGGAGAGGGAACTGTTTGTTGAGGGATCTAAGCTTTAGTGTGGAGTTGAGTGGAAGGAAAAACTGGGAAATAAAAAGAAAGTTGCACCCATTCAAACATTTGAATGAAAAGAAGACCATTCCTTTTGCTTCCCTATGGAGAAATAAATGCGTCACTGACTGTCTGGAGTCAATCATTGACTGTATGAGTCAAAAAACTGCCATAACATAAACCTTCTCCAATAAAATGACTAAAATGTTGATAGAAAAACTGATTTGTTTTTAATTTGTGATGTATAACCATTGAAATGAAACGATTACTTTGTGCGTAATGCATATGTACATTAGATGAGCTTATCTCTGATTTTCACCATTAAAAAATTGCGATTTTGTCATTCCTGTACACCCATCCCGCAAACATTTTACCTTTTCAATGAGACCTAATTTTGAGACATGGGAGAAACTCCATCTTGTTTTCTCTTATTCTGACTTCACCATTGTTTAAAAACACCCAAACTTGCTTAAACTCTAACTATTTATAGACAAACAGCATCCCAGAATTTCACAAGGCCCTAAGTATTCTGCGAGAGTTTTAGGGGGTGGATGCACGCTCATTTGCACACATTTGCATGTCATTAGCACTTCAAACCTACAAACTTGAAAGGCTTTCCTTGTGAAGACAGTCTCGTCTTCCTCTCTCTCCCAGCCTCCCTCTCCTCCTATCTACAACACTGTCTCCCAGGTCTCGGCTCTCTCACGCAGGGAGTGATTAAGAAGCTCAGGACATCAATTAGAAAGTTTAACCCTCTGTATCAGATTTTAGAAGTTTCTGGGGTACTGCTGTCGACGGCATGCTCGCGTTTGGTGCCCGTCTGTGTTCAAGAGAAAGCTGATGTAACCTGTAACTAACAGAAAGGTGTGTCTCCTAGAAGGGGAAAGGGTTTGATTTAATCTTGTAGCAACAGGATTTTACTGTTTTTCTATTTCATTAGGAAATGTTTTTGCAGAGTAAAAAAAAAAAAGTTATGCAACTCTAACCCTCTTGAAAAGCTCACACAATCCTTCCTGACGGGGGGCTCCAATCGCAGCCGAAAACCTATGAGGCTGTTCGTGAATGTTCATTCTCCTACGATGCAAATTATCACAAAAGGTTGGGTTGTTGGATTATTGAGTTATTTGTTAACATGGTTGCCAAATTATCTCACAATATGGAGAGCGAGAGAGTAAAACAGAGCGTCGCTATAGTACTACTTCACAATCAGGCATTCAAGGTGGGGTAATCATAATTAATTTGTTGGACCTAGCACACACATTCGGCCTCGATGAACTCATTCAACAATGTTACAGCTTTACAAATGCAGCAAAGCCAAGGCAGGACTGACGGGGAAAAAGACTCAAACAGTTGTGTAATACAAAAGAAAAAAAGACCAAGGATAAAATCTCCCAGCTGACTCAGTTCTTTGGAGACTTATTAGTTACATGAATAGCTATAACAAAAAAAAAAGGGCTTCCCAAAGAGAATAATTGTGTTGCATAATGTAACATTACCTGATGATTGCACAAAGCTCTGTTAAATTGCCAGGTTTTTGTTATGTGAAAAAAATAATCACAATAAATCATTCACAGCTTTTTCCACCTTTAAAATAACATTTATTGTCTATAATTAAAGGGAAAAACAAACAAGTCTGTTAGTGAAGCCTGGTGGCATAGCTAACAAATTTAAAAAATATCCTTCAGCATTCGGTCTTCCTATGGACAGGCCTGACATCAATTGCATTGAATGGAATTATCTGAAACTTCAACTTTCCTGTTATGATTTTTTGAAGTTTGCATCCATTAGCTAAATCCAAGCTTTTTCCCTTTTTGGATGATGTAGAGTTTTTTGTGAACTCTAATTAGACACAGCTGGACTGCATCCAACCTATCTGTACAAGAGTGAGTTGAAATTGGACTTTGGTGGAATTTAATAAACTAGGCTGAACTGGATTGCTTTTACCAGCACTGATTGCTTTTAGGGTTCTTCTCTGACATTTTAAAATTGGTGCTGTAATAACGAGTGGAATTAAGCTGAACGGAATATAGAACTACATGAAATAGGTATCATTTAGGCATAATATACCACTGGGACTGTGTAGCACAAATAAATAGGTTTTCTCCGCAGAGATCGCATTACTGAAATCTAAAGGGAAAAAATTATATATCCTGTGGCACAATGTAATTGCTGTAAGTTACATGAATTCAAATGTGAAAGGTTAGGATTTTTTTTTATTTTTTTAAAGCAATTAGCTCTCTTCAGACATTTTACAATGTTCCCTTGAGACACAGTAAACAAACATAAATGCCAAGTATTTTTTCTCAACAAGCTCCCAGCACACACACTCATGAGGAAGATAACCTCTTCATCGAGCATGCCTTCTCAGAAGACCGTAGGACAACTCCCAAACATCTCACTTTACATTTGTTGCCCTCTGTGGTGAAATCTTTCCGTGTTGTCGTCCTCTCAGAGAAACCATAAAGGGTCTATTTGTGTGCAGGATGGGAGTACATCAAAAAAAAAAAAAAAAGTGGAGCCAGGCCAGTGTAGGCCCCTGATTTCTGCTGCACTCTTGTTTGCTGCAATCAGTCTTTTCAGTGATGCACTAGCAAATTGCAGCAGCTTTACAGCTGCTTTATCGCTTGCCATTAGGAGGAGCGTCCTGCATTACAGCCATGTCAGTGATAGATCAATACAATGCAGGGGAGTTTGAACTGGCCACAGAGAGCCTCTTGAATCTTGCCATAAAATGTGTGTGATGTGGAGAGGCAGAAGCTGTTAACTCTAACCACAACAAGGGCAGCAAAACACTAACACAGTTTACCCATTGCTGACACCATACACTCATTAAAGGGAATTAATCTCACCCTGTATTCAGTTGTTTGTATAGACAGTTACAATGTTGAGCTCAGTAAATATGATTGTTTTAGCAATTTAATGATATCAATTTCGAACTTTTTTTTAAATCTGCTGCTTTTTTCTTTTTCAGGTGGGATATAAAGATAAGAATTGGGCAGTTCACACTGCGGTGAACAAGTTAGACATGGCTTAAGGGCAAAAAGAGCGGATTTCGGTCACATTTGCCTGCTGTGTGAATGTAGCCTTGGATTCTGTGACTCTCCACTCTACCTCCAGACTTTGCCAGCTTAAAATAGTAAATTTATATTTACCTAAACAGAGGACTTTCGACCACTTAGCAACACTTTAGAATGACCTTTGCTTCACAATGCCTTTAAAGCTGCATTCATCCCTGTTATTGCTTGTACATCTTTTTTCTACTGCAGATTTTCTTTCCACTCGTTTTCCAATGACATACCTGTTCCTGCACTCTACAAACCACCAGCTTCTTTAGATATGCCATTTTATGGCTTACCCTCTTTCTATTGGGTGTCAGTAACTCTGTTGGACAACTGTGACGTCAGCACAGTTCATAGTTCACATAGTGAAGATTCATATGCTCATTGTGTTCATTCGATTGCTTTGAGCATCAGAGTTTTTGGTTTTTATTACATATGAGCCACAATGCCTTACTCTGAGTAATGCACCAGCATGGGTTTCACTTTTTGCATGGATTTGTTGAAATAGAGCAACTTTTGGAGAATATTACGATTTATTGAGTTGCAGATTCTTGTAAAGTTGCACATGTTCTATTGGTGTTCAGTCAGAATTTTGAACACCTAATTTATCTCAAAGAACATCATGTTTCTAACCAGATGTGGAACTACAAATCTGCACTTTCATTACTTCTGCTATTTCTTTTATCTGTAAAATCAGTATTTTCATTGTGCTGCCGTAATGAGGTAGATAGCACCACATACTAGCCACAGTGCCGACTTTGTTTCAATCACTTTTGCTATTGATGGTGTCGTACAAGTGCAAGCAAAATCAGATTACATGCACTTCTGTTGATGAATTTATCCTGGTGTGACTGTTTGAAACGAGGACCAATTGCAAATCAGGTAACAAAAACTTGGGGAAAAGTAATTTAAATTCTCCCCGTCTTGTTAAGAGATTGTTCAGCGAGGTTTCTTTAGCACGGTTTGAGAAACGTAGGATTTAGGAGAGATTTAATAATTGTGACCCAGGTCAAATTTATTCTGTGTTGTTGGTTTAAGATCACTTTCCCTCTCCTTACTCTCGCCCAAATCAGAGGAGCTGTAGGGGTTTGTCACTTCATTGAATTTAGGACACGAATGAGAATGCTTATCTTAATCTTCGCCGTGGAAGTATCAAAGTGGAGCAGAGTTTCCAAGTGCACTGAAAATTGACCCAAAATCTATAGCTTCAAAGTCACATCTGTGTCATTATCCCTTTGTTGAGCACATTCAGTCAGAAGCGTGTGAAATACTCATCTAATTGTCTCTCTAGCAATACAGTTTTTAATGGTAAAGATGGACTGTGAGGACTAATGCAATTTTTTTCTTAAACTTAAAAAATATCCTTACGTGAGAGAGGAATGTTCTTTGAGCGTGCATCCCATCACATATCGCCCATGCCTTAGGTCGTCTTTTGGCTGTTATGTAATCTGGCAGGAGTCTGCCTCTTGGAGTCTACTTATCGTTGACCTGCAGTCTTGTTCTTTTCTGTTGGGACTGACAACACACCAACTCTGCTCTTGGTGTACCGCAGAGTCCTGACGGGAGCTGGGGGTGCTGGTAATCAGGTGAAACACTTCCCTGCACTTGTCAGCCTGGAGATTTAAGATCCTTTCAGATGCCAGACTGAAAATAACAGCTATGATGCGGTGGACTATTAACCAAAGGCCAATCATCTTAGATTGCAACATAATTCATGATTGCAGGAATTTAATCCTACTTTATTTGCATAATTATTGACACTTAAAAAAAAAAGGGTGAGCAGAAAATAGACCCTTATTTCTGTAGAATTATGGCATGATTTGAGCTTTGTTTTGTAATTAGATGCCACAAGGCAGCTCTACTACCCGGGAACTCTTTGGATTTTATAATGCATCTCATATTTCAAACTGTCCCCCCATGACGTTTCTGTGACCCAGTTTTCACAGAAACCAGAGTTGCTGAAAATAGTTCCCCTAATTATATTTACCTCCCTTGGTTGACAGCTTGTAGACCTTCCTTTTGTCCACCGAAAGATGTTCTCGTATTTTTATTTTTTAATTTTTTTTATGAAAAAAGTGGTCATCTGTGCACCTCATAACCTAGAATATCAGTTTGTAAAGATAAGAAAAATGTCTCCCTTCATCTTTCATATATATTCTGCGTCACATTAGCAATTCTGTTCTATATTACCCTGGTATTTGTTGTGAGCAAGACAGGCGTACTGAAAAAAAAATAATACACATGAACATCTCCATTTCAAGAAGTGCTGTGAACCTTCGAGTTACCATGTCTGAACTTCTGAATTTGTTAACATTTAAAGAGCTAAGTTCATCCTATTAAAACAGTAGGGTGGGGTGTGAAGGACTGGTCTGCCTTAGTTTAATATTCACACCATGATGGTAAAGTAAAACATGGCCAGGCGACATAAATTACCCTCCTGTTGGTTTAAATTAAAATGTCCTCTAGTGTCTGTTAACTCAGATGTCCTCAACAAACATTCTTTGTTTGAGGATCTTTTAAAAATGTAAAAGCCTGTCCCAGCAGTCTGTTTATAACTTATGGATGAATTGTGTTTTTGAAGGCATCTTATTTTGTTAAATTAGTCATGTTTTCATGTTTATCATTAGCTGTGCTGTTAATAAGAGAACAGCTCTCAGTGGATAAGTTTAAAATTAATACCTCATGACTCATGACCACATAATATTCTCCTGAGCAGAATGACTAATCCATTCCATTGATATCAAAGTTGTAACTTTAAGCACTTGTTCCTCAGTGGTGATTACATGTTAGAGGGATAATTTTGTCTGATTATTGAATAACCACGGTTAAGAAAAAGGCTGATATCAGAGTTTGTGATTTGTTCATTTCCTTTCTGGAGGAGTTCTTACGTGTTACAGAATAGAGTTTAGCTTTCTGAAACTGTTTATATGTCTTCAATCAGAGGCTGCAGGATTACAAACCTGTTCACTTTGTGCAATTTTGATTTTTTTTATTTTTTTTATGAAAAATATTTTAAGCTTTACACGCTGTAATCATGCAGCTTATAATGGACAATTTGTTAAAAAAAAAACTGAAGCATGCACAAGAAAGGAATTTTACAGAGAAAACTGCCAAAGAGTAATTGAGTAGCAAAGAAACATGTTTGTGAGTAAAAGATGATTGGGCAGCTTTGGGGCAAACTGAAGGGATTCTACTCTGTTACATCTGCACTAATAGAGCTTTCTCACAGTAGCCTTAAATTTTTATTTAAGAGCTTCACAAGCGTAACATTTTTTAGACACGATTTTGTTCCAAGCAATCGAGATAAAATACAACATTCAAAATGAGTAATTAAAAAAAAAAGGCACACATTTATGAATGGGAGCATCTTTAATTTCATGGGTGGACCAGTCATGCTTCTATCTTTTGTTGCAGCTGGTGGAAAACCCGCATTACTGTACAAATATTTGTCACAAGATCTCTAAAACAGTAAGTTGATAAGAGGATTGCTTCTGCAACAGGATAATAACCACAAACACTGCTCTGCTGAAATCTGTGAATCGATTTGATATTGCATGTAAGCCAGTCAAAGGGTCTCGGGGAGAAATGAAAGAGCTTTAGAAAAGGAACATCCTGCAACATTATTTTAAAGTCTGTCACGTAGCTCGACAGCCTTAATGATAGACATATTGAAGTGCAGTTTTATCAGTCGATCACCATCCAGAGCCCTACAACTACCAAAAAATAGAGCAATATTTTGACATTGTTGGGCATAAGATCCAAATAGAATCAGTATTCAGAACAAAAGTCAAATATAAATTAAAAGTTTTAAGATCGATCTTAGTGCTTCGTGTTGTTTCTTGGTGGCAAAGTTTTCTCACGAACCCAGTCATTTGAATGTCTAAGAAGATTTTAAAGTCATACTCATGAAAATTAAAAATAATTCACTTTTATTTGAACAATCATCATTTCTAATATTTGGCACAGTTAATTGTTAGTTACCAAAATATTTTTTTAAATGTTTTTTAACTAATTTTAGAGTCAGAAATTCATTACCGTAATGCGTCCACAGTAAAAAAAAATGCTTTCACCTCAATTTATCATTGTAATTATTCAAGCTGGTTTATAAAAAAATACTACCAACTTGTGTAAAATAATGTAAACTAGCTCAATATTGTGATATCTAATGATTTCCTATTAAATAATAAAATATATTTTAATAAAAGTGAGTGTCCAGAGGTGCAAAACTCATTACCGTAGCACCTTGTTCGAAGTCCTGTTAAATTTATAGAATTTTTTAAAATTGAGTTATTTTGACCCATAATGTACCACAAAGAAGAGAAGACAAAATATGGCTAAAAAATAAGATTGTTTG
The DNA here is from genome assembly GCF_051168715.1 of Poecilia mexicana. Taxonomy (NCBI): domain Eukaryota; kingdom Metazoa; phylum Chordata; class Actinopteri; order Cyprinodontiformes; family Poeciliidae; genus Poecilia; species Poecilia mexicana. The sequence goes on from NW_028263388.1 coordinate 21,732,802, forward strand.
ACATATTTTGATTATGATAATTGTTATGTTTCTCCTTGCATACGCCTATTCGCACACCACAGCCGATCATTACCGTAATGTGCATTACCTCATGTGCTTAAAAAGTAAATGATTAGATATTTTTCTGTAGAGAAGATATCAGGGAATTTGTATTGTAGGTGAAAAAATTTTAGCTGACTCACCATGGCATGCTACCATTTTAAGCTATCTCATGCGAATTTCACTCATTACCGTAATGCACAACTTTCATTACCGCGCAATTTTAGACCTGTTGCGGTAATGAAAAACAAGATTACGGTGATGAACAGTGTCTTTTTGAAATGAAAACATAGATAAATACATAGTGCATTTAAACTTTAATGTTTAATCTTATTGTTTTTTTTACACAATTACAGCAGTTTTTTATTTACTTCCTACTTATGAAAAATGGTTATACTATTTTATGGCAACAAATATTAATTACCTAATGTGAAGGGAAAAAGGAAGTAGTGCTGGATATCAATTAAAATTTCCAAAAATGCTTAGATTCAGAGGGACCCATTTCAACTCATGATCCAATTTGATGGTTTTTCGATTCAGTTAAGGATATTCCGCTATCAAAATTTTACTTGGAAGGTGAATGAGTGAAAGAAGATGTATACTGGGGGCAGTTCTCCTGGACTGGCAGCCCAGGGGGGTGGTCCACCTACAGAGTATGCTCCAACTACAGAGGGTTCTTGGGCCTCCCTGGTAATGTCTATTCTGTGGTTCTGGATTAGTCGAATCTAAGCTTCAGGAAGAGCAGTGTGGGTTTTGTCTTGGTCGTGGAACACTAGACCAGCTCTACACCCTCAGCAGGTCCTGGAGGGTCCGTGGAAGTTCGCCCAATCAATCTACATGCGTATTGTGAACTTGGAAAAGGTGTTCGACCGTGTCCTTCAGGGAGCCCTGTAGGGGCTGACAGTAAGTCGGGCTGGTTTCCGGTGAGAGTTGGACTCCGCCAAGGCTGCCCTTTGTCATCGATTCTGTTCATTACTTTCATGGACAGAATTTCTAAACGCAGCCAAGATGTGGAGAGGGTCCGTTTTGGTGGCCTTAGGATCGCATCTCTGCTTTTTGCAGATGATGTGGTCCTGTTGGCTTCATCAGGTCATGATCTACAGGTTTAGTTCTCAGTATATCTGTAGTCATGGATGGGAAAATGGAGTGAGAAATTGACAGGTGGATTGGTGCAGCGTCCACAGTGAAGCATATACTGCTTTTCATTGTAAGCAGTAATGGCTTTCCATTATGGTTCAGCAATATGCAACATTTTCTCAGTTGCACTGGTCTGCCCTGGTGAAGAGAGAGCTGAGTCAAAAGACAAAGCTCTCAATTTACTGGCCAATCTACAACCCTTCCCTCATTTATGGGCATGAGATTTGGGTCATCACCAAAAGAACAAGATCACAGCTACAAGAGGCTAAAATGTTTTTTCTCTGAGCTCTCCTGTAGAGACAAGGTGAGGAGCTTGGTCATCTGGGAGGGACTCAGAGTAGAGCCACTGCTCCTCCACATTGAGAGGAGCCAGTTGAGGTGGCTTGGGCATCTGGTGAGGATGCCCGAGCCACCTCAATAAATAAATCACCCTTACATAAAAATAAATGAATAAAAATTAAAAAAACACCCAGTGAAGGACATAGCCTATTATCCAGGTCTGTGTAATATCGATTTTTGCGATATATATCAATATTTTCTTTCCTAGAAAAAAATCGATATAGTAATGCAAGTATTGTAACATCCAACTGTCATCTTGTTCACTCACTGCTTGCTTCGCCAGGAGAGTGATTAGGTCATCAGGCTTAGAGTGATTCCTTCAGATGTTAAGTGTCAAGGTTAAAAAGGTATCAAACTATTCAGAGCAGGGTACTTGGTGCACTTTATTTACTTCACAAATGCATGTAAGCTACAGTTTGTACTGTTTCAATTAAAAGAAACATGTCTTCTCAACACTTCTTTGATTCATTTTGTCCAGCTGTTGACTTTAAGTCTGTGTCCATGTCCAACTAGAGCCAGGTGTTGTGTAGTTGGTGCTTTTAATCAGTTTTCAGTTAAATTAATTCAATCCAACTCTAAGTCACAAAATGTCACCAAAATCACTCTGTCCCTCTAAAATCTTTCAGAAAATTGCAAAAGTGTATTGAATTGTATTGTTTGCTGAATATCGCAATATATATGGTATCGTGAGCAGAATATCGTGTATTGTATTGTATCGTGAGATTATTGAATCACTACAGCCCTACTATTCCTGAGGATTGATGAATTCGTCCAATTGCCCAACCTTACATTCCAAGCAATAAGCAGAGATGAAAAAAAGTCAGTTGTGGGTTTGTTTCCATGGCTCAATGTTGGTAAAATGTTTAATTTGCAGATGTATGTTTTGTTACATGCCATTTTATTATTTATGTGTAGTTAAATGTTAGTGTAATTATAAAGTGTTCATTACCGAAACATTCTTATTCATTACCGACATACGTTTTTTCATTACCGCTATGCTCATTTTATGATAATTTATTTAGATTAGATAAAAGAATTACATGAACTTTTTAATTCCTCAATGAAATGGTCAGACTCTTTTATATTATGGTTGTGTTGTTTTTTCAATTTAATGATTTAACACAAAATTAGAACAAAAATAGATTTTAAAATTGTATTCATGTTACGGTAATGAAATAATTCTTTACATTAAAATAATAAATTTTGTTATTAATGACTATTCTTTGTTGGTACCTTCTCCTTTGTGGACACTGAAGTCCATGGTGTCCAAAAAAAGTGGAAAAATGTTTTTGTGGTTTCATATTTCTTCATCAAAATTGTGTTACGGTAATGAATTTATTTCTTCAAAGTCAGACTAAAATGTCTAAAAATACCTTTAAAAATATGCATAGAGGTTATAATTTTACATTGAAAGATAAAATTAGATTCTATTTTATAAAGAAGGTGTGTTTTTGTGTGCATACAATGCATTTTTATTTTTGTTGTAAGTTGTACCATGTTCGTGAGAATCACCCGGTTGGGTACGTTTTTCAGGGCGAAGAAGAAATATATGCTACAGCTCGCACTCCAGTGAAATGGAGCTGACAACTGGTATGGTGTAAGCCATCTTAAGAAAAATGAATGTCCTTAACTTTATGCCTTTTGGAAATCAGGACATCTTTTGGTTATTGCAGCCAGTTATTATCTCATTAAATCATTATTGTTTACTATGGCATCAGAACTAATAGGATTCTCATTCATGACACATTAACTCACACTATACAAAGAAGAAAATTGATTTTCCGAAGGCGACCATCGTCCAACGTAATTACCTTCCATTGTTGTTTGACTTTAGTACAGTTTAGTCATAAGCAAGAATTTAATTGTGCGTTTTTCTCTCTAAACACAAGAAAACACATTAGTTGATGGTTATAACTCCCTATAGGTGTCAGCAGAACAAACTACCTGTTTTCTCATTTCATACAAAACACCAATAAAATAATATGCAGCTAAAATAAGAAATAACATTTTTATAGTACTCTGAATTGTTCTATTATTCTGTTTTTGTACTCAGACATTTTCCGTTATCTGTAATGACAACAAATACCCCAGTATGAGTAAGCACCATTCCCACGTAGGACTATCATTTCTTCAACAGAAGATTCTTAGCATGGTGGGAAATTAAGAACTGAAAAGAATGGAAATTATAAATTAGCCCCATACTGTTAACAGGAACTCTGAAATGAGTTTCTGCAGACTTTCAGTAAGTGCTTAAAAGGCTTCTCACAAGGATAAAGATGGGCCAACACTCATGTGTGGGCAGCAGTGACCCACAGATCTTATCTTCCCAATAAAACTTGAGCTTTGGGTTTCAATGTCAAGTGTTGCCAAAGAAACACTTTGAGATGATCTTCAGCTGGGTAAGGGGTGCTGTTGGTGGGAAAAAAAAAAAAAGATTTTCTGTAAATGCTCCTTAGCAGGATCAGTGAGGAAAAACCACCTACCTATTAGCACAACATGGGAGGAACATGTAGCTCCAGCCAAAACATCAAGAAAAGCAACACTACAATGTTGAGATTGATTGAGATGCAAAAGGATATATATTTACAATCTAACATAAAAAATATTAATACCTAAAAATACTGTGACTTATTTTCCCTACGTATAACTATCGAAGGTAAAATGTTTTTTGTTTTTCTTTGCATTTTTTTCCTGATATATATATATATATATATATATATATATATATATATATATATATATATATATATATAAGTCATCATTGTGTACTTTCTGACCATTCTCTTTTAAATTAGAGTTCAGCTTATACTGAGTTGAGTTTGATTCAAAAATGTTCTTCTGGTTTTCGCATTTGATTTAAAATGAATGGCGTTATCAGAACAAGGGAGTACATATTTTTTATACCAGAATGCAAAACTTATTTCACTGAAACGTGCAAATTCAACTGGAAGCCCAAGGTACATGCTAAGCTTTTGTTAGTAAAGTAAAGCTTCACAATAAATGCTGTGCAATACCATGAACAGTAAGAGAAAGAGCTTGTGAATTGATTAACAAGAGCAATATGACAGAGTCAAGAGCAGGGTCATGTTAAGATCTTTAAATTGGCAGGTGTGCAAAGCTGGAGAAGTATTACACCATCATTATCAAACAACCAACTCTGAAATGTTCTAATGTACTATACCAGCATATAATCTTAGAAAAAAAAACAACTGTGCCTGTAGCTCTCACCTAGTGAAAACAAAGGGTCTACAATTTTTGCTTCTCTGTCGGTCTTCTTTCAATTATTCTCAGCGATAAGTGCCCTTGATTGTGCTTTTAGTGTTTCTCTTTTTATAGATCAGTTCACTGTCTTGATTTTCTCTGCATAATCTCACACTGAAACAGTGAAATAGCCACTTAGGTATTTGTAAAAAGCAAGTTTGGGTTTGATACCTGTAATTTGTACAGCAACGACCTGCAAAGTAAATGCACCTGCACTTGCACCTGTAGCATCCTCCTTTCCTGATCCCTGCACACATTCACACATGCAATAGTGACAGATGAGGGTAATACAAATTAACTTGCACAAAAAAACACATAACTGTAATGGAGATTTATTCAGTATGTACAATCCCTGTTACTCAGTGGGATCCACTTTTAGCTTCTTCTTGGCATGCATAAAAACAAGTGTGAATTGACGAGATACCATCAGTCTGCAGATTTGTACATCCGTGATGCAAATCTTAAGTTCCAGCACATCCTAATAGGAATAGGATGTGGTGACTATAGAGACCTAAAGAGTACAGTTACCTGTCATGTTCAAGATGGCAGATTGAGATTATCTGTGCTTTTACATCTGTTGTCAGATAGAAAAAAAATGAGATAGGCAGCAACAATACTGAGTAGTAAACGATAATAAAATTTTAAAATAAGAAGCTTAAGCACAGCCTGAAAGGAAGTTCAGTTTCACTGTAGTAAAAAAACACATGGCACCCCTTTCCACTAATTAATTCTCTGCATAATAACATGTTAATAATATGTTAGTTTATGTTTTAAGTATATATCATTAGCTACCAGCATGTCATTTAGAAAAGTAGCTATAAGTAACTTGCAACAAAATCACCTATTTGATAATAGAAAGAAACAAGAAATTTGAGGTAAAAGTAATTTTTTGAAGTAATTAATGTTTGAGCTTCTGCAATATTTAAAAATTTCTTCCATTTTAACTAAAAAGTATATCATAATGTTTTTTTTTTGTTTTTTTTCAAATCTATAGACATGCATTTATGTAAAAGAGTAACAGCCCCCTCCCCCACCAACACCAACACAAACCTAGGATTTATATACTCTTACATAAGGGATGTCTCATGTCATAGATATGTTATTTTTAGTTCAGATTTGTTCTCTGAATGATGTTTGCATAATAGAATGAGCAAATTCCAAAACATTTGCTTTCTGATTTCATTACTCATTTCAGTTGATGTCAGCACATCACAGCCCTGGGGCGGAGATAAAACTTACTGTTTTTATGAACATGCCCAGTCAATCCTTGTATGTAGAGCTTATGGGGAACATTGCCAGGACATGCAGATGCCCTGCCAATAATACTAAGAGGTGGCTTAAACTCTCAACCATCCATCCTCCCCACTCTGGAGTACGACAGCAGCCGTGTGCGTGACGCTACGATTCAAGGCTTCTCACTCATTTTTCATTGGTCTGGAAAGGTGGTGTTCGTGCAGAAACAAATGATTCCTCACAACAAATCAAATGGGCCGGGGATTTTTTTATTAGATTTTTTTTCTGCTGAATTTGCTTGGAGACTCATGCCGTCATTTTTGCCTTCTGATAGCAGTTTGGGAACAAATTAATGACACCAGTGAGGCACCTTCCAGACGCCACAGAGGTTCAGTGACTCATCTTTAAACATTCATGTGTTCCCGAAACAATTTTCTCTGTCTAATCTGAAAACGTTAGCAGCAGTGTAAATTATTCATTAGCAGGTCATCTGCCTGTGAAAGGGAAGATGTGAGAAAGGAAGATCAGACGTGATGGGTGCGGGCGCATCAGCACATAGTAATACACAAGCCCAGTGTCACATCTATGCATACAATTTTAGCCAAGCAGAGCCACACCCACTGCTGGAAAACAGTGTTTGAAAAAAAAAAGAGTAATGGTGTTCTTGGTTTTACCTCTTCTGGCAGAAATCTGATTGACAATATGTGCAAAAGGTGATCTGATTAATTTAACATCTGTCAGTCATGTTCGTCAGATTTTTATTTTTATTTTTTTTTCCTCATCTTCTAATACTTGTAATATATTCTTATCTGTGTTTGGCTCATAGTGGGTGTCCTTTTCATGAAGTTTTAACCTATTCACTTTGATCTCGGTGGATTCAAACCTGAACCAGATGTCATTTTACCATGACGCTTTGACTTTTGTCAGTTTGACAAATGTCCAGATAAAATGTCCAAATCACCCGTCTTTTTAAAGTGTTTCTTCCTGTCTTTTTCACTCCACTTCAAGATGTCATATTACCTCATGAATATATCAGCAGAACATAGCGTTAGATCTCATTAGGTTCACCTGGCCAATTGCTTGTCAACACAAATAGCGAATCATCTAATCCAATGGCAGCAGTGCAATGCATTTAGACATGTACATGTGGTGAAGATGGCTGAGCTGACGACTGAATCTCAAACCAAGAAACATATTAAGTAATTTTGAAGACAGCATGTTTCTTAGTTAAGAACAACAACAAAAAAAAGAGACTACAATTTGTTCTGGCTCACTAAAGTTGAAAAGTAATAGATTGGAAAAAAAAATGCTGCCTGGTGAGTCTCTATGTCAGCTGCAACACTTAGGCAGTAGGGTGAGAATTTGGCATGAACAAAAGCATGGATGCATTCTCCCTTGAATCAGCAGGTCAGGTTGCTGATGATGATGGTGTAGTAGTTTGGGGGAACTTTCTTGGCACACTTTGTCTCCCGTAGCACAAATTGAGCATTTACACTCCACAGCTTACCTAAGTATCATTGCTGACCAATATTCATCCCTGCCAGTGCACCAGTCTTATTATGGCTACTTACAGAAGAATAATGCACAACGTGGCAAAGTTCAAATGTCATGCTGGTTTCTTGAGTTCAGTGACCCAAAAGAGCTCCTTTGGGCTATGAGAGATTCCAACCATGGATGTGCAGCAACAAAATCAATTCAATTCAAATTATTTATATAGCGCCAATTCAGAACTCATTTTGCCTCAAGGCACTTTACAGAAGAAAGTAATTCCAGATCAGCCACACATACATTTCAATTGATTCTACAGTATATTGAGCTTGGTTCATTATTCAGATTAGTTCATATAGTTTCTGTCTAAGGAAACCCTGCAGATTGCATCGACTTGCAGCATTTACTCTTCCTGGACGGACATGTTTTGCTTGTGTTGTGTCGTTGACTAAACAACAATCCCTCATAACGAGCATGCATATAGTGGCAGTGGAGAGAAAAAAAAATCCCCTTGAACAAGAAGAAACCTCCAGCAGAATCTGGCTCAGTACGAGCGGCCATCTGTCAGGACCGACGGGGGGGTTGAGAAGAAAAAGCAGATATCCAGAAGAACCAAACAGAAGAGCTAATGTAGGTGTACTTTCTATGGTAATGAAAAGTAAAAAGTTAATAACAGGAGAGAGAACATTTAGTTTTTGGCAGTATTATCTCTGGGACGGGATTAGAGCCAAACAGAACACCAGACCAGATGTAGCTTCAATGGAGAGAAAAAATAACTGAGAAAATATAAAGTTGACATTTGAAACCACAGCAAATAATGCAAATTTGAAAATGAGGGGAAAAAAATTATCTGTTTGCAGACGAAAGCTACAGATGCCATCATGTTAGTTTTGACAAAAATCTCAGGAATATTTCTGACACCTTGCTTGAGCTACGATGTTTGCCATGTTCAATTTAGGCAGCTCTGATGGCTAAAGGGGAACAAACCAAGGACAAGCAAGGCGTACTTAATAAAGTAATCGGTCTGCATTAATATAGAGGGAATTCATTTACACTCCAGCGCTGTATACACAAAACTCTGCTAAACTGCATCTTTTATATTTTCCCTACTTTAACACAACTGATACAAACTAATTACCAGCTTGATAACATGTCATCTGCTTCGGCACAATTCTGTTAATGAACAATTTATTTAAATCAGGTGCGCTGAAACCAGGCAGGCCTTGAAATATGCAGTGCCAGAAGGTCATGAGGACAGGGACTGGAGAAGCACTGATCAAATGTATAAATCCAGGGTTTCTGGCAAAGCCAGCCATGATGGATCATCAGCATAATGATCTGTAATGATCTGCAAAGTTTAAAACGCAGCTTGAGATCACCTTCAGGGTGCTTCCAACTCCTTAAAATAACCAAGTTTTGGTTTTGTTGTTTTATGCTAATGTCTGTTTCTGTGAATGTTAATAACCTAATAACCACTTTCTTGAATTTTCCTGGGTTCTCAGTTTTGCCCATACTCACATAAGCACAGCGTATACCAGTGAACCAGTCAATATATACCAGAGCGCCATGCGAAGTGTTGTGTGATTGGTTTGAAGTTTGCTGCCATTTTTTTTTTTGCATAAATGTACTCGCACAGCAATCATGATATTTCTCTTCATCTAATCAGATTCCACAACATTGTGTCTGCAGGAGACGTGAACAGTTTTGAAGAATCTCCATTTGACACTGGAAAGAACTATATACATTCGTACAGTTCTTTGCTGAATAACTACTATTATAATAAAACTGTCCAATGGCTAAAAACTCCTTAGATGGAAATTGCAGCATAGCTGTCTACAGAAGGAGGCCGCCTGCAGAGGAGTGTGGTGTTCGCACCATTACGGTTTTGTAGAGGATGAGTGCATCAATAATTGCATCCTTAAAATACAAAAAAAAATATTAAAGATTAATGAGAACTGTAGCCTTTTTTTGTACAGGCTGAAATAGATTCAGTAGGAAAGAACTGAATCTGCAGGTTCCTCTCTATTCATCGCCCAGATGGACAAATTATTGTTTCTTGGCCCTTCATTTCTCTGTGCTGAATGCTCTTCGGGTTATTCAGTGACACTTCCGGCACTGTGCCATGCATGGCAAGGTGACTAAGAGGTTTTTATCCATACCGCAGCCTGGCAAGAGGATGTGTTAGGCTGCTGATAAGAGCTACTTAGACACTCTTTGCTCATTGAGTTGATGAAGAGGATGTTTGCGTCGCCTCTTGGACAAGACATTAATTTTGGTTGGTTTTGTGCTCCTGCAGAGAGACAAAATGAGAAAAATCAACTTGTGCTCAGATTATACATCGGTGCTGTCCCTCTGGCAGGATACAGGAAATTTTGACTTGCATGCTTTGACCTTCCCAGTCCTCCAAAAAAAGCTAATCTCTACACTTAGGTACTCTTATCACTCCTGCCTCGTATCTCAGTTGTCTTTCTCATCATCCAAGCTACATAGGAGACGTCCTTATGGTAGTTAAAAGCTTCCATTTTCAAAATTTTCGTCATCCTCTCTGTCAAAACGAGCCCTCGTCAATGATTGTTTTTGCATTCCAAACTCTACATTCCCCTTTTGCCCCCACTGACGCAATATAACTTGTTATGCTCCATTTCTGCTTCCATGTCATTTTCTTACAATTTCCTCAGCACCTGTTTTCTCAAAATGCCTTTTTGCGTGCCGTTTTTCTTCTCCACTGGTCTGTCAAGGCCAGAAAGGAGTCTGCCTCAGCTTTGTCAGGAGCGTAGGAAATCAGCGTGGTGGGTGTTAAATATGCACAACTCAATTTGCATAATTATTTCATTTGCCATCACCTGTGCTGCACCTATGAATAAAGATACCTGAAGTAGATTCTATAGTTGCTGTGGCAACCCAACTCTAATCATCAGGTCAGACATTATTTTTTTTTTCTTGATGCAAAGCACTGCTTTAGATGTGTTTATCCTCATCATAATGGGTGATTGTCAAACACATCAAAATCTCCTTTGTGATTTTCCACTTTAGCTTCAAGGACGTTTGTAAAACTGTATGACTGCCGTGTTTTAAAGACCATAAGAGAAGATATATGAATCAAAACAGTAATGTGCTTTAAAGCTGCAGTAATTTGTTACTTTGTGTGTATAATTCTCTCTTTTTTTTCTCATACATCAACAGATTTATTTATAGATTTGGTATATTTATACCATTGAGAGATATTATTTATTAATGTTTATTTTAAGCAGTGGCACCCAGCATATGTAAAGTAAGATGTCTCTTTGAAGCTGTTTTGGTTTTTACTATCTTCAAAAATAAATCGTTTGATTTTTAGACAAGATAAAGTTTGCGGGGAAAAAAAATCCCCATCTCTGCTCAAGAGAATTTACTCGAATGTCGGTACCTACTCATATTTGCAGTGGAAATGTTTGTCCCTTTTTTAAGTTCAAGAACAAAATTATCACCTGACGAAATTCCACTTGACTTTAAATCTTGCTACATCAGGTGCACCACTGATGTGGGATGTCAAAACATTTTGCTCCTGCTGTTTGCATGCTTTGATAACTAATGAAAAGCCATCGGCTCATGCCGCACACCTGTCCAATACTTCATCGCAGTAAAAATAAATGCCATTAGGAAAAAGGCAAAACCAGAATATTACAATATTGGGGGTTCATGTGTTGGGATTAGGATGAAATAGAAGTAGAACAAAGCAATAAAGTACAGACAAACAGAAAAGCAGTATTTTTATCCAGCACCATATGTGTATGAATATTTATGGAGGGTGGTGGGGGACAATGTAAGTCCCACTTACAGAGAATTACCACCTTTGAATAGTGAATCATTTTTTAAAATATGTGCTGCGGGGGTTGCAGGATTTAGAAGAATATGATTCTAACAGAGCTAAAGACTTGTGGACCAAATGTATTGACTTACTCTGGATGAGTGAAGTTGACACTCTTTAAATGGCAGTCTATCGAAACCAGGACTTTAAATCCCCCACTGCTACAGACTGCAAAGCCCTATTCACCTGTGTCTTGCTGGCTTTTTCTGATTGCCATTTGGTGTTTGGCAGGTAGAGTGCATTGATTTTTTTTTCTTTTTTTTTAAGTAGCACATGTTCTTTCAGGTTTGTGCTTTAGTAGAAACGTTATGAGTGACTTTCCCCAAAGACTAGGTTTAAGAAAAATCTGTCTTGGCCCTGCAAATACATCTAGAACAGTTTCCTAGAAAAGATGCCAAACAATCTACTAGACTGAAGAATCCTACACAAAGCAAATCCAGTTTATTTTGTAGAGCACCATTCACATACGAAGTCATTCATAGTACTTCATAGTAAAATAGAGCTACATATATTGCATTTAAAACGAAGAATGATGGAGAATGAAGCAACTGATAGCTAAATTCAAGCACAAATAAGACGAGATAAAAAAAAGAAAAAAACTACTATTCTTTATGCTGGTGTTGGTCATGACTCTTGATGCGGCATTTTGGATGACTTAGATTTACCTGACTGATTTTTGTTGCTGCTGTTAATAGAAATCTTGTGTTAATTTTTATGCTTAATTTATGTCTATGTGTCTGGTCACTGGTAGTTCAGCAAATGTATTAGTAGTTTTCACAAAGCACATATCCAGTTAATGATGAATAATTTTAACATTCCACTTTATATTGAAGCCTTTAAATTCAGAGTATTTGAGGGAGATGTTTTCCAAACTGCATCCAAAATATTTAGTACTCAGTTTATTTTAACATATGGGATTGCAGACTTGGAAAAGCCTGTGACAAAATAAGGTGATAATAACTGCAGTACAGAAACGGAATTAAGAGTTAACTGAAAATTACTGTTTTAATTTCAAAGTTGTGTAGAGCAGAAGATTGTATGATCCAACTGATACAACACATGATAAAAGTAAGAACAGTTGTTGCAGTGATTGTTTTTGCATCACCAGATCTCACTAAATCACAATTGTATCTTTGGCTAACCATTGCTTTTGATTCAGTCTGCATGAAGCAAGGATCATCAACAACAGGATTAATTGGGTGGTCTATATACATCAGTGGCAAAGTAAAAGATGGGTAGCTGCTGTCATTATTCTGCACAGATCTATTTTTGCTCGCCAACCAATTAGACTTTGAAACAGTCTGTCTTGTACTCTGATTGCAGGTTTGGGGGCCTCAGGGATTTGCGTATTAGCTGTGTAAACAATGTTGTAGTTTATCTATGAACAGCTCAGCAATGTTAATGATGTGTGTGGCATGTTGTTTTTCTGTGTTGCATAAATTATTTGCACAGGAAGGCATGCAAAGAACATACAGTGCATTACAATTATCCCTTGATATTATGCTTTTCTTTTCTTAACACCCATCACCGAGAGTATGCTGAGGCAGAGGAGCTAAGAGTGTTATGTGTATGTTAGTATTAAAGGAAATGCTGGATTCCGCTCCTTTCTCGGTTTTCTAACCTCTTGGCTGGAATCACAATGACTAGACAAGACGCATTCACACTATGAGGCTGCTGGCCCCAGCTGTACAGGTTGGGTAATGCAGTGTAGGTGGGAATGGAATGTTTCCTCTCTACCTCAAAACAGTGAGAGACGAGCATTTATCCTCACTCTTTTTTCTTTCTGTTTTTTGCAGATTGCCGTGTGATTTCTGCTTGAGTTCAGATTAAAATTACTCTGCTTTCCATTCCATGTTTACCTGAATGAATCATAGGTTAGACTATTGTCGATTTGACTGAAGCGGATCACTTTTTTTCCCCCTCTGCAGTTTCTCTATAGCAGAAAAGCTGACAAGTAAGAAAAAACACATGGATAAAGCAGAAGGTTCATGAAACCCAAAGAGCTCATTTTAGAAACGGCAAAAGATTGACTCATTTGGAGGTTCTGACGTAAAATGAATGAATCACTGTATGAAACCACAAGACACTGCGATAGCTTTAATGTCCCTTGCAGCAGTATGCAAAGTAGTAGTAATAAATACGGTGCTGCACAGCATGTTAGTTTTGACACAACCAGACTTTCTAAGCTCTTAGTGTGCCATGGTACTCAGACATACAGTTGGTATTTTCTAAAGGCTAGTGATTCTAAAGGGGACCAATTCGGGCAAGCAGCTCACTGTAACCATTAATCATTGAACTGATTCCAGCAAATTGCCCTTTTAGACTTCAAAGGCTTCGTCTTTCAGTCATTCCTTCAGATCTGTCTTAGGGTTCTTCATTAGTGTTCCTGCTTTGAGTAAAAACCCAATATGTGGAATAAACCATGAGGGGAGGTAACGTCAAAATTGGAAGGTGTCCCCTCCTTGAGCTTTTTCAGATTTTGTGATGTTAAAACCTCAAACTTCAGTGTGTTGTATGTGTTTTATTGGAATTGCATATGAACAACCAATACCTTTGGAGTGAATGTAAAGGGATGTATCTGTCCACTCGCCTACTCACATGTGGAGACTGGCATTTCTGTCCATTGCTTTTTGCAAAAATAACTGTCAGACTGAATAAAGAGTGAACATCAACTGCAAGCCTGCCCACAGCATTATGCTGCCACTACATCATATTGGGGATGGTGTGCTCAGGATGTGCATTTGTTAGTCTTCCTCTGCAGGATGCTACATGCTACATGTAGGTCAAAAACGTCATTTTGGTCTCATCTCATAGAAGTACAATCTTATATCTTTGTGCTGCGCCTTCCATAGCCTGCAGCTTTCTTCCACAGTGACATTCTGGGTGCTACCGCTGCCATTATTGGACTCTGTATAGTATTACTTCTGAAGGCAACCGCTTGCAGTGGATTCTATTGAAAAGGTTTCAGGTTAAATAAATGTGGTCTAAATATATATGCACTTTTCAGATTTTCTATTTTTATTTTGAAAACCATTATTGTTTTTTTCCTTACATTTTATGTGCTCCTCATAGAATAAATTGAAGACTGGGATTATAATATGACGATGTGAAAGGGATTTCAGGAATTAAATTAGCGGTGGGACTCAATTAAAATGTTAGATCAAATTAATTTCAGGGTCTGTAATGAATTAGTTGCATTTTAATCATAATTAATAATTAATTCAATATCAATAATTTAATCAATTACTGATAACATTATTAATTCAAAAACCCCTTTTGCTGCTAAATTATTGAATTAATAGACATGATGTACAGGAAACATACTTATTGTTTTTGATCTGTTATTTAGAATTTTTGAAGCTAAAGAGCTAACGCTAAAGTTCCTTAAACACTTTACAGTAGACATTTCAAAAAAATACTTCTTTAGAAATGTGGACTGGTGATGCCGACAGTAGCATCAGGGATTTTGTTGTTCTTCTTTTTGCAATATTTTTTTTTCCATAACCCCTCGCTTGTGCGTCACCAGATTTATTATCGTATCAGAAATGTGCAAGTACAGGTTTGCATGTCCAAAATGTTTGTTGATTAATTGCATTGAAACTATTAATGTGTTAAAATGTAAGTAATTTATTAATCATAATTAACATGTGAAAGTCCTGATATTGGTTTTTAAATTTTTTTTGCAAGACCCTGTACATTTTCTGTTTGGCGCTTTCTGGTAAGTGAATTTAATTTACGTCCACCAAAGGAATTCTTGTTGTAAATGTTTGCAGTATGAAAGTGTGATACATTACGGTCTCATGTGGTGACTTTCACCACGGCCTGGATCAAAATGTTGCTCCAGCTGCATGTTTAAAAAGGGGGCAATTTGTGTTCTATGAGAAAAATCTGTTCAAGTAAGAATTTGCTTACAGTAGCTCCTTTGAGCTTTGTGCATTTCATGTGCTGTATGTTGTAAGGTTATGTAAAAAGAAAAAAAAAAAACAAGGGAGAGAGAGAGAGATCACAAGCCATGAATCAAGGAAGCAGTGCTAAAACTCAGGAGCCTGAAAACAAAGAGATGGAACAGTAGCCCTGCTGCCAGCCTTACTGTAATGATAAATATGTCTGACTGTTTCCAGTGAGCTGCCTCCTGGCTGAAATCTGTCAACAACTACTGCATACGGTGATTGATGTCAACAAATTCCAAGTTCCAATATGTTGGCAATTAACTTTGTAATTGCTAAAACATATTAAAATGCTTTTAAACTGTGTTCCAGTTAAATGGATGGATGTATTTTAGGATGATGGCTGATTAACATTAAAACGTGCTTCACTAAAAGATGAATTGTCTCAAAAATATCTCGGATTACAAATATGTTTTTCCCTCCTTCAGCATCGTCTGGCGGTGCCTTCGCTTAGACACGCACTAAAGTGATATTCTCTGTTTTGTGAAAAAACAGATAGTGTATTAATGTACTTGAGTTTAGCTTAGGGTCTAAATGTTTAATCTAACCCAGTCAAGTGGAAAAAAAAAAATCAGTTAAATTTAATTGCACTATTGAAGACCAAATAACATTTCAAGAAAGATTAATCTCTGGAAAGTAATAAACCCAACTGGTAATGTATCACTAATTTATGTAGGCAATCATTAATTAATTTGCATCAATTACCCAGATAATTACCTTGTAGCATCCAACTCCGTCCATGCAGACTTTTCTCGGGGCTTGACCTTTTTGAAACGGTAATGTGACAGTTCGATACGAGGGTGTTGGGATGAGGGCAGTAATGGCATCAGATCTCTTGAGATGTGAGATTTGCTCCTGCAAACACTGGAATAACGTTTTATATGTAATGTTTGTAATATTAATACTATTAAAATGATTAGATTTTAATCATTTAATTAGACTAGTTAATAGATCGCAATACAATTTAATTGATTGTGTAATTGCAGCAGTGTTGCACTTAATAACTTCAGGCTAAACAAGCTAAATAATAACAGATAAAAATGCTGTTTGAAGGTGACCCTTGTAAAAAAAAAAAAAAGACAAGAAAATGCTAAATTAACTTTCATGTTCAGATGATTTATTTATTTAGGAGCCAAATAGATAGATGTGTAAATTTCAGTGTAGCAAATATCAGCTTTCGTGCGCTTTGTGTTCGATTGTACATTCAGTGCATTACATTTTTTTTATTTTGCACTTTTTGCCATCACATCTGGAAAATATATTTATTGGTATTGATGTGATGGATTAATTGAGATTTGTGCATAATTGTGAAGATGAAGGAAATGTATTCATGATCTTCGAATTCTTTACAAATAAAACCTAAAAATTGTACAGTACATGTTAAGTACTGTGTTGCGTTTATCTTCCTGATCAAAACCTCTCAACAATCTGAGATTTATGACTGTTCTTCTTTCTATGTAGATCAGTCAATATGCTTTTGACAGATTTTCTGGACTTTGAATGGGCCATTCTAACACATGCAAATATATATTATTTTAGCTAATTTTCTCAAGGATCATTGCTCCAGGGCTGGTGTCCTGCAACTTTTAGTTGCTTATCTACTTTAACAAATCAGAATAAAACAACTAAGTCCTCACAAGGGCTTTCAGGCTGATGACAAGTTGATGAGACGGCATGTTGAGCAGTGACTCCTGCCCTTGAAAACTAGAGCTTGAAAATAAGATATCTTTGAAAATCACACTTATGCATTCCCTACTCTAAAAACTTTGCTATGATGTGCAGCATGAAATTACAGTAAGAATCACAAAGGCAATCACAGGAAGATGAGCTTGGCAATGATTTATTTCAGATCTGGCGTTTTTGTGGCGCTTGAGCAGCCATCTTGTACTGTACAAGAACAAATCTGGCACTCAATCTGTGTTTGTGGGCACAAGATTCCAAAATGTCCTAAAAGCTAAATGCTCCAAAGATAGCTCATTTACTGGGATTAAAAGCAGCAAACAAAATTTTAGCCATGTGATTTACGGAAACCTAAACTACAAAATATTTTTGGAAAAAATAATTATGAGCTCATTGTTTAGGACTTGGGTCCCCCCCTCCCCTCCAGAACTAAGAATACAGTTCTTCCTTTGTGAATGAGAATATCAGAGAAACTTTTGTCATACTGGTTATAAACTGTGAACATTAAAATAAATCACTAGCAACACTAATGTTAAAAATGTTTAACTACAATGTTTTCTGCAATTTAAGTTGAGACATTGCAGAACTCTATAAATAGTAACTGTAATAAACAGTAATTGCTTTAAGCATTCACATTTTTAACTTCCTGTAGTGTATAATGTATTGATGTATGCTGGTGTGTGTTTAAAGCCGTTACTAATCTCAGATTAGCTACCAGTTGCTAGTGTTGAGTTGGGCCCCTTTTTGCATTTAGACCTCCCTTACTTCTCACTGTGACAGACTCATCTAGATGTTGGAAACACTTTGACATAAGATTGTGCAGTTGCTTCACATTTGTAAGCTGCACATTGCTGATGCAAATCTTCTAGTTCCATCTCAACCCCAGTAGTGCTTTGTGATGATGTTTCCCATGTTTTTTTTTTGTTTTGTTTGTTTTTAAGTGCATTCAGTGATGGTATTCTGCACACCTTGGTTATAAGAAGTTGTTTGAGCTACTGTTGTGAGTCATCTCAATCCAAGATGCCCTCCATCGTCTGACATGAGTACGGCATTTTACTCCACACAGTTGCTGCTCACTGGATTTTTTTCTCCTTTTTTTGTTGGATGGCTGTGAATGAAAATCCCACTTGATCACAGGTTTCTAAAATACCTGTAGCCCATCTGGTACTAACAGCCATTCTACAACAAAGTCACTTAAATCCCCTTTCTTCCTCATTCTGATCCTGCCTTGAACTCCAACGAGGCACCACACCTTGACGCCTACAGTCTGTTGTTACCACATAATTAGCTGATTGTCTTATTGTGTTAGCCAACTGAATAGATGCACTGAATAAAGTGGATGGTGACTGTAGAAGCTGCGACCACCACAAGGTTATGATGGGTGCATCCTTTGTGAAGACAGCTCTCACACCCTGGCCGTCAAAGCAAAGCGCTTGAAAGCTAAAGACTTGCTCTATAAAAACACTGAACTAAAACAAGCGTTATGCTGCCAGAATACCTATACGATCTCCGCCGTTAAAATTATATGTATAAATTCTGACATTCGACATGCGAGGAAAGTGCAAATGTATTACGAGGTTCTGCTCACCAGCCACATGATCTATGCCCCGTAGAACGAAGGCCCCAGTTCAGTTCTCTTTTTTGTACGTCTTAGTCAGCGCACAAATTTGCTCATTTCCCTCTATTTGATGAGAACAGCTTTCATGATAGCACCGCTGAATGTCAAATGAGTTGGGAAAACCGTGTTCTTCAGCTCCTGAACAGAGGGCGCCGTCGGTGTATAGATCAGCCACGTGACAAGGTGCTGTGACTCATTTCCAGCTCCCTGGCATTAACAAGCAGTGCCCTTTCTGCTGGGAAGCACAGTGTGGGAGCAGGCAAGCTGGCTTGACAGTGTGATAAGAGGGAAGGGAGTGAGAAGACTCCTGCTGCTTTCATCAAAGAGAAGTCAAGAGTGGAATACATTCAACGGCACAATTCTGCCCAGATAAAAACTCCTCATAAAAACTCTTTTCCTTCTGTTATTTTGCGTAAGTGTATAATTGCTGCTGTGACATAAGGTAGCATGTCCTCATTATTTCTTTTCCCATTGTAGCTTTCTTTTATAGTGTAGGGATCGGGCTGTCTTAAGACATGTACAATCATTTTTCTAGTGTCATGTAGCACATATTTTTATATTTTCCAGATACAAGGTGAACAAAGGAGCCTCTGTGTGTAGTCAGCTTGGAATCTAAGGTGATTTATAACTGGGGTCTAAAGTTATTCCACTCATGGGCCAAAAGAAGAGGAGATACTACAGCCATATCATGATTTTATAACACAAAACTACATTTTATTTTCTCTTTCGTCAGAATAGCGCTATGTAACTGACTGAAAGTGGATTTTTGTTCTTTTGTTCTGTTTTCGTGTCCTCGTGGTATGATAGCTATGAATAAAAATACGAATATTTTATAGTATCACTATGCACAAAGATTTGATACAAAAATGACATGAGTTGTTCTTACTTTAAACTGAAAACTATTAATAATTACTTCTTCTGCAAAAACGTTCTGTATCATAATTGTTATAATGACACATTACATGCCACATTTATTTATTTTATTTTGAAAAAACATATTATAACAAGTTGATATAATAACATAATTTTTGTGCTTCATGTTCTTTGGCTGTGTGATTTTCATATGACCTTTTTTAAGTTAGCTGTTTTTAAAGAGAATTTATATCACTGGAAGTTTCATATTTTAGAAAGTGTAACTTTTTACAAGCTTTGTATGACTTTGCACTTGGAAACCAACTAATCCCTTGTGACAGTGCTAACATGTCTAATCATAATGTATGACTTTCAACTGCATCAGGAATTGTAAAGGTTATTTCTGATCACTAAGGTAAAGAATTGAAAAAGCAGTTTATAGAAATGACGCTTGTTACAGAACATGGTTCAGTATGAAACACCACTAACAGCATTTAAGAAACATCAAACATTTTCCTTTTTGCTATTGTTGAAGGCCTGTTTTATGCAGCATATAAATTCATCATATATTGACTGAACAAAAGTATATCAACAGCACTCATGATTTTTGTTAGCATTTGAGGAAATCCCCAAAATGCCACAGACGGACAGAACTTAATAGCAGCTGAAGACTATGATAAGAATGAAATGTGAGGGTAAAACTAGAATGTATTTCCTCCATTTGAAGGTTCAGAATGATGTGGTTATTCTGAACCTTGGTGTGAAGTAAAGTTGACTTTTCACAGACCTTTTGTCAAGGTGAGATTTTGCAACACACTTGTCAATGTTTTCTTTTGTAAGCAGAAGATAAGCTACGCATTGGAATATTACACTACATCACTGCATTTATAT
This sequence comes from Poecilia mexicana, assembly GCF_051168715.1. Lineage (NCBI taxonomy): Eukaryota > Metazoa > Chordata > Actinopteri > Cyprinodontiformes > Poeciliidae > Poecilia > Poecilia mexicana. The sequence goes on from NW_028263388.1 coordinate 21,753,134, forward strand.
GCACTGCCACTTTCATAGTGGAGAAACATGTTTCACTTATTGTTAAAAAAAAAAAAACAACTAAACTCAAATAAAAGTAAAGACTTGGAAGTGATTTGGGATCGAACAAGCCGAGGCAGCTGGCTGCGCTTCTTTCCAGGTGAGTAAGTCGCTGCCAGAGGTTCAGTCAGGCAGGCGGATTAAACAGTGAAGGTTATCTGTGATCCCTCCACGATGTGATCTCATCGTTGCCTCTTCAAAGCAAAAAGATGGAGCAAGAGCTGGTGTTTCACAACTCTTTCAAATGCAACAGTTTCCCCCTTAAATCATCTGGTGGTGTGTCTGAGGAAAACGCCGGCAATCAGACTGTTACTGAAACAATGACATTTTCTTGGTGACTATAGAGTTTTTACCTTGCACAACTTCAATCAAAATCCAGAAACACACATACTCTCACTTGTACTTGAAGGAAAGCTAATCTTACATGAATAGGTAATCTGGGGCTGGATGTAACTAGAGTCAGCGACTTGAGATCCACCACATGCCGAAGTCCTGAGGATATAGACTGCTGGATGGTGGAAGGAAGCCAGAGTACCTGGAGAGAACACACGCATGCACAGGGAGATCATGCAAATTATCTGCCGAAAGACCCCAGGCCAGGATTCAAGCCAAGGATTTTCTTGTAGCAAGGCAACAGTACTACCACTGTGCAAAATTTCTATTTTATTCGTTTGAATCTAAGTACTGAAATCAATTTTTGGACCTTGTTTCACATTAATTTAAATGTTATCGCATTTGTGTTTTACAAATCTTAATATCTTTCTTCCACATTTTTTGTAGCTCATCCAATATATTTTATTTCACTTTGTGTAATTTTATTCATCCTTATTAACATCAATAGAAAGAAGAAGCCCAACACCCTCTGTGATCTGCTGCATCTTGGAATCAAAGTGAAAAATTTGATTCATGCCAAGAGGAGAGCAAGTAAAGATTTTTAGCCCCTCTTCGTTTCTGCTACTGATTGGTTGGAAGGCTGCGAGAAAGCCTCTGAGCATCAGCATGTAGTGCATCCAGCATGACAGATTATTAAATCCTTTGGAGCTCATCTTTAGCTAAATTCCTTCAAAACATTTAAAACACTGTTTGCAACATGAGGGTCAATTAAGGCGTGATTATTGAAGAGAGGAGTGTTTAGGATAAACATCAGATGGGTAGCAGATTGCTCCCACAGAAACAGACTGGATGGATTTCTGATTTCATATAGCTGCAGGTTTATATCTACTCATCACAGATCTATGTGTTATTGCATTATTGGAATTTCTGTGGGGGTTTTCTTCTTGGTAAACGTACAGACAAGAACTAAAATGTGCATATGCAGCTTAACAAGCTGAGATCTTTACTATATAGTTCACCCAGACAGATTTATATTATATGCAGGCATACTTTCTGTAATCCAAATGATGCAGCTTATGTTAAAGTTTAAACAATCCACACAAAGGTTTAAGGTATTGTTCCACTTATTGGAGATTTTAAAACCAAATGATTAATTTGACTCCAAGCACATTTTCAAATAGTTCTCTCTGGGTCATATTCATTTATTTTCATAAAACTTGTCTTTTTTATCATATGTCCTCTTATTGGTTCATTGGAACATAAAATATCAAAACCAGGACTGTGTGAAGTGGCTGTCAAAATCTACTCAACCCTTCAAAGACACTTCTAACTTATTCAGTAACATAGTGGCTTAAAATATATATATATTTTTTTCCTTGTGGTCAGCTGAACTCTTTTGTTAAGTCTGGACGTACTGATGTTGGTCCCACTTTTGGGTAGCAGCCTCACAGACAGCGCTGATCGAACACAGACTTGACACTGTCTTTTCAGAGTCTTGTAGTTTAGGGCAGACGTCCTGGTTGTCCCTCATAAATCACTTTTCTTGCTAATTGTGAGATTCTCAGCCGAGACTTCGTCAAAGTCACAACACTGTCCATAATGTGCGGCCATATAACTTATTTGCATCTTGATAGGCAAATTAAGATTTAATTACTGTACTTAAACTGCAGACACAGTGCCATGTATGGACCATTTGAAAAACCTATTGTATGGTTTTTCAAATTGGTCTATGAGAAATTGAACCAGAGTTTGTGAAATATCAGGTTCTGTCATGTCTTGGAAATAAGTTTTGCTTTTGATGTAATTACTGGCTTAAATAGACTGTGCGAAATTCACAGTCTTCAGTGATTTCCAAACAAGACACTTATGTTTGGAGTATTTTTTTTCTTTTCATATATATATATATATATATATATATATATATATATATATATATATATATATATATATATATAATTTTTTTTTTTTTTTTTTTTTTTTTTTTTTTCAGATTTTGTGGTAAACTTACCCACTTGCAATTTCAATGCTGTGGGCAACTTGGTGTGGCCAAATAAAACCTCCGGATTTTGTTTAGAATTTGTTTTCCACCAACATATAAAAACTCTCCTATATCCTCCAATCCTGCCATCACTTTGTGTTTTTGATGGGCGTAAGGAAACTCTGCTCTACAACCGCACATTTTTTCCCTCCAATGAATCCGTCATTTTATGCAAGCTAAACATGAATCTGTAATATCATCCATAATCATCTACTGAAATCTCATTAGTGAGCATAGCAACTGTCTTTGTTGACAGTGCGATCGCTATATGTCATCTGGCTATTGAGTTGCAACATTTTTTTCTCCCCATCAGTGTGATTTGTTGAGCTCGGGTAAATCTAATTAGCAACAATCACTGGAGATTGAGCTTGAATGGCGTTGATACACTCTACATCGGTTTCCTTCCCCTAATTTTCGAAGTCGGCCACCCTTCATTCTAATTTGTTTTGCCCATCACTTCCCCGTTCATCCTCTTTCCCATGATTTTAAACTCTGACAGAGACAAATGGTACAGAGTTTAACTAAAGGCTAAACATGGAAAGGTATGGTCTGACAACTTTATTGCTGCAACTCTCCTTCCATAAGACGGACTCTCTATTTAGGTTTATCCGGCGTGTTGCTTTTGGAGAGCGAAACAAATAGGGAGGGAATCAATCTTGGTCTCTCTGTGGTATTTTTTCCTTCCCTGAAAATGCTGCAGTCTTTCTGAAAAGTATTCCGGATCAGCCATATTGTTTTTGCATGTAAATGACTAGTAATTCATTGTTAAAACCTTTTCAATGACTGGTAATCGCTTGCTTGATGTAGTAAAAAAGACTGGAATCAAGGGTAATTAAGGCAGGAGAGGTCATCTGTTTCTCTGCTTGAGCTGTATCGGCCCAGGCAGTGCGGTACATCTCTGCCTCTGCTGGCCATAATATTGAAGCCAGAGGAGTTGAATTAGAATTTAATCAATACCAATTTATTGCTGACCGCAGCCTAAAAAAAAAAAAAAAAATAGCCTTTACTCTCACGAAAAACTCCCCAATAAGTAAATCATAAAATATTGGTATATTTAGAGTGTATAAAAAAATATAGATCACTGTCCACACAGAAGAAAAATCTATACGGTTGACATAAGCAGAGAGACTCTCCGGTTATTTCTCCAGCTCTTTTCTCTTCCAATTAGCATTGCAGCTACAACTATGCTCTGCTGCCTCATTTTTCATTTGTAAATCCATTTCTTAAATCTTTTATAGGGATTTTGTTATTTAACCACCTAAGGACTGCGTTTGTTATGTGTTCCAGCTGGATCTAAGGGTTCTGATTTCTTTTTTTTTTGTTTTTTTCTCTCTCTGCCAAAGCATTGACCTTGTTATAATGTGCTTAAATTTAAATGTGCAAGTATATTGTAACCATAATTATGTACTTGGGATTTAGAGTTATTTAAAACAGTAAATGTGAAGAATGCTAAATGAACTGTCGGAATAATGGAGGTGCAACCTCTAAAACAGACAAAGTCAACCGAATTTGTCATTCAGGGTAAATCCCTACACTTTTTTGTAAAATTGACTTTTAACGTTCAGATTAGCCTTAATTTTCAGACTGACACTGAACAATTTAAGCACTCTAAAAACGACTAAATTTGTCATTTTGCTGTCTCAGCCATGTGTGAAAAATAAAATGGTGCAACTCTGTGATGATTTGATGCAGCAGATTGGGCTCAATTACATTTTATGGTGTTCAGACCTTTTCCATACCAAAACTGTGCTTTTTATGAAGCGATTTTTTTATTTTTCCTATCTAAAATGTTTAACATAATGGAGTCCATATAGATCCTTATAATACGGTCACTAAAATACTCCAAAAACGAGGAAATATGTTTGGGTCATGCACTTGGGGTTAGATTAGTGGTGGTTCTATGACATCATGATTTTCAGTTATTTTCCCATTTCCATCAGTCAGTCAGTAGGAAAATGGGCCAAATAAGGGATTGTCCATGTTAAATATCAATATGTTTGATGCGAGACCACTGTGATTGAAACTGCGTGTTACATTATTTGAACAGATTCTTCTGACAACCTTTCTGAGTGGGACATTGGGCGTCCATCTGGTTTTGCTGATATGGAGAATATTTAGGTAACTCAAGAGTCCCAAAGAAGACAATTATGAGTCCGTGCCGGTATTGTATGACTTAACTTTGGTAAAATGTTTGTGGTGTCCATAAATACACTAATAAATGTGGTAGGATTAAAAAAAACCCTCCATATAACATGGGAAGGAGAACTTAAGTCAACAAAGAGATGCAGGCGAAACAGTGGTAAAAAATGCTCTGTGATGCAGCCATGAATTACTTTCTGTTTTATTTATAGCAAATCATGCATTAAAATGATCAAAAAGAGCCTCATCAGTTCAAATATATTTGAAGGAGCATTTTTTTTCATTCAATTCAAATTACCAGTGTGTAAAGAATGATGATGGCCATTTTAGTCCCTTTCCTAACTCAGCAAATTATGTCATGTTGTTGTCTCATTATTTCCCTAAAACTGCTTCCCTGCACAGGATAAATGAAACCAACAATTGAATAATAAAATTAATCTTTTTTTTTTTTTTTGAGTAAGCATATTCAAATAGCTGAAGTAGATTTTCTTGTGTTTTTTATGCCAGTGCTTTATTGATCTGAAAGCTCATCCTAGCATGAAACAGAATAAATACTAACTTATAAAAATCAATGTGTTTACAGAGCTACATTATTATTGGATTGGAAAATTCATCAATGATATTTCTCAGGGATCTGGTCTCGAATCTGCAAAGTCTATTATGAATCATTGCTTTATTGTTTCAAAATGAAATACTGTCAAGAATAACCCATTGAGTGAAAGTGTCTGTGTTTCTAAATTAGGATCTGATTTTTTAATTTCACTCATAGTTCTTCATTTTTTGCAACTGCAATCTTTGCTCTCTTTCTGGCCTGTGGCTTTGGAATGGCTCAGTGACACAGCTTTTACTTATTCCTCCCTATAAGCTCTTTTATTTGTTTTTATCCAGCAGCAGGTTTCATGCTGTTAGGGCTCTTAAAGTTTCTGTGATGGCCCTGGCAGATATCAGTTTGTGATGACCATAATTCCCACTGCGTGATTGCAGCAATTGGTCATTGGACTGTGACAGCATTTTCCCAAAGCCCTGCATCGATAGGCAGCTGAAACTCAGGTAACTGCAACTGTGCAAGGGAAATAAAATCTGTCTTCTATAGCTGTACTTTAAAAAAAATAAACTAAATCAAGAAAGTATTGTCTATTGATTTATTTTATTGCCGTCGTTAAACAGACATTAAAAGCCATAAGAATTCTTTGTTTTTGAAAGAGTAAAACAGAGAGATATCTCTGAAGGTTAAAGAAATGTGACCATCTATTTGAGACCCATTGTCTGAGGCAGTTAGATTGATCACACCTCTCTCTCTCTCTCTCTCTCTCTCTCTCTCTCTCTCTCTCTCTCTCTCTCTCTCTCCTCTACCCAACGCTTGCCTGGCTTCTGCTAGAAAGCAGTGTAAGCTGTTCCAGTTGTCTCTCTCAAAGCACACTCCTCTAAATCTCTCACACTTATGGGCAACTTTCAGAAGTAAACATACCGCATTCGACGCACAGGAGGCACAGTAGCTGTGTTCAGTCATTTTAAGATGTGCCCTCTCCTATCGAGCACGCCCACACACACATTCACCTTATTACATTGTGCCTCAGCATGGGAGTAGTTATAGAGGAACCTAATCCATCTTTTACAGCTGATACAGAAGCTTAGCCAGAAGGTCTGACTTCAAGAAAGCTCATCTATGGAGAAAGCTCTGCTTTGACACTGCACAGTCTGTGTGTGCAGCTGGATATTTGTTATTGTGCATGTCCTTTGAAGACCATCAGCATTTGCACTAATTTTGACTCAGATGTGGTGAATGTAGCTAACAAAAGTCACGCTGAAAACAATTTTCACAACCAGCTACAAATATTACTCTGCACTCTTCCTACTCGGGCGTAAGTGGGGAGAAGGAGTGGAAATTTGGACCACAGGTCAAATGAACGTAAATGTATGAAATGACGGGTATATTTGATTTACGCACAATTCACAATAGCAGGTTTGCAAACTAAATAGAAGAATGAGGGTTTCGTTTCTACAAGTGACCTATTGGGAGCAACGATGTACCAGAGCTATCTCTAGACTGAACTATCCGTTAAAAAAGAACTGAATAGCAATGCAGTATCCTGGTGTAAATGTCCTACATTTCCTTTTTTTTTTTAATATCTAATCCACGTTCTCCCAAAAAGCTGTTCTGTCTTTATGAATCCTTCAAAGTGATGTTCACATTGAAAGGGATGTAATTAAGAAGCTATATCAGTCAGGTAGCTTCTTCTGTTTGTTATAACCCTAACAGGTGAGACGTATCTCCGCTTTAGATTAACAGACCTGAGAACAACACAGCATGAAGCAATAGACTAACTCTAAATATTAATTACTGCAGCATTCAATGGAAATAACTCTTTGTCTAAATTTTGAACATGAACGAGTAACTGGAACTGTACAGATATTGAATTATCAAGGAGTCATATCAAAACAGAGAGGAGGAAGGCTGTTTTGCAAAGATCCTCAGGGGAACTAAAAAAATCCATTTACTGAAGACTTTTTACTAGTATTTAGAAAATAAAGCTTAAAGCTAAACTTGTGATTGGTGTAATGTTTTGGAACATTCTAGCAGTTGTCTAAATAAATCATGTTTGCATTGTAAAATAAGTATACTTCATAGGGAGCTTAGGTACATGTAAGTTATATTGTTATATTCACGTCAGGTTTATCAAGACACACATTTAGCTTTTTTTTAGTAGTTTGTAATAGAGCAGATGCTACATCAATTTGTGTGTGTTTTAATAAAACTTGTCAAATTTTTTTTTTCCTTTTTTTTTTTTCAAAAAAATAATTTTCCTTCCCTGGTCCTCACTGAAAATAAAGAAAGGTTACCCAGTTTATTGCCAGGTAAAGAGTTAACTCATCACCGTCTGGAACCATGTGACATCATGGTTTCTGCTCTCTGTCGAGCATTAGAGAACAAAAATGATTCCCCGCATGAATTAGAATCCCAGTCAGATTTGCACAAAGTACAGCGAAATGACAAAGGGGGAACAGAGCAGACTAATTAAGTTGCTGTTTATGGTGAGAATCACAGCTTGATCTTGACTGTACAATAGTGTTCATTGCACCAGTCTCCAGTCTGTCAGAGATTTTCACTTATTTCTCATGTGAAAACTCAGAGTGAAACACGTTAACATTTCTTCTTATTGACGTGAACCGTTTCTGTGAGGGCGTGCAAAGAAAAGTGATTTACTAAGAAGAGGGTAAAAGAAAAAAAGTTTGAGCATTCACTGTGAGTTTGATTACATTTGTATTTTAAAAAAATAAAATAAAATTAATTCAGTTCATTAAAAATGAAGGACACACTCACCCGTGTGTGTTTTATTGGGCCTCCATCCTTGTGACCACCTCATAACCATGGCATTAAAATTCAGCTGAAGATACGTCTCAGCAGAGTTTGTAATCAGGGATTTATCGCATTCTCATATTAATTAAAAAGGTCTGTTTATACTGTGTTGATTTTTCTAAAGCTAGGGATGCAGCTAATGATGTTCATAATGAAATCATTTGCAGATTATTTTCTTAATTAACTATTAAGTTGCTTGGTTTTAAGTCTTAGCCACCGTATTTCCCCAGTTCTTTAATTCTGGATATAAGTAGCTACTTTTGAGTCTGTCACTCACAGCAGTGACCTAAAAAGCAAAAGCTTCTCAACTTTATTCAAACTTCACCTCTTAATTTATTATGTTTGCAAATATATGAGTTAGATGATTTCAAGTTGTAATTATTGGGATTTGGGTCATTTCTTTTTATTCAGTACTTTTCATTTGATTGACAGTAAATTAATTTATAAATTACACACATTTGGCTTTAGGATCTCTAGCATCAGCACAACCTGAATAGCTTTTCAATTACTTTAAAAACATTAAAAAAAATGCAACTGCAGTTACGTTTACTCTAGTTACCTTGAAATACATTAACATATCTTCATTTTCACTCTTGTTTTTCAGTTTGTTTGGATCAGCAGATAAAGACTATATGTAAAAAGTTTTAACATCAAAATGAGATATTTTCACAATGGCAATATTTTCTTGCTAATGCAAGACAGTAAATACTGAACCATTGCTCTTGTTCTGTACAGTAAAAGATGACTTTGTATTACGTGATATACTTTTAATAGGGCAAAGTGCTTCACAATTATTGAATTGCTGGTAAAGACTTTTATTAAGGACATTCTAACCATAAGATGGAATGTTTTTATGCATGCCTCTAGTAGAGACTGAGATGTTCTACTCCCCAATTCCCGACTTTGATCAGTTTATTTTTTATGGCATCTATTTGTCTCAAGGCACTTTAAGAAAAACAAGCAGGTCCAAATTTATATTTAGAAGAATAGTAGCATCAGTCCAATGTAATCCGGGCATTCACACATTTAAATTCAATAACATTTCAATTTGATCCATGGAATAATATCCCATCGATTGGCCAATGGAATCTATGACGACCGTAGTAGTTGGCAAGAGGGTGAGCTGCAAATCGATAATTTCATGGTCAAACCTTGAGGTCCAAACCTTTTTATCAATTGTAGCATACGACATTGATTGCACAGGAAGCCCGCCAACGTTCCTGACCATTTTTATGTGTGAAGAACACACTGCCAAAGGAGACACACCCAACTTGGCCAGAGCCAAACCAGACATCAGCCGATTAGAAAGCGATTACAGCATGGAGAAGGGGCTATGGTAACAACAATACACCCAATCTATTGAGTTGTTAACTTTACAGCACTCCACCACTGATCAAGCATGTGAAGACAGTAAAAAACAAACAAACAAAATAACCTTTTAAGAAAAAGAAACCCCCAGCAGAACCAGGTCCAGTATGAACAGCCATCAGTGTAGTTGTGGTTTGGGGACAGAGCAGGGACAGAAAAACACAGGAGCACTTACCCAGGAATACATTTCTGGTACCAACTTGATAAGTCAGCAAGCATGTTAATTATAATTTTGAATAGCAATTCTGGTCTGATTACTGTCAGCTTCAGTTGCATCGGTGCTCACATAAATTGTATTTAATCTGGCAAAATCTACATTTTTTTATTTTCTGTTACTATGACGGACATTTTTTCATTTGAAGGAAAGAACAGAATTGCCCCGCATACATGTTTGATTAAATTTAAAGCCTGTGAAATGTACACATTTCTGTTCTCTAAAACATTTACATTGCATTGAAGATTCACAGAAGCTCATGTACTTTTTTCCCCTTTTATATAACACGCATCTGTAACATTTTGAAAGTATCGCCTAGTCGACGACATCAAGCTCCATTTTTTTATTTCTTTTTATGTGTCTAGACAAGGCAGTGATTTTACATACATATTCACCTTCCCATTACCAGCAGGAAGTAAATTATTTAAGCGCTTCTCACTTTTGAAGATGCTGCTTCAATTCTTTCCAGCAGAGCCACGCTGTTCACAAATACACATGTAACCCAGGTATTCCAGTTTTATGTTTTGATCATTTTAAGCGCCTTGAAATATGTTGCTAAAATGTGATATACAAATAGTGCCTTGTTTTTTTTTTCCTTTGTACTAATGATAATTCATGTTACTTTCAGTTTTATAATAATCAGTTGATAGTCATTTGGTTTCCGTCTCCGTCTGTCCTTTCGAGCCATCTGAATAATATCATGGTGAATAAGCTTTTACACACCTCGTTGACAATCAGAAGCTCTAGTGGGCTTCATCCTCTCTTGTCGTCCTTCATGAACACATTATGTCCTCTCAAGATACAGTTCATACACCCTTGCTAAATTAGAAATGCACTACATCGTTGTGGAGACAGCCAGCACAATGTGTTTGGATGTTTGCCATTGGCAGTTGTTTTCCTGAAGAAGCCTAATGAGTAATACAATTCACTGAAACATATCAGGTGGCTCAGGAAGATGTTGCTGTGATGACTCTCGCTTGGTTTTTGATTTTTTTTTTTTTTGTGCAGCAAGGAGACTCTTTGTTGTGTGTTTCCTCTTCGTTATCTTATTTAATGTGTCGTTTCTGTCAAATGGGACCAATAATTGTCACCCGCGTGGCTTTGGTTACAAATTAGAGTTGGATTGCTAAAAGTGTAATGTGAAAGCAAACCGCACCAAATCAAAAAAAAAATTGTATTTTGGTTCTGTGGTGTGAATACACAAGATGGAATACATTACCTCTGTCCACCCCCTTCTTCTCCTCCTCTGACCGGTGAGAGTTGAAAAGCTGTTGCTCTACCAGTGCCCCCAAGTGGTCAAATATTTACTGGATAAATAAATCCAAAGGTACATCATTCTGTAATCAACTCAAGCAGTCAACATCCTAACTGAATGTTCATCAGCACAGATGGAACATCTGCATAGTATTGCATCAGGATTGAGTAATGTCACTAGAAGATGAAGGCTGCCAAATTGAGGAAGTGCTGGCAGCGACTCATTTGTACATTATATATAAAGTCACGTATTTAAGAAACTCATGTTGTGGCAAAGCCCACTGGCTGCATCATTGTCCACTTTGCAGGTGTATATGTGTCAACCAGTGACGTGCGGTGAGGTTCATAGGCACCGATTTAATTATAATCAGATTTGCAAATCTAGACCCCCTGCATGTTAATGTTTACTTAAGGAAATTTCGCGCATGCGTGTAAATGCTGGAGGGCAAAAAGACTATTCTTTAACATGTGATGCTTAGCCGCGCCGCTGCCGCAGAATTATTCCATTATCTCAATCAAACTTAGACATGTATTAATTTCGTGCTGTGCTTAATAGCAAAGGGAGAAACCGTTAAAGTACAACTCAAAACCACGTCTTTCTATCAGCGCAGCTACTGTATGGCTAGCTCGCTGTTACCATCTCTTACTCTGCAGTTGTGGAGTCACAATGTCTGGGATCATGAGCGCCCCCTGCGATGAGGCACGAGAACTGCCTGCCTCACCTCGAATCTGTTCTCTGCCCTTTCTGATCGCTCCTCAGCACACGAAACACGTTACACACAGTTAGTGACAATAAAAACACAGTAAATACATGCGCTAAATTATGGAAAATCAGTTCATACATTAAATGTTTTTAACCATTTTATTGGCGACATACAGACAGGAGGAGCATGCTCCCATAGAATGGCAGCCAGTGCAGTTAGCCAGAGGTTGCGCAATCCCACTGCTGCCTCACCCGCTTCGCTTCCAAGCATTTGAATGGGAAAATGCGAAAATTCAGCGATTTTGAAGAAAAAAATCATCAGATTTGGTTAAATTAAATGAAAAATAGGTACTTTATAGTACAAACCACAGGGTGAAAATATCTTTCTAAATGATTTTATTATTATATATTATTTTTCCATGATGACAGGTGAGGCTCTGCCTCCCCTGACCGCACGTCACTGGTGTCAACTGATGTATTTAACACACTTTACAAGCATCATGCTGAAGTGTCCTGAGACAGAGGTGGTAAATGGATTTCAGCTGCAAAGGATCTTATCAGGAGAATCAACGCTCCTGAACTGAAATGGAAATAGAAGATTTAAAAAGGATCGCTGGGCTCTGTGCCCTGGAGAATCTGTGTCTGATCAGATATCGATGACGTGGATAGTTTAATAGAAAATAATAGAGTATACTTTTGGATTGCCTCCTGATTCTGGTGGTACGCATTGCCCTGTAGCTGGTGCTCAAAATGTTTACGGCGTAGAGTTCGATACATCGGAAGGTAATGGCTTCGTATCCTTCAATGACAAAGCAGATACACTCTAGTTTGGTGAAATATAACAGAAAATGTCCACACGAAAAGACAAAAGGATGGTAAGGGAGTTAAATAAAGGCAGTTAGAGTCACCAAGTCACCACATCAGCAATTTAATTTAAGGACTTTTTTTTTTACACATCTTCAACAGGATTATAAAATTCTTAAGGTTGTTGTACACTGTTACCAACCCATCATTAAACTTGTATAGATTAGTTCTTGACATGTCAGCTGAATATACATGAAAGTAGTAAGTTGAATTGAACTGAATTTATTTTACACAGGGACAAATTTAAGAATTAATAAATGCCATATACTTTGAAATGTATAGTCTAAGCTTATTTGCAATGTTAACTGACTTTGTTTAGATTACACCAAGACATACACAGCCTGACTGACTGCATGGTGGTACAGTATATATATCCATCCAATCAGCCATGGCTGATATGTATCCACAAATGTCAAACATCATGTTTGACATGTATAAATTAAAATGTGTCACGGATTCAAGAAATAAATGTGAATTTCATGTAAACTGTCATTAGTCCTGAGCTTAAAGAGCATGTTTACTGAAAGAAATAATGCTACCAACTCTCTTTTGCTGAGAACTAAAAGCAATAATCTCTGCGAAACTGAAATAACTTTCTCAGTTTGACTATATTGTTGGAAGATTGCATGCATACACACACACAAAGACACACATCCAGCAAGAGAGTGCAAAAATAAATCTGTGAAGATGAAGGGAAATATATCTCCTTCAGTGGCATCCCACCTCTCTCACTGTGTCCGTCTCCCATCAGCTCTTTCTTCCTCTCTGTTATCTCTACTCCTTTGAAACAGCACCTGTTACGGCCTCCTATCACAGAGGCTCTGTCATGATGCAGTGCACACGCCTCTGTGATAAAGAGCCAGCTCCCATTTTTAAGTTCAACCCCGCTGCCGATGTGCAAGACAAATAAGCCGAGACGTCTTCTTCCTCCAAGATCTTAATGACATTTTTTTATATATATTTATATATTTTTTTAAGCGTTTTGGATAGGAGACACCAGACCAGAATGCTGTGTGCTGTTTTTCTTGCTTTACTGCGCGCCCACCCAGATATTTTATTTATCTAGTTAGTTCAGATGACATTTAATAGTGAAATTGTCTGTGTAGATTTTCCTTATTGATGAATGGAAGGGCTGCTGCAGGGTTGTTTACTGTCTTAGCTGATGAAAATCTAATGATTCCTGCAGCGAACTGGGGACATCGCAGTAGCAATTACACCAGCGTAGAGCCAGAGAAACACTGTAAAGGCTATTCAAACATTAATGTAAAAATTACTCAAGACTAGCTGGGGTTAAAAGGAAACGAGGGCAATATAACCTACATGATGCCATTTCTTCTGCCCTTATCTTTACATGCTCATTAGTTAAAACCTGTTGCGTCTCTAATTTGCAGTGGTTGTTTTTGCATGTGCAGTATACAAAATAACTGTTTTTTGATACTTTTATTATATCCGTCACACAATCTAACTCTACATATAATCACATAAGCCTTTCTGTGTCATTTTTTTTACAGTAAATGAAATAAATTATAGATGGTGAAGTTAGTCCACAAAATAATTGATGCTAGACTATAAATTCAGCTACTAAGTACACATATACATTTTTTATTAGAAAAAAAAAGACATGGAGCTCAGATGTGACACCTGAGATTTGACCTTTCACCTTCAACACCCATATTCTTTAGGTTCCTTCAAGTTGTGCTTATCAAACCCTGTGCCATATGTAACCTGTGGATATTTCTCAAAGCAAATGAATAATTATATTTTGGCTAAATTATGAATTCATGAAGCTAGTTGATGACAAGTAGCTAATATAATACCAAAAAATAGCTAATTTCTTTTAGTATTTCCAATTATATTACGTTACATCACAGTCGTCCTCTGGCAACCAAAACTGATTTTTATTTTTTTGGTCATTCACTTCATCGTCTAGATTTAAATTTAAAGTTTTAAACAGACATATTTTGATGAATGTATATCATTTGTTTATGTAAACAGCTGACTTGTGCTAGGCAGCCTTCAAATTAGTTTAATAAATCATGTGTCAACTGGGCTCTCCTCTCTACTGTGCTGCACAAGACTGATAGGGAGCTGTAGTATTTGTGCCGGAGATGCACTTTTTGTTAGTAAAAGCTATTTCCCTTACATTGCATATTCTTTAACTTTAAAACAGTCAGCCAGCGTTGCAAGCAATTCATACAATCTATTGCCTCATCAATAACACATTCAGAAAGAGGGCTAAATGGTACAAGGGAAGCAGAGACAGCTGTGAAAGCATACACACGTTTGTTTGTGCACATGATGTTGGGGATGTGTGTTTTTATTTTGTATTTCCAATTATAATATATATCTTACTGAATTACATTTTTATGGTATTAAAAAATGAAGATTTTAGTGATTCATGTTGACCTTCCCAGTGGTTCAAATTCGGCTGCAGAGGAAACCCATTGTAAATCAGCCCCGGGTCTTAGCCTTCTCCTTATACTGTATTCATGCACTCGGATGAATTACTGACTGTAGCAGGTGGCGTTTCTCAAAAACGAGCAAATTAGAATAATACAACATTCACCCAAACCCTCTGTGAGTAAAATCCAAATGATTTATTTTAATATTTGGTTATTAACACAATCCCATATTGCACCTGTGCTTCTGTACATATGCAAATCCTCATTTTATCATAACTGACTTGTAGGTCAAGCTATGGAAATGAGGGGTAGCTCCCATTTCAATGATACTTCACCACACATCAGCATCAGAGTGGCAGCGCTCTGATTCAACGAAGCACCAGGTTTTTCTGACATGGAATTATGCTCTTATGTGTACATATTTAATTTCAATGTCATTCTCTAGCCTCAAAGGCCATAAAAGCTGATTTTTCCATTTTTCTAAGCTGTTTTTCAAAAGACATGACTGTAAAAAAAAACAAATTAAAAAATGGAAATGTCGTTCAGGTTCCCTCTTTTAATGTTAATGCTTGTATATCTGTGTTATATTTTAGGCTTTTCCCCCCAAATTTGAAAAGGAGAAACCTGCTATGGTTTACATAAAAGTAGTCATGAATAGTTTATAATTGGGTTATAAATCAGGATGTTTGAGTCATTATTATATTTTACAAAAGCGATGGTCAGGATTACAGTTCTCAGTTGTTGGATTGAGGGAGTCAGCTGTGTACACAAGGGCTGAATTCCTGGAAGGTTTAGATGTGCTTCTGCTTCAACACCCTTGATTCAAACGATCATCTCCATAGTCACTGAGTTTCTCTAGAAGCCTGTTGATGATACAATAATTTAAGTGAAGCGTGGAAACATCTAAAATATGAAACAACTTCAGCCCCTGATGACCAGAACTTCATTTCACTGAATTAAATAAGTAACTAAAGATTAGGAAGCATTTTATTTAAAATTTGTTCTTTCTATTCTGGTGAAAAAAGTGAACAAAATGTACAAAAAGAATAAAAACATCCAAAACTAGATACAAAAAAGGCAATATAGAGTAGCTAGAGAATATTTTAGTCATATTTTAGTAATAGATTAATGGAGTCAGAGATATATGTAATACATTTATCAGTGGCCCATCGTCAGAGCAATAAAGATGTGAGATGATTCAGCTGCTTCTTGCCCAAATAGTAAGCATGTATTATTTCCTTGTGTAATGTTTCAAAAATCAGGAAACCATTTGTTTGTAAAGTTCTTGTTGAGATTGTGCTAAGCTAATTTAGTTTACTGAAGGGTAAACAACGTTCTGGTTTATGTGCTATTCTCAAAAGCTTTTTGTACTCTGTGACAATTTATTTGCTTTTGTTCGTCTCTCCCATCATTCTCTGTCTAAACACCTGTTTCTATAAAACACAGTGACCACCGAACAACAGGGTGAGACAATACATCCCAAGAATCAGAAGAGCTTTCAGCTGTATTTACAGGAAAACAAAATATATACACTTTTTATTCTCACAAACATAAAAAAGAAACCTTTTACAAATCAAAAGCTGCATTTTTTAAATGGCATGTAAGAAGTTGAATAATAGTGTACTGTGCTGCTCAATGTAAAGCATTGCGTTTTAGATTTAGGCCGTCTATGTACTTTAATTCGTTAAATGATCAGATGCAATCTTGACTCTTTCAGAAATAGCCCTTTAGTTTAGCCCCCGAAAGGCTTGGATGTTATCCAGTGGGTCCGTGAGGAAACTGGTGACCTCAACACAGTTAAGGGGTTTTAATACAACCAGGAAGTTCTGACTTTAGCATCATTAGCGGCTAACAGTCAGTCAGCTGCAGTGTTCTTACAGAGCTCAACAGTTTTGTATATTGTCTCACCATGTCTTTTACAAAACCAACTTGATGACGAGTCAGCCAAGAGCTTTGTGGCTTTGCTTGGCTTTGTTTAAAATTCAAACTAGTTACTCTGAGAACAGCTGGTATTTTTTTTTTGTTGTTTTTTTTTTGTTTTTGTTGTTTTTTTTCCAGAAATTAAAATTAGAGACAAAAAATGAAACCAAGAACAGCTGCTTCCAAAACCCTTGTGTGTTCAGGGTAAACCTAATGTCAGGGTAAGGACACACAGAGCTGTCAAAAAACCACATCATTCCAAACGTAGAAATATATACTTTTTGTAATATCAACACCTTTTGTACATCCAGAAATATATGCAAAACACTGAGTCAGTCAAGTGCTCAGCCCTTTCACTGTGCTACTGTAAAGCAGCTTCCCTGTGCCTCACTAGCTAAAGCGTATGGGGATACTTTACCGCTAATTTGCATGTGTGTTAGAAGGTAAATGAAGGTTTGGGTGACACCATCACCCTGCCTCCCCGTATCTCCTCTTTGTACCTCTTTTTCCTCCCCTTGCAGTCAAGCTATCCTCCATTTTCCTCCGCACTAATTAACTGGCAGGATGGTGATTTGTCATGAGACAGAGCTGCCCACCCCTCCATCACCCTCCAGACTCAGAGGTGTGTTTTCTCTGTGATTGGAACATGTGTTAAAAGCAGGAAGCAGTAACAAACAGCCCTTGAACAGTAGGAGGGGAAACGCACGACAGGATATAAACTGGCACATGAGAAAAAGCTGTCATATATGTGCCGCAATCCACACAGACATCTGGGTTCACTATTTTCCCTCCACAACCCCCTTTAGAAACACACATGCACATAAATACGAGCTCTGGCTCTCCCGTCACCCTCTTTAGAGAGACAAACCAAACATGTGCGCCTCAAAGCATGTCGTTTATCTCGTATTGTTTATTGCCCATTCAGGCATTCAGCGCTGTGTTCATGCAAACTCATTTTACAAAGCATTCTCAGCATCTCATTGAGCAACGACTGAGCTTATTTCACAGTGGCACAAAAACGGGGTATTGGAAAGGCGGGTCGGTTGGGGCAGGATGGGGGACGGGGGGGAATCAGGACGTAGACAAACAGAAAGCAACCCCAGACGTAAACAGATCGCCAGACAGGCATCCTGCCTTTGGGTTTGTGATTTAGAATACTAACAAGGCATCTGTGCTCACACCAAGGGAGACAAGGTGTGATGTAGAGCAGAGCCGAGGAACAACGAGGGAGGGCTAGCTTACCCTTGAAATCTGACTGTCTGTCTTAAGTGCCTCCCCTGAATTTTTTGTGGCACATCATTACCATTTGTGGGATTTATTTATTTATTTTTTTCTTTCTCTGAGTATACTGACTCAGAATAAAGGAGCAGTTCTTGTGACTTAATCAAAGATTTGATTCTTAAATAAAACCCTACGGAGTCTCAAAGTTTACATGTGGTTGCGGAGAATATGAAAGATTCCTCATCTCTCCCACCAAGGCTCCCATATGTTATCCCATGCAAAGTAGTTTAGCATGTGATTATTAATCCAATTCCTCTGCTGTCATTTGGACTAGTGCTTCAAACAGCTTGTGGCATCTTTCAAGTCACATTAAAATGCTCAATCAGATTTAAGGGTCTCCAATTACCATCTCCATGGTGATTAGAGCTCATTTTAAGACGAATGCTCTTCACATAATTACCAAAGAGATGGCTTTCTGCGTATTTTTCCAATAAAATGTTATTCAGTGTTCACTCTGAGAAGCAGAATGATCACAGACAAAAACCCATGTTGAAGCTTTTCAGGACGGAAAATGATTGTGCTTTTAGGAGTATTTAGAATAAATCAAGACGACAGTTGATTTTCAATTGGTTTCAAACCTTTGTCCTTGCTGAAAAACAAATTATTTTAAGATGAGTTACTTTATAATAAATCAAACATTCTGTGAAAGACAAAGTCTGTGCAAAAAAAGTATGTATGGGTCAAATCCACAATCTATGAACACTTATTTTTGCTTTTATTAATAACTCTTCTATCAACTAATCAGGATAAATCAACACAGTACTGGAGTACAAAAAATGGAAATAAAAGACTTGCATGTTCAAATTATCTAGCGTTATTCTCTTGTTTTCACATGTAGCTCTTTCAATCTGAACATCTCAGCATCTCTCTTCATATTTCTGTCTTTCCATTTCTAAATTTGCTCTTACCAAGACCAATAAACTAAGGTGCAAAGGTTAAGCAGGCTCTGGGTCAGTTCTGCTCTCAACCAATTTATACCCCTATTTCAGACCTTTGTGTTGCCATACGAAGGGAGATGGTAGCAATAAATCATTAGTTACTGTGGTATCACTGCAAGCTGTACCTGTTCCTGAGGTTTAACTGCAACTATATTTTTTTATTTTATTTTCAGAAGCAGCTTAGAGTTAATTAAGTGTGTGAATTATACTGACAGTATTCTGTGCAAAACTTGTGATCTTGCACTTTTACTCTAGCACTGGGTTTAACAATTGGGAAACTGGATGCAGAGTGTTAGCCTTCTAGTCTTTTCACAAGCATGAGTCTCTGATATCTTCTCCATTCCAGTGAACCTTGGAATCGTTGCTGCTCAGTATTCACAAAAACGTGTGGATGTTTTCATACATCATAGATAAATAGCTTCTGCAGTAATGCTAAGGTTCCCACTGTGTGTATTTATGTGTATTAAGCTATATCTGCCGTTTCAACTATTAAAATAAGCAATAATAAGCAACTTTAGATGGGGTGGAAAGTACTTGTAGTTTTCAGCTGTTCACTGGAGGTAAAGGAGCCTTTTGTTAATATGCAGGCTAAAAAGCATGACAGTGTAACAGTAGGTTGTTTCTCTGCCATTATTAGCACATTGAGCAGCGTGTACACAAGCATGATTTACAGTGCTGAGACCTTCCTCCTGAATGTGACTGGTTGTTTCTGAGTGGGAGCAAATCATGTCTGCAGATGTCTGTTGGACCACAGGGAGAAGCCAGAAGAACCTGATTCTTTCACAGATTGTTTTTTTTTTTTTATATATATATACCGTCATAGCATAGTTTCGGCAATTGTGTAAAAAACATATTGTTTATAAAAGTTATAAATTATCAGTTATCAAATCCTATATCTGATCCCCATATTTTTTTATGATGATGATTTTAAAGAATGTTTCAGTTATTAGAAAATTACTGTCATCAACCATTTGCCAGTATGTATTTATTTAAAGCTCAACTCCATTCTGTTTTCTAACCACATGTGCTTACATAAGACTTTTGGAACCAAAAAAAAATTATCATGGTTGACATGAAATGTTCCATAGATGGAAAATATATATAAGTATAAAATTATACAAACAGAAAATTATGAAGCAGCAAAATGGCAACACGTGAATACACGAGGGTACAAATTGGGGACATTTTTGAAAGACAGCTCAGGAAACTCTGCACCGGTTTTGCATTAGTAATTTTCAGGCTTATTAAGCATGAGAGAAACAATGACAGGAGAGAATCAAGTCTTTATCCCCTGTTGGTTCCCTGAGCATAAAACTATGAAGGATTTTGTGTATTCGGCTGATTACTGCAGAAATGAAGTGACACAAAGGGTTTGAGGTTTAAGAAATTGAGGCGTTAATTCTAGAATATTTTTCACGCATAATTTAAAAAGTAATGGGCCTGACATTTGAAAGTGCAGTTATGGATTTACACTGCCATATGAAGAGGTTGTTTCAGTGTTTGTCAAACTGCCAAGATGGAGGTTTTCCCTGCACAAAGGGCACAAGAACTTCAAGCCTCTTTTTTTAAGCTCTGCTTGTAATTCTACAGAACATCTAGTTGCTTTTCACAAGCGGCTCCTGTTAGACAAGCTTATGTCAAGGTTAAGCAAACGTTGATATGACAATATTGCAACCAGACTTGCATCTCAAGTGTAAGTACATAAAAATGTTGTGGTATCCTGTAGGTGAATTTCTTACATGTTGTTATATGTAAAACAGTGTTAGTTGAATCATCCGTATTCAAGAATGTAAGATTAGAAAAGCTGATATTACTGAGATGTTTATATAAATAAGCACAGCTTTCTGCGAGTGTTGCTTTGAGAGGTCATTGTGACTAGACAGGTGCTAAATTCAGTGCATTTACCTTTCCATTTGTCTCCTCTTCAGGTGGTCCCATATTTGTGCTCGAATTATCAGATATACTTTGAGCAACCAAACCATTGTAAGCATTTTACTAGAGCTGCAAACCTTTTATCCTTCTTAAAAATGCTAATGAGCTCTTTAGTTTGCATAGTTTATTGTACAAGTTAAAAGTGGCTGATGCTTCTTGAATATTTTCATGAGTTAATTACACACCTAATTTTTATATCCAACATTTACTTATTAATTTGATTTTTATATGAAGTCTAGAAATATGAATTAAATATCAAGTAATAATGGGTTTTTAAGTGAACAGTTATTGTCCAGAATTTTATGTTTTTGCAACTCTGCTCTTTATAAAAAAAAAGTTACACTGGGGATACAGTTTTGCAAGGCAATATTAGCTGGTTAATTAGATGTGATATTTGCTTATGGAGACTCTGTGTTCAATGACTTTGTAACTTTATACTTTTCAAATATTCAACTTTTTCTTTCTTGCATATAAATTTAAAAGGGAAATCTGTCAAATCATTCAAACACTTTATCCCCTTCGAAGGCCGACTGCTTTTAACTGGAGATGCCAATCAAACTTAAAATAAACCATTCACAAGACACTGAGCTACAAAAGATTCAGCTTTTTAATGTATTTCAGTTTCTTCCTTTCTTTTTTCTTTCTTTTTTTTGGAAATTGCAGTTATTGTTTTAGGTTTAAAGCCACTGGAAGTTTGTCAACTGTAGAGTGATAAGTGGCACTAATTTAGTTCCCAGAACATCGAAGAACTACCTGTGTTTCTTAAAAGGAAGAGTGAGATATTCACCTGGATAACAAGGATGATCCTGCACAAAATCAAATGTGACAGTGAACAATGAAATGACCAGTAGAAGCATATTTGATGACCATGTCAGTGAAACTTAAGACTTTTTTTTATTATTAATTTTGAATGAAATTTCTTATTGACTCACTCTAATATAATGTAATAATATTTTTTTCGTTACATCTTTTTTAATATAACGTGACAATTTTGATCATTACCATGTAACACCACACATCATAATACAAAGTGGCGACACTGTTTTACGTGAGACCCGAGTAAAGTCACAGTAAAGCATGTAGATGCTCCTTATCAGCTACAAAGTTTTGCATGACCAAAACAAACAAAAAAAAAAAAAAAACTGACAAAAGAAACTGCAAATGTTGAGCTGAGGCACTGAACAAATACAGCTTAAACAGCAGTCTGAGATGTATGAAGAGTCACGATCATCTCACTGCAGTTTTCATGCAGAACCGATGACTTCTGCTGTTTCTGCTGTTATTTTCTGCTCACTTTCTCTCTCAGTTAAACCCGTTCTTTGCTCGTCGCTTTTGTGGTGCGTCACCCTGGTCGTGAGTTTTCCACATGAGTGGAACATTACAGACAGGTATCGATTGAAACATGTGTAAAGTAAGCTGATGGGACTGACAAAACATGGACTACTCATAAATGGCTCACTTGTGTGCAAGAATTTGTTAAAATGGACATTCAGAAAGAAATCCCTTAATTGCTTCTGCTAAGCTTTGAAACAGGATTTGCTTGCATTACGTCCACTGCGTAAGGCAACATAAAAACGCCTAAATCTCTTTAAGACATGAAGTATTCAGGATGATTATATCAAACATTATCTAAAGAAAGTAGCTTTAAGCGCCGATTTTCTCATAAGTGTTTTAAGATTCGGATTCAGCATTGGAGGTAAAACATCCAATTCTCTATAATAAGCAGCCTATAGCAGAATGACATATTTCACGACTGAGTATCTGTGATAGTTGCAGGGAGATCTGTAGGCATCAGCAGTGCTTGCATATTTACTTAGTGATGAAGGAAAATATTTGGAAGGAGATTGGACTGTGTTTATTTAAGTGCTCCAGACATGGCAGCTTTCCTTCAGCTCCAGATCTTATGGCGCCCGTATCATGCCAAGAACTCTTCAGCCTGTTTTCTTCCACCGGGACCTGGCATTCCTGTCTGTCATGTGCTATCAGTGAGGCTGCAGACGCTCCCCGGTCCTGCCCAGCTCCTTCTTCCTTTCTCCCTTTCTCCCCATCCCGCCCTTATTCAACACCGTCTCTGTGTCTTTCCCCCTCTGCCATCCCAGCTCACAGCAAGCCATCTGCTTTGTACCGCTCATCCCTTCATCTGTCTAGGTTTCCCTCTTCTAAACTTGCCTCATCTCAAAGTCTCCTAAGATGATGTTTCCCTGCTGAGCTTTGGTGCTTTTTGGTTGAATTGTCTCAATTCGGATGTTAAATCACACTGTGTGACTCTTTTCTTGCCTCCTTTTTGTCTCGTAGATGTAAGGAGGGCTACCATGGACTACGCTGTGACCAGTTTGTACCCAAATCTGACGCCATCTTGTCTGATCCAAGTAAGCTCTCTCTTATGTTTCTTTTTTATTCAGTTTTTTCTTCTATGATGACATGCAGTACCATAAAAAATGTTATATTTTTGGACATATCTAACTGTTTCAAATTAATATTTGACAAAGATTGATGGCCCTTTGTAAAAAAGGATCTCATGCTCTGAGCTAGACGAACTTAAGCACTGATGAGAAACAAAATCATTGATATATCCCTCTGAAAAGGACAACTAAGCAATTTTAAATGCATTGGGATCCCATCCAGCAAACGGTGTGAGCAAAACGTCAGGAGCACCTGACGTAGTAAAATCACTCAGAGGTTCATCCAGAACATCTGAAGCACTGCAGACATCGCTATTCTCTGTAAAGATAAGCGCTCATGATTCGACAGCAGAAAGCAAACTGGGCAGAAATTTAGGAGAGTTAAAGCAAAATCTGCAAGTCCACGTCTAAACCCTCAGATTAAGGTTAGTCATGTGTACAAAACTGCCATCCGCTATGGGTAGGAGAATGGATCAAAACTCCTCCACAGGAATATAAAAGACTCATTGCAAGTTATGGTGGTTGATGGGAGTCATTGCTGCCAAGTGTGGCACAAACAGATATTAAGTTTATGGGGTGATTACTTTTCAGAGGCAGGTTGCTTTGGATAGCTTTTACCCCTAATAAAATAAATCAACATTTAAAAACTATTAAGACTACTTTGTTATGGCACTGTGCCGCAAGAAAACAGATGCAGAAGAATGTCATGCCTTAAGAATATTGTGACCTCAACTCAATTTGTAACCAAAAATTAATAAAATGTCAAATATGCATAGGGTAAAAACGTACAGATTTTAAACTCTTATATTTAATTCAGACTTTTCTTTTTCTTTAAAATAGCTAATTGTCAGTTTCCCAGAGCGAAATCTCTTTAGGATTTTAGAACAAGTACCACCTCACTAAGAAACACCATCCTGACAGACATTTTTGAAACATTGTCGCAGCAGGAGTTATACTCTCAATGTTTGCGATGTAAGAAAAACAAAGACAGAAAATACTTTGATCAAGTGGCACTGCTCGATAGATTGAAAGATGCAATTTTCCCACAGATGTTGAAATTTCAAACTCTGAGGCTAGAAACAGTGACAGAGAGCTTCTTAGAAGTTAGAAATCAGAGTGGGAAAGTCAGACACGCCGACTCCCTGTCACAAAATCTAATTTGGCCACCGTGTTTGTAGAATGCTGTGATAGTCACAGTTGGTAGAAAACAGTGCTATAGTACAAAGTAGGACAAAACCCTTCTTTGTGTACATGATGATTCGGTCTTTGAGAATAAATTTGTATTAGCTTGCAGTGTTAACAGTAATGGTCTGATCAAATCAGCCACCTAGTCACTTGTTTTTCAGCTTGGAAAACACAAATAATTTGTGTTATTCTATTTTGATTCATTTACTTCTGAATTTACTTATTAGATCTGATTAGTTGATTCATTCGTATTTACAAATAATATACACCAAAGCTTCTAGAGTACCTACATACCAGACGTGGTTCTTGTCCCACAGTTTGACAGCCATGGTTCTTGGGCATCACATAGAGTCTCCATATCCTAGTGAAAGCCCTGCGGTGTAGTTAAGAAACACAGCAGACGTCAGATGTACAGAGGAGAAATCTTCGGGCCCTGTGCCGCTCCCACTGGGCCGTGAACTTCACAAACTCACACTGTTTCAGGGAGTGACTTGGCTCCTTTACTCAGAGAGTCAGAGAGAAAACTTGAGTGCTATGGCTTTCTGCTTCCACTAAGCCCTTTGAGAGTCCATTAATGGGGTCACAAGCTATTGCCTCGAAGCATGTTTATACCCTCACATGACACACAATTTTCACTCTGGGACTCATTTTGTCTTCTATAGGAGCATGTCAGTTCTCCTGTTTAACAGGCTTAGGGAGCTTTTATGTTCTTTTAGCAAAAACTAAAGCTTAGTTGCTCTTGTGAACAAACGCAGACACATATGGGGACAATTTATTTGGATGCACAATTATGTGCTGCTTTCTTTTTTGCTAAAATCTTAATAAAAAACACAAAAGTCCGTAAAAAAAAAGTGCTTGGAATATAAACACTTTTGCATATCGTTTGAAATTTAATCTACATGTGGGAAATACAAGATAACAGAAACCGACTCTCCCACACAACAGCAGTAACCAGGAGTTACAAAGCTGCATCCGCACCATAGCAGCAGATACTCTATTAGTGGTGTGCTGCAGCTGGATTAGTTTGATTCAGTAATTACCCACCTTTTCATCCAGTGGCCCCATAAAACAATGGGAACAGCTATTAGGAGGCCATCAACCACATTTAGGAGGTGTGGTCAGCGAGGCAAATTGTCGCTTTTATACACACTGAAGTCCTAAATTATTTTTTAGCAACCTGTTATCTGCTAACAGGCACAGAAATTTCTGAACACATTATGTTGTGTTGTGTTTTTGTGCTTTAATTGCTGTGATTTATCACGTGGCATGTTGTGAATAGTGAAACTATTCAGTCATTTCCGTGCAAATGTCTTGTTGTAGATTGAAAAACAAAAACTGACTAAACATTTTAAAGTCTAAATAAACAAAGAGAATAACGATGCCTTCAAACACATGCCCATATTGCTAAACAGCTTTTGGTTATTTGGTATTTGTGGTTTAAAGGAAGTATGTTTGGATATTGGGATTGTTTGTCTGTTCATTCGCCATCTTGCTACATCGAAAATAATGCAGTTGATTGGCTGGACGCCCAAAAGTAGATATAAGACATCTTCCCTGGTTACAGTCTGGATGGTTTCCACTGTGCTTCCTGGTGCATATTAATGTTTGAACCTTTCACAGGGGGTCTCATGTACTCACTCATTTCAGTAAATTGTGGCTTGTTGCATTCCCTAACCCTCACGAATCCCAAAAGTTTCCAAATTGTTGTTTTAGTCTAGATGTTTGAACCAAACTTGTTCATCTTTGTTCTTTATGGGTTTTGCTTTGTACACTTGCACACAGTCATGTTGGAACATGAAGGGGGCAACAACAAGCTGTTTTTGACAATTATTTTCCTATTCTGAAGCTTTAGATCCTTTTCTGTAGGACCAACAGACCTGGGCTTAATCCATCAGAAAGAGCCCCGCTCCATAGTCCTCTCTGCACTAAAACCAAGACTCCTTCATTGGGTTGTGAGAGAAAGAGAAAGAGACATGATTCATCCCTCCAGAGAACACATCTGCCGTACAGTGTAGAGGTGGCGTTCTTTACACCTCTGCATCCCATGCACTGCATTGCACTTGTTAATCTAAGGCTCGACTCCAGCTGCCCAGGAAACCCATTACATACCCTCTCTGTGCACTGCTCTTGAGCTAATGTGAAGGTCACATGAAATTTGGAGGTCTGCAGCTATTGACTCTGATTTTTACCTCTACCACTTTGTGGCTGAGTTACTGTTGTTCTCAATCGCTTCTTCTTTCTGATAATGCCAGTAACAGCTGACGGTGGAGTACGGATTTGCCAGTAGCATCCTGGAAACCGACCCATTCTTCCATAAAATACTTGTTGGAGCAGTCTGCATGCTATAGACCTTTGGGAATGAAAAAAATTAAAACACCTGAATTCAATAATTAAGCGCGCCGAGCAAATAATTTACATAGTATCAGGTAGTTATTGTTTCACCTTCATATTCCAAGAAACCGAGGGGATGACCCAAAGAACTGGGCTCTGGTTACAAACACCAATTCATTTGCTGTGGATGGCAAAATTATCATTTAATTTGGATTATCGATCTGCCATTTTCTATTCTTTTTTTATGCTCATTAATTGCACCTTTGATTATTTTTGGTGTCAATCTTCTGTTGTAAGATAAGAACATGTCCAGGTATGGAAGAGAAATACATAAATTATTGTCAGCCTTAAAATATATTATAATTTGCCTGTTATTTCCTAAACCTAAAATCTTCCCAGAATGGCAGGATTTACAGTAAATTCATTCCAACTGAGCTGTTTACTAGAGTGTATGGTTTTCTCAAAACAAAATAATGTCCATATTTATGCACAGCAGCTTTCACCAAAAATCCAAAAGATAAACAGCAAAGATTTTAAAGAGCAATGAGGCCTATTTGGATCTATGTTGACAGAGACTGATCTAAAATTTACCCAGATTATGGAGGGTTTGGGGGGATAATCCGGCTTTCTAAAGCCAAATCATGTAATGATATACACATACATGCACACACTAACAACAAATACAAGTAAAAGAGGCCCCAGTGAAATTAATTTCATTGTGTCCGTGTGTGTGTCTGCTTTCATATGTGCAAAGTTTACTTTTTTTATTTGTTGAAAAGGCGGAATTATACACAAATCATACTGGGAAGTGAGAAAAAAATTCTCTCTCCTCGCATCTGTTTGGGCTTTTAGCTTTATTTTTTTTCTCTCTGAATCAATATATGAGCATCTCACAGACACAAATCTTCCCTTGCCCCTTATCCTGCTTTTGTATTGACTGGAAAAAGACTCAAAAGAGCAGTCTGGACCAGCTTTGTGGCCAATGGCGCTCCGTCATTCTCACATCTTTACAGAAGGGTGAGGAACAGAAACTGCTGTGCACATCACAGAAGCACAGGGACAAAAGGAGGAAGACACTCCCTTCCCAAGACTCCAGGGCTTTTGAATTCAGCTGAAAATGAGTTTGGAGGAGAGGACCGGGGTCTAACAAGTCTGTGCACAAGGAGGAAGTATGGGGTCTTTAATTGGAGGAATCGCAGGGCAGGAAGACGGCAATTTAGTTTGTGCTTGGTAAACAACCTGAACAAATTTCTCTTTTAACTCTGGGTAGGTTTGGAGTTTGCCACTGGTGAGGGGGCACCTTTGAGACTGCAGAGGAAGAACATCAGGGAGTTTTTAGCTTTACTTAGTAGAGAAGAAAATAATAATTTGAAGCATTTTTCTCCTGTTGATATTCAGCCTGGAGTAAGAATCCACAAAGGACATTGAGTTCAGCTGCACACACAGACTTATCAATTGCTTGCTCATCCAAAAGAGGACGGGGATTAAGAATTTGATTCACTCCTTTCATTGTCTCTCCACCTGCAGCTTGCTACTTCCTAATCGAGCCAAAAGCGCTTCACATGATGCACAGGTAGTCTCCAAGCTTGCTCTAGGCTCCCCGGAGATGCCACAAATGATTCCCCGGGGTGATTTGAGTTACCACTGCCATGTATTTCAGAGGCCGCACGTATCATGATTGGTGCATTTCCTCAGTCAAGGCAGCGCCAGAGGAAGGGACGTGCATCAGCGTTGTAATGACATCATCTGCTGAGGCCGCGAGAGTGAAGGCGATTTAGAGAAAAGAGGTGGCCGTTGTTGCCTAGGGCGATCGCAAAAGGAAGGGTTGAATGGACAATATCGATCAGGCAGCATCAGGATGATACTGTGTTCACCTCTATGGCCTTGCCAAGTGCCTGCAACATAGAAAGAATAGATTACTATAGTGTAAAAAAAAAAAAAAAAATGCAGCTATGTTTTTTATCGTGCCGTAAAATCTACATTTATTTTCTCAGAGGAAAAAAAAATTCATTGTTGAGGTTTAATTGATCGTAGCTGCTTTAGACATGAGTAGAATCTAGGAGGTTGTCATAAATCCTTCTGAAATCGTAAAATAATCCTCGAAGCTGATGAAGGAAAATGGAACCACCGTTTTATAAAGACTGAAAAACTGTTTTATTTACCTTCTCCTGTAAACTTCTTTCTTTACTCATCTGTTCACTTGCATTTGGTCAGACTTTTAGTGTTCATCTCTAATTATGTAGAGCTGAGAAAAAATGAATAGGTCTTTTATTGCAAGAAAACAATCACACACTTGTGGCATATCTTAAACGTATTTAATTTATAAAGCGGAGAGAAAAAAAATATCAGAAAATAAAAGGTTTGACATCTCTGCTGTTTTAAACAGCATAAAGAGAGAGGGAACTTTGGGCGTCCCTCCTTGCACATTCTCTATAGATTGTGCAGTCCTGGTGCTTTCTCAAGCAGTTAACTTTTACCCTTTTGTACGACTCAGATACCGTCTAATGGGTGACATGGCCCCAAGATGCCACTCTTTACTTTACTGCAGTTGTCTAACAGTGAGCTTTGGAGATATTTTTACCTTCCTCTTTGTGTGAGGTGACAAAATAGACGTGTGTGTTCAGCCTACTGGCCAGTGGCTATAAGAGGAATGACCTTCTAACTCATATTTACACCACATGGAAGCAGAAAGTTATGTTTGGGTTACATTTACCTTATAGAGCGATTAAGCTATGGCAAAATGTGTGGCAGTAGTGATT
The DNA here is from genome assembly GCF_051168715.1 of Poecilia mexicana. Taxonomy (NCBI): domain Eukaryota; kingdom Metazoa; phylum Chordata; class Actinopteri; order Cyprinodontiformes; family Poeciliidae; genus Poecilia; species Poecilia mexicana. Next base: position 21,782,594 of record NW_028263388.1, read on the forward strand.
TTGGGATGAATAATTCCTTCCCTTAATGGGATTTTTAAACACAGTGAATCAATATACAGAAATTTAGAGCACATTTAGAATGAATCAACCTGTAATTCACTGTGGTAATACATTACAACAGTAAAAGATTATTTTTACATTTTGTCAAGTGGTTGGGATTTTATGTGACTGCCATAAAGCTTTGCAAAACGGTGAACTGCTATGAAAAATGTTTATGGTTTTAAGCATTTTCAATGATAAAAAAGGAAAAGTGTTGACTGCATGTTTATTCAGTTGCCTATTTGTGTCTAATTTACGGTCAGTGTAATTATAGGTGTTAAGTGAAAGCATCAGAGGTTTGTTGGAGAACAGAAAGTGTCAGGAAGACCAAGGGACAAAGTAGAAAGGTCCAGCCAAAGGTCATAGAGAGATAAAGTGTAATCCCTGAACTTCTGAAGGTTTGTCGTTCAATCCATTGTTCAGAAATGAAAAGAGTGTGACGCAAACGCAGATCTACCAAAACATTTGTGTCCACCTAAACAGACAGACAGGGAGAGCATTATTTAGAGAAGCCTGTGGTAACCTACATCTCAGGAGGGCGGATCTCTGACTTGACAAAGCTACAAACCTGTGGCAAGACTTAAAACTAAAACCTCACCAACACTCTCCATTCAATCTGACTGAGCTCCGGTAATTTTGCAATGACGAATGGGCAGAGTATCAAGACTCTATCAAGACCTGCAGCAAAGAGGTGACTTTATAAAGTTATGACCCAGGCAGCTGAATACAAATGCTTTCCGCACTTTTCAGTTTTGTATCTGTAAGAGTTCAGACAACTACATATCATTGTTGGAGAATTTATTTTCTTTGTTTTGTGTCATTGTTGTTAGCACTGATGCAGCAGGACCTCTGAGCTGCAATAGCTAAAGTAATGCAGCACTTCTTAATAGATTTAGATATCTACATTTCCACAAGTAATTTGTTTTTTTGTTTTTTTTGTAATTTCCAATTTTATATTTATACATTAAACGCTTATCTGTTTCATCCACGGTCAATAAGTTGGTAGATTGGCCGATAACTACTTCAGCTAAAGGCCTGGCTCACAATTAGGCCATTTATTATATCATACAGAAATTCAATTACAGCTGTAAATTATGCATTCTGGACAGAATAATGCTTCCTTCTAGCAGATATAGGGGTTTGTTGTTGCAACTGATAAGGAATACATATTTTATGATAACAGTAATGGTTTTTCTACAGCATCCTAGTGATGATTTCTGGAAGTAAACGTGTGCTTTGAGCACATTCAATTTTGATAACTATGCTTCTGTCATTCTGTTTCAGAATTGAGCGGTTGTATTTAAAAGAACCATTTAAAATATCCCACACTTCAATGCAGTGGCATATCCATTTGTCTTGTGCTCAGATTTCACAGCTCTAAAAGATTTCCAAATTTTTCTTTCTGATATGCGGTCTTTTTAACATACGCGGCACATAATCTGTCAAAGCTTGGCAAGCCTCGCTCTACTTAAAACTCTGACCACCTCTGTCGGAAAAGCAATTACCAGTGAGGGCTTCATTTTAATTTAAATAAGATTACATTACAGTGACATGAAAAAAGGGGGACTGTCAGGATGGGAAGAACATGAGTGCTCCCTTTTATCTGTTTCCCCAGCACGGGGATTGTGGGACAGGACTTAGCTGCATAAAGAAAGACTGTGTGTGTCTGACAGAGTGAGACAGAGGGAATAGGGACAAAAGGTGTTTGTGTAAAGGGTATCTGTTGCAGACAAAGAATAGTAGGCGAGAACATTACATGCCTTGTGGATGCACATGTATGTAAACGTAATTTAGTGCGATCCATCCTGAAGCAGCCAGCTTGTGAAGAGAACAATTACTGCAATGCCTCAGGCTCAAATCAATATAAAAGGCCTGTGCAAAGAGGCATCAGTGGCATAAAGCTGCATGATGTGTCATTTTTAACTTTTATTTTCATGATCCCTGGCCTAATCTTCTCCCCCCCTATGCAACCCCCTCACCGTTATCTCTGCTGGTTTCTGTCTTCATTTAAGGCTACTGCAGGCTGGGGAATTCAGAGGATCATGCTGAAGCATTTTAAGCATATTTTGGGGGCTTGCTGGCTCATTACAAAGTGCGAAAGAAAAAGCCATTTGGGAGAAAGTTGTCAAAAGAAGTTTATGGTGGGTTTGCAACACACGCCTGTACCTATAAGACAAATTCTGAGCAGCGAGGTTTTAGCATTTTGGCTGCAAAAACCTTTCTCAGGTATCAGAGTCAGTTCATCCTAAGTTTTCCTGCTTGGGGTATCTCAGTTGTTGACACCACAGTTGTCTCTGTGGAGTCAAGGGAGGGACAAGGGGAAAGATTTGTTCATGCTTAAAAATACGAAGGATACAAATGTAAATGTTTTCTCTGTTAGCATTTAGTTTTTGCTATTATTGGCCATTCTGATATCTGCTGTGGAATTTATTGATATGTATGACCTGACAATTATCTATCTTTATTAAGGATAAAAAAATATATATAGAATGTGTTACCATCACAATTCATCACATCAATTTAATAATTTGTTTAGCGCCATTATTCTTTCAAGAATCAGATTGCATTGTGTTCCTCTGTAAAAAAAAAAAAAAAAAAAAAAGAAAGAAAATTCATTGTTCCACAAGAGCAAACACACAAAAACAATAATACATTTACATATAGACAATAAGGTTTGTGCGTTGTCATTGAATATTGTAATCCTGACCTGAATTAGGTGGTAGAGGGTATGGGTACTCCTAAAATATGAGATTCAGCATTTTGTTTGCAAACACAACAGTCAAATCTGGCCTCTCACCAATAACCTCAGCTTGTTTTACTGTGGTTACATTTTAAAGCAACATTAACTTTTAATCACCACATTCAGCAACATCTACTGCAGCACAGGGTCAAAGCTTTCATTAAAAAAAAGATTTCAGACTTTCAAACCATTGCTGTTGGATTTTTTTCCCAGCATGTTTGTTCTGAGGAACAATGTCAGTGTCTGGGAAATGTGTTACTCATTGAAATGGCAATGGTGTTAATTCCCAAAACTGTCAATGCAGTATGTTTACCATGGCACTTAATGATTTCATAGAAGAAAATAGTTATCCTTTCACGGACTGAATAGTGTTGAAGGTTCAGTCAGTTGACAATGACCCTGCGTTCTTGTATTACTCCATGAAAATAGCATTTTGGCTCCACTGCACTACAATGGAGAAAAATACAACATCTTGTTGATCCTTGGTTTAATAGAAAATCTCTTCCACATTTCAAAAGATTGCTTGTATTGTTATTGTGAGTGTTAGAATGAACCTGCTCTGAAACCACTTTTTTGGTCTGAAATCACTGTTTTGTTGTCCCATTATTGTATTTATTTATTTATTTATTTTTTTTATTTCTTTTTTACCATTGCAGGTGCCGTGTCCTTAGCTGGTTACAGCTGCATGAATTAAAGTCAAAATGCTGCATTTGCAAATGATAACAAGCATTCTGACTTCACAATTCAACATTAACAAATGGTCAGGTTATAGCAGACTGTGCTGTAGTTGACTTTGTATTTTTTGTGCTTTTAAATTTGACTTATGTAATATTATGTTATGTATTATGACTTATTATTATGTAAAATCCACTTTTTGCATTATTAATACTTTCTTTTGAACCTTTACTGCTTCTATGAAGAGTTCAAGCACTTCTTAAAACCACCTGGCCATTTTCTGGCAACATGTTGCTGTTTTCTGGTTTCTGGAAAACGAGCCATTTCAAAACACTCCTGGTTATTAGGTCACTGCCCTGTTACTTAGCAACCCCAGATGAGCCCCAGCCCCAGCCCCAGCTCCAGCTCATTAGCTTTCTGCATGTTGCTCAATGGCTGTTTAGTTGTTGAGTCACCATTCAGATTGGTGCATCCCTGATGGTTGTGCAGGAGGCTCTACTTTCTCTGCTTCTGGGTCTGGCTCATGGTAAAAGATGTACTGTTGTACAATTGTTTGCAGCCATTTTCACATGTGAAAAGTGAATGTAAAATGTTGAGTTGGGGTGTGTGGCCAGCAGCAGCTTATTGGGATTTAAATTGACAAGAAGCCCTAAAACAGCTCATTCTGAAAAGAGCTCACGATAGGCTGAACTGAGCACAGTGGAATTTTATTATCAGAGAATAATTTTGTGAAAAAAAGGTAATGAACATGTTTTGTATAGCTCCTTACTTGTTCAAGGAAGCATGGTAGGTCCCCTATAAGAAACTCAGAGGCAGCAAGACTACAGCAGTGCAGCGCTGTCGAGAAACGGCATACGTCACTACTCTTAATTGGCCATTGCTACCCTGTCCACAGACCTTAGTGGAAATGCAGCAGACCATGGCTAACAGATTACGGCTAACCAGACTATTGCTGTGGAGGTTCCTGGAAATAATTTCCGGGGAAGGAATGGTTTAATTGAATACAGTTGATTCAAACTTGTAGTAACAGTTTTTTTGTTCTCTCTGTCTCTCTCTCTCTCTCTCTCTCTCCATATCTCTGTTCACCCTGTTTACGGTTTGACCTCCGTTGGAGCAGCGGACGAACTTGGGATTGAGTTCATGGGTGAGACAACTTTTTTTTTTTCTTTTTTTTTGTCCCATCGACTTTGCAGAGTGCTTAGTCTTTCATGTGCCTCACATCTGCGAAAAGGCTCATACAAAACACAGTCCGGCGCAACAAGGCCGCTCACCTTGGATAAATTAATGTGGGCCAGTTGCTATGGCAACACTGTGGCGGAAAATTAGGTGCATTCTGTCTGCATGAAGAACTGAGCTGTTAGGGGAAGAGTGATTTAATGAGCATGGAGCTAAGACAAACGGCACCGTGCTTTGTTTACTCATCTTCCATATGTTTGAAGATTCATTTAGGCATCAATTTCAGAAAGTTAAAACAGTGGACAGACTGCCAGCTTTATGGGATATGTCTTATACTTGCAATGGGGGGAAAAAAAAGGATTTAATACTCAAAAAGTCAACAAAAGATATTTGAAGAAGTGAAAAAAAAACTTACTGAAATTGTTTTATCTCTACACCTTGCACATGGTCATCTGACAAATTATGATGTAAAAGAAATAAAAACTGATGCATACACACGTTGCCAGACTTTCTTTATTTTATGCAGTCAGTACACTTTCTTTGCTCTTTGCCTTGCTTTTGATACATAAAACCAAACATATACATATATAGATTTACATAGGTATTGCACATCTGTCATGTCACACACTTGATCCAGAAAGCAGAAGAAAAAGCCAGCTCTGCACACAATCTTCCTCAGATCAGCAATTTTCAATACAGGGAAGAAATAAGTTCAGAATCCTCCTGCAGGTTAGTAAATATACTACAGGGAATGCATCCAAGACTGATCAGTGATAGAGGATTTTTCAAGAGAAACAGCATGCATTATAACCTGATTCCTCTTCAGCATTACTGGTGGATCTTTGGGTACTGGCTGTGTAAGTACCCACAGATCTGTGTGTGCTGGTGTGAAGCATAGCCATGTTTGATGTAGGATGGAAAAACTCTAAATATGATTTTCTTGTACTCTTTAGTCCAGCCGCTTGAGCTTCACATGTCTCACTGGTTCACTCTGATGTATTTTGGGCTGAATACCCCATTTTGTCATGGATACTTTAGCACAGCCTTCATTATGCACTTTCATCAAAGCCAAATGTAAAGTGGCTGTTGTGGTATTGCTGGCCATACGGGATTGTCTTGTCTTTGTGTCAGTACAACATAGTTTAGCCAGCTAGGGCTGTTCCCTTTGTTCCGTTCCCTAACATGCTCTCACATCTAATTTCAAGAGTGCCTCGTAGGCATCCAGCATGAAAGACCTGTAATGGCTTTATGTACAGACTGCATATCAGGGTTTTTCCTTACAGCCATTCAACACAGCTCTGTAGACAGCTGGGGTTTTTTTTTCTGTTCCTATTTCAGAAAAGCCTATTTCATCCATCAAAAAAATGAGACAGAGGTTGGTCTCAGGTGGCGCTCCGCATGAGCACTGATGATGCAGCAGCAGGGAGAGACATTCCCTGTGTTTCACATGTCCAGCCATTGAGAGATCATTCCATTGATGGCGAAGGCCGGAGGGTTCGCAGGAGCTCTGAGATGCAAATGTTACATTTAGGCCACGGTATCTCCTGCTGTTTATTTCTTAAAAACAGGGCATTTGATGCCACGCTGGAAACACTGAGGAATGAGCTGGAAGTCAAGCAGGCGATGAAGGCTCAGACTATCAGAAGTGTCATAGCAGCACTGCTGTGGTGTGGTAAAGTTAAATAACTGGCATTTTATGCTCATGCATTTTTTTTCCCATGTAGCACAATATTGGAAAACAGATATAGCTTCCAGTCCTTTAGCATTGAAGTTTTGAGTGACCTCTTGACCTCTGCTTGGGATTGCTGTTCAGGCTATAGGAAACAACACCACCATATTGACTGAATTGCCACAAATTCAATTGAATACTGAGATGCCATCCAAACTGGTGGTCAACATGACAGGTTACCAGATTGTTGTACCTTTGTAACTTTTATTATGTCCTACCATACGAGATGGATGATCTGTGAAAAAATATTGTGCAAGATTTAATGCCAGGAAGCATTGTGACAGCATAGAGATAATCAAACTAAACCGAATTTGTTTTTCTGTTAACTGTATGACTTCATATTCTTCTAAAGAAGTTTGCAAGTCCTCTCCGCAATTCTTTGGCACACTTATAAAGAATCTTTGTGAAAAAAAAAAAGTAATAAAATCAAGAGATTTGTGTGTGGACCGCTGAGATGGGATTGCAGTCGAAATTCTTTTTTAAAGTTAAAGTTTGGAAACAACAGCAGCTACTGTCCAGTTAAATGTTATGTTTTGAGACAAATGGTAAGACAGGAAACCAATAGCTAGCAACCACCTGGTTGCTACCAAAGTGACTCCATAGTTAAGGTCACACACACGCTCAGTTTTCCACCAATTAAGTATGTATGGTGGAGTGGCCAGACAGGCCCCATAACTCACCCAAAGGTACATGGGAGTCAGTTGGGACTTTAATGAAAGGAATGTGAATTAGTTTGAGCGCTAAAAGGAAACCCTGATGAAACAGGACCTGAACTGTACAGAGCCCGAATTCTCGACAGTATATTTGAATGAATGTTAGACGTTCAGCGCCGGCTCATTAATACCAAGCCACCAGGCAAACAGGATGATAGCAGCATCCAGCTGTGGGAATGATTTTATGGTGGCAAAAACAGGGAGAGTGTACACAGAGAAAGATGGATATAGAGAAACACAAAGAAATCTGAGCAAAAGTCATTGGCAGACTGCTTGTTTCACAGACTGGAAGAGCTGTTCCAGTAAGACAGTAAATCAAAGAAGGACGTGTCTTCAACGAAGCTGTAGAAGTTCTGAGAATATTTCAGCGAGAACTTTAGAATCTCCTTAATTAAAGGTGTGAAGAAAATATAACATTTCTAACCAGTGTTCTCTTTTACCGGATTATTCATGTATTCAAATTACTTTACTCCCTAAAATATGGTACATGTCCAACAGCAGATGACTTTGTTGCACCTAAAAGTCAGATGCACCACAACAAAAACTAGGAAAATATGAAATGTCGAAAGGGCCAAATATGCAGCATCATGCTTAAATAACAGCTTTTTGTAACACAATAACTCGTAGACTCCATGTACAAATACGTGGTACTGCTTAGACATTTCCGTAAATGATATGCACATGTCCACATAATGACGTCTCTTACTTTTGTTGTACACGGTGTGTGCTCTGTCAAAGATTTGCTCACCTTAGTTGAGTTGCTCTGTCCTTGGGTTGTAAAACACTCTGCATTTTACACCAAAACATGAGCAACATGATGAGCAACACACATATCCCACAGACATTGCAGGACTTGATGTAAATTTCTTCAAGTTTGAACTCCCATAAAACATGTTGTAGACACTGCGGCAGATGTGGCAAAAAAAAAAAAAAGAGAGAGTACAGCTTGAGGTTCACTGATGCAGCACCAATATCACGCCGAGGAACATAATGAATATAAATGTTGTAACATGCAGTGCATGATTGCACACTAGTATTGAGCATAAACAGGTAAAATTTCTGTTTGTGTGAAAGATGAAAAAGTAGGACAGGCGAGCACAGATGAGGGCCTCCCCTGACAGCTCTGTGTTGACAGCATCAGGAGCCACAGTGAAGGGTCATGAAAAGGTTTCATGGATTTCTTTTTCCTGCACCTATTCCTGCAGTAGTCAGTGTGTTGAAGTCATAAATCGGACACAACGGGTTTATTGTTTGTAATTTCTTGTACGGGAGCCGGTGTTACGAACCGCAGGACAGAGAATTACACCTGGTTTTCAGCGACGCTGGTAGATTTGTGATGTAGCGCCTTTAAGGCTGTGCATTGCGGGCATCTTCATCTCAAGACATGAGGCATTTAAAGAGCCCAAACCATGCACCACTTTCAATCCAGCATTATTCGCTGTGGTAAGCAGTGTAGCTGTACAGAGTGATATCTGCTGGGATCAATTGCCACTTGTCCCTGGCACTTCTGACCTCACGACTCTGCTTCTGATGAGCAGAGGTCTGACAGGGAGCTCCGGGGGCATTCATTTGCTACTAATTCCCTGTCGCCATCAGTCTTGGAAAGCTGAAGCACAAACGCAGACGATGCACTCTCATGCACACACACACACACACACACCCACGCACACACACACACACACACACACACAGACACACACTTACTGAGGATTTGTCGCATGCAGGCGACTCGTTGGTGTTCCCTGCTGGGTTTTTCTGAAGGAAATGATTATCACACTTCAGTTATCACATGTCACTGAGCCCTGCCTGTATCTGCCATGCCCCTAGTCCAAGTCTTCAAAGACTAACGTTAACTGACAGCAACATTGGTTGCTTCATGCCGTCTGTGCATCTGTGCTTAGTGTGTTAATTCAGAATGCATCTTCTTTCCGTTTTGCACTCCTTGGGGTCACAGTGGATATTCATTGTCCTAAATCTCATTCTCTCTCTTCTCCGCAGAGAGCGGTGACACCTACCAGAGGCAGGTGCTGTCCATCTTCAGCATTGCCTCGGGGATCTGTCTTCTCGGAGTGGCATGCATGGCTCTCTACCGCCGCAACAAGTGAGTGATTCCAGCCAGAACCACATTAGCAGAATAAGCCCCGAGCTGTGCAGAAAGAGGCACTTTATTCTCATGGCACGGAGCCCAACGTGTGAGTCAGCTGGAGGATTTTTATATATTTTTTTTTAAGTTAAGCAACAAATCCAAATTGTGTGGGATGCATTTGGGACAGATACTCATGTAAGATTTATCTGTGAAGTGGTTATAGCAAGCAGGTCTGTCACTTACGCTTTGCATAGAGCGAAGTACACTGCTGAGGATACAAGGGAGTCCTAAACACAGAAACGTGACAAAAGCATGTCTGTAGTGAGCTTTGTGAAAGTGTTCCCATCCTTTAACCTTTTTTTTCACATCGTATTATGTCAACACCACAAATTTAAATTTATTTGATTAAAATCTTATGAGGTAGACCAAAACAAATTGGTGCATAATTTTGATGTGTGGAAAAAAGATACATTAACTATGTGTCTTTTGTCCCGACTAATATTTGTTTTTAGTGTGGGTTATACTGTATTTGTATTAAGCATGGCTATAACAAGTTTTTGGATCATTTAGACTCTGCATAAAGGTTTAATTGAATTGAATTTGTCTTTACGAGGCACTAAGAAGTTTCTCTCCACTTTTGTGTAATCTAATCTCAACATAAATCCAGATGGAGTTTTTGGTGTGCAATGCAAACAAAACACATTGCATTGTTGAAAACTAAAAAATGTAAATAACACTAAACAGCTTACCATCATGGTGAGGTAGTGGCATCGTCAAGCGGTGGGGATTCTTTTCTAGAGGGCAGTTCTGGAAGAAAACCTTTCAAGGTTTCTATGAAAAACCTGGACTACACGTAGAGCAACAATGCAATGGAGTAGAATGAAGCATTTTTATGTTTTAGAACATCCCAGTTAATGTTCGCATCTATATCCAGTTGATCTGTGGCCAGTTCAGATGCACAAAGCAGGTAGAAACATTCCCTCAAATTACAACAGCTTTAATCACAGCCAAGACTGCGTCTGCACAGGACTGACTAATGGAGACTAAATAAAAAGGCATGCCAAGTTGATTTGCCTTCCACTTAAAAAAAAAACATTAAAAAACAATGTGAAATACCTCACCATAATGGTAATAGTCTTCAGACTATTTTTCTGAAGAGTATGTAAATGTGAGTGCAATGGTAGGCTACCACTAAACATACAAACACACCACTAAACTCAACCTTGCAGCCGATAAGACAGTGAAGAAATGTACAGAAGGCAAGGTAAACGGCAGAGAATGAAGGAATTCCTCACAGAGGCCATGTTGATTAAATTGGTTGTGATAAACTGAAGTGTTTTCCTCTATTTTCTTTGCTTCAGCACAGCAGAGCTCTAAGTAGCACATTGCCCTATTGGTCAGTGTGACCAGCAGCTCACCAGGAGGTTTAATGTACTGCAAACGATCTAAACCCACATATCCTGCTAAACTGGTTCCCTTTGACTTGAATGTTGCAGGGTTGTGGAGCCGGGATAAATGGATTTTCTTCTTAATGCTGAAGTTTATTCTGTTCTTCAGTAAAGGAGAAAAATTTAATTTGTTACACCGTGTCACAGAGGAGATTAACCACGAGAAAGGTATTTATCTTGATTTTATGAGAGCTGTGCTGCCGAGACGAAAATATCTCCTACACACAATTCTGATCAGAGGTTAACACATATTCATCAGCAGCATTAATGTCCTAATAATTCAGAGATTTTTAATGATGGATTGAACAGTTATTTATCCAGGATGAGATCATGTTTACATAATCTTCAGTGCATCCAAATTTTACAAAAAGGCTTATACTTTTATTTGGAAAACTGCCCCATAGAAAGTTGTGCCTTTATTTCATGCCTCTGATTGGAAATTTGACCATCCTTGTTGGCACACTTGTTGGAGTTCATTTAAAATTATTGGTGTCTGGTACATTTCCAGCTTTAGAGTATAAGACTACATATTTCCAATAGTGTGGAGGTCAGGACTGTGGGGAGGCCATTCAGAAAACCATTCATTTAAACGTTGTTTTGATATTTGTTGGGGGCATTTTCCTTGCACAGAGTGTCATCTTTAATTGAAACGTCTACAAGAATCACTAAGGCTCAAGCTGGAAACTGGAACACCATTCGCACTGTTGTGTATGAGGCAAATTTTACATCACTATAGACTTAGAAGGTGCGAACCAAGAGGGAAAAAGAACAGGTGTTTCCACAGTGAGACATGAAAGCTCAACTGAAATGTGCAGCTAACGACCAGAGAATTGTTTTGTGGTCAAATGAGACCAAAGACACGGCCACGACTGCTTTAATTAATGGGGCTACATGTTTACATTTTAACCTGGATAGATTAGAAAATATCTACAGTGCATTCAAATTTATGCATCCAGTAATTTTTTAAAATTCATTGAAGTTATTTGTTTTACTGTCAATCTGCCTGGTCATAAGAACGATTCTCATAAACATTCAAGATCGTAAAATAAACAAACGTTTGCACTCATGAGTCCACGTAAACCTGTAGCCAGAACTCTGTTGTGCGAGCTTACAGATGTTGATATGTTAAATGCATTTGTTTGAATGCCTGAGATAGTTTGGATGTGTACCAAAAAACCATCAGCAGTTGTAGATTTATTACTAAGTGGAGTTCATTTAGCAGGATGCCATGTATAATTTATGCAGTATGATGCACTAAGCTGTGGACTTGCTGAACATGCTTTAATTCAAACAGACACAACAATAAATATGTGTTTTACTTCTCCCCTGTTACATGCTCTGCTTTCATCTAATTTAATTAGGCTAATTACTTCCTAAACATAGGTCTTTGCATAAGTCCTTGTAAATATGTAGCAGTAAGGTTTGTTATTGTTTGCATATGCTTCAGTCAGCTGCTTTTAAATATTTATAAATAGTTGATTCAGTCTGTTTTGAACTCTTTATTTCATGTACAAATGAATAGAATTAAAATTATGTCTAATATAGTGAGATTATGTCAATTGATTCCAATCAGAATATGTCATTGAATGTAGATCATACACACATTCTAGTGCAATTAAGCAAAAGAGTTATGTTCAGTAGTTTCTGTAATGTCAGTTGTTAAAAATTTCTGTAACAACTGACATTATGCGGAGCCTTATCTGACTGAATAAAGTGGTTGACATGAATGCAATCCCTCCTCCTGTGAGAGCAAGTGGCAACAGAGGAAAAAAAAACACCTCACTTATAGCAGTAGGAGACCTCCATTAAAACCAAGCGAGTAGCTAGGAAAGGACAAAGAACAAACTGAAGCACAGGCTCAGGGATGCATCTTGTGGAAAGGAAAAGCTGTGTAAAAGAGATGGGTAAAGGAGCGCACAGAGTTGATGGCACCAATAGCTCTGTTTCCAGAAATCATACATAGCTAAACATGGAAGCAAGGGGGTACTTTCTGTGGCAAAGAAAAAGAAATGGAAGTGTGCACTGATGCACTGGTCCCGTTTAACTTTCTATAGGAAACAACAAAGGAATACATAGAGTTAAAATAGGCACAGTAGGTCTGATTGTAGGATAGTGTAGCAAAATAAAAAAATGTTGGTATATTCAGAAACTCCTGGGGTATTTTCTATGGGAAAGAAAGGTATGGCTAATGACAGCTGTAGCTCTGTCTGTGGCCTTGTCCAGGAAACAAACATGGCTAAGCACAGATGCACTGGGCCAGAGCTGCTTCCTGTACCAGGGAGGAATACAGAGTACACAAAAACAAATGGCAGTGGTAGTTTTGCAAACATACTTTGTCCAGGAAGTAAACTGTTTAATACAGAAACGCTGGGTCAAGTATATTTCGTATGGAGGAGAGACATTGAAAAGAGGATGATGTTTACATCATTACAAACGGAGCATTAATCTATCACAGAGAAAATCCAACTTTAATTTGATTCTAACCTAAACGTGTAGTTAAAATTCAACTAAAAAACACACTGAAGGAAAGCAAGTAAGATGCATGACAGCTATTGAAAGTTAATACAAGTGAATCAGGTGAGACAAGAACAGCTGGAGCTTAAGCAAGACAAAAGTGAGACCTTAAATGGCTCCAATTATGACAATGAGTCAGGCTTCAGATTGCTCTCCAAGTTGGTGCAGGTTGCAGTCTCACAGTAGCTAACGCTCTATTTTCCAGGCTCATTGAAAACAGGCTGCACCTGTAATGTAATCCAATCAGTTGGGCGTATTTGAAAAAGTAGCATTTTAAATAGATGACAAAAACACAGAGAGAAAAGAAAACGTACGCTACATATCACAATGACAGGCATTAGTCTCATAGACAACTGTTGGTTAGTGTCAAAGTAAGAAATAGCATGCAACAGATTTGCAGATGGATCAATTAACACCTGTCCAAAGAGGATTTTACCTTATATGTATCACCACACTGTCACCTCTAGCTTTCCACTGTATAGACATGATCCAGTGTCTGTTTTTGGCCTTGTTTCTTTTATTCTTTTAATAGAATAATATCATACAGCCATGTAATGGATGTTTCACGCTACACTTCCTTGATTAAATTTTTCCTTGAGCAACACATCTCTCTTAAAGCTGTCCCCACTCTACCATCAAACCCTCCAGCTGCAGGTCTGGAAGGGAAAGCCAGAGTGACATATCTCGCTCATGCTCACTTTGTAGCTTTGACCTTTGACGGCGCTCGCAGACATCCGGCCTCAAACGAATGTTGTCATGCCGTGTTGTCGCAAAAGTCGTCGATTGTCAGAAGACTTCTTAATCATTAAATGGCACGATTACACGATCTAAGCGTATTAAATAACATGCCACTGCAGGCGCGTGCCGCTTACCTTCTATCTACCCTTTTTGAGTGTCAGTTTAGGGCATTAAATTGCATGCGGGGTGGTTAGGGTGAATAAATTAACATTGAAGCGTGCAATCCCAGTGAAAGGTTTGCGTAAATAAATGTGATCGCAGTGTCAGAATGTCATCAGATGTGGAAGTTATCCGCCATTAGCGTCTGGGTCTTTCCACGATGCCAGGATGCCTTATGCTGTTGCTGGTATTTTCTGGTTTTCGCTTTCAAATGTTAGTGCTGCAAAATGAATGATCAACAAACACAGTTAAAGTTCACTGACACACATGTCTAGGGCTCTAATCAATCCTGATTGACATTGTTGTATGAGCATTTCATGCTGAAGAGATATATACAAATATATATTCAATAAATTAGAATATACAATCTTATCAGGTGTGTCTGTTAAATTGAAAATGCTTTTTTAAAAATAACTTTTAGGCAGGTATTAACTGGACTGCATTTACGGGCACAAAAACAAACAAACTGATGAAATCTGAAAGGGATCAAATACTTTTTCCCAGCACTGTATATCTTGATCCCTGTAATTTGCATGTATCTTCATTTGAATCATAATCTTGCAGTCATTTTTCTTGCTAACGCTGCTTTCTCCTCCTCTACAGAAGGCACCGGGAAAAACTCCAGGCTCACTTCTCCGACAGCCGCAGCTTGAGAGACTGCAGTGTCAACAGCTCTGGCCTCATGTCCAACTCCACTCCCAGGACTCAATACAACCTTCATCTTCAAAAAGTCAGTGTTTCAGCCACCATTGATTTTATTTGTAGTCACCCCCTTAATCATCATTATTGCCATTTCATCTTTGTATAAGCGGTGTTTACGTACAATGCAGAGTTCAGAGTGCCTGACAGGATGATCTATGATGTATGTCCTAATAATCTCTCTGCTGACGGAAGCCTTTTGTTCAGACCTCTACCTAACATGGGATGAGAGGCAGCGGGGGTATAATAGTTCAAAGTAAATGCGCCGTGCATTATACAGGAAAAATCTGCCTGTCATGTTCCCAGTGACAGATTCCTGTGACAAACCGCGGATTGAAATTTATGATTATTGTTGGTTTGGAAAATCCCTGAATTTACAAGGCGAGCGCGGTGACGCTGGGTAAGCCGGAAGGATTCGGCTGCAGACGACTCCACATTGTTGTTGCAAATGTTTAGAATTTGCAGGAGAACTTGAATGGGAATGGAGGCTTTCTGTGAGATACAGTCCCCGGCTCTCTTCAAATCAAAAGGGGAAGCAATAAAGAAAAAGGTTGCAAAAATCCGTTGATGAGTAAATAAAATCAGAGCACCGAGGCTTTTTGGAGAGAGAAACAGCTTTAGTAAGATATGACCCAGTTTTCAGGAGAGAAAGGAAAATGCAGTGCACCGTGCTGGCATCAGAGAAACCAGCAAGAGGACTGACCTCTGAAGCACCAGGGGGATGCACATGATAAAGCTTTATAGAAAGGTAATTGCACTCTAATGCACACTTGCAAAGGCGTCATCAAAAGAGCGCAATCACACACTGTAATGCTGCTGCAATTTGCTGAATTTCCCCTCATTTTTTAATACTGTTCATGACATTTTTTTTCATAAATAGGATGCTTTTTTTTGGCCATAGTTATTTTCAAAATTGGCTCTGTTATTTTCAGCTGCTGCACTGCTGATATACTTTTTCACCACACTATTCGCCACGATATCTGCCCATAGATTTAGTAAAAGTGAAAAATCTCTATATTTTGCATCTTCTAACCGTGAGCGGTTGATGGCACATTAGATCACGACATTTAGTTTGATAATCAGCAGGCATGAATTAAATCAACCACAATTTAAAAAATTGAGTTCATTTATGAAGTGAAGGGAAAAAATCAAAGTGAACAAATAATTGTGTATAACAAAATTACTGTGGCTTCAGTTGTTAATGCACATCTCATGGTTAATAGTCAACTTTTACTATTAATAACATGCTACTTATTGATTAATAGGAAAATAGCATTCTCATATAACAGTATTTTTATTCCAAAGAACTATGTTTGCCCTCTCTGCTGCAAAATAAAACATATCTAGTTGTAATTGTATAAATATTTTCTATGGAATTTTTATTTTTTTTTCGTGGATTTTAAAGACTGAACCAATTTTATTTCTATTATTAGATTTTAGACTCAAGAAAAACATTGCACTATTATTATTCGGTAAATTCTTATATTTATGGAATGGATAGCCCACTTACTTTTCTTCTGAGAAACACAAATGATTTTTTTAAACCTTGTACTATTAGTGTCAGACTGTTGTACACATTATATGCAGATACTGCTTAAAAACAACTTATAGATCTACCCATTTCTATGTAAATAAATATGTGCTTCTGCTATATAAGTTGAATTTATTTTTAAGGGTTTTTTTCCCCACACATCTTTAGCAGGAGTACTGATAAATGTGGCCAGTACTGTATTTGTTGCAAGGTAGTGCTCATCTGTAGTCAGCCCAAGCCTGTGCTGAGGCTCCTTCATAATTTAACAGTGTCTTGTGTCAACCACTAGAAACCAACACCCTTCAAGCTAGCTCCTCCCGCAGAGCTGCAGCTGGCACAACCTGAAAGCTTTTCCCAATGTTATCTGAAAATCTGAGCTAAGATTAGTTCACAGCAAAAAGGAAAACAACAAGCGTGTATGTTTAAAATCACAAATATCCTTTATTACTAACCCATGGTATATTATGCTAACAACAAATGTCAATAACAGGAATATAATAGGCACAGCAAAGGGAAATATCTGTATCCAGCCATGAAATACGGCCACTGGTGGACACTGGAAAAAAAAAGCCAGGAGAAGGACAAAGACAGAAATAAAACACAATAACAATGCAACAACACAGAAACAAAAAAGCTATTTTTGAACAGTGTGAAGGAAGCTTAAGGAGGGATGTGAAAGATCACCGGCTATAAGTACCCAGGAGGGGGCATGAGCTGAACAGAAGAAAAAAAGATTAGGAAGAGAAAGCCATTTTTTTCCTCCACCGATTTGACACAGAGACCCCCAGACCACTGCTTCTCACCTCCCACTCCCACAGCTTGAAACCATCCAGGAAGAGAACGCGCTATGTGGGTGGCGCGGTCCAACCAGTTCCCTGTTTTTCTTTTAAGTTTGAACAGACAAAATGAAACAAATCTGCAAGGAAGAACATAGCGGCGTGCTCTTTGAGGAGGCTCAGACACCACATCTGCTGCATAACTCAGCCTCAGAACACAATGGATGGTTTCTGATTTTCTTTCTTTTTCTGTGTGTGTGTGCATTTTAAGCAGTTTGCTGGGGATGAGACCAGCGAGGCAGAAACAAAGCTTTGGCTCTGCTGAGGCAGGTGCAGAGCAAAGACTAAAACCAAAGTCCATTTCGGTCATTGTCCTCTGTGATAAAATGATGCGCCGCTCCATTTTTCTTTTATGCCCCCAGAAATGTGTCGCTACATGAACTCAGGTGTTTTTGACGAAGATATTTTTTCCCCAAGGTTTGTTGTGTAATAATCCCAAGCCTTTCAGCGCAATGCAGTACCTTGACATGACTTTGACATTATAATTACCAGGGCAGTGCTCCAAGTCTGGGATAGCATGTGTTACTGGAACAAGACATACTTAGCTAAAAAAGACATCTTCCCTTTTTTTGCAAGAGGCATTTTCTCCCAGCCCACCTAAACTGACTCCTAAACTTCATGGATTTGCTTAGATGAAAAAAATCACGTGGATTTATGTAAAATTTGTCAGAAGCTCAGTGATTTCTTTCCTGCTTTGATTGCTTTAATCAGTAGATTTGTTCTGTGATGAAACACTAAAAATGCGTTTCTGAATGTCTTATTCAATCAAGCATACTTTATGACCAGAACCAAGAATCTTTCAATTTTAAAATGTCATTTCCGTTACTTTTCAAGCAAAATTTTCATAGAACTTTTTGGCAATTTGACAATTTTGTCCCTGTTAGAAACTGTTCTGAAGAAAAAAGCAGTAAGTGACCTCATTAGAAGAAACTAAAGGTAAACTTTAAAGAAAATATAGAAGCATAGACTGTAAAATCATAAGTCTTTAAACTAACTTAAGTAAATAAATATGAATAAGCTAAAACCTACAATTAATTACAAATAACTAATATAAAAATGTGTCAGCCCCAGATACAAAACAATATTTATAAGGATGCAAAATGAAACAATTACAGTATGTCTACAAGCAAACTCAGTGTAATCCAGCTGCCTTTATAATTATCTTCAGATGGGGTTAAATAACTGATCCTGACCACTAAAGAGAATGTGTTCAAAGTCTTTTTAAGCAGAGACAATGTTTTCTACACATCAGACATGCAGTTTTATTTTCTACCTCTTACTTTCGCTTCAAAAACTAACTTTTACGTTGCAAGAGTGCTCTTTACATGAGTGTTATTGACACTGTGTACTTTTCAAATGAGATTATAATGTTTGAGTAATTAATATGGTTTTTCAGGTGGACCATACTTCAAGTCTTAAATATTAAATGTCAGGTGTTCTTGACACGGGTTGTCAAAATTATGCAAACTGACTGGAACCTGTTCAGGAAGGTTCTTTTACTAGAATGCCTTCTCATATATTTCTTTAAGGGCTTTCAGGTGAATTAACTACTCCTTGAAATTAGACTGTCACACAAAAATGAATGTAATTTACTGGGATTCAATGTGACAGGCCACTGGTAAGGAACTCATAATTATGAAGTTGAAGCTGTGGCTCTTTGCAGCTCCTGCTGCTTCTCAGTACACCTGTGTTTATTTTGAGATGAAATTACTGTCATTATTGTTACTATTATTGAAATAATTACATAAATACCAAATAAGTAAATGATTTGTCAAGGCAGATTGGTTGCAATACATTGTATTGAGTAGTGGGGGCTGAAAATAAAGCTTTCTAGAGTTGTATTTGTAAAAGAGAAAATAGTAGAATTTTCTATGTATATTACAATTGTGC
The DNA here is from genome assembly GCF_051168715.1 of Poecilia mexicana. Classification (NCBI taxonomy): domain Eukaryota; kingdom Metazoa; phylum Chordata; class Actinopteri; order Cyprinodontiformes; family Poeciliidae; genus Poecilia; species Poecilia mexicana. The sequence goes on from NW_028263388.1 coordinate 21,801,567, forward strand.
ATTACTTTGTATATCATATAAAATTCCAATTAGTTGTACTTATGTTTGTGGCTTTAACGTGACAGGATGTGAAAAAGTTTAAACATTGAAATATTTGGTATAAATATTTGTGTGCTGGCCACCTATTGCTTCTCCAAGGGAAAATTCTGATAAAGTTTAGATTTTTTTTTTTTTTTTTTTTTTTTGTGTTTCTTGTCTGATTGGTATTGTTTCTCTGTAAAAGCACTTTGAATTGTCTTTGACTGAAAGGTGCTATATAAATAAAATTGCCTTGCCTTGCCTTGCCTTTTCTCAGAAAATGTACTTTGCTGCAAAGAGAAAATTGTGAGCAGCTGGTAATGAATGTTGACAATGGATGGTGCATCACCAAATAGTTCTCATCCCAAGGTACTTTACAAGCAGCAGGGAAATTAATGGTAATATGTGTGTGTACACTTGGACACATTGTGTGTCAAATTTAAATCAACGCTTGGAGTGTTTGAGATATTTTCTGAAAATGTAGCAGACCAATTGGATGCCTGCACTGAAACAAACAACAATCTAAGCTGGAAGGAACAGACACTGTGTTCCAAACAGCTGGAAGCTAAAGAGGTGCTAACTATGCGTCTCAGGCTTCTTGTTAAAAAATATGTTTTATGTTGGAGGAATCTTCCCGGCCAGATAAAACTGTGTAAAATAATAGTGATCATTGTGGCCTTACTTTGGACAAGTCACTCTCAGGAGTGAGCATAAAATATTAATAAATAGTTCAGGGAGGTAGGCAAAGGTAAAAACCCCAGAGTAGAGTTTGCTCTTCCAAAATTTGTAGAGATATGCCTTTAGAATACTCAAGCTTGTATGCGCTTCAGGGCAATGTTCTCTTACGTGAAGGAAAATTTAAAAATACTCTGGTGTTACACTTTCAAAGATGTTGCATCCTTAAACGTATGAAGTGCCAGGGGAAACAAGTAATCAGTAGAATGGCTGCTTGCTTTCTGGGAAATTTAAAAGCAAAAAAAGTTCATGGGGACAGATTGTTTTGTCATCTTTTAGGAAAGTTGCACAAATTCCATTCAAATAAATGTAAATATTTTTGCAGCATGACGTCACGCTAAAAAGTTATGGATGCATTCATTTATTCTGGTAGGAACACACTGATTTCAACAAAAATCATTATTAAAAAGACAGATTTTGCTACTTCTCCTGTAATACTTTGTTCAACCTCCTGCTCCCAGAAGGGCAGCAGTTTCAGAAGGTTGCAGCATACAGAAGGAGAGAGATCTTTCACTATTCCTGTTTGCACAATCTCTACAGACTGTGCAAAGTCCTGGGTGTTTTCTTCTGCTCTCTTCAACTCACCACAAAGGTTTTTTACACCATCTAGACCTAGAAACTGAGATGGTGGTGGAGGATTTTAATTCTCAAGTACAATTACTTTTTTTTTTTTAAAGGAAAGGATTCTTTATTTTCACTTTATTTCTAATTTACTAGATATTTATTCAAATTAAATACAATTTCAACACAAAAATGCTTCATTAATTCCAGAGGGAAATTCAATATATTAACTGATATTGCACAATGTTCTTCAAAGAGTTGTTGTATGTGCTGATGGCTGAGGAGAGGAAGGATCTCCTCTAGCAGTCAGTATAACAGCAATTTAGAAAAGGTCTCTGACAGAAGTCACTGTTGTATAACAAATAGTTCTTAACATTTGAATATTCAGATTCTGGAACATTTTAACCAGTTAATGTAACCTCCAATGGTTACATTGGTAGAGTGGTGAAGAAAGGAAATGTGGCATAGTTTATCATTCCTTGATAACCAGAGAAAAAGCTATGCATGACCAACAATCATCTCTCTGCTTTACAATAAATGGTCCAAAAACAAGAAAATGTCCAGTGAACTTCAGTTGTGTGAATGTGAATGTCTTGTTAATGTCAGATGTCAGTCTGGTTTAAGACAACAGGACGGCAGCAGCAACTCAAACACCAACTTATCAGAACCGATATGTGCAGGATTCCAAACCTACAGCATTTTAACCATGAAGTGGATGATGAAAACAGGAAACTGAGATTAAATGGACAGCTGTTATATTCAGACAGTAGAGTCAGAATTATATAGGGGTAATTCATGACTTCAGGCTGGTAGTATAGGTGGTGTAATGGTGTGCGAGACATTTTTTTAGCACATTTTCAACCATGTCCATCTCTTTATGACCCATCGTCTGATAGCTACTTCTATCAGGAAAATGCACCTTGTCACACAGTTTCTGAATTCTGAAAGGGTCAAGCAATGTTGCCTACCAATGTGGGTTCTGATTATTGCTCAGATGATTGAAAACAATAACGTCCTTGATGGGGTCTGCATGATTGGACGCAGCTTGAATAATGTGGCCAACTTTAAGCCCATGTGCATGTCAGCTTCTATCTCTAAAATAACTGATTAACATTTTGATGAGAGCCAAAACTGTGTTTTCCATCAGCATTAGTCACATCCTTGCAGGAACACCAGACATACGGTCGATGTCGACCATATAGTATCTTGTGTTGGTTTATTCTCCGGATACAGTGACTGACCTTGTTAAGGATTGGACAAATATTCCATCATGCACAGTTCAGGACCTGAAATTTGATATTAATCCATGAAAGATTATGGCTGCTCTGAGTGCATAGCTTCGTCCACTTGTTGGTATTTCGGTGACAGTCCGCATATTGATGGATTTTACTGTTACTCTCTCGTGGGCTCCGGCGTTTTCTGTTTGTCTCACCCTTCAAAAGAATCCACAATGCGCTGTTTATTGAATGTTTTCACAAGTGGCATACAAAAAGACAAAAAGCCAGATAGGAGGGAACAAGCGAAATGGGTTGCCGCGTGCAGGTCTGCCATTGTTTGCCACAAGCTATTTATTTTATCCCCTGACATAGATATCATCCTGCAGGAAACTTTGCCGAGGCAATTGTCTCAGAAAGTGAAGCATTCTCCACCCGCGGGGTATATGAGAGGGTGGTCGAAATTATGCTATTTTGCTGCACAACTGGTGAGCAGTGTTAACAGCTCCCTGTGGGAGTCGGTGTAAGGGGAGGGAAAAGGGGGCTTATCAGGAGCAGGAGCCCCCCGAACCAACTCTAAGTCACATGCAACCACTTTAATGGCACACGGTCGGACAGAGAGAAAGACGGGGCAGCTCAGGATGTACTGTAATGAGAATAACAGAATTATCTGAAGACTTTACAAAGGGATTCTTGGGGCATCCGTGACTGCCGTGCTTGAGCTGTGACTGTGGCCTGTTGTAAGATAATGGTGTGAATTCTGATAAGAATAAAGGTTGAGAATTAAAGGAGGGAATTTCTAAGAAAGCTATTAATGTAATCTCATGTTGGATTAATTCTTGAGAGTAGCAGAAGTGCTGCGAGGGCCAGCGGGAAGTTTATGCTTGCATTGCCGCCCCACTCCTCTTAATCAGCAGTTCAAAATGTAATTAAAGACCCTGCCTGACTGAGTCGGGAAACATCAGCAAGAGAACATTCTCCACCTGATAGACTTTAGTTAAGCCACGCATGCAAATAATTAACAGTGTTTAAAAGGCATTTTGTGTCACCAGATTTGGTATTTGAAGCTTCTGTGTATTTTTAGGTTTGTATTTCTGTCTGTATTTACTCTGTTTTGTTAGTAATTACTTCCTGTATTGCACAATTGACGGAGTCCCGTCTCTGTGTCTGAGCTCCATGCTCTCCCCTGCGCTCTCTCATCTGCTCACTAACTCACCAGTCTAAAATAGTTGTTGGTTTTCTCAGTCAGGGTCTAATCCTTTGTTGTTGTTACCAGCTTGTTTTTTTTTTTTTAAATGTCCCTGAGTGTATTTACTATTAAAATCAGTTCTCCATGTGCGTCTCTCACCCTTGTCTTTGTAAGTCCTGAACAACACTGACTCATTGTGTTATTTTCAATCTGCTAATAAGTAATTACGATTTTTTTTTTGCCTTTAAAATGCAGAAATTTACACATTTCCTTAGCAGTAGTGTTGCATTTAAAGTGACCATTCTGTGTGTAAGACACTTTGTGTCTAATTGGGAAGGATGGTTAGGGTCGTTGTTCATTTTGAAGTTCCACTTGCAAGTCAGCCTTAATTTCATGGTTGATGTCTGTGAATGTTGCTTTAATACTTCGATATAACGTTCTGTCCTCACAATGCCATCTGCTTGGTCAAATGCCCCAAAAAACAGCCCTCCATTCTTCACAGTAAAGATGGTGTGTGCAGGCCTGCAAAGTTCCCCATTTCATTTCAAATTTAGTCTAAACATATCACAGGACATGCCTTCAGAGTCACGTGTGGGGAAGTGTGGTTTTTTTTTGTTAACATGGTGTATGTAAATATCTGGCTTCAACTGTTATATTTTGTCTTTTACCATTGTTTTTTTTTTTTGTCCCTGCAGGGCTGCGGCTCTCACGGATCGTCTCTTAAGGGCAGCAGCGTGGCACCAGGCTCTTCCACAGTCACCCCACCTATTCTGAGCAAAGCGCTGTCGAAAGGGAAATGCTTCAGGTGAAAATATGACATACTCTTATTGCCTGCCCCGTTTCATATCTTTCTCAGTCCGTATCGAAATATAAGAGGCAGCCAAGTGAGAACTTTAATCAACCCGGCAATATGATATAATAAATGGGCTTCCAAATAATAAACAGATCATTTGTTAAAGGAGAAACATCTTAGAAGGATTTATGAAGATTATAAATGGGAGCAACTGTGGTGGTTTATTTCTCAGATGCATTGCCAACTAGATGAGTAGTTTTGTTTTTTTTCCTTTATAGGACGGTTCATTGGTTCAGATAGTTTGATCATTTAAATATGCAAACATACTTTTAAAGATGCTACTTTATAGACTTTTACTTTTAAATATTCTTGGAAGATTCTTTATATGCTCCAATATGCTTATTGGAATTTTATGTGAACAGCACAAAGTACTGCAGAAGTGAAATGAAAATGTTCTCAGCATTTCAATTTAATTTGCTGAAGTCAACATTTCACAGAATCACCTCTCTCCATGATTAGGGCTACAAGTCTGTCAGGTTACGTCTCTACCGTTTTACTATTTAACAAAATGACTAGAGGTCATTCAGGCTGGATAAAGACAATATGTGAAAATCAAGTTTCAGGTCTTCAATTTAATTTAGATTTTGACTTTTGTCTCACACACACACAGATGTTCAGGATTTCTGCAAGATCTGAAAATGTCTAAAAAGTCTTAAGTACAACCGTTTTGTTTCTAGGCATCTCAAATCTGCTCATGTCTTTTATGTTGTGGCTTTTCCTGATGCAGGGAAGCAACAAGCCCTGTGGAAAGGATATTCAACTTAAAACTCACCTGATAACATATACAGGCCAAACTTTTTAGGATTTTTAAAATTGAAGACGATGTATTATCTTCGTTGCGCTTCACATGAATCCACTACTTATCGCATTAAATTCTAATAAAACACACTGTAGTTTGTGGCTGTAACTTGACAAAAAGTGAAAAGGGCCATCAATACTTTCATCCTCGGGGACGAGCAAATATATGAAGTTCTGAACAGTGAATGACCCGAAATTCCCCATTTCATCTCTCTATTGGAGGGAGATTAAACAAATTGACAACATTTTTGCTACAAGCAAAATCTCTGCGTCGGCTTTGCTTTGTGATCACAGCAGACAGAATCAGATGCTCCCGTTTAAAATGCTCAGGGGAGCCCAGGAGTGCGGGTATGCAGCGTGCTGCAATAGCCCCGTCTGTAATGTTCACAGACAAGTTACACTTCCTCTGATGATATGGGCACACTTCGAGAGCTAAAATGCATTTAGAATCACAAGTCTTAACACGGCTTATTTTTCCTGTAGCGGTTGCAAGTTTATTTTTTTTTTTATTTTTTTTTTCCTATGACAGAAAAATCTATGGTAAATATCTACCTGGAACAGATAACCCTTTCGGAGTCGTGTGGTATATCCACGCGTTTATATAAAGCATCATTACTTCGGGGCTTTTCAGTGTTTTTAGCTGCGGCACTTGTGGAGAAGCCGCAGTGATGAAAGGAAGCAGTGTCTGGAGGGGGGCAGGAGGATGCGCTAGTCAAAGATTGTGTGTCCAGACAGTGAGAGTTTTTACAGGTCTGCTAGACAATGGTGACAAAGCTCACTGTGGAGCAGTTGTGCTGTGTTTTAATGGACCAGCGGCATGTCACAGAGGAAAGTTTTTTTCTTTTTTTCCGCTCTCTTTCTGAAAGGTCGTTATGTGTTGCTGCAGGGACACTGCCAACACCTTCTGGCTTTTCCCCCGTCAGTGTGGTACTATGGCGGTGTCTCATGAAGGGCAGCTGACAGTCAATCATCTGTTCAGATGGTTCTCTGAGCCTGTGGAGGCAGGGGAGAACTAGTCTGTGATGGATGATGTTGAAATGCTTTCAGCTATTGACCTGAAAAACTGGACCACATTGTGAGCTATCAGGAGAAACGCGCCATAAAAACATGTCAATATGGCCCCCCCCATCAATAATACGGCAAATGTTTACCTGTGTGTCAGAGGCTTATCACTGGGCACGGGCGTGTGCAGGTTGACTCGCTTGTTTGAAAGCACGCTGCATCTGTTGAGCTGGGACTTGGCCTCGGCAATTTAGATATCACCAAAAAACACCTGTGGCCTCCTCTCTGACCACGACGAATCAGCAATCACGCACAGGGGGCTCCACGAGCAAACGCAAGCAGGGGAGCTCGATTTGTGGCCGCAACGCTGTACGCTCTAAATTATCATAAAGTACGCCGATTTAGCTTGGCATTAAAACATCTTTACAGTAAGCCATATCCATATGGCGTAAGCTTTAACAGATGGCATGCTGTAGAAATCTACGAGCCAGGAGAATCCGGCAGAGGTTTCAGTCGAACAAGGAATGGATGGCACCCTGTAAACACGCTAAGATTTCAGGAGACAGCTCTGACTTGGAAGTAAATGGACAATAATAAGACAGCTGCAGGTATGCTGCACACCCCCCGCCCCCCAAAAAAAAAAAAAGTCTCTGCCAAAGCAGGATATTTATCATAGTAGAGATTTAATTTTTCAGAATGCTGTAGCATTTATCTGGAGCATGCATCATAACAGTACATTATATCGAACCATCATAGTACAGATGTCAAAGCCCAGAGCATGCAGTAAGATGAAGAATACATAAGTCAAACTTTGTCAGGTAAGCAATTACCTGAACCACTCCTCTCCAAAGAAATGTAGGAGTTGTTGGCTGAAGGCCCACCTGATTGTTCTTTTTTTTTCTTCTTGTATTGTAAGATTGTATGTCACTACAGACGTTCATTCATAGTCAACTAATATTAAAGTGAGAAGACATTCAGCACGTGACCCTGGAACAAGACTCTGGCAGTCTACGCACACGGGGTGCCTCATCTTACTGCTACGCAGGACCTCACACCTGCTTGTTCTTTGTCAGCGTCAATTTACCAACAGATAAATATGAAAAGTGAAACTTCATACAGTGCCATTTTAAGTCATGCGTGAGAGTCGCAGCGCAAAAATAAAGCTCCTGAGACAAAGCTTGAGAATTCAAACACTCAACAATAATACCTGTTTCTCCGTCTTCACCTTTATGCCTGGATGGTCTGATCATCTGTACTGGCCACACCTGCGCTGAAGCAGTGAAAGCTCACCGAGTTGTGAGCAGGTTTTTGCTCGACGCAGTGACAAACCACTTTAAGGTGTTTACAAGCTGTTGAAACGGGAGTTTTGAGTGACATTACACCATTACAGCATTGGATTTGAAAGGGCTTCTAAATGTTAGACCAAAACCCTCATTTTCAAGCCATCCATCCATCTATCTGTTGTCTATACCTGCAGGGTTGAGGCCCATCTCTGTCACACCCTGGACAGATTGCACACGTCCTCACTTAAGGACATTTTTTTACGGAGATCAGATAACCTGACAGTCGTGTGTTTGGCATGTTGGAGAAAGCTGGAGTACCCAGAGAGAACCCACCCATGCACTAGGATTCAACCCTAGGACCTTATTGGTGCACAACAACCAACTGTGCCAACATGCAGCCCATTTTCAAGGCAATACTGTATTAAAAAATGGCATTTTCCAGTGGTACTATTTTAAATCAACATTTTTGCACAGCTCACATCTTTTCTTTGTCCTCAAAATTTCATGCAGTGTCTCACAAGAAGGCAAGAAGTTTGCTGTGGTGGAACTGAAAGAAACCCGAAGTGCTATCATGACTGAATTATTAGAAAACTGTGGAAAGTAGGCTAATCAATTCCTTAAATCAGCCACTGAGCTTGAGTTTTTCCACATACTGAGAAGAAAACCTCGTGAACATTAGGAGTGCTATTCTGTGTGGGTGTTTCCTGCTGGTTTTGTGGAGATCGGTGTTTTTCCCTGTTTATGTGTCTCACCGTTTCAAGCTCAGTTCAGGTCGTTTGTCACACGCTGCTCCCCCTCAGTCTGTCGCTCCTCTCTGCTCTTCTTCAATAAGCAGAGTAAATGCATAAACAGTGAGAGGAACTGGTTAATTTACGGGCAGCCGTTCTGTCGCAGCAAAGCTTCTTCGGAGTAAGTGAGCTTTTGATTAAATGCAGAGACGGGCAGCTCTCTGTCTGTTTCAGACTTCGATATTTTCAGGATTTTATCCACTAGGAATATTTCTAATAAAGCACTTTTTTTTTGCCTTACTTTCAGTTCATTCTAATTAGAAAATAAGCTTGCAGACGGTTAACAATTCCCCATGATTCCACATTATTTACGTCGGTTTCCTGAAACGTTTGATAGAAATATATGAGGTGCAGAACTGACTGATATTTGCTCATTGTTCCAAAACCACAAACATCATGAAAATAGCCATATGGCAGCTGCTGTGTTGCACAAAAAGAGACACATTAACTTTTAAAGAGGTACACTGTAAAAGTTCTTATTATACCACTTAATCTTTCCCACCTAATATTCTGCTACACCAAAAAAAAAGTATTTTATTAGGACTTTGTGATTTGATTTCTTTTTAATAAAAATTTATACAGGTGTGCAGTTTTATGAAGTCTTATTTTTTGACACCCCTATTTATATATATATATATATATATATATATATATATATATATATATATATATATATATATATACATATATATATATATATATATATATATATATATATATACATATATATATATATATATATATATATATATAAACCCAGTGCCATAAAGTCACCTAAGAGTAGACAGTGCCCCCCTCTCTATAGATATATTTGATCTGTGAAGACTTCACCGTTTTTGAACTTTAGTGAACAAACGGGAAACGTGAAGACCAGTGAACTTTTTTTTTTTACCTTGAACATCAAGTAGCAGTTCAGATCAAAGCACATACATGTGTTAGAATGACCCAGTCAAAGTAAATTGTGTTATGGATTTGAGGTAAGATTTGAAACGTGGTCTTCACTTGTATCTTCCCTTCAATCTGAGTTTGAGTTTTGGCCAAAATTTGCAGTCCTTTGATAAATGCTGGCAAAAAAAATTTTTTGTCTATTTTTCAACTGAGCTCTGCTTGGTCATGTAAATCCCTTTCTATTGGAAATAGATGGTTGTAAAAGATTTCAATGTAAAGGGGATTTTAATTTAAAGACAAACACAAACTAACTCCAAAATGTTGTTTTAGGCTCGCCTGCCATGCCGGTTCTGACCCAGTTATTTAACTTCAGAATCATTATAGTAGCAACAGTAAGACATGGTTTAGCAGGAATCCTTACATTTTCAAATCTAACTCTAATATTAACTCAGGTTGAATGTTGTGGTCCTGTACACAAAAGACACAGTTTGTATAAGATGTATCCACACTCGCATATTACAAATACAATACAAAATGTAAAACTGTGTAAGATATTTTTAATTTACCTTGACATTGTTTTTTTTTTTTGTTTTTTTTTTACTGCTACGGAGACTAAGACGTGTTTTGAACTAGGCCACCTACTGTGCTCTGAAAAAAAATTAAAACAACTCGCCTAGAAAAAAAAAAACGTGGCTTCCATCATCATTCATCACCGGGAGATCTGTGTCTCAACACCCCAGAATATAGCAACACAGTTCACTGAAAGAGGAAGTTTACATTTATCCTTCATGTGTTCCTGTTGTGCTATTCAGTGTGTGCTTTCGGCTGAGTGAATGAAAATAGGGGTTTGTTAGTCAGACAGTATAGAGGCGATCCACAACAGAGTATTTAGTGTAATGAATTTAACCCAAATGAATTTTACTTGAATTATCGCCTGAAGACAAAACAAAATCTCAGATTGACAATAGTAAAATGGTTGCCTACTGCACATTAGCATAAATAAATTTGATCAGAAATCATCTTCAGGAAAATGCTGTATGTCCTTGTAGTTTGTAGTTTTTGTACTTTACAGTCCTGCTCAGGCGTGCATTGTCTTTGGTCGACTTTTTGTACAAAACGAAAACAATATGGAATTCACTATTAACACTATTAAAACAGTGGCATGAAAAGCTTCAAGGCAGCAGATTAAATAGGCCATGACAAATTTAAAGAGAAAAATGTATGCAACCCGAATACAGAGGTCCAAACAAATGGAACCCAGGGAAATTAAAAGAACATTTTTTTTATCACTTCATGCTCCTTGTGTGTGCGTGTGGTGGTTTAAATGCACCTGCTTCTGTGTTTACATGTCGTCTGAGTGTGCGCGTGTGCATGTCTGTATATTTGTATGCATTTTGCCCAACACCTCGCAGGGACCGGCTTCTGTCAAGATTAGACCTGTTTCACTCCATCAAACCGCAGGAAGAAAAGATTAACCTGAACTTTGAACACGACAGAGCTGCCACTGACAAGGATTTCTTTTTATTTCTGCGCATACATAAAACGCCTGCCGTATGAAGGCGCACGTCTAAGCGGCGTGCGGGCTTTGTGTATCTCATTAATTACAGTTTAATGCATCAGCAGCTAGCAGCGACTAATTCAAATGGAAGGTGTGTTTATCTTAATTATTTTTGGTAATGCAGAAACAAATATTTACAGCTCTATGTAGAAGGAGAAATAAATACAGTTGCATGTTCAGAATCATTCAACAATAATTGATTTTGAACTTAAAAGTTTCAACCATGAGTTATTTCTTTCAATGAAATGTATAAATCTGTGATTATTTCATATTTATAGATGCTTTAATGCACATACTTTTTAGATTTTACGTGACAGAAATGCAGCATACTTCACATCAACCAAGACAGATCAATAATAATAATATTTCATTTGTAAAGCTCTTTTAAAGACATTCAAAGACGCTGTGGAGTAATAAAGATTAAAAGCAACAATGTCAACAGCGAGCAATAAAGGGAATTTTAGACATTAAAAGCAATCAAGACTTAAACATGACATTGCAAAAGTAGTTTTAGCTTGTGATTTTAAAAAGCCTTTTTTTTTCTTTTGCTTTCTGATTGCAGGAGTAGTTCCCTTTCACTCAGCCCAGCCCAGCAGCGAAGAGAGGTCAACCACTTCAGGACCCCACCCATCTCCAGAGGGAAGCACAAAATATCCACAAGCCTAATAGACAGCAGCAGAGTGACCGGGCATGTCTACAAACACCTGCAGGAGGACGAGTCAACAGACATGGAGCCCATAAGAAGGTATTTCTCTCCTTTTTGTTAGTTTCATCATTCTTGTTTGATCCTGAAGGAGAAAATTCCCTCTGCCCGTCTTTGGACCGGGGCCACATAATCGGTTCAGTGGCACAGACCTCTGGACTAAGTGAGGTTAAGCTGTTGTGGCGGAGAGAGGACTTTGGGAGAAATTAGTCTGCAACTGTAATAGTCGGTTCAAATCTACAGACTATCCTCAGAAAGCCGATCCAAAGAGATAAATGAATATGCCGTGCCCTCATTCAGCTCAGTCTGCCGTTATTAATTTGGAGAAAACACTTGATTCCAAATCCTCAGCCACATCGCGGTGCTGAGGAAGATATGAGCCGAACTCTAATCCGTCTTACAGATGCCACTGGGCCGCTCGCATACGAACGGAGTTGTTTTATCTGTCTTCTTAAAACAGCATAACAAAACTAATTACCATATCATTCACAGATTCAAATTCGTTTCAAACTGTGCACAGTGGCTCTTGGTTTGCATCTCAGTGAAATTATTTATTTTCAGTTGTTTTTTCTTCCAAGTAGAAAAATTAGACAACTGTTGAACAGAACCAACACTGCATTTTATTACAGTCCTTTGAAAAAAGATTTTGAATTTGTACACATTTAATCCCATTAATTAATAAGTAGGATAAGGTAGTTGTAGTTGACTGTATGAAGTGCCATTAGACGACATGTCTTATGAGTGGGCACTATGCAAGTAAACTTTCCTGCAAGTATGTTGGGGCAGAGCTTTACTCTCTACCAGCTTTGCACATCTAGACGCTGAATATTTTTGGCAATTCCTCTTTGGAAAATACTGAAGCTCAGTCAGACTGAAAGGAAAAACTCAAATTTCAAGTTTGCACCAGATTCTCAATTGTACTTAGTTCTGGACTTTGATGGGACTATTTTAAAACATGAAAAGTCTTTGATCTAAACCCTTCCATCATAGCTGTAGACATGCAGTATGATGAGGGTCATTGTTAAATGGTCTCGCATCCCAGTCTCCAGCTTTCATATCCTTCCTGAAGAAGATCTCATCATAACGCTGCCGCTAAGATGTTTCACATTGAGGATCTTGGGTAGGAGGATGTGAGGTGAAGGTCTTTGATTAGTCACAGCATTTTGAATGTACAGTATATAAAATGCTGATGTAAAAATGTTACATTTTAGTCACCCCCAATTGACTTGTGGCAAACTGCTAATTGTTTTTTACTCTCAAAAATCGCTTTCCTTTTGCCACCCCTCCATAAAGGCTAGACTCTTGGAGCGTCCCACTAATAGCGGTCTTCTAAACAGATCCTCCCTGCAGAGTGGTGGATTTCTACGGCTCCTGCAGACTTATGGGTCTCTTGGGTCATTCTTTGATTGATGCTCTCCTTATTTGGCCTGTCAGCTTATGTGGAAAGCCATGACTTGGTAGTTTTGGAGCTACTCTTTGGATGTTTTGGGATTAAGCTGGATTAGACAGTTATCTGAGAGATAGGCACAGATTGGGATATTATTTTATAACTTCCAGAAAGGAGTACTCATAATCAGCTTTATTGGCCAACTTTGTGCACGCAACAAGAAAACATCAACTAATTTTTTTTTAAGAGAATATGTGCGTGTATACAGCATAACTACACAAGAAGAAGACGAGGTTGAACTGAAAAGATGCGCAGTGTTCATTCCCAGCAGAGTAGCTGTGCACTGTGGCTCTTAAGTGTTCATCAGCCTCAGGTGAGGAATTGTCTCAGTGGTGGCTGGTTTTTTGGAAATCAAGGTAAAAACCTTGAAGGCTAAACAGTTTGTGTCCAGGATGTGTGGGTGTGTCTGCAGACATGTTGGCCTGGAGGCTCCAACAGACTCTGGCGAACTTCACTCGGCGCAACTCCGGGTGCTCAAGGCAAACTCAAAGCAGGGATCCATACAGTGCAAAGGTAAATTAAGGCCACGTATCCGTACTCGGAGTCGGTCAGTAAGCTGGTGGGTCACATCGAACTGTTTTGCATGCGACACCACAGTAGTACAATGGTAATAAAGTTGAGAGTCGGTGCCATCCTGTGGATGTAATTGAATCAAATTTCAAAAAATCATCTCATGGCTAAGATTAGAAAATTGAAGAACTTGAATGATACATCAGTGAGGGGAAAAAAATATAGTTGGGTACGGATGAGGCAGTGCTGCTACCCAAGTGGAGCTGTGGGAAAATGAAAGAATTTGCCACAATGTAGGAAATCAGCACTGTTTTTTCTACGGGACATAAAATGTCTAAACTATTGCTGGTAATGAGAAAAAACAGGAAAAAGTACGAGGGATGCGACTACTTTGTGAGACATCTTGGATCTTCCCTGTGCTTATCAGAATTATGAGGCAGGGCAGCCAGTTGACCTGTTTTGATGCACATTATCAGAGATTGGATCCGTTTCAGGTTGGATTAAAAACAAAGCAAGCTTCTGGCAGAGTCGCCTCACATCAGTTAGCTATCTGGAGACTTAAACAAGTTTCAAAAGTAGAGTCTGATCATCTTCCTAACTGGCACGCATTCAAAGGAGTCAAATCAGTGACACGTTTGCTGTCAAAGAGGCAATATTTGCCCAGTGTGCTCAAGGAGAGAAGGGATTTTATTAATGCAAACAAAGCTGTTCAGAATGATTGTTGCACAGCAGCTCTCAAACCTGCAAAAATATTGATTTCCTTCTAGTCGTTGAGGTACACACTTTCCAAAGTATATTTCTGTATACCGTCAGGCATCATCTTTTCTTTAACAGTCACTCTGAGAACGTGTAATTGTTCCAGCTTTTATTTACAGAGACAGCGAAGAGCACGTGTAGGTGCAAATAACAGTCCTGGTTAGCATATAGCTCAAAATACAAAACAACAAAACCTGAGAAATGTCTAATTTACTGTCGTCGAGCGAAACTGGAGCAATGACACCGTTAACAGATCCGTCTGTCATTAAAACAGCGGCGTCTCCCCCGTGTATTCCCCGCACTTAAAAGAGCACAGCGATGTTCCTATTAGCGAGCCATCCTGACTGAGCGTTTCAGCGACTTGTAAGATACTGCGCAAAGCTGCCAAACTCTTTATGTGACCTATTTCCATAATTTACATTTTTAAACAAAGCTCCGTGGAGCCTGCCAGGCGGCTTGTGTTGGGGAAGAGACCCTCCAGGAGTCATTTCCCCCTCTAAACAGACACTAAGAGATGTGCACACACTCTTCCCCCGAATAACAAACTAATAAAGAAACTAATGAGGAATATTTCTGCTTGTTTTTTTTTTTTTTAAATCACAAAGGAAAACTCTGTTAGCGGTAGGCAATTAACTCTTACACACATTTTCCAAACGGTTTGAAAAAAAAAAAGTAAGAAGACTTATCATCCTCTTTGGGACGTGACAGCATTTGTACAATTAAACAACTTGGATATTATTATGCACTGATGAATCTATTCCAGGTTAATCTTCTCAGATGCAGCTGAACCAGATATTTAAGTGCAGTGCACTCTGTTAATAAAAAACACATTTATTTATTTTTTCTTAATATCTGTCGTTAAATTCATTAAAACATTTCTTGTTTTAGACGAGTGCAGATTTCTGTTTGCTAAATGCTAGAGTAACGAGAGAGATTTAATGAAATTCAAAGGTTCACATACATTTCCTTCATATTCTGTAGAATTACCTTTTAAATTGTTTGACCTTATTGGTCAACATTTCTCGTATCCTACTATAAAATGCTCACAAATATTTGCAGGAACTTTTTTCCTCCTTACTGCACTGTGTTTACATATTTTCTGCAGAACTGAGGACACAGATTTGGTTTTTGTTCATTTGTAACATCCATTTGTGCTCAAGCTTTAATTCCCTCACTGCTTCAGCAGTGGCTTCTTTATTGTTGAATTGGTGCAGTACTTTAATTTTAATAAAGAGACCAACATTTCTAGCCATAAATCTTTCTGATATTTAGACCTATTTTTTAAAATGTCTTTCCATGCTGCCTCAGAGGGAAGAACTACGTCTGATGTCTCCTTAAAATCCATTCACCATTGAATATTGTGCATTAGCCCATCAGAAGCTTGTCATCATTAACTGGGATTTTCCAAATTGTCTAAAGGCATAGAAATCTTAGTCTGTGTAAACATTCTTTTCTTGGAGAAAGTTATGAAAAGATGATATCTTATTAGCTTTGCAGTAATAAATCTTTTTGTACCTTTGATCCAAACATCGGGTTTGCCTCCTTTTGGCTTAAAAATGACCTATTTCTCAACTTACGAGCCACACATCAGCAAGCTCACCGGCCCCTCCCCCCCCACACCTCTCCTCCTCAGCCTCCTCATCTCCCATGTTGCCATGGATACACCCTCTCATTTCTGGAAATGAGAAACAGGAGGCGGAAAGGAGAATGAGCGAGGTGGGGGCGGGGGGACGCGGGGACAGGAAAACGACTGGGCAGAGATGATGAGAGGAGAGAGGAGTAAAGATGGAGGCAACAAAAAAAAAAAACAGATAGGGGCAAAGATGGCAAACAAACACGAGAATACTCTTCTGTGTTTTCCATTATGTGGCAACAAATCCCCGCAGTCAGTTTTATTATCCAGTGTCAAAACATTTACCCGTTGCAGACCGGGATGGAACTGAAGTCAAATTCGCCGTGGGAGTTATTTTTAGATATGTTTTGATCCGACGGATTTACCTCCAGCTTGCATTTGTCCTTATTATACCAAGAAGGGAGTGAGAAAGTAATTCAATTATTTAAACTCGGTTATGCCACAAACAGCCTCAGAAGGCTGACAATAACACTGACTGTCCCCTTAGGCTGCAGCAATATTAACTCTCATGTGCAAATACACAGAAATTCACCCACTTGACTCTTGATAAGTTTCTTTACGCCACCCGCTTTTCCAAACTTTCCACTGCTCTGGGAACCTGCAACAGACCTGCGTCACTATTTCCAAAAAAAAAAAAAAAAAAGATGCCAGTGATGGGGAAATATCAGACTCTCATGTAGGCCCGTTTTTGCCCTAAATGTTAAATTGAAGACCTGTCAGAGGAAGTGTAATGAGCCTCGGCTTTTAAAGTAAAACTAGAGCACAGTGATGTGTGTACAACATGTTCATGTGCATATCTACAGCAGCCAGGGTAAGGAATCCAGCTGCTCTGCTGCTGGAGCCTTTAAACTTTGATAAGGCGCACCAGGCAGTCATAAGAGAATGGATTTCTCAGTTAAACATTTATCCAGTAACAAACAAGGCTGCTCATGCTGAGGATTATGAATAATTAGTCAAAGATTATGCAAGAACAATAACTAAATAATAATAATTATGTTGGTGCAAGTTTGTTTTGTTTTTTTTCCTGTGGAAATGCATTAAAATGTAAAACACACATGGTTGCTGCATTTGTGTCTTTATGTTCTTTATTAAACAGTTTTTTTAATTACTTGTAGCAACAAAATCCCTCGGATAAAAACGATAACATGCGACAAAAGTAGTCATGCTCATCGACGTCTCCATAGTGTGTCATGTCGTAGTCAAAAATGTTTATTTTTCAGTGGCAAAAGTCAAAGATGCAAAGCAGAAAAGTGTGGTGGGTATTTGTGTCGATATCTAAAATACAAAGTTTATGTTTGTATCTCCACCATTTGCAGAAGTACTGCAGAAAGTCTTAGGCTGCGTCTCTACCAGCTTTTCTCATCTAGAGAATGAAGCTTGTTTCTTGCAGTGGGCATGATGCTGTCCCCATCATGTGTCACGAAAAGAATAGTGTGGCAAAAAAGGTCAATTTTGCTCTCACTTGTTTGTGGGAAAATGCTAACAGGACAGATTATGGCTTTCTTTCAGAAATAGTTTTCTTCTTTTCAACCTTTTGTAAAGGTCAGATTTTTTTTTTTTTTTTTTTTTGTTATTAAAACTGTCTGTCCTGTTTCCAGATTGTCCACAGTTGTCATGCCCCCCTCTGACTGCTCCTGTAATTATTCTCAGTTTAGGTGACCTCTGTTTACTGAAGGTAACCAGAACTTTATTTAGGCACAGCAAAGTAGAAGGGACTGTTTTCAAATATGTAATTCCCTTCCTCTTCACAACTGTCCACTGTTTTGTGTTGTTTTATCAAATACAATCCCAATGAAATGCATTATAATGTGAACACGAACGGTTCAAGAGAAATGTCTACTTTTGCAACACACTGTCAATGCCTTCCACTCTTATTCACATGCTGTCCTGTTTGCTCCCTCTTTTGCCCAAAGGTGCGACTCGGCCAGCAGAAAGGTCGGCGCGCTCCTCACCAGGACCGCTCTTGCAAACACTACTGCCAGAAAAGGATGGACTGAGGTCCCATGCACCCGCCTGGACAAGGGAACCACTTTCCTGCCACACTCCCTGCGTGCTCGCTCTGTGCCCATCATCCCGTCACTCCAAGCATTTGACCCCGAGGCCGAACCTGCTCGCACGAGCGACCGGAGCCACGCGGGGCTCCTAAAGTGGCAACCTGCGCCGTCGGGGGAGCTGGCGAAGCCCGCCGGCAGTCCTCCCCCTCCATCTGGGAACGTCTGGTTAGAGACGGACATTTCAGCCCGCAGCGCCAACCCCCCTGTTGTCACACGTGCTCTGCTGGAATCTGAGAAGAAGGCTTCCTGCTCTGTTGAGTTCACAGAGGAAATCGTGCGAGGTTTAAAGCAGAAAAGCCTCTCCAGCCAGGAGGAAATGTACGGATCTCACAGCGAGAGCCAACGCGGTGGCACAAACACTCTGGGGGCTGAGACTGAGCCGGAGTCTGACGGAAAAGGTGTCCAATATTTAGCTGGAGCTGCGCACACGGCGAGTGGAACCAGCGTTGTGAAGGTGGAGGGCCAAAGAGAAGTCCAGGGACAGTGCCAAGGTCAGACATCTCTCGCAAACAGAAGGGCAAACAGCTTCCTGGCCACCAAAGGACCCAGCTGCAGAGGAACTGGAAACACTTATGCCAAGCCCTCTGCGAGCTGATTGGATTAACTTTGTAAAGCTTCAAAGACACCATTTCTAATAACTGGATACCTTTACTGGTGACTTGGGATGGCTAGACTGTGGGACCATCTGTGTGGCCACATGGACCAGTAACAGATGGCGATCAATTCTAACGGGAGATTAACAGAGCGAATTGTTGTTGAGATAAAAAGAGGGGGGAAAAAAAAAAAAACAAAGAAAAACTTGACACAAAAGACATGAAACCACAAAGAGACAAACAAACACACATTGTGAATAAACGTGACTCTATAAGAAAAACTAAAGCGTGACTCAAGTGGAAGCTTGATTTAAACAGTGTCATGAAGAAAAATCACTATTTAAAAAGAGCTTCTACTTAGAAACCAAAATAGTGTGTCATCTCTATGTTGTTTCTCTATTGTAAAGAAATGAAATTATATATGTCATATAATATATGTCATATAGGCGTATATATATTTGACATACAATTGTGACAAAATAAAGAATAAGATAACAGTGTTAATAAAGAGTTGTTTTTCATCTATTTCTTTACTCGATAATTTGATCATTTATAGTATTAGACAAATACACCATTGCAGAAAAAAATAGATTTTAAATATGATCACATATAAAGACTTGTGATGAAGAAAAATACACCGTTGACATTACTGGTTTTCACGTCAAACCAGAGGGTGTCTCCGTGCATTTTTCTTGTAGCGCCTTTGTCTTTGCATGTTAATCCCTTCTAATTTACACGTGCCTTGCATGAAAACTAGGAGTTCTAAGAGGCTTTACAAGTAAGTTATGGTGTTCACATATGCAATAATATGCAATTGTTTTACATTTATTTCACTGCTTCTCCACATTGCCAGTTGAGGTTGTGTAATTTCTGTTTGATTTCATCGTCACCTGTAATGTAACGGTTTTACATAGTTTACAGGTTTTACATATCAATTATGATCCGATTGGTTTTGCATGGGTGTCGCATTTAAATTATAGGTTTTATTCTAAGGTTTTCTCATAAGATTTAAGTGTAATTTACACATTTTGCATGAGAACTTAAGTAACTTAAGTGTTCTAACAAAAGCATTACAGCAATTTATTTTCATCACATGGGGATCATCTGCATGGACTTTGAATGCATTTCACTGGTTCCACATGAGTGTAAACTCAAATCAGGTTTCAGCAACAAAGTAGTTCAGGTGTTTGTACGACGATAAAAACACGATGCAAACACCAATCATGTTGGGAACAGCAAGCAAGCAACAAACATTACATTTTGTTAAATGCCACTATCAAAATCATTTGATGGCAATCATCTAATATTTTAATGAAGACTACAATAAACCAACGTTCTAGTTATTGTTACTCCAAGGCGGCTCTAAACAAGGAGGCGTTTAGCCTTGATTTAAAGGAGTTCTGTGCTTCAGCATCATTACTGTTTTCTGGAAGTTTGTTTCAGATTAGTGGAGGATAAAAACCAAATGCTGTTTCTCCATGTTTGGTTCTGATTCTGGGGATGCAGCGCAGAGTTGATCAGAAGACCTGACTGGTCTGGAAGGTTGACACAACGACAACTTCACTGGTCATCTGGACTTTATGGGAACATTGCATAACTTGTGTGCAGCCCACTAGTTTTCCCTCTTTTGGTCCAAAATATTTATAGGATTGACATGGGATTTACCTGCAAAAGCAGATGCAATTAATTGGTTGCACTTGGTTTGCAAATGTTGTTTTTGATCATCTGGGGCATAACACATTATTCCCGTGTTGCACTGGGATAAGACGTGCAAAATTCTAGTTCATGATATTCACTTATCACATGTTCTCAGATGTTTATTTAGGTTTGGGGTTTTTTATATACACACATTTTGCTTCTAAACAGCCTGACCTTCTGAGCTGACCTGGATCAATAAGGTTCTTCAATCTCCCAAAAGCTCTTTAAACACTATCACTAGACGTACAGTCTGTGACATCGTCCTTCTTTCTTAGAGATGGAAAAATAAACAGCAAATATTTTAGAGAAGAGCTTAATTTATTCATTGATTGTAGTATGTTGTTATGTAACTCTTGTCTGAAAAGTAGTCATATCTGGAGTAGATTTAACAGGCTGATGTAACAAACATACTAAATTTCCAAAGATTTCTGTTATGATTTTCTTCACCCACCCCCCAACACTGTGCAATAGGATTCTCTCTTTAGCCTCAAAATGTTGAATTTAAATGTATTAAACCAAACAATAAGAGAATGTGTGGGTGCTGTACTAAAAAAAAGTAGCCATATATTTTTGAAATACTGTCAGAAAGACAAGTATTGATTAAGATCGCTTTAAAATATTACAAGTCTGGATTCTTAGAGAGCAAGTTGCCTTAATAACAAAGGTTGATGCAGGAGGTTTGCTGCATTCTTCCAGCAGAGAAGAAAGCATTTATTCAAAGTTATCCTTTCATTTTTGCAGAAACTGACAGTTTTCACAGCCATAACATAACCTGGCATTATTCACATACTTGACATATAAACTGAGCAGGATAACGATTAGAGGCTGAACTATTGTGCTTGCTGTAAGTTCTCACCGATTGAAGAATAAATTTTGTTCATTTTTGCAACACATAAGGCTTTAAGAATATCCCTAAGCTGCAAAGGGAAAAGAAAGACCTTGTTCCCTGTGCCGAAGCCCGACAAAAGCCAGGAAGTTTGTGGATGGGAATGAAGCGCAGCTGCAAACAAGCTGGGTACAATTCTTTATTCATGCCTCATTGATGCCACATTCAATGTATCTCACATCCCTCACTTTCAGGTTTGCGGTGACTGCTGGCAAGGTGGGTCTTAGAGGATTTACAAATGGGTATTACTGTGATTTCTTCATAACTTCTCCGCTGAAGAAAACTGTCTTGAGTCTGTAAGAAGGTTTTTGTGGAGATTAAAATGAACTTCATTGATCCCTGAGGGGAAATGCAGCCAAGACAGCTGCAAAGCGCAGATAAAATTTCCATAAATATAAAATATTTTGTATGTTGAACGCAACAATATTGACTGCTGGTTAGAATTCCTAATTTTTCAGGATTTCTTTTTTTTTTTCATATTTACCAATTTGAATACTGTATTCACATTTGCTCACAAAAAGTAGGTTTGCTAAAAGCGCTGAGTGAGACATTAATGTGGAATTGACATAATCACTATTGCTAGTTTTAAAATCATATGCAAGTTATTAAAACAATAATAAAACTTTGAGAGGTTTATTTTGTTTTTGCTTGTGTTTTACACTCATGTATTGCAGATAAGGCAGATCAGACCACATTATACAAAAAGGCAAATAAATACAAAATAAATTGGTGATCACAAAGTAACTTTGATTTACCACATTGTGTGGAAACCTACCTTCAAGTTGACTATCAAAGACCTGTAATCCATACAATCAAGAAACAGATGACATAGCAGCTGTCTGACAGCATGAAGTAGGCAACACATGTCCTGTGAGTAGATCTGCTTTAAGGAACATTTAATAAATAAATAATATAGAATATATTTTGTAACAAATTTAGAAAGGTTTTTGAAAAAAAAAAAAAAAAAATATATATATATATATAAAATCATTTGGATCTTGACTGTAATAATTATTTTAGTAATACATTGCATTCATTCATAAAGTCAATTTTATTGCCAATAATAGACACGTATAAGGGCATGGTCATTATAATAAGAAAATACTAATGTAAATGTATTTCAGACTGTTTGCTAAAACCATGAAAAAAAATAATAAAAAAATCACAAGGGCATGTCAGACCTAGGTAGTTTTTCAGTTCATTTAGGTTTTTGACACTGGAATCATCTTGTAATTTGACAAAAAATGTCTTTAAGCATGTTCTTATGATTGAATAAGTGCATACTAAACTGATGCTGAATAATTTGTATTAGCGATAACATATTTTTGATTTTCACACCCCAAAAAAAACTGTAATATCTATCAACTTCAGAATTTTGACAACTTCAGATCCAACATGGCTGCCTGAACAGTTTTGAAAGCTTCTGCACTGTTTCAGTGCAACAAATGTGCAAATATCCATTGTTATGAACTTTTTGCACTTGGTTCACCATAAACAAAGCAATTAGCTTAGCAGTTAGGAAGTCTAGCAGTTTGAGAACACAGTTAAGCTAGCTGCAAAGTTATTTCCTTGACTGATGTTTTGACCCAGACTGTCTCAGAACTGAAATCCATGGCACCAAATCCCCTTCAGTCTTTATGGAAATGTACTAGTTGCATCATTGGTTTCACTGAAATATTTACTGTAAAAAAAATAAAGTTGAGTTTGGTTATACTTAAAGGAAAATGTACATTATACTGTCAACATGTTCATTGTTTAAGTGCAGCATAGTAATTAAATTAATAAAGCTAAAAATGGAGATATTGTAATAGAATCCTGACAGGGAAGTTCCTTCACACAGAGGCACTAATGAGAGGCCATGTGGAGTTGACAGGAAAGGATCGGTCTTTGATCACAGCTCACTCTGAATACTGGAAACACTGCTTAACGCATCATTTGAGAGGATTTCAATCTCACTATTTGCTGACAGAGTTCTCAAAAAAAGAAGAAAAAGAGACGGACAACGACTGAGGGGAAAGCCCGCCTGAGGGAATCATTCTTTTGTCAATATAAGAGAGACATTTAAGCCTATGCTTAACAAAAGCATTAAGTCACTACTCCTGGGTCCATTTGTGGACAGCGTTGGAGGATGCAGACGTGTTGAAATGGCTGCTTTGCACTCAGCTGAGGGTAACAATGAGGATTAGGAAAAGGAGAGCGTTCTCATTACCTGAAACGAGCCAGGTTTGTCCGAGGTGGGCTCCCTAACTGCTCAATTAATCCTCAGTAGTGTTGACTCTTTTGTGTTTTGGAGAAATGTCACACACACACACACACACACACACTGCTCCTTTCCAGTCTGTGTAAGAGGAATACTAATGAGGCAGGGTGGCAGGGAGACGATAAAGTTTCCCTCCAGATGGCTTGGTGATATGAGGAGAGCAGGCCTGCATGTGGGCCCGCAGTACCAGAGTGGATAACTGCTAACAGCTCCCTCACATCATGTAATATTTAACAATGTTAGAGGCCATTCCTTCTGTCTGCAGATGAAACGCGTTTCATTTTCTTTGTAAGTAGCAGCAGCTGATATTCCGGGTAAAACAAATTCTCAGTCAGGGTCTGCAGAAACTCGCCCGTCTAGTGAAGCATCATCACAAAACCTGAGACCTTGTTTTCACAGCACTGTGAAAAGGTATTCATACCCCTTGTTGTGTCACTTTGTCATGATGCAACTGAAAATGTCAGTGATTTGTTTAGGTTTTGTGTGACAGACTAACACACAGTAACGCATAATTGTAAAGCGGAAGGAAAGAGGCCAGGTTTTGAAAAGCATTTATCAATCAATCAATCAAATTTGATTTTTATAGCACATTTCAGCAGCAAGGCATTTCAAAGTGCTTTACATTAGTAAACACAAAAAGACAGAGTCATGCAATATTGAATCAACTATCAAAAACATTAAATTTCCTGCCGAAATGTAAAAAAAAAAGAAGGGGGACTCTAACCCGTACCCCTTTACAACAACAGTGGGGACTCTAACCCGTACCCCTTTTCAAACAATGGGGGGACTCTATCCCATACCCCTTTACAACAACGGGGGGACTCTAACCTGCACCCCTTTACAACAACGGTGGGGGGGACTATAACCCGCACCCCTGTACAACAACGGTGGGGACTCTAACCCGCACCCCTTTACAACAACAGTGGGGGATCTCTAACCCGCACCCCTGTACAACAACGGGGGGACTCCAACCCGCACCCCTTTTCAAACAATGGGGGGGGACTCTAACCCATACCCCTTTACAACAATGGGGGGACTCTAACCCGTACCCCTTTACAACAATGGGGGGGGACTCTAACCCGCATCCTTGTACAACAACGGGGGGACTCCAACCCGCACCCCATTACAACGGGGGCTGGGGGAGAGTTAAGAAAGTTCAGAGCAAGCGGTTACCCCAGATGGAAGCGAAATGTCACTTCTTTGAAAGCACATGAAACGTTTGTGGTGGAACATTAACAGTAAAATGTCCCCTCCCCACTTGAAACATGGTGGTGGCAGCAACATGAGGTAAGGATGCTTCTCTTGAACAGGGAAGTTGGTTGGAACTGATGGGACAAATATGGCAGGAAAAGACTGAAGATTGGGTTCAGCTTTCAGCAGGATAATGACTCTAAATATACAGACAGATCTACATTGAAATGTTTTACATTCACATATTGGAATGACCCAGTAAGCCTCCAGAACGAATAGAGTCAAGAATTTGTGGTATTGAAAATTAATGTTTGTAGATGCTCCATCAATCTGAATGATGTCGAATTGTCTTGCATAGACGAATAGACGATCATTTTTCTGTTTGTAAAATAGTAACTTTAACACAACGTGGTTCCACAAACTGTTCACCAAAAACCCAGAACACAATTTTCAGCTATTCATTAATTTGTCTTTATGTTTGAGTCATCTTCTTCTCAATTCATAAAAAATGCACTACTTTTACATTTCTCACTTATGTAAATACACACACACACACACACAAAAATTCACATATCACCTTTCCTGGAGTGTTTTCTCTGTCCATTGGAAAGAAGCAATTGGACTTTAAAATGTTCTTGTAAATGTAAAATGAGCTTTATGAACAATGTTGGGCAAAAATATTAAGCAGCTGCAGGAAGAAATTGATTTATTCATCACACCTGACTAAGTCGGTTTTAATCAATAAAATGTGATTTTCTAAAATGTCTTTATTGGCGTTGTGTTAATTCACACTCAAGCGCTGCAGACCAGCAACCTGCCTGATGGTAATTTTGTTGGTACAGAGGTGTTCACGCCAGCTGATAATCAGTTAATCAAGTGCACTTGATTTGCAACACCTGGCTGCCATTTAGCCTTTTGATTACTAAATGCTAGGGGGCAATTAGTTGTTTACTCTCAGGTGCTGCATTTTGGCTTACTTATGAGTTACGGCACATTTGATATTATAATCCACTGAGCATCAACCTCCATGTGAGGAAATGCTATCTCTACAGACAAAACCAAGGTGGCTCTGTACCAGAAATGTTTTTACTGGATTTTGAAGCTGCTACTTTTCTAGCTCTCTGTTGCAGGTAGCTGTGCAACGGTGCCAGTAAACGGGAAATTCCAATCAAGAATATATGACGTCATGGTATTATTTTCTTTTAATGTAGCGACTCCTGCTGTTCAAGATGAGAACAGCTCTTACGTGATCTGTAAGTCGCTGTGTTTTAATTGATTCCTTCTGCACATTTCTGTCTTCAACATAACTGCAAAGCTTCAATTCATAGATTATTCTATCCATGCTTGGTTGCAACAGGAATAATATACAGTGTTTAGCACGCAGTGACTTTATCAGCAGAGGAGAATTATTGTGATCCAACAAAATTTAACAATAGTCCATCTGCTTCTCCTTGCCACGAGGCTGCACAGACATTGTGAGCTAGAATCAATACACAAATATTTACAGCAACACAACAAAGCCCTTGTTTTGTTCACAGTGCTTGCAAGAACGGCTTCTCTGGTATAAAACAGCAAATCAGATAGATAGATGTCTGATAAATTCCTATTCTTATTCCCAAATAAATGTCAGGAAAGCACTCTTTGTTCCTGCTCCCACATACACGATGCAGGAAAACAAAATGCATGCAGCACACAGTAGGAAATGCATGATCTTAAGCTTCATACCTCCTTTGTTGATACACAGGGAGGCTCAAGTGTCAGTGAAACCAGCAGGCTTGTTTTTATGAGGCCCTGAAAATGACAGTTTGTGCATTTTGCAGCACGCTCTTGTCATTAAACACACTATTAGGAACCACATCACATATTTTTCTAACAAAGTTTGATGATGTGCCTGCTTAATGGCCGGACCCAGACACATTGATGAGGGAGAACTAATTGAAACATCCGAAGGGGCGCTGTAAAATGATTTGGTTGGTCAGTGCTACATCCTCAAGGAAGACAGTTTTAGATTTCCTGTTTGCAAAGTAGTACATTATGGGCCGGGTGTTTGGGTCTTTTTGAATCCTGACAATCGTATTGAGTCCCGATCATGTGTATTTTATTAACCATGTATGGTTTTTTTTTTTAAATAAAATGAGGACTGCATCATGTACTTCTACCAGATTTTTTTATTTAGTAATAATTATGCCACTTATACTAGAACGGTCATAAAAACATACTGAGAAACAGATTCAAAGAGGCTGCGATTAAAAAAAAAAGCACTGCAGAAAACTCAACCAAAACAGAAATAAACATTTTCTTGCATAGTTTCACAGATGACACCAGTGTGCCAGGTTTAAAGAGAAAAATAACAGATCATCTGTTAAGTGGCATTCTTGGTCAAATTTTTCGGCTACATTCAGCACAGTGAGCCAAAAATCAACGCATTTCCTGCAGATATGTAAAGATTCCACTGAAGAGGACAGAAATATTGGCAGACCTCATACATACATACAAAAAAAAAGATTTTATGTGTTAAAATTAATTCATATTACAATAATCACACTAGAGTAATCACGCACGGATTTATTTTTTTGGTAGGAAAAGTAAAGCTTTTAATTCGAGTACATTTTTTTTCAGTGGGCAGAAAAAAGTCACATGGGAAGAAAGAACTGAATCACTGAACTCCTGCTGTTAATACTTTTTAGAAACCCCTAATCGCCCACAGGCCGCCACATTTGCAACTTTAATAAGGTTGAAGCGTATGTTTCTCTTTACACAATGTCTCTCCATTATCCATTCATCAAGCTCTCTTCTCCACAGGTTTTCTGTGGGATTTAGGACTGGGCTGTGGTTTTTGTGCCTACAACATTCCTATGTTGATTTTCCTGTGTGTTTTGGGTCATTATCCTCTTCAAAGGCCCAGTGGTAGCCCATTTACAATTCACTACTAAGGCGTAAAATGATTTTTGTGTTCATTTCGTAGCAAAAAGCTGTTGCTCTATTGTGATAAATCTTTGATTGCACCTCCAGATGTGTTGGTCTCAGGTTATTTGCTGTAAGTTAGGACTGTCTTGATTTGTTTTCATCTTCAAGTCTTACACACGTTTGCTTTCAGAGCAGGCTGATACTGTATTGATTTCCTCATCTGTGAAATATTCCCCGCGTTAAAGGCTGTGAAACAAAATCATAACTCTGTACCAAATATCAGTAAAATGTTCTTTTGATGAAACTCTCCACGTTTTTGTACTAACAGTTACCTTTTGAACTTTTTTCTTTTTTGGACCACTGCACATTTCTTTAAAATACTACAAGCACACCAAATGATCATTAGAAGCCTTCTGACATTTTTATGGTGAAGTTGTCCCAGAAACTTTTTCATGAGTTATTTTTGTCATGGAGCTCTGGTGAAGAAGATTATTTTTCAGAGGTTATCCTCCTGTAGGCATTTTGTAGGTTTACTTTTGCCTTTCTGGAAAGTCTGTAAGCCAAAAGGTCTGCAACTCCAGCCCATGAATGTCACTGTCCTTCAACACACCTGAATCAAAAGGCTGAATTTCCTCGCCGGCATCTCAGCAAGTTTTGCAGAGGTCTGTCTATCAAACATTCATTGGATTCTGGTGCGTTAGAGCGGGGATGTGTCTGAAAGTGGCGTAACAGAGAGTCTTGAGGACTGGAGTTGCAGACCTCTGCTATGAGTACTTATCTGTATAGGTTTTTGTAGTTTTCTGCAAATACTGCTTTAACTTTACTGTGATGACTGTCATTTCAGACTACAAGCTAAGGTAAACCTTAACCTGAGAAGGCTTTGCTACTTCATCCTTTTTTTTTTTTTTCTTGCTTTGTGGTTGTTAACTATTTTAATTTTCAAAATGTCAGGCAGCTGCTTAGAGGAGCCGGTGATTGCTGATTGTCTGGATGAGGTCTGAGGATTCAGGATTAACAAAGGTTTGAAATTTGCATCACCTGGCCTTTCCTGACTAATTAACACCTGACACCTTGGTAAATGTTACCTCAGATAGTTTCTACGCAACTGCTGATATGTATTTTTAAGTGGTCATTTTTCCACAGGTGTTTTTTATGTCATAATGTAGGATTCCAATCAAATACAACAGACCCATGCCATTCCAGTAGGCAGCAATTTAGTCAACATTCACAGGAACTTCCTGACTTCAACCAAGCACATTGTCTTTGATACTGGTGGAGGCATAAAAATACATTTACAATGCTAGGTTCACCAGATGAACCAGATGAGATGACATGTGAGGTGAATAATATTTTTTGGGAAAAGGAAAAATCTACTTTGTGTAGAAATAAAGTTTTTTATGAACACTGCAAATCTTACCAAGTACTTTTGGTCTAGTTTTTGGTGCTGATATACTTGAAATAAAACAAAACTAACTTTCAAGTAACTCATCTTACATAAATAATTCATTAATATTGATTTTTAAAAAGTACTAGTGCCACTGGGAAAATCATGTCACTTGTAACAAGACGTGTTTTTCCCCCATATTCAGGTGAAATGATGTAACAGTACATTGGGTTCGTATGACAATAAATTCTGCTTGATGATCTGAAAAGTATGTGGAAAAAGCAAAAATGAAATTAATCCAAGAATGAGACTCGAGACAATTTAGCCAAGTTTTAGAAGCACCTCAGAAACTAGTTGAATATGCTAATAGCTGGGAATGTTAGCAAGCTAACTATTAGCTAAACAAGCTACGGAGGATACCTTCTTCAAACCCAGACCCATTGCTGAGACTATCTTAAAACCTATCTTGCCCCTTTAAAGCCTTGTCCAAGTAAAATGTTTCAAAGTTGGCGGCATTTTTTTTTATTTTTATATATGCAATTTTCTGCAAATGTGAACAAACTATATTAAAATCTTTAAATCTATGGTTTTCCTTTTACGGTCCTCCTTTTTCAAAAATGCATTATAGCTGCCAAGACTTTTTTTCCTCCAAGTTTGTATATATTTAAATACCCAACTTTTGTTAATAATATAATACATGGCTACCTCTGCAGAATAATAGAACTTGGATAAACTGAAGTAGCAAAGTAAAATCTTCAAAAACTCCCATAGAAATCCTGTCACCCTACACAATAGGGTGATAAATACTGTTGTCCTACTGACATTTATAAAAAAAAAAAATAGGGACACCGCAGGATTTCATACATTCCCTACAACACATATAACCCCTGGGGTGAGTATGATTGTGGGGGCAAACAGTCCACAGCTTCAGACTGCAGCCACCCGCCTGACACGGGACCCCTGAGTCAGTCTGCAAAACAGATTGTGGTCCTGACCTCAGACTCTGTTTTGGTCTCAGCTGTAATCAGGATGTTCCCGATGCACACGCTGTCAAACTGCACACTTCAATATTCTGCTCAGCTCAAAGTGGGGAAAAAGTCGATATGGTGATTCAGTGGGAAAAAGCAGTGATATTTTCTTTAAGGTTTTATTAAGAGGCCATTTTAGATCTGGGGGTGTTTGAGTGTAGGGGCTGCTTTTTTTGAATGCACATTTTGGACATTAATTATTTGACATATATTACGTATTCTCAAAGTTTTTTAAATTTTTTATTTTTTAGTGTGTCTAGTGGGTTTGTTTTTGCATTATTAAGTCAAATGGAAATGGATGATGGCCTATTAAGTTAACTTTACAAAAGTTAACTTAAACGCAACTCAAGCACTTGTTGCAAAAAAACAAGTGCAGGATAAACTTCACTAAGTTTGACTTTTGGCAAAAATTATGTCTGTGTGTAGAGAGAGAGAGAGTAGTTTATCATAATCTGCAACTATTGAAATGAAAAGATGTGAAAACTTTACGGCAATAAGAAATGTGGAACAAAACCCTTAAATGAAACAACGAATGGATCATGATTAAAGCTGGAAATATTCAAAATGGTCTGGATTATTTTTGCTCTACAGTTTTAATTATTATTATTTAGTAGAAGGAGGAGTTGTAACAATATCTGCAATAATTTGATCTCCATCTTTTTTTTTTTGCCTGAACTAAACTCATTATACTGTGTGCAGCATATATACATAAAAAACAAAGATTCCTTGAAAGCCAGGCTTCATATACGCTGAGGTTGTAGCCTCCTTAAATAACCTCTGTTTCTTTGCAATGTACCGTGATGGACTGGCGACCTTTTCAGAGTGAGACCCGTCTATCACCCACTGACCGCTGGAGATGGGCAGCAGTCACCTATCAAACTCCATAATACTCAAGTACAGCGGTTATGGATTTTTTTTGTTTTCTATCTTCACCTTGTGTCAGTCCTCTGGCCTTACAAATGTGCTTTTCTTTCACTAAATGTGAACAAGGACACCGGCTTACATTTGTTAATACAGCTGCATTAAGGTCTTTGGCTCTAGCCATATTGCGCCTCATCTTGCTGGATTACTCCATCGCCACCTACCCTTTATTGTGCTGATTACTCACCAGCTGTTCTAATTACCCTTTTTAGAGCCGAATCCCTCTGCCACTTCATGTCAGGGTAAGTCTGTAGTTTTAACTGTGGGCTATTAAGCACGATTCCTCATTTCTGATAAGCAGCCTTTGACATTACACCTACTGCCTGTCGGCTCCCGCTGCTGCTCAGGCTTAGCAGGTTTTCCCAGCAGACCTGGAGTCAAAAGCAATCTGTTTCTCCCACTTCTCATCTGCCGCTGGCCACCTCCGTCCTCCTCCGTCCACCCCCTGTGCTTCCTGCTGATCTTCAATTTTCTGTCCCCTTATCAGTGGTTTAGCCAGTATTAGAAGGAACATTCCTGAATTTAATGAGCCTCAGTGGTAATATTAAAAAAGCTTCCATAAACATGGAGGCAGGCTGTCTGTTCCCCTTTTTGATCTCAGACAGGAACCATGAGAATAAGTGGACCAAGGCCAGCTGAAGTATGTTTTTTATTTGCTCGGGACACCTTTACGTTGCTCCAGAAAATGCTACTAAAATAACTGCAAAAACAGTTTATTTTGTACACCAAGTAGAGTTATTGTCATTTAGTTTAGTTTATTGATTTCAGATAAAAACATATCATCCCATATCCTCTTTTTAATTTCACTTTCTTAAATAATTTAAATCACAGATGAAACATAAACACCGCCAAATCTCCAGTTTCAAGATTGCAGTAAAGATTTGCAAAAAAAATAACAAGCAATGTTTTAATCCAATGTGACAAAAAAGTACAGAGTTTCCATCTCTGTAGATATTTTTTCACTAATTTATATTTTGGGTTTATTTCACCCAAATTACTTTTGGAGCCAGCCCTACAAACCAGAATACACAAGCTCCTGTTGTTGTACAGTTTTTAAAAAAAATATAAATTATCTTTGCCCCCATCTCTATCGCTAAAAACATTATAAATGCAACTTTATAAAAATGTTTTTTTAACATCTTTGTAAAACTAATATGTACTTTTACAAAGATGTAAATCTACATTACTGACTGTACTGTCAGTTCATGAGACTGAACAATGACAGTAAATCTGTAAAAAAAGTAAAATAAATTGAGCTTCTCTGTCTCCTTCTACTGAGATCTACAGAAGTGCATCGTTCTGGATACAAACAACCAATCAGATCTAGTAGGAAAGAATCAGCACTGTAAATCATGCTTGTGTATGTGCTGCAGCTCTGCTAATGGTGGCAGAACAACTTATCTTTACAGGAAAACTGATAATCTGTCCTCATTTTTCACTATACTTTGCATTTACAGGAGGCTCCGCTGTGAGGAAGGAGGTGTAGCGTAAAAGAGAGGCTGTGAGCAACATGAGGAAATCACATTTTTATACCGCGACACATTCCAAATCCACTTGTTTTACATGTGGATTTTTTTATGTGACAAATATCAACTCGTATGTGATTTTCACATGTGAAGCTAATGTTTTTGTTGTTTGTTTTTTTTCTGTAAGGGGGGCGTTTCAAATTTTATTGAATTTAGAAACATTTGCGACATTCAAATATGGACTGAAAAAATGTGTTTCATACGTCTCTGTTACGTCTCTGTGGTGAGTTACACACAACAAGCTTAACAGAGGCCTAAGGTCTGGAGCGGTCTTAAGAGGGATCGTCTCATTCCTCTGTGTGAATTTTGGAAAAATACACTGAATGTGTGTGAAAACATGGATATGCCACCTTTTGCCATCGTACTTCAACCATGACAGCTGCAAAAAAAATAAATAAATTACGTAACCTGTTTTGAGAGCTTCTCTTCCATCAGTGCGAAGCAAGCAGGGCGGACAGCTCTCTGCTTTTATGTGTTCTTAGAATGTCAACATTACAAACCCCCTCTTGTGTCGAGTTTTGACTGAATGTCATCAGATGAGCTCCCTCAATCCCTTTAAGGAAGATCAATATGACAGATGCATCTGTGTCAGAACAGGGGATATTGAATTGTGCAGGTGAACAGTACAGTGGGATCACGTTCATGGGAAAGAAAAAGCACAAGTGACAAAGTAAGAGGACAGTAATCGCACCCGAGTGCTTAAAAGCTAGTCACATAGATGGATGTAAAAGTACACCACACGTCAAAATAGCATGATAAAGCAAAGGTTCTGTGAGCTATGTCTCTATTAACAACAGGGAACAAATTGCAGTCTGCCGGCAAGGAAAATTACAGCCTCCGTCTCACGCCTGCATTATCAGGAGCATTGTTTTCTGAATAAACACGACGCAAACTCTACCAAGGTTTTTAAAACACCAACTCAATTTGCAAATCCTTTCCACAACAGGAGGAAGATATGTTGCAAGGATCGACATATATCAGTGGAACATGTCGTCGTGCTATTTAAAGCAAGCTCCACACCAACACCCAGTGGTGAGAAGTCCAGCTGAAAGCCACTATCATGGCAAATCAGTCAGTCCAGGAGGGAGAACGGAGGACGCAGCCGAGCGAGAACCGAGTGCAACAAAACATAACCTCGATGGCACAATGGAGTAAATCCCAGATCATTGTGGGGCGTGAAGCGTCTTCTTTTGCTTCCCTCGGCACAGCGGCACAAGTCACACCTGCTTGGAAGGTTGATTTTGAATCTGACACGCGCTGCACTCAAACAACTTGTTGTTTCTGGGGACATTACCCAGTTCATTGCAACACTGCAAACGGAAGTTGAGTCAGATTTTGGATTTGCTTGTTCAAATAACGTTTTGCATCCAACTTGTAGCATGCGTGTTTAGGAGAGTGACGAGTTCTGTCATGTTACAACCACAGCGTTCTGCGTTTTAATGTGTTTTAACAGCAGAGTCTTCTGAAGAATGCCTTTTTTGAGAGAATTTTTAATTATGGTAGAACAGAATTTACAAATGGTATTTTTTTTAACCCGTGATCTTGCAATTTTGCAATTTAGTTTTGCAATTTTGGCCCATTCCGACTGACAGAACTGGCATAGCAATTGACCTCAGGTCTGCCCACTAAGACGAAACTGAGAGGAGGGCTTTTGGTTGGCCGAAAATATGGATTGTCTTTTTTTTTTGTAACTGATGTCTTCTTATTTGATTATGTATCTGATTTTATCTGCTTGTGCTTTCCTGCAATCAATTTTTATAATTATGTCACCAGCTTATCATCATATTGGGCCTTTCACTTGACAGATTTTTATTAAATCTTCAACATGTCCAGATTGCTATTTGAACAGATCTCCTGTTGTCCCGTGACCAAGCTGATCTTCAACATGTTGGACAGCCAGTCGGACGTCCTGTTTACCTCAGCAGACATTCAGGGGGCAAATAGGAGTTGCTTTAAGGAGACTTGACGGAAGTTGAGGGGAACCACCTCCATCACTATTTCCCAGGAGCGCCGCAGCTTTTAGCTGGACATCTTGCACTACTGCTTTGTAAGACGTCTGATACACTTCTGCGCTCCATTACTGAACTTTGAATGCTAAAATATACACAGCGTGGCCTCTGGTGAGTTGGTTAAGCTTTTAGCTTCAAACCAACTATGTCTGATCCTAATGTTGGTTCTTATCTACTTTAAAGGGAAGGGATGACTTTAAGAAACAACCTCATGACCGCGCTGAAAGTTTAAACCTCTAGAGTTGCACTTTCTGAAAATTTCTGCACTACTCCTCCGGCTTGTCTGTCACATCCTCGTCAGCCTTCACCGACGCTATCCAGTTATTCCGCTGAAGTCTTAGGAAATCCAGGTTTGTCAGCAATGCTGTGCCAGCAGGTCTGCAGGATATTCAAACGATGAAATGCTGCGGCGAACAAAAGCTTGAAGGGTCGTAGATGCCTCTGCTCCATTAACTGCGTGAATTTCTAGAGTTTCCACATAGATGAAAAATAACAACAAAAGCAATTAAGCACAACTGAGTGCAGAATCATGTCACTGGATTTAACTCTCTATTAACCCACAAAGAGTCTAAAAATGATAAATGCAACACATCTTAGGAAAATGTTTTAACCTCACAAAATACTGATGTACTTTTAATTCCTCTCCACAGTCACCACATGCATACTTAGCCAAGTGATTAGCAAGGCCGCTACCATGAGGCTGTCCGTGACTGTTGAATTTTTCATTTATTCCTCATGGTGGAAAAATGTCCCCTTCGGTTATGCATTTGGATGAATAAATAAAAAAAACCTTCTGCTGCGTTTAAATGAATACATATTGTGGCTATAATTTAAAAGATATTCCCTCACAGTTAATTGTTAGTTGACAGAACACAAGTCACCGAGGTCAGTTTTAGTCAGTCAGTTTGGCCATGTGAAATGAAACGGCTGAACATGAAAAAACAAAAATGGAATGTGACTGTGAGGTCCAATGTGTACAACTCTGCTTTCATTTAAAGTATGTACAAACGTTCATTTGAAAGAAAGTTTTTCTTCTTTTGCTCTGCAGAGATATTCTAATATCAGTAAGTTTGAATATATTAAAACCGAAGGGGGGGAGAAAAAAAAATAAAACATAAAAGCTTTTTGAAGAAATAACCCCAAACCCAGGTAGGAGTGAGATAATATGAACATCATGTTTTCATAATCAAATTCCCCCCTGCTGTTTGAGTTTCTGCTCATGCACACGTTCACAGCTAGCTGTTAAAGCCTTAGAACCAGATTTAATGTTGTAAATGCATCAAATGCCCCCCACCGAGCATAATCTTTGTTATATTTTGAATTTCATACCTTCTCGGATACACTCGGTTACCGTTCGTACATTGAAAGACGTCTTCAATATTCAGGTACAGAATAATTCCAAATGTTGCTCTTGCAATATCCATAGGGGTTGTTGACAAACATGAAAGGGAGCCGCATGTTTTTTATTTTCCTCAGGAAACTCCATTCCTGTCCCACAGTGAAGAGCTGAGAAAAGCATCAAAGAAAGTGGGCAAAGAGAAATTGGTTATAATGTTGCATTACACTGAGGTAAAATGGTTCATCGTGACTTAGAGAGCAATCAGGGCAGGATAAAGTTTGGAGAATGTCGAATCTTTTGGCTTAAACCGAGACAAATCTGATTCCCTTGTAGATTTTGCACCTCTAAACAATTTTGATCTTTTCAGTTTATTGTGTTTTTCCTACTTTTATTATTAGCTGTGGTTTCAAATATGTTTTTGTACCTGTAGTTTTAAACAGGCTTGCAAATTACTCTATAGACCACATGTGTCAAACTCAAGGCCCGCGGGCCACATGTGGCTGTTATCCGTTATCTTGACCGACAACATAAAAAAATAAATAAATAAATAAATCGGTCATGTACTATTTTTATCCGTGAAATTACAATCATATTAACATTGACTATTTAGTCGCATTTTATGCGGTTTAGTTAATATTCACCGTGAATCCAGATCCCATCACAAATTAAGCAGATAAATGTATCTACATTTTCTCCGTAGTGACAAAAACCACTGACCGAGGCCCCAATAACTTTTAATAAATTAAATTAAGCGACTTCACTTAAATTAGCTTCACTTCACCCGCTGGGGTCTGAACGCACTTCCTCCTGGTTCCCATCTGCGCTAATTCATCAGTCAGTTGGATCTGTCTGATCCAAACAGATAAACTGAACTCTGTGAGTGTTTTACCCTGCGCGGTCCGGTGTGAGCTTTTACCAGGATTTTTTTTTTTTTTTTTTTTTTTTTTTTTGCCTGGTTTCGCTTCTCTGAAACGGACAGATGTTACGTCTGCAGCTCCTCCAGAGCGCCGCTCTCCTGGGTAACTTGCACCAATGCTCCATTTCTTAAATCTTAATCTTAAATATTCTTCGCAGCGGCAGAGCCGCGTCCTCAGTGGTTGAGCAGCGGACTGCGCATGTTACAGTCTAATTAATTTTTGCATCGTCATTTATTTCCTCAAGATAAACTGCCGGCTCCTCAAATGGATTAACACAACATTGCATTCTCTTTAGTTTTCTCTGGTCTGTAATGGAGACTTGAAAATAATGTGCCATTTCAACCAAATGCACTTCCTAACCATTTTTTATTTGTAAGTATTGATTTTATTTTTTAGCCATTTTTAATAATTCAAAAATATATTTAATTGTAAAGTGTTTTTTATTTTTGAACTATTTTTATTTGCAAGTATTGATTTTGAACCATTTTTTTATTTTGAAGTGTTGATTTTATTTTTGAAACCTTATTTATTATTACAGTGTTGATTTAATTTTGAACCATTTAATTGTAAAGTGTTGATTTTATTTTTGAAACCTTTATTTTGAAGTGTTGATTGTGTGAAAGACCTTAGACATGAATTGCCCCATACGGGATTTGAACCAATGACCTCAGCATTACCAGCACGGTGCTCTAACCTTCTGAGCTAACTCACCTACCTTACAAACTGTTGAGTTTCCATGGATTTAAGAAGAACTGACATGATCTTACCACAATGAAGATTTGATAAAAGTGCTTATATTCTAATGTTTTTCAAAACAACATACATAATATTTTATTTTCCAGAGATTTTGTATTTTGAAGTGTTGATTGTATTTTTGAACCATTTTTAATTTTCAAGTGTTGATTGTATTTCAGAGATATTTTCTATTTTAATGTGTTAATTTTATTTTTGAACCATTTTTTATTTGTATGTATTGATTTTATTTTTTAGCCATTTAGCCAAGTCTCTGTAGAACCATTTGTCTCTGCTAATGACATCTTTAATACATTTATTTGATCTCAGGCTTAGTTTATGGACTGTAATGTGAAATTAGGCACAAGTATAAGTTTGACAGTTTGTTCACCAAGTTACTGTGCTCTCTGAGAGGATCTGTAAGTATTTGACATTGTTCCATACCCATTGTTGACATTAGTCTCTAACAAAATTTGGATCATCTACCAGGAACACCACAAAGAGCATGAGTTTCTGTAGTGTAGTGGTTATCACGTTGGCTTCACACGCAAAAGGTCTCTGGTTCGAAACCAGACAGAAACAGATTTTGCATGTTCTTTTCATCACAGGTGTTTACTAAAGGTCAACAAGGGCTCTGTGGTGTCATGGTCTGTACTCTGAATCCAGGCATCTGAGTGCAAGCCTTAGTTGAAATTTTCATGTTGCATCTCACATCATCAACTTTGGAACCTCAAACTGAAACAAAGCAGAGAAGTTCAGTTTCTGTAGTGTAGTGGTTATCAAGTTTGCTTCACACGCAAAAGGTCTCTGGTTCAAAACCAGACAGAAACAGTTTTTTGTAGGTTATGCATCTCTTGGGGTGCAGTGAGACAACAAGAGCCTTCCTCTTTGGTGATGGTTCATTTGCCAATCGACTTCAATGTAGGCTTCTTTGAAATCGAAGCTACTTTACTTCAATTACCAATTGGCAGTTCTATGGTGTAATGCACATAGGCCTGCGGGCCACATGTGGCCCCCCAGCATTTTATACGCCAATGATTGACTTAAAATAGGTTTTGAGCACGAATTGACTACAAACTACATCTCCCATAATGCATTCCGATTGTTACCAGCCAACATTACGGCTTCTCGCCACTAGAGAGCAGCAGAGTCACCTCAAGCTGCTTATTGATTTTCCCAGCGAATAAAACTGAGACATCGACAAGCTAACATCAAAACGTCCAAGAAAAGAAAAATCGATTTACAAGTAAGACTGTGAATGAAGATGTGTGTGAGTTGGTGTCAGGGCGGCAGGTCACGCTAGACTTTTTTTGTTATCCGTTATCTTGTCCGACAACATAAAAAGAAAAAAATCGGTCATGTACTATTTTACTCCACATGGTGGAGGCTCATCCACTGAGTAGCTGTAGTGCCAAATCACATATGTTCAGATTTTAAATCAGTCTAACTCAGCTTCGTTTGATAACCGCGCATGTCGTAGTTAAAAATACCCTTTCCTTGTTTTCCGCAGTTAAAAAACCCCACCATGGCCTGATTGCTTATTATTTGTAAACCCATCGGTACACTGACATTTACTGTTTCTTCCTCCTCGATGACACTGGATGACTGCAGGCCTAATGCAACAGGTGCATTTCTCAGTGCTCATCTTCAGATGATACCCAATAAGGAAATATCTGGTTCTTGGATCAGAGCTGAAGAGAAAATGGCACCAGCATTCCCTGAGAAACTCGGCTTTAGATCCTCTGTTAGAAAAAGTGAATTACATGGGGATTTTCAAGACCAAACGTCAACTTCCTACACATGGTGATCATTCTTAGTGAATCATTATATAAGAAGTGGGACTTCAGGGTCTTTGGATGTTTTACTGCCTCACAGATCACCACGGCAACAAAAGGATTGAATAAAAATATAGAGTCAAAGAGTAGCTGTGTAGAGAATGCATATTTAGGTCATATATTTAGAAACAAACTAGATGTGTTTCCGTTTGATTTTTTTTTTTGTGACTGTTAGGAAAAAATACAACTGGGCAAAGGGTTAAAATAAAATTATTGCTGACAAAATATCAATCTCTAACAAATACACACACTAAAGAGATAGTACCAGATCGCTGCAAGGAGAATTTTGAAATGAAAGGCAGTTCAGCCAGGTCCGCAACCCAAACCTCACCGCAGCTGAAGGACAAACCAATTTAGCTCAATAATTTCATATGAGCAGCAGCACAGAAGAAGGGATGCTCGTAAAAATATAGTTTTACCAAGTTAAAGAGAAGAACAGAAATAAATCAGCATAATTAGAATCAACCTTTCATGCTTCACTGCTAACTGGCTATGTAAACCAAATGTTTACATACACAGTGAGGATTCACAAAATGATTTCTGTTTGCTAAACGCCACAAAAAATAGTCATTTCACTTATTTGCAGAGGAGCTATGAAGCCTGAGCCGCCTTAAACTTTAAGTTCAAAACATGCATTTTCTTTAAAACACATTTTTAATCTTTCTGCAAAACTGTGAAGCTCAACAGCGTTTGAACTTTGCTTCTTTGATTTTATTGCAAATCCCCCTTTGCCGCCAAATTATGTATTTTTAAATATTTAACTTTTTAAGGTTTTTACAGTCTTGTATGATGAAACTCCTCAAAAATCTGCTGGAGCCTTACAATAAAATACAACAAACAACATTAAATGAGTTGCTGCCTGAACACATGTTCTTCAGTCCAGGATTTTTAAGTTATTTCTTTCCAATTTCCCATAACAGAATTTAGTTTATGTGTCTTCACTCTTTGCAACTGATCTTGTTCAGCATCATAACTGGAAGAAATACCAGCCACTTATGAACGAGCTGCATAACTTTAGACGTTAAAATGCCATTTTGTTTGGAGTGTTTTACTTAAAACTTCTCCAAGGAGAGGTTGTATGTGCCTTTTAACACAAGCTGACAACATCTCCTGAGGACTTAGGAAGTAAATAATACAGAAATGCTACACCAAAGCACACTTACAAACTGTCTCTATGGCAATTTACTGGAAAGCTGCCTAAGGGGACTGTAGTCAGAAGTTTGACTTGTAGAATTTCCTTGTCAGTTTGTTGAAGGTGGTTGTAAGCAGACCTACATCCCAGCATTAAAAACACTAGGGCTGAAACGATTCCTCGAATGATTCGAGTACCTCGATTACTAAAATTCCTCGAGGAAAATTTACCTGCCTCGAAGCTTCGTTAATTTATGTTTTATTAGTTAGCGCACCGTGTTCCGGCCGGGACTTCATTTGCGTTGCGCGGAGCTCTCACTTCCGCCTCTGAGTTGTTGACAAAAGCTAAGTCTCAGCGGCATAAAGTCCAATCTTCAAGATTGGGATTTTATTGATTGATGATAATGCCCGACTTTTTATCGTTTTTTGGGGAACCAATAAGCATCCTTAAAATGACTGGGGGAATGCCTGGAGCATTTCTCCTCCGGGGCTGCTGGTTGAAAGCGAACGGCGGGAAG
Organism: Poecilia mexicana; assembly: GCF_051168715.1. Lineage (NCBI taxonomy): Eukaryota > Metazoa > Chordata > Actinopteri > Cyprinodontiformes > Poeciliidae > Poecilia > Poecilia mexicana. The sequence continues at coordinate 21,842,432 of NW_028263388.1, forward strand.
AGCGCTGAGGTGAGCGGATAGCCTGAACAGGGCGGGCGGCTGAGTAGCTGATGCTTACCGTGTAAATGTAGCTTTACCGACGAACCGCACAATAAATTTCATATCCCGGTCTGAAGAAACGGGTGGCGGAGCGCATCGTACATGGCTGGTAGATGAGTTTCTGAGTGTGACCAGTGAAGGTGTCGTAAATATCCCGTATTGCTTCCCCCCGTGTTCGTCCCCCGGTCTAACGGTTCGTCAGTCCGCTGGTCTATTTCCTCCCCTCCACCCCATCTTACGTTCGTTCATTCGCCCTCTCCTCCCACTCCAGGCGGCATTTCCCGTATTTTCAAACCCAAAGCGTGACAGGTTAGGTGGCAAGGTGAGTTTAATTAATCTATTAAACTCACTGAAGATGAATACATAAACTAAAAGCTGGATTGTAGACATTTTTTATAAGCATATTTGTGAGCCTGCCTCTTTGTTATTAAATTCAATATAATTTCAGATTTTTCTATAACTTTTCTTCTGGTTAACTTAGAAAGTGAGCTATTATTGTTACAGGTTAGTTTTCTAAACTACAATAAAGCAACTGTTAGGGATGCTCAAATATGAAAAATTGGACTGATATTGATATCTGATAGTAACACCGGTATTATGCCAGATTTACCAATATTTCATTTTATAATTTTTTTTATCCGATTACTCGATTAATCGTAAGAATAATCGATAGATTACTCGATTACTAAAATATTCGTTTACAACAGCCCTAAAAAACACCTATATTCTTAGCCTTTTATATTTCTTTTTTCCATTTGGTTGCCAATACGTGGTAATGATGTATTCAAGTCATTAGTTTTTTTTAAATAACTTATAATAGAACCTCTCCAACGGTTAAAAAATGTGTTTCACTGTTTTTAAGAAAGAACGTGAGCAGCAAATTCTGTTTTCTCTGATCCATGTTAGTAGTTGTTTAGTTGACAAAGCAGCTAATATACTGATGTATATGTAGCTAATTTAGAGTTTTTTGTCTTTTTTTAACGTTATCCATGCGTTCTGGGTCAGAGATGGTTTATTGGTACATGGGTTATGGAAGTAAGGTGGCTATCTGTGATTCTGTGGAATACTCTGTCAATTGACTCATGCAGACTCTTTTTTTCATTCTCACACTCATTAAAAAGCCTTGCTTTCCACCACAGCAAGCATGCACCCTGCCTACTGAGCCACGGACTTGATTTCAGCACTGAAACAACACTTAGACCTTTTTTAGACATGAGTCAGAGAGCCGTCTATTTGTAGTCGTGATTTAGACCTGTATTTTTTCATATGGTAGGCTTGCTTGGTCTAAAAGTGGTTTAAAATTAGAGGTAAAGTAAAAGGTTCACAAAACAATTTATAAATAATACAAAAAAAATACCATAAGGCAAATGCACTCAATGAGAGTTTTATTTAACTGGGAAATATAAAATGATGTCATCTTAATTATTTGTTTTAGACACTTGTATAATTTTTTTTTACCATACTGATGGATGACAACGCCCATTTTTATCTAAAGTGTGAAACTTTTGGATAGGGTGGAAACTTCAGTTCATTTTCATAAGAGACAAATTAATTTCAGCCTGATTTGTAATTTCCAAGCAGAATAATACCAAACACTCATACACATGTAGAACTGACAGAAGATCAGTGGGGCAGATGAAGAACTATGCTTCATTTTTACATTTTAAAAACATAACCAATGTCATCACAGAACAGGACCAATACATGTGAAAAGTCCCACACTTATGAGTTTTGTGCAGTTAGTTAAGAACTGGTTCCGCAATCAAGAGGTAACCCTGCTTTTTACCATTTTTAACATTGATCAACCTCGACTGGCTGGTTGTCCTACTTAACATACACTGTGCAAGAAACATGCATTTAAATCTGAGGTGTCATTAAACAGCTCAGCTGTACAGGGAATGCCTTGACACTTGCATGTCATCAAAGATTAAGTTCTGGTTTGTTGCCATAAGAAACAAAGTCAGTTGTGCCGTGAGGATTGTAATTTCCAAGCAGAACCACTGTACACATCACCATTTAGAGAGTTGTCCCTAAAATTGCATTTATTAACGAGTTTATTTAGTATTTAAAAAAAAAATAGCTTGTGTAGAAAGACTTTGGACCAAAGTGTACAATAATAAGTATCCCACTAGATAGCTTAGTATGAACAATACAGCAGGTGTTTACCAGCTCACTAGTTGGTTGCAGCTAAAACAGATCTACATTTACGCTTCTAAAACAAATCTAGAACCTATTCTAGATGCTGAAAGAGCTTTCAGCTTTAATCCAGATATCTTTTAAGCTTACCCTGAATATAAAAGAATTACTGCTGTTACCAAAATAAGATTAATAACTTTGTTTTGTTGGAATAAGAGTTTCATTTATGCAGGATCTCTGTAAATATGAAGGCTCCTCCTGGCTGAAATGAAACCATGGAAATTGGTCAAACTTTCATTTTTGCCAATAGTTTTCGCAATGTACAACACAATACAATTGCATGATCTTTTGATTTTACCAAGTGTTGTTAAATACACCAATCAAAGCATTTTCCAAGTCAAAAAAACTAAATAGTGATGTAAATAATGGGCTAATTTCATCTAATTAAAAAACATTGGCAGGTTTCTTAATAAATGTATCTTTTATCCACAAGACAAAAGCTATGATAGCAAAGTTTTCACTGGGTCATAAGATGAGTTCGAGACAAATCACCGCAGACAGGTCTGTTCTCAGCCATCATCCTTCTAGATATAATAGAGCCATAGCCAATGAACTGTGACGGTTAGGTGAGATGGTATAAAACGAGACTGTCACTTGAAAATTTCTCTTCTGCTATACACATGAAAAATGCATCGTAGCTTAAAACCCATTTCCCAGAAAGAAATCAGGAATGTATTCTATAATGCAACTAAAAAAAGAAACTATTTTATGAATTAGTAAGAAATCTAACTTTTAAGGGACAAGGTGAGGAAATTGTACCGGTGTGGTATTGCTGAAGGAAAATGGGAACAAAGATTTATGAATACTGTTATACAAAGTCACACTTAACAGAACTTGCTGGATCCTTGAGTGGTTTGCAAAGATTGTGTTTTCTTTGCTCCCTCCTTTTCTCTTCTTCTTGTGGAACAGCTTTCCTCTTAGGGAGGGGCCCAACTTCTAAGTCTAAGTCAGGGGTGTCAAAGTCAAATGGACGGAGGGCCAAATAAAAAATTTAGCTACAAGCCGAGGGCCGGACTGATCGAATGTTCATTGAAATTTTTTTAAATGACTCATATAGTCTAGTGAACCTAATTGAACCTACTGAAAACCTAACAAATATATTCCAATATGATCAGATAAATAAAGCAATATTTTCTTATGGCTCTGTCAGTAATCTTTAATTTTCAACAGACACAACTGAAATATTTTTAAAATATAATTGGATTGAAATACAATAAAATAAAGTGCAAAAATCTATTAATCCACATATGTCAGAGTCAAGGCATTTAGATGTGTTGCCGGCGACACATCTAAATTTGCAGTACCGTAATTCCGCCACACGTAGCGCTAAGTGGAAAAATTCCAACGGTTTCTGAAAGGGGAGACGTTGCACTTTCCAGCAAGTATCGGGTTAATACGGTAACTTCGCAGCTGCAGCTGCAGAGAATGTAATTAATCCGGGGGGCACTCGTTTAATAGACGGTATATTTCGGCAATAACTTGGTGGATATTGAAAGTTCCGGTTGTTATGGATACATGGGTAAGTACATAATCTCACAGAACATTTAAAGAACTGCTTACAGTTCAAATAAGGAAGATATTTTTTTTCAGACGGGGTGCCGGCTTGCTGCGGTCTGCGGGCCGGTTCTAATAATAAATCAAGATCATCCCAGGGGCCGCAAAAAACCTTCTCGCGGGCCGGATGTGGCCCGCGGGCCTTGACTCTGACATATGTGGTCTAAGTCATCTGCAATCAGATCATGGATAGTTAGAATCAGTGCTCCTCTCCGCCATTCCCTGATTGTCCTTTTGGTTGAGGTAATTAAGCTATCTTTCAGTATATCTTCATTGTGTACCTCTGAAAACCTGGAGCATTTTCCCAATTGTCTGAAATACTACAACATTTTGGTAAAGTCCTAACGTCCTTTAATGCTTTTGTGCTCCGTTGGAATATTTACCTACATGAAATGAGATGCTACGAATACATACAAGCAGAATCTACCCGATCTGTTCAGTGCTCCACCTTGAGGAGTTGCTATCAATCAAGGGACAACATTGACAGGCCAGCAACATACAGGTAACTCTCACTAATGAATCCTCCACTGTCAGCCACCCTGGGACTTCCTGACCAACATTAAAGCAAAATGTTTGTACTGTTCAAGATGTTTCTCACACTGGCGAGCTAATGATTCATCATGGTTAGGGGAGTGTCATGCTACAAAAGGGCTTAAATGAAAGGCAACCTGACTTTCGCTCAGTTTTTCATGAAGGCTTTTCCAGATCGGTCAAGGAGTTTTTGTTAATTGTGGAGGCTCACAATTACGCTTCAAGTTGGGCACTAATGTTTTATAAACACAAAGAAACACATCCTCCTTGCAGCATTCCCTGTCAGCTGTAAACTAATGACCTGCTCATCTCTCACCTGGCTCATTTGGCTCTTTTGTTTGGAGTGGATTGCATACTTGGTCACTTGAGTCATGATGGGCGTGCTTATGTTATTTCTTTGAGGCTCCCGCTCTTATCAACATTACCGCTTCTGTCCTCACCTTCAATGCAACTCTAGTCTAGGTCTCCCCTGGGGGAGCCTGCAGAAATCCCTGCACTTCCTCCTTCCTCATCTTCTCCAAACATCAGGGTTCTTAAACCTCCATCACCTCCTTTGATGTCGGTGTCTCTGTCATCATCCAGGTTTCTGGTCATCTGGAAGATACCTCAGTCACAACCCTAACCTACTGGATCACAGTTCTGCTGCTTCCAGACTCCTGTGCCATCAGCCTTCAGAGTACCTGCTTCTTTGCTTCTTTGCCTCCAACCAGACTTCAAGCTCGTGTGCCACAGATTTTCAGACATTCTACACCACAGAACCAACTCTTCTGACAAAAGAGCCTGCAGCCTGCAGCCGGCCACTAGACCATTAGCGCAATCGGTCTCCAGACCCCAAGCTCCTTTGTCACCAGCTACCTGATTCCAAACTACTGAACTACAGGCTTCAAGATCTTCTGGATCACCTCCTGGGTTCTTTAGTCATCACCATCTGCCTCCAGTCTTCTTCCAATGGCTTCCTGATCCCTGGCGTTGCTGCAAGCTCACACTTTGGTTCATCAAAGACCCTTGGTCTCCAAGCTTCTCTGCCAACATTGTGCACAGTCTTACCTACTTTTCCACAATTTTCAGCACCACAATCTCCCAGGTCCTCTTCATCACTGCCTACCCTTACTCTGCACGCTCCTGCATTGCAGATCTCCATCGTCTCAGTATCAGGTCTACCAACTACCTTCCCCATTGGCCTCTGGGTCACTTCAACTTCCTCCAGCTGCACAAGCCCTTTCATGGTTTCCACCAGCCGTTTGGCCAAGCCCTGGAACCTTGGTGCCTTCTTGAGACGACCTCATGAAAAATGTTATTCATCTAAAACATGTTTTTAAAAAATGACGTTTTATCCTCGCCGTCCTTCCTATCCTTCTTCCATGTGTATGTATATATACTCTTATCCATGCCATAATTCCCTGCTGGAGCCTTGCATCTACTCACACCTTCCCCAGTACTAAGCCTTGCTCCATATTCTCCTGCATTGACCTATAAGTGTTTTTAGGGCCGTCAATAAATCGTTGTTATGCGACTTTCATTCTCCTGCCTGCGTTTTGATCTGCCACTTATCTCATCAGTCATGACAACTTTCCCACATTACCTCTCGCCCAGTTTAATGCCATGTCCTCCTCTAGACATCGCAGTAACTCAGACCTTGAGAAACCTCCATCTAGCACATTCCTTGTGAATATTGCAAATACATCTTTCTTTGTTGTTTGCTTTTTTTCATTTAAAAAACATTATTTGGACATATTTACTTCTATTTAGATTATTAATGCAATTCTAAATCGTCAGAGATCTAAAGTAATATCCTTTATTTTATGTGTGATAAAATTTGCTCTGGTCACAAATTAGTGACTGAGATCTACTATTTACAGAATTTTTTATTGTTTTTCATTTACCATTATATTTTACTTTCATTTAAAAGGACGTATGTTGTTGATTTTGTGGCCAGGCCACCTGGTAAAATAAGAGTTTAGTTTTTAAAAATAGTTTCAATTGTTCACTTTTGTCTTCTTATTGTCCAGAACATTTTTGGTGTCACCTGAAGAGAGCTGTGAACAGTAGATGACCTCGCAATTTGATTGATTTCGAGAACTTTTGCAAGGCAGAGTGGGTAAATGTTGTAAAGTCAAGATTATAGGATGCTGATAATGAAGACTTAAAGCTGAAATTAGTTTAAAATGTGGCTTTACAAACAATTTAGGCAATTATGTGATTAGCTTGTCACTCCTCCCTTTCCCCTGTGACGCTTGTTTATTGTCCACTCAAACTGTACAACAAAGGTGTCATATAAAAACATTTTAATAGTGACGTGTGCACTTTCGAGAGCCCCTTCACAATGATTTTCAAACTTTCTTTTTATGCAACGAGGGCCTTAAGGATACGGAGTTGAGGTGTTTAAATTCAGACTTACTTTGTACAATAAAATAAAAGACAACTGAAGAACATTTTGAGGCAAAGCTCAGCATGGCCTGCAGTGCAGCATGGCTGAGGCTGGCTTGTCAGGTGCTGAAATGCCCTTGTCACATTAAGTGGCAGATCTCAGGACACTTAGCATTCCTGCCCAGTCCCCTGGCAGGTGCTTGGTGTTTTTTAATGACATTGTCTGCTTCCTGTCAAGTCAGCTGGAGGCTGATATGAAGAAAGTCACCTGTGGAAGGACAGTGGACAGTAAAATGTCACGAAGGGCACCAAAGGAGCTCTGTTGGATTTTTGTCTTTCATGAGTGTGTCACTCTTGTGTGGGAGAATCGGTGCTGAAGCACACTGTGATGTTTAAACTCATCCATGTAGAAGGTTGAGCATTCAGTGTGTCCTTTAGAACGGGCTCAGTTGAATTTTCATTGAAAGACTTGGGTTTCCGAACACGGTATTCACTAAATACAATCATTTCCTTTTCTTTGGTGTAAGAGAGGAAAACATTCAAATTGAAGTTTATTTAGGCTTAACATTCGACAAGGAAAACAAAATGGGACGATGCATGTGTGTAGGGAAAGATGCATGCATGTTTGTGCTTCACAGTTTAGCTGTGCTGTCCTTGCGGCTTAATCCTCAATTCTAATAGATGTGCTCCCCTCTGACAGTTGTCTTCCCCTTTCTCTGTGATTCCTTTTTCTCCTTAATTTCCTCCTGCTGGTCACTTTTCACAGACAATTTTCTACAGGCTTGGAAAAAGCTTGCCAAGGTGCAGCAGAAATCTGAGTGGCATGGACTGGAGAGTGTTTCAGGTAGGCTACAAGGTGTGTGTGAGAGAGAGAGGGCCGGGTATTAAGAATGTCTTATATAAAGGAGCTGACACATCTGACTGTATTTAGAGTTCTTTGCAAGGTGAATGTATTTTCCCTCCAAGGCTGAGACTACTAATAGCTGTTCTACACTAGCGGCTCCACCGTTGTAAAGCTGTAATGCGTGTTTGATTTTTTACTATTCTTTAAAATCATTTTTAACATCAACAACAAACTTTGGCTTGTTTCGCAGTAGTTTTCCTTTGGATTGTGCTATACTTTACATCTTTTTGAATCTATAAAATGCAGCCTCTTAACTCATATATTCTGAACTTTAAAGATTCAGGAGGAAATTTAATTTTTACTCATCAGAGCTAGTGGCTGTTCATAACTGCAATAATTGTTTAGAATAATTATTAATAAAACTAATAATTTAGAACAAAGTTACTAAGTTGGGACATCACTCAAATGTCAAAAACCAGCCAAATACCTCAGCCTCAGTAATTGTTTATAAATCTTAGGTTTTAAAATAGTAGATGAATGCATGAGTCCGGCATTGTCATTATCTGAGCAGCAGTACACTAAATGGGTGTATGGAACAAAACACAGACACATTTCCTCAACACAGATTGCACAGCTGTGCAGTCTGAGTGACTTGTTTTCTGAAAAATTAGCCATTTAACCAAAACGGAGAATTTTTTTTATCATATTCTATATTACCTTATTATAGAAACTCTGAAGGGAGATTGCACAATTTAACTGAAAGATTGAGGAAAGCAATTATAGAAAGTATCAGAACTGCATTAAAACCACTGTGAACAGACATTACTGCTGACGGTGCTTGAAAAAACATGTCCTAGTGGCTAATAATATGTGTAATCAATAAAATCTTAAGAAATGCTGGGTTCAGACTAATTTATATGTAAATGTTTGATTTAAAATGGCTGCATGTGGGGAAAGTCCAATTAACATGCCATTTTTGATGTTGGTTATGGTTTACCCTTTTTTTTTTGGTTCCTCTCACTTTCTGAAAATTTAACAGTTTCTAACAACGTCGTCTTCTCTCTAAATGAAAGAAACATTGAAAACGCAGCAATTCTACAATAGAATGTTGAATAAGAATCAGATTAACCCAGGCATCCAGACATAATTAAACCAGATGGTTTAAAGTCACGTCAGTGTGGCCTGTCGACTTTGTTGCCAAATACAAACTTGATTTATTAAGTCGGTCACACAATAAGAAAACCAGCTTGAGAAAAACTGCCCTGGCACATGCAGGCAGCCAACGTCTCCATATGTCATACCTGAAATGCCAAGACAGAACACCTGGGGAACAAAACTAAACAAACAAACAAAAAAAGCAGGAAAACTGAGGCTGATTTATCTTCCCGCTGTTTATTTTAAAATCACACGCCACACAGTTAAAATAGGTCAATGCACCGCTTACAGCTGATGAATATCCCCTGAATCCACAAATAGCATTTCTGACTCAGTTATTTAACACAGTTTTTCCCTTAATATCTCCGGTTGGTATTAATAAATCTTTTACTCTGAAAGCGGTGCTTTATTCCTGTTTCCAGCTGCTTTTTGTAGAAGAGAGATCAGCTGATTACTTAATAGTCTAAGGTGGTGATTTCAGACCAGCTGTATTGCAGGAATGCAGGTAAAAATAATATTGATATGGTTAATTTGTCTCCATACACTACAACCATTCATAATTTGCAAATGAAACAGGAAGATGATGAAATGATTAATGAACGAGACGTTTATATTGACGGCAGTTGGTGGAAAAGCAAACGGTATTCGTGGTTTAGTATTTATGGTTCTTGCGTTTGTGGATTTTTCTGTGGAAGAATGCTCCAAAGCATTGCCAGAAAATGTGTCTACATCTGAAATATTCAAATCAAACATGGAAAGAACAAGAACATGCTGTTGCAGTAAAACTGAGAATTTTTCTCTAATGTTTAAATCATTTGATACCCAATAATGCTTCAAGTTGCTTTTTCCCATCCAGCAATACAAATTACCTCCGGCAGAAACTAATTTGCAAACATTTTACAACCAAAAATTTAATCAATGAAAATGAAAGTTCTCCAGTTTATAACCCTCCATGATCACTTAAAGGTTCTGTGTCTTGGGGTTTTATTCGGTGTGTGAAATCAAAATCCTCTGGCAAAACTGAAGTCCAATCCTTGGCTTCATTTATATATTAATCAGCTCGTTATTAATTCTCCTTAATTAAAAATTATACTAATTATTCCCGCGATATCTTCTAATTTCTACGTAATCAGGCTACAGGAAATTTAATTATAATTTGGCCATGGTGCAACATTTGCCAAGGGCAAAGAAAGGGAAAAGAGGTTTGAGCAACAAAATAAGATATACTCATCATCAATTGTTTTACTGCTGACGCATGCAGCAGAGCATTATTTATTTTCTGTTTATGACGTATATTTACCTTTTTTATTAGGGGGTAAATGTATCTCACCTCATTTAGTCATCAAAGATGTCAAGAATATTTTACTCATCTTCCATCCACATTTTTGAAGCAACATTTCCATAAAGGGAAATGTAAGACATTAAACAAGGGGTAAGAAGATATATTTTTTTTCTGTTTATATTTTTATTTCACATTCTTGTTTTTACAATTCCTTTTTGTATCAGACAAGCTCAGTTGAGAGCAAATGATTCTTCTCAGAGGTGAAAACAAGATAAAAGTTTGCATTTGGGACACAGTTTGTGAATGAATCATCTAGAATATAACAGAACCATCCGTGCAAACAAGATTTTCTTTTAAATCTAAGAAAATCTGAAAGCCATGCTACAGTCTGTTGTCTTTTCCCCAGGGGAAATTCCACCTACTCGTACTTTTCATTTCAGTGCCATCTTATAAGGATTAATAACCGTAAAATACGATATGTTATACATATGAAATACACTCTCAATATCCTCTAGTTTTTTTTTTCTTTATGAAATTTATGTGTGGCAAAAACAGTCAGACATGCATGCTTTTCATATACACTTTTCATTACTGCTGCTTTATTCCAGATCAAATATGAGATGAGTAACGTAACATTTAGACTTCCAGACTTGTTTCTCAAAACTTCCCCATTTCTTCTCTTTCTTTGGTTGTTTGTGTCGTATTTGGACAATAAATGCTGAGTATGTTAACAGATGCAGGTGTTTAGGCTGCAGCTGCTAACTGATTGCTATGGTAATGTTCAATCAAACTGAATGAGATAAATGATAATGATTCACATAATGTGGGTGTCAGACTGCATTAGGATATTTAGAGATAAAATATTTAGATCATTTTTGAGGTTTGTGAAAAGCTGATTAGAAATGTGCTGTTTAAAGTAGGATCGTGATTAACATTATGCGCATACGTAAGGTTTCCTGGATGTTTTTCATAACAAAATCCCATCATTTCTTTATTCAAGGTTGCGGTTATTAAGGATTCATGATGAATGGATGCGTGGTTGGATGGGCAAGCAATTTTTAAACAAAGTCAAAAACATTTTTCAGTAAATATACTTTTCTCAGACTAAAATGTCAATGCTTTTCCTCACAGCATGGAAACCTTGACGTGCTTCTGTTTTGCCAGTTGTGTTTTGATGAGCACCGCAAGTATTTGACCCCTAATGCATAGCATTTATTCACTACATAATAAAACTGACAACATTGATTACAGTGTTTATCTGAGTATTGAAATACAAATAATTTCCTTAAATGATTTCAAAAAATTTTAACTAGCAATTTGTGTTCTGCACACTTATATTTCCCTAATTTACATTTTGGTCATAAACAGCGTTTAATATCCCTCTGACAGGGCAAAATCTTCTTTGGTGTCACACATTGAGCTGATCTTTAAGTAAGAATAATGAAGTTAGCATAACACCCAAAGTAATGTAAGTTACAAATATGCTCCATAAACCTTGGGGGGGGGGGGGGGTTTGTCAGTCTGTTGCTCATAACATGACATGAGTATCTGTACAACATGATTTCTGCATGAGTAGAATGCACAGGTAAAAAAAATATTAAATGTCACAAAAAAGTTCAAATTATTTCACTGCTCAATTTTAAAAGTGAAACTCCTACATTATTCACAACACAGCGAAATATTCCAAGCCTCTATTTCACAGATGTAGGAGGTAAAGAACATAAATGAATACATGAAAAAGTCAAACCTATAAACATTTAATCCCAAATGGGAAATTTTCGTTTCGTAACGTCCGAGAAGTTTTATGTTTTAAATACGCTGGGCTCTCTAAAACGACAGCCTCATATTAGGACGACAGAGAAGAACTGAAGAGTTTCCTTTTATGCATAATATGTGAAGATGTCTGTCTAGACGAAAGCACTTTGAACTCTAAAAAGATAACTCGGGATGATGTTGGCTGTACACTGGCTGCACAAATGAAACATTAAGGAGCTAACCTCAAAGTTCAACCCAGTCCCAGTGGTAAGGAGGTTGCAGCCTTACCCATCGGGTCACCACAATCTAAGACATTTACTTATTGATGAGTATGTGCTGTTTAATTAAATCGGACTGTTGATTTGCGAGTCAAAAGCCTCTACAACTTTCTACTCTAGCCAGATGGGCACTTGGGAGCAGTAATGTGTAGATGAATATCATCAAGAAGACGCTGATATCTGCTGTCAGAAACTTTTTGTTCAGAGGTACAGATCTGGATTGTAGGTTTTTCTAGGTTAAAGGGCTGCAAAAAGTTAGTGATGACAAAATCCTTTTTTTTCAACCTGTCAGGGAGAAAGAAAATGAGATTTTGGCCTTTATCTAACACACACAAACGAACCAGCTGAGGTAAAATAGACAGTTATAATGCATAACAACTAAGACGGACAAATACCACTATTAAATTAAACACAGTAAAGCACATTATCATTTACTAGATTGATACAAATTTTAATAGAGAAATAAAACAACCGTGATTGTGTTTTGTTTTGTTTTTTGTAAACCTAAAGAACTTTTTGCCTGTTTCCCAAAAGTATTTTGTAATTCACAAAACTAGCACAAGTATTTCCAGGGAAAGTACGTTTTTGCATTCAGAAAGCAAAATAAATCAAAGGTTTGGCTAGAAGATAGAATTGCAGCCTCTTCTAATGTACTGAAAGGTTTGTATTAGAAGTTTTAATTTTCAGGCTCAAGAATATCAAGAATATGAAGTTTCAAAACTTTGCTCCCAACACTGTGGTCATGCAACTCCCAATAACGGCGTGGGAAGTCTTGCAATTGCAAAGGGCTGGTTGGATGCAATACTTATAATAGTATAATCCTTTTCAAAAGTTATGCATTCATATTTGCCTATAGAAACTTTTAACTTTCTAACTTAGAGAAGACATGTTTTGATAGGAGGAAGAACGCCGACAAGATTTGCAGTGCAAGAGGGCTGAAGACACAATTTTATTCTTCATCTTTGATTAAAAATAATTGTAAACATAAAACATCCCTTAATTACACATATGCAAATTTGTTGCTATGTAGCATCAAAACAGAATTAAACAGAGTAAAATGTTGAAAATCTAGGGTGGCAGTCAGTATGAACCAAAATGGAAAAATTGCAATCTTGTGATCCTCTAAATCACAACCTTCATGAACTAAACATGTCTTGATATGTTTTCTCACTTCCATGAGGTTCTTTTTGTTTTCCACTATTTAATGAGGTGTTTTGGGCACAATCTTGCCTCAGAGGGCATGGAAATTACACCAAGCACATTTGCATGACATGTGTAGATGACTGAGCCAGAGATGCATGTGCATCGTCACGGGGATTTGTTTGTCTGTACAGGCAGAACTTGGAGTTTCTTTCACTGTTTTCTCAATTATGTCCAAATCAATAAATAATTTTTCGGATGCAAAATATAATGAAGGGAAAGAGATATCACCGAAGGCTCTAGACAGGACAGTTGTTAGTTATTTGTTTGCTCCAAGTGCAAAATGTTTTGTGGAATGACCAACGGCTCACTATTTTTCAGTTCATTTTTCTTAATTAAGGCTCAGGCAACAATCAATTTGAAGTGGGATTAAATGAAGGAAACAACTGAAGTACATTTAAATATAACAATCGGGAGTGTAATACAGGAGTCACCCTGTAAAGTAATACTAGATTAAGAGTTATTTCTGTGCTGCTTTCTCATGTATTTGTTTGACGCAACCCCAAAAAACACACAAGCAGGACAGACGTAAATGGGCTGGACATTAGATCATTTCTCATGTATTTGTGTCTTTTTGTGGAAGATAAACTCCGGTGTGAGGAACAATTACAGACACCGAAACGGTGAGTAAATGGTTCATTTAAAACAGGATAAAGATGAAGTCTGGAGATTAGTGGCAAAGGAAGGAAGATGTTCGATCTGGGTCCACACTGGAAGACAGGTGAGTGATTACTGAGTGCAGGCGGAGAATGAACAATATCTTGTACGGAGGGAGGAGACGTGAAATCCTTACTTTTTTTTTTTAGCTAGGTAAAATAACCAGGAGGGAAGGTATTTCTGCATAGAGGTTGAGGATGGGTTTGGCTGGAAGAGGGCGTACGGTTCAGGCAGGTGAGTGTTTGGTGAAGGAGCCAAGGCTTTATAGGAGCAGTAGGACAGCAGAGGCAACATGGAAGTAGGATCCAGGGAAGCAGAAGTAAATCTTTCATTCAGGATGGAACTAGGAGGCACAAAGGTCACAGGAGGTAACTGCAGAGTAAATAGTTTTCTTTTTTAGTGACAACTAATGAGCAAGCCAGTTTAACACAAGCAGTAAGCTGACCATCTGGTGTCTGCCCCAGGAAACTTGCTCCTCTAAATTCTGCTCCTTGATTGTGGCTGATGAGCGCTAGCTGGAGGCTCCTCCAGCCGCTCACGCCTTATGGAGGAGGAAGGCAGAAGGAACACAAACACACATGCCCACAATCTAGCGCACAATCTTGTGGATACAACATGTTGTTGCTTTTGTAATTATTGTCTTTTTTAAACCTGTTTTTAAAAAAATATTTTAAAAAAATGAAATGGTATCGATGGAGGAAGGAGTTCATCTTCCCCGTCCATTTCTGTCCATTTCAGTCGTTGTTGCTTTCTGATGGTGGTCACCAGATACAAACCAGTAGCTTTCTATTATCAGTGTGTGGGTAAGTAGGACTAACTGATTATATTGCAAGGAATCCAGAAAAGCATCGTATAAGTTTGATATAACTTCATTTATTTGTTTAGTGTTGCTTTAAATGTGAATGCAAGTGATGCTTTGCTATGTTTCTGTCTACAACAGTAAAAATAATTTCTGAGTTTCTTCCTGTTTCTGCCCCTCCTAGCTGGTTCTGTCTGATGCACCAGCTCCTCTGTGTACGCCTAAACAGCCCACAAACAGCACAGAGTAGGAGGAAAGATGGACAGGAGGGAGAGAAAGAAAGTGTGAGCATCATCCTGTCTTCTCTTCTTTTTTTTTCTGGCAAACTTGAGATTAAGTCCAAATCAAACAGACAGCTGGAAGGTGGGAGAATGGGACACCATGTGGGAGAGTGGAAGAGATTCACCTTTTTCTGAAGCACATTTGATACTTTTGTATTGCTTAAATCTAGTAACAGACTTAATACATTTTAACTAAGTGAAATGATTTTGAACCTTAATTTTTTGGTGTCCCCTCAGCCTCCTGGTCCCCTGAGCCAGGCTCCTTCTGGTGAAGAGACTCACTCTTTACCTCACTAAAGATGTCAGATGACTGGGCTTTGTCTGCTCCATCTAAGACCCTGCAACAGTGTTTCATCTGTGAGAGTACTAGCCTCAGAGTTTCCGTAGTTCTCCAGTCTGAAGTTATTAGGTTTTGATGGCTTTATAAAGAAGCAAAACCGAGAATAGGTTCAAGGCAATACGATAAAAACAAAATACAAAAGGCTTTGAAAAAGGCGCCTTTCTTCATCTGAAACAAAACTTAAGTCACATCAGACGACTAAGTCTTATGAGTAAAGTTTTTGTTGGAAAAGCTGCCCCTTTATGTATGCAATTCTGGTGTTTTGTTATAGTTCAAGGGGGATTTATTTAAGTTTGTGACACCAAGCCTGACTATCTGAACAAAGTAACACATTTCTTAGAAGGACATTGTTCTCTTAGGCTCTCAAAAATGCTCGACTATATGATTTCTAAATCCTTATTTGCTATTTCAGTGTGTAAAACTGTGCTAACAAACAACATTCTGTTTGAGGGTAAACACATTGTTTGGGTTCGGTGAATTAATAAAGTTAGTTCTTAATTCTTCCTTCTAGGATCAGTAACTTTTAAGTAAGCCATAAAGCTATTATGAATTCATCAACACAGCCTCCCTCCCCTTAACATAAGAAAAGTGGGCAATCCCAATGTACTTTAAAAGGCATTTGTACATTAGACTGGGTTTATTAGGCAATTTATCTGTAAATCTGATTTATAATGGTCTCTCTGTGCAAGAATTATCAAATTGCAAATTAATTACTTAGAATTCATACAATGTATTTTTCCTCGTTTCTTTGTTTTAGACTGTCACTCACAGTTGAAGAGTACCTACGATAAAAATCAAAGATTTCAAACAGTAAAATTGGAACTGTGTCAAATCCTTGTTTTCCCCACCGTACAGCTCAAGGAATAGATTTTACTGAAGGACAAACATTAACGTGAGCTTCACAACTTCACACAGGCGAGATCTGATAGTGAAATTAAAACAGCAGTGCAAAACATACAGCTCAATACACTGGAAACTTAATTATTCTTACTTAAATTATTCTGCACTTCCAGGATGCCAGATGTTCAATCAATGAGCTGCCATCAAAGGGAACTTTGAGCCAGTTAATTGAAAAGTGACTTGCTCACTTTTCCTTTTTTACATCTTTTTCATAAAATCCACTTTTTCAATTGGATGGCCTGGATGTATTCATGCAGTCTAGTTCATCTGAGGACACCAGGAATATAAGGTCAGAAGTGACCAGCAGGAATAAATGCGTATCATTTCTGAAAAGTGGTAGTGATGTATTTCATTCCACAAAGCAACCGAGCAAAGCAGCATATGGCCTTCAAA
Organism: Poecilia mexicana; assembly: GCF_051168715.1. Taxonomy (NCBI): domain Eukaryota; kingdom Metazoa; phylum Chordata; class Actinopteri; order Cyprinodontiformes; family Poeciliidae; genus Poecilia; species Poecilia mexicana. The sequence goes on from NW_028263388.1 coordinate 21,859,003, forward strand.
GGCCAGCAGTGACCTAAAAATAAAGGCAGAAAAAAATATATTCCAGATTCGGAACCAGTGAACGGCTTGGGAATAACGCTGCGTTTATATGCAGCACTTGTGTTGCAGCCTGGATCTACCATAGGCTCAAGAAAGGCTTGTTCACAGGGGGCCTGTGTGATGGATGAAACAAAAATACCTACATGGATCTATGCTCAGAATATTTATCCAGCTTGAATCAAATACAAGCTGTTCCGAGCCTCTATGTCTTAATAAAAGCACTGCTGTAATTTTTTATTATTTTTTGTCACTCATAATTACTGTTTGGGTGAAGTCTTTAATTATGAAATAATTTTGTTTGTCCTTTCAAATCATAATAACAGAAACTATCCAGATGACCCTGTTAAAAAGCTTACATAACCTAGTTTTGATTTCCATTTATTACTCCAATTAACATCCATGGCAGCTTTAAGTCACTGGCGGTAGTTTTGACACTTCATTTTCTTAGATTATAAAGATGCCATGTTTAATGGTGAAAAAAACAACTTTATGCTCCAGAAAATTCTTGGACTCTCTTGTATGAACTGAATTTCTGAGATCTCAATGATAGTGAGGTCAGAAACTTCAGTTTTCTTTGCTGTAGGCGGTAACGGGTCAAAACAACCTTGTGTTTTTGATCGTTGTCATGATGACGGTGCTTTCCATGCACCACTTCTGGGCTGATGAGGGTAAAATTCCTTCCAGGACTTTCTGATCAAACGCTACATTCATCTTGTCGTCAACTTTGACCAACTTCCTTTCTTTTACCCCGTAGCTCATACATATCTAACGACGTAAATCTGTGTTTCAGAGTATGAATAATGTACTTTTAATAACAAGTCTTGTAGCTAATTAGGCAGAAATTAGTTATTCTGTTAATTGTAAGTGAGAAGATCGACGGCGTACAACACAGATTAAGATATATAATACCATATACCATAAATATACCATAAATAAGTACATTTTCAACCAGTGGCAAAGACTGAAGGAGAGTTTATTTTTTAGCATCATATGCATCATCTAGACAGAAGCTGAACTTGAGACGATACTTTTCTTCATAAAAATTAAATAACATTATTTATGAGAAAGATTAAAAGAAGATTAAAGAAATCATTTATTTTTATGTCTTGTATGAACTGAATATCTGCAATTATCTATGAACTGTAAAAGTAAAGTCTTTAATTGGTGAAATTATGTTTGTGACCACCTGTATGTAATGGGATTCCTTCGTCTGTTTTCATTTTATCTGGGAACTTACCTGTTTTTAATGATGAATTAAACATAAATGTTGGTGGAGATACAATTCTACCAGTTACTTATATATATATATATATATAGAGAGAGAGAGAGAGGATTATAGCAGATAGACTATAACCCATCCATCCACCCCTGTACTACACCTCATTTATTCAAATATTATAGACAGGTAGCTTGTCACTAATTTTATTCATCAGTAGTCCATACATGGCATCTGCTTCTGCATTTATTTCGGTGACATTGTGTCTGTATAGATGCCTCCTCAGTTTTCAGTCTATATTCATCCGATTTAACTCGCATCCATCCAGTTCAATATCTGTCACCATGTCTGCTTTAAGCAGATCCTGCAAAAAATACATTGTTGTGCTGTAAAGTTCTCCGACTCAAGGTGTAATCATAAGTGAATAAGATTTACAGAATTTTTTTTTTTTTTACGTCATTGGCCTCCAAGACGGTGTTGGTGCACATAAATCTTAGTCGTGTTCAGACACTGTATGTGGGACCCTTCTAAATTCAGGCCTTCTTGAGGGCCATCTCCCAACAGCACAGAAGAGTTAATCTAACTAGGAATAGAAACAAGAAAGAATGCAGTGGATGCTGCAATGTATCAAAACAAATATTCAAGCGTGCAGTTGCATCAGAGTGCAAAGCAAAGAAACAGCTTATTTCTTCAGAGATATGTTGCGGCCTTTGATTTGGATCCTTTTGGGAAAAAGATTCAGACTTCAATAGGATAATGATCCCTAATGCCCTTCAAGGTTTTTTTTTTTTTTTTTTTTTTTTTTTTTTTACAGAACTTGATACAAACCAGAAATAAAAAAAATAACAGTGCTGGCTGTCACAGACATTTCCTGCATTGCTTGAAGCGAACTGGAATTTGTAGAATGAGAATGAAAAGCAGTCTTATCTTCTCATAAAAAGATATACAACGAATAGGTTCAAACTCATGGAGTGTGTGTATCATTGCAATAGGAAAAGAAATACAATGTTGTGGGGAAGATATTCAGTCACAATAAACTATGTCAATGTACATAAATCAATCAATCTCATAATTAATCTATCACAAAGTAACAACTCAATCTATGAATCTATTTCTGCTGCTACAGATTAAAGGGGAAATTTAACAGCAGGGGAAAAAACTCTCAACATACTAATTTAACTGATTGAAATCTAAGCATTAGCAGGTTTATCCATCTCTCAGAAGCTACAAAAATAGGATTTTCAGCCAAGTTTTGATTCTAATTGCAAATTTAATCTGAGCAGGGAAAGAAATAGGAAAGTGACCATGTTTCAGAATTCACTTTGATTTGTCAGCCTCCTCTCTGCATCACTTGTGAAATTCATATGGGCATGAAGGAAAAGGGACTTAAGAAAGTAACTGGCTCTGACAACACATTCAATGTGTTTGGAAATTAAAAAAAATAAAAAATCTTTCAGGAATGTTACACAAAAACAGACCAACAAACAAAACGTGAAAGAAACGACACTTAGTGCAATGAGATGTTGAAAGGTTGGTGGGTCCCTGCCAGGCAGGAAACATCACAAAGAACTGATCAACCAACCAGAAGCTTGATAGAGGATGGATATTTTTAAAAAGTAGTTTTTCTACACTCAAAACAACCAGAGTTATGTAGAGTTTCTCATTTTACACAGTAAGATTCAATATACCTACATGTTGCTGTTGAGATACTACAAATATTGCTGAAACAAATCTACTTTTAAAGCAAATCAATATCCAAGTTTGTGATGTGTAATCATATATTTTATTCCAGTAAGGACATCCTAAGGTCTCGTCACTCTCATATTCAAAACTTTACATGGATGCATGAGATTCAACAGATCTCTTTGTTTTGTTGTAAAGCCAATTCTTTGTCTTTTTCTCTTACAGTAGGCTGCACAGCTCAAAACCACACACTGAGACACAACAGAACTTACCAAAATTAATCCTCTGGCTGTCGAAAGTGTAATAAAGTCTCCAGCAGTGTTTGCTTTGTTGTTCTGTGGTGGTGAGCAGTTCAGTTCATTAGCTTTATCTCAGTGAAATTTGCCCACCGTGCAGCGGCGCAGGAAAATCAAGCCTTGAATCCATTGGAGTTTGGCTTGGCAGGATCTGGCTGCTCATTAATTATGCTTTGTAATGAGTATTCCTGATGAACAGTATTATTACACTGGTGAAAGGATGGCTGCTTGTTATGTGGCAACACAGAAATGTCAGATCCAGTCTTTTCCAAATGTCACTGGATGGAACGTTTAATCAAGCTGTCAAGGTTTTAAAAATGCTTTTTTTTTTCTTTCTCCTTGAAACACAGAAGCACTGGGAATATCTATTAGGTCCTTAATTGATTACAAACTCAGTCGGTGTCACATCTCAGTCCTTCAACTTATTTTCTCTCTGTGCTCTTTTTCCCTTTGGCTTTTTGGTGTGCAGTCAATGGGTCAGGACATGCATGGCTGCGGCTTGTTTTATAACGGGAGAGGAGGAATAATAATAAGGCTGAGCCATGACTTCACAAGGTTGCACAAAATGAGGCAGTATGGGTTCAAATGTTTGTTTAAACAAAAATATGAAACTACCACATTCTCAAACAGTGAAAAAGGCAAATATTCATATCTTAGATTTTACAGTTTTGGCCTTCATGCAGTCAGCAAGTGTGAGTGAGGTAAGTGGAAAATGAAAGGAAGAAAAGAGCAAAGGACATGGCAGAAGGGGGAACGAAAGAATGGAATTGTGAAAGCCTGACAAGAACAGAACTAATTATTTATCAAGCTTGTCCCGAGTTTCCAGTTCACAAAACAAAGAAATCCACTTGGATCCTCTCTGAGACCCTTCTAGGAATTTGTCTAAGTCCTAAGTATAGCCGAACATCTTTGTCTTTTCAACCTAAGACTGGCTGCAATAATTTATTAACCCGAACACTTCCCTCCCAAAGAAAGAAAACACTAAAAACTAACTCAAAATGCATTTTTCATAATAGTTTTTATAAACGTTCCAGCAGCATCTCTCCTGTCACCTCATGGTGACACTGACCATTGTTTCAGGTCATCGACACTTCAAGGTTTGATAAAACAGAAAATATTTCATTAGGGGGTTTAAGTTTCATAACTGAAAATATTACAACCTCAACCTTCAGAAGCAGACAGGAAGTTTATTTGGTGTGAACGGCAATTACATCTAAATGAACGGAAATTCAGGACGACTACGTAATTACTTATTTTATTTATCCTATGCCCAAACTGATTGCTTGGGAATATAATTATTGTATATGGTGTCCTTAAATGTGAAATATCATTGGTGTAATATGTAAGTTTCTCTAGTACCAAGGTGTATGCTACCAGTTTTTGAAGGAGAAATAGGCTCCGTAAAAATAAAGTGCGGATACTCTGCAAAAGACATCTGTTCATGAAGTATTTTGTGTTGTTCTTTACCAAGTTGAACAGTTGGGGAAAGGACGCTTCTGGATAAAGTGATCCCTCTGTTTTGCTCGCCAAAACTTTCTCTTAAATCCTCCTTATGTGGTTGTGGTTACCTTCTTTATGCCTGCATAACTTTCTCAGTCTGCATTTCCATCCCTTTCTCATAGGCTATGAGCGGCTCATGTACACAACAGCAATCTTTCTTGAATTCACTTCTTTTCTTCACAGTTGCCAAGCAACCGGTATTAGTTTTTGCTCTTCATTTAGGTTTGTCTTTGCTCAGTTTTCCAACAATGTTTTTGTCATTTCAGAAATGGTGATTTTTCACATTCTCTAACATATGAACAGGATGTCAATGCATCTATCATGTATATAAGCTTATACCTGCATGGTTGCTGGAGGGACAGGTGCTATTGCAAACTGCTGTTGGGCTAGAGGAGGGATGCACTCTGGACAAGTCGTCATTCCATCACAGAGGTAGTACGTACCTGAGCAAGTTTAGAGTATCCATTTAAAAGTCATGTGTTTAGACCAGAAGGAAGCTGGAGAACCTTGTGAGAACCATACATGCACAAGGCGAGCGTGCAAACTCCACTCAGAAAGAAAGAAGGAAGGCAAAAGTGTTGACTAGAGCTCCACTGTGCAGCCCTCAACAGCATTTGATTATACTAAATACATTTTTGAAATTTGCACAACCTATTTACATTATCTAGTTATATAAAAACATATGTTTTGTCCAATCCACCCAAATCAACTAGAAAAAGAAGCGCAGTCTAACAGCGACTATCTTAAAAAAATATCACTGGCCTATTCGTTCCGGTTTATGCAGGAGTGATCAACCAGTGTAATCAACCAGAAGCACAAAGGTCAAACTGAAAAAGAGGCATGTATTTTAAACCATCAGCCAACAAAATGACAAATATTTAGACCGTACAGTCTTGAAGGCATAAAAAATCCGATTCAGTAATATGTTGTTGCAGCATAATGCATCATGGTTTTTACTTTCAGCACGGGAAGTCCGACTGCTGCAATGTTTGTTTGTTTCCGCATGAGCTTGGAATTTGTTGCAGCATTTCCCATTTTTAATCTCACAGATACCGATGAGAACACTTTAGTCTTCATCTCCACTGCACAGACTGTGCCGTCTTGTTTCAGTGTCAAGAAACGAACTTTGTTTGCATAGCAGTCACGGCACCTACAAGCCTCAGTGTTTTGCATACAGGCCAGAGGGTCCAGTTAAGCCTGGGAATTTGAGTAAACCATAACAAAATACCAATGAATTATGAATCTCTCCGTGACTTATAACATTTTATTGCTAAAATAAACAGGCTGGATTTTGTAAATATTACTTGTTAGAATGCTAAACTTTCTCCATACACAGTTTTAAAGTGCTTTATATTTCTACATATAAAGGTATTCATGTGTGGATGATTTTGATTTAAATCTCTCACTGGGAATCCATTTACAGAGCGATGCTGCCAAAAGTGTCTTGACTGGAAGGATTTCCTTTTGTCACTATAACTTTGAACAATGTGTCGTTTTGCTTTCAGGTAAATTATATACTTCAAGTTCTGCTTAGTGATTATTTGACTTATTTCAGTTTCTTTCCATGCGTATGTTATTCAAACATTATGTCTCTTGTGTTCCTCTGTTCCCAAGATTCTTGATTTAGTTTCTGTATGTTTTTAAAATCTCTTCTTTTCATTAAACTGCACTACTTACTTTTCACATGACCCTGAATTGAGCTTTAACTGATGACATAAAAGAATATGTTGGATCACTGGCGATCACCTTGGTTGGAGGTTATGCCCACCAAAAGGCAAAAAGATTACAGTCTGAAAGTCACTGAGCAACCAACTTGCACAAACAGATCTCTAAAATCTTCCAAAGGAAAAGAGAGACAAAAATATTATAATTCATAAAGGTATCTGGAATATAATACCTTTTGGCAAAACTTTTGTTTTGTGATTATTTTGAGGATAAAGCCTGTTTTTATAAGTGGTTGGATGAAATGCATACCAGAGGGGCTACTGAGTGTCTCGAGTTTGCAGTTGCTTCAAATAATTAAATATTGCCCTGCAATGTTTTATTATGTCTCACAGTATTTTATTAGGGCAGCCATGAAAAGTGTTTTATTTAATTAGGCTTTATCAGTGCATAAAATGTCAGTGTGTGTGTGTGGGGGGGGGGGAGCCTTAAAGTCCATTTGCAGCCAAATTGTTCCATCAAGTTCTGTTTACTCTTAATTTACTCACAAGTCCTGCTTTTACATCAATCAGCCCAGCTTTATTTTTCTTCTGTCAGGTGTTACATTATGTTGAATAAAGATGTTAAATTCTAGTAAACATTTTTAATCCCCATTGTGTCCAATGTAAAGTTTCTTCAGTCAGTGATGGTTTGATGTGCCATGTCCGAAACCTGGCATTTCTGCTTGAAACACTACTTTATGTGTAATGAATCTCTATAAAAATGCAATTTCACTTTGTGAGATGACAAGAAATTGCAGGAAAAAATTCACTTTTACACAGTATTCTATTTTTTTTAGATGTACTTGTACAACTTGTAGATAAATGGAACATTAGGAGAGACCAGAGCTTGTCACAGTGAGCTGGTTCACAGTAAGCCGTTACGTAACAGTCAGCATGCATTCCAAGTACCATCAGTATTTATACCACAGTTGGAAAACCTTGGTTCTAAATCATTTAAACATCAACAATCCCATCATATGCATAACCTTTTGTAGTTCAGCCAAGACAATTAACACGGACTCCTGATGCTGTCGCCGCCACATCTCTTTGCTTTCTTAGCACTCTGCAAAGACATTTCCAACAAAACAAACAGCTTTTTCATTCAATATATATGAGGAGACTTTCTACATGGTTTTAGGAAACTGGGTGTATATTTTTAAAAAAATTATACCAGCATGGGTGTTTCACCTCTTGAGAAACATGATTTTTTTTTCTACTTACTTGAAAGGGCAAAGACACAAAGAGCATGGGAGATTCATGTCACCCGCAGAGTGTAACCAGTTCCTGGCAGAGATGTTTTTTATACCTTTTAACAGGATCCTTTTTGTCCAAACATCTGTGGAAGGAACTTCTGGATTTGAAGTAAACAAGTTCCTATTTTTCTCATTTTTTTAACAAGAAGTCTATAACACATCTAAAGGTGTAGGATATGTTTATTCCTTTTTCTTTTCTCACAAATAAATCTAATTTTTAGATAAAATGTAGCTTGAATTCTCACCCTTGATCTAATCGAGGTAATTTGGTTTATGGGAGGGCACAAGAGGACTGTGTGCTTTTTGCCAGAACATTGCAGAGCTGGTGTATGCCGTGACCCTCACAGGTCGGTGACCCTGCACCAAACAACAGGAGCCAGGCCAGTCGATGATGCAGAGCAGCGGGAGGTGTGCTGCAGAGATGGTAGAGCTGCTCCGCACTCAGCCGATGATGCAGGCAGGGCTCACCAGGAGGCTGAGCCATGAGCCCCACGCCTCCCTGGCGTTGATGAGAGATCCCAGCGGCAAGCCGAGAGGCTGACAGGTCTGTGAATCTCAGAAGAGACAGATGGTGGAAGAAAAGAAGAGGGGGGGGAGAAAAAAAAGCGACATTTTTAAACATCGCACTGTCCAGAAAAATTATAGTGCTTTGTAGGGATTTTGCGCAGTCCTCTCAATGGGAGGCGTGTTTCTTGTCATGCCATTGTCTCTCTGCAGTGGTCAATTAGGTTCTGGGAACACTCGAGGGGGAAGTGTTGTCCAGCTGCCGTGTGTCAGATCAGGCTGTAGCTCTCGTGAACTGTAATGAGAAGAACCGTGCACTCCATCTCTCTATCTAGTTAGGAGCAGCAGTACAAGCAGACACACCAGTAGTGCTCTTTTCAGAGCTGTTCACTGCAAAGCTTTCCTGTTAAAACCTTATTGCCCTTGTTCACCATCTTTAAAGTGAGAATGAATTATTTTTTTCAGTATTTGTGTTATTACAACCCATGGTTGTGTCCTGTGCAGGTTTTTTATGACGTGTCTTGTGTGATGGTGTTATGTTTTGTCCCACTATGCATGTTATTGTCTACCTGGTTGTTATTGTGTACTTGATGATTGGAGAGCAAGGGCTGGTCTGCGGAAAAGAATTTCTCCTTTGGGACAATAAAGTCTGTAGTCTGTTATTGTCATTGTTATTTAAGGTGTGAATCACTTGTCATAGGTGTTTTTTTAACTTTATCCTACAAATCTATCAATCAATCACATTTTATTTGTATAGCACATTTCAGCAGCAAGGCATTTCAAAGAGCTTTACATAATTAAAATAAAAACAGCATGTGACATTGAATAAACAGTGAGAAAGAGAAAGATTTTGAAAAAAAAAAGATTAAATAAGATAAAAACATTAAAACCCGCGCCCCTTTTAGGACTTCATTTAAACATTGTTTAACTGGGACTCTAACCCTCTGGGAATTTAGTCAAAAGCATCGTTTGACAAGGAGTCCAACCTCTAGGTTTTTCGGACTTTAGTCAAAACGCCGTTTGACAAGGACTCTAACCTCTCGGACTTTAACAATTTTAAAACTCACTTACATGTCTGTTGTTATCGTGTTAGTTGAAACACCGTCAACTGGGACTCTAAACCCCATAGGACTTTAGTTAAACATCGTTTAACTGGGACGTTTTCCGGGGGCTTTACATCATTAAAACATAGACAGTGAGAAAGAGAAATAAAAAAATTAATAAATAGATAAAAAGTAAAGATAAAAACATTAAAAACATTGAAGACATCAAAACCCGCACTCTAACCCTAATTTAGCCATAAGCAACTCTAAACAGGTGGGTTTTAAGTTGGGATTAAAAGGCACCCAGTGTTTCAGCTATTTTACAGTTTTCCGGAAGTTTGTTCCAAATTTGTGGTGCATAGAAGCTGAATGCTGCTTCTCCTCGTTTGGTTCTGGTTCTGGAGATGCAGAACCATGAGTATAAATGAGTATAAATAATAAAAACACATAGACTGATGTTTTCAACCATTTATTTGTATTAATAAAGATGTTTTTCTGTTTATTGCAAATGAAAACAAAACACTGCATTTATTTACTTTTTTATTGTTAGAATTACTGAAGACCATTAAAAAAACATTTTCGTACAAAAATGTGGGCGTCATGAAAAGTATGTTCAATACCTGCTTAAAGGTTGCATTTCTAAAAGGTAGTTTTAATCTAACAAACGAGGCTAATTAGACTATGCTATCATTTGATAGCTGCATATGCTATCAAATGATAGCATATGCAGCTATCATTTTGATAACATGCAAATTATGTTTTATGTGAGTAATATGAAACAGATTACGTTTTTCCATGAATAAAAAAAATCAATTTCTCTTTTGATACAAGTTTAGAAGAACTCACAATTTCCTACCAGGGTTTACTTTTGAGCAAAGAATTATTTGTTGTGGAAACAAAGAATTTCAGAAAACATGTTTGAAGTAACAAACTAAAATAACACATTCTTGACTTTTTAACTTTCTTTTTTGTCAAACTGAAATCCATGGTGATAAAATCTGGATTACTATGAATACAAAGGAAACAGGGGGCAAATGCAAGTTTGAAAACCATTATTTTTTGCGTACTTGAAATGAAAACCTTGAAGGGTCTTTTGAATTCATCATATTTATAAAACTCTCCACAGACATTAACCCCTCAGAAAAATAACATCTTAAGCTTTAAGGAGCAGCAGAATATATTCACCGGTTCTGCTGGGATGGAAATGTGTCACTTTTACTTTAATAGTGATATTTAAATGCTTAAATGGTTCAGCTTTTGAATGGTGTATTTATGGAAAAACATAGCTGATGTGTGAAAACTTGAGCTCCCAGAACAAATTGTGCAGCAAAGCTGAGTCATGTGTCACTAAATCTGAGTTCACTGCTGGATGACTTCATAACTGAACCTTCGTTTACTTTCTATGATTGTTCCCAGTATGCGTTTCTGCATTCAATTTAATTCAATGATAATTAATTAGCATAGGAGTATTTCTTGAGTGTATTCTCTTGGCTTCAGTATGGAATCCATCATGAGTCAGTCAGCATATGTATTAAACAGGCTCCAAGAGCTGGTGCTGAATGTGAGTGACAGTCCTGCTTATTTCATCTTGGAGCTACTGTTTACTGACTTTAACTCATTATTTCTGTTTACTCTGACAAAGGGATGGGCTGAAACTCTTAGTGCTATTTCACCATCATTCCTGCTTTAATCAGCTTCTATAACACAGCTGAGGTTATTAAATACACACAGTGGCGGCATGTTATTACAGGATGAAGCATACCACTAGCTCCTGTAAAAACACTTTAATTATAGAACCTTGACAAAACAAAGACTTTCAATTAAGAATAGACCCTCAATGTATTTGCTGAGGCTCAGCTTCTTATTTGCTCAAAACCGAGTGATCCATGCCAAATGCTTGAAGCAACTTTTACTTCCAGTTGCTTTTTACATTTTCTTTTAAAATTTTATTTGCAAAAGGAAGAAAATCAATAAAACAGAATGAAAATATCTGCTATTATTTGAATTATATGGTTACGTCCTGGAATAACAATCCTACAACTGAAAATGTTGTAAAGACAATAACTCAGTACTAGTAAATAAATAAATATTGAACACATAGATGGTTTTATGGTCAACAATTACTGATTAACCTTAGCAACACATCTACAGTGGACTTGGACATCGGGAGAAGTCGCCTTTGGATCAGATATACTGACTATTTGTCAGTTAAAGTAGAGGAATGACCTAAATATGCTGAAGAGCAGCAGCCAAATGTAAAATATCTTTACTCTAAATATAACATTGTTAAATAATTGTAAGTGTTTAGGTAAGTAAAAGTCTAATTTACTATTTACTGTCTATTTTTGATGTGTTTTGATTTATTTGTGGCATTCACTGCAAAATATCCATGGAGTAAGTTATTATTATTATTTTATATTGAACCGAGCAACTTGTAGAGCTCTGTGCCGTCCATTTATTTGAAAGAGAGGAATTTCTTGTTTTTTAAATGAATGCTTTCTTATTCACTGGAACAGATAAACTACTATGACATATTTGTTGTGGATGTTTAAAAGACACATACCATTATATTCTGTGGTATAGTACATCACAAACACGACAAAAATGTGTTTTTAAAAAGTATGAGAAATATTTTTAGAATTTGTTATATTTTATCATATCTTGCACGCCGTCCAAACCTGCACACATCGGAACACGCTGAGCAATGCAAACGTTCGCACGTGGAACTTCATCACGGATGTGACGTCAACGCGCTGCAATTCAAATTTCAGGAAATGAAAGTGTTTGAGCAACGGTCTCGTCACACGCAGAGTGGATTACAAACGCTCCTTCTGCTCCTTTTATAAAGTAAGTGTTCTACATTTCTGCTCTGTAGAGTCATTAACATGTATTCTGTACTTTTATGTGGATATCAATGTTAGCATTTTAAGGTCTCAGGTAAGGGAAAAAAAACAAAAACACCAAAGTGTCAAGTTATTTTTGTTTTCTATGTTGTCATCTTGAAAACGTTTGTAACGAAGCTTGAGATTCGGCAATATTTCAAAAGGCTTTTTACTTTAAGGTGAATTCGCTTTTAAATTGTCTGTTTTTACAAAATGTGTAATACATGTCTGAATTGGAATGATGACGTTTCCTATTTGTTGGTACAAGTACTTTAAAATACATCTTTGGGTTTTAAACGTTTTCCTGATATGTCGGTGCTTCTTTTTTCCTGTCTCTGTTGCAGATGAACTCCGGTTTAGTTCAAAAGCAATAATACTTAAACTCGTCAAACCCGTTCAGGAATGCCCTTCTTTAAAAACAGACTTTTTTAAATATAGATAAATAATAATATTACTTAAAATCTAAGAAGTTATTCTGAAAGCCCTCAAAAAGTCAGTTATACTGCTATTTTTATGGCCAGAAACAAAGTTTCGGTTACCTTTGACGAGGTTCACTTTAAAAACAGCATTTTATAACTTGTCAAATCTGTGTTAGGGTATCAACACTAAATATGCATTATTTTTAAATTCAGTTACGATTGTGCGTTGTATTCTTTAATCAATACATTTAGTTGGGGTCATGCTGTTCAAATGACTTTTTGAATTTTGCTCTGAGGTCTTTCAGCGTGAATCTTGCTTTTTCCTCCCTGAGTTTGCATTGATGTTACTCAGGATTCTTTCTACATTTCCAAAACTTAGATAAACTCCTTAAACTGCCTATGGGTATAATGCATTGATGGTGTGATGGACAGAATAATTTGCAATATTGTCACAGAATACACAACAGCGATCATCACATATTATCTATTGACATTTTCCTCACTAATTACTTTCTGTTTCATAAAAACAAACTCTGCTTTCAAATCTCAGTTGCAGCCATAAAGTACTGCTAAAGTCCTTCCAACAGCCCAGATAGCTTACTGTATTGCACCTGACCTGTTGTAATCTGCTTATTTATATATTTGATCCAACAGTCATCAATATTGCAATGATGATGTAAAATGAATTATTTGTGGTTCTAATCACTATTGTTGGTTTTTATTTTAATTATTCTTAATTCTAGTCCTAAAGAGATTATTTTTTTATTTGCTTGACATCTGCAGTCAAGTAGTGCAAAAATATGCACTGCCCAACTTATTCTTTAAGTTATTTAAAATCTTTTTATCAAGACTTTTAACGGTACAAGTTTGAAATTTTCTGAAACATTTTACAGCAAACAACCCCACAAAACTGCAAAGGTATAAAATGGAGACAGGGTGAATATTCACCCACACCCAAGAAGATGTTAACTATAGTCGGAATAGATCCAATATCCTGTAGCAGCTGCAGAAAGCATCAATGTTCACTACCAGTTAAAATCATAATAACTGTTCTCTCTTTACAAATGATTAGATTCAGATCAAAGCATAACAGCTTCTTGAAATGATTTGTCTGTTTTAGAACACTCCATCTTACACCTGTGCTATCAACAAACGAAGCCATGGCATCTAAAGGTGCCAAAGAAACCCTCGTCTCCAAGTTGGGATTCAGATCCAACAATTCTGGCTCAAAGGCAGAGGCAGAGCTGGAGAAGGTCCGGAAGGAGAACGCCCACTTGAGGAAAAAGATTGACGAACAGGCCAAACGGTACATCAAGGCCCCCGACTCGGACAAGGGCAAGCTGCTGGAGGTAAAGGGGTTCAGCATTACTGATTTCCAAATCCCGTTGTATTCATTTGTTTCTAAATATGTTCATTTGATTCTCCAGAGGATTCTTTCCCTCGAGACGCTGCGTGAGAGGAACAATCAGCAGCTGCTGGTCAAAGAGCAGGAACTGGAAAGTCTAAGACAACAGCTGTCAGCTAAAGGAGGAGAGGTACATGCGCTGACAACTATCTGCTTTCAGAATCGCATTTGTCCCATCATCCGTCACGACGAGGCCTCTGCACACCTGTACATGGAAACACACGATTAGCTCAGGCTTAAAGTCCTGCCTAAATGAGAATAAACCCACAGCAGGAGCACTCTTCAGCTTGTGACTTATCTTTTATTTTTTTTCCCACACTCTGGTATTGCATTGGTGGCATGTGGGGAAACTGTCAGCGAGAGGGAAGGGAGGAGAAAAAAAAACATCCTGGAATTCCAATGAGCTGCCACAAACAGAGGGGGAAATCGCTTCTATCCCACTTTGACAGCAGCTCTGCAAAGTGAAGTTTAGACAACCGGCAGAAGCTGCATACCAACATACACCGTTAGATTCTGTTCGCTTGACATTTATAAACTGTTTGTCTGTGGCTGCTGTCTGTATGCATTAGCATTCATGTCATGTTGCCGTTTGACACTAGTGTAAAAACTCGTTCTGCTGTTGCTTATCCTTGTGTAATATGTCTTCTATTGTGGCAGAAATGACTCTAATTTAGAGTGGTCAGAGTGGCAGCAGGCTAAGCTCACAGATGACATGCTGGTAAATGGAATGTCAGCGTTTTGTTTTGCCCAGACATTAATCATGCTTGCATCTTCCTCATTAAGTTTCATCAGCAGACATGCAAGTGGCTAATGCCACCAGACTCCCAGCCGCGCTACGTCGATTACGAGAGAAGGATAATTGCACAGAAGACAGAAAAATAAATTTTTCCCTCTCTCCCCCACCCCCTCCATCGAACTACGCTTCAACAATGAGGTTAAAAAGATTTTGGTGACACACAGGCTTCTTTTTTCTTTTTCTTTTTTTAATAGGTAGTTGCGTCGCTGCAGGCCCAGCTGGAGCAGCGCAGGAGAGAGGCAGAGCAGAGAGATGGGATGTTCCAGAGCTTGTCACAGGAAACGGAGAATCTGAAAAACAAGCTGGCCACAGTTTCCGCTCGTTGTCAGTCCCTGGAAACGCAGGCCACGGTAGGCTGACCCTAATACGCTGCTACCTGTCGAGATGTTCTAATTAGTCGAGAAGAGACGTCTCTTCTTGACATGATCTGGTTGCTTTTTCTGTGCAATGGAAATGATCTAGCTGATCTTTAGATTTGCCTGGACAAGCGTTTGTGACTTTTTGCACTGCATCATCATAACTGGATTATTGCTCATATATTTGACATTTATTATAGCGAGAATGGAAAAGATGAAATGATTAGTGGTAACGCCGATCTCTTTCAGTTTCAGTTGAGAAGTCAACACCTGATGATCCTTGGAGTATAAGACTATAGACTTTGAGATATTAAAGATTTACTTTATCTGTAAAAAAAAAAAAGTCAAATGTTGAATCCTTTCATCCCTCTCTCTGCCAACCCATCTACCCCTCCATTGTTTTATTTATCTTCTTTCCTGACATCCCTTTTTTCCATCACCCATCCTTCCGTTGGTCCGTTTGTCCATCTATTCCTCTGGAAATCCCTCTGTCCCTCCAGCCATCTATCTTTTGTCATCCTTTAGCCCCCATCCATCACTCTGTTCCTCCATCTAGTTGTCCCTCTCTTCATCCAACTCTTCCTCCTTTCCACCATCTTCATGTCAGTCTGTGTGTCCATCTCTCCATTTGCCAAATGGAGGGAGAAATTGCATTCCCAGACTTTATTTCCCATGTTGTTGTCTTACAGTTATATCCATCCATCCAAGCTAATTGATAATGATGGTGATTTATGATTATGACTGAAAAGCATTATTGAGTAGAAAAAAGCTAATCTAGAACAAGAGTAGAAAATGTGCCTTTGGCTAGGTAAAGTAAATGGTACTTTGATCCTTTAATCTATCTATTCATCCCCTCTCCCCCCCAAACTAATTTTTCATCCATTCATCTAAAGTGTGTGGTTCTGGTTTTCATGTTTAAAACATGAGCACAGTAGAAATGTTTGCTTTAAATCTGTGGAGAACTTTTAGATTCATGCTTGCCAAAAAGAACCGACAACTCTGCAGAAAAAGTGCAAAGATTTTGACATGAAAAGTGATCAGTGATTGATGGATAAAAGGGCCTGTTAAGGGAACTGTGGCTCTGTTTTTGTCCATCAGGTGGCAGTGTTTAATCTCAGTTTTCCTGCTGACATCACCTCCCTGGAGCCTCCTCACCGCTTTATCATGAAGGGTTTATTGCTCTGAAATACATCAGCTGTACTAAGCATTGTAACGGTGAAAATCAGATTTTTCAGTAGCCGCTTTGTTTTTATCTGCCGTCAGCAGTGTAACTCTGCTTATGGAAGAGATGAAAGGAAATCTGTAGTAGCCACTTCTTAACTAGATCCAGTTAAGAAGCTGCTGCATTGACCATAAAGCCGTCATCAGGATCCTTCCCTCCCTGTAAGGAAGCAAAATTACATGCAGGGCTTTAAAGAATCTAAAATGATTTAGCTACATCATATAAAGGAGAATCCCAACTAATGAGCTTATTTAAAGAGGATTTCATCTCAAAATATGTGCATTTTTTTAATCAGTTATGTTGCATGATTCTGTGGCTCCATTTATTTAAGTCATTTTCTGGCTCATGTTTTAGACTACTTCCTGTACAACTGGAGCTGGAAGAAACGGTTTTTAAAAAGCTGTTGAGGTTCTATATCTGTAATAAAAAGAAAGCTTGCATTTTTTTCCTCCTTTTTTTGCTGCTTAAAGGTCAGCAGGGCTCTTTATATCTTTGATGGAAGATGTTTGTTTCACGCCTATTCTTAGACCAAAGCATTAAAGTGCAAAGTATAGATACAAATGAGCAGAAGTAGGAGTGGCCCATTTTTGAGATGCGTTGCATAGTCTGCGTTCATTGTTCTGTTATAAGGCATCAGAAATGGCTGCTCTGTGTGAGGCAGGAAGCTGCTTCAGGCCATCAGCAGAGCTTTAAAAACCATCTGACAGTGAAAGTCTGACTTGCAGAACCGTCTCTTTGTTTAATGTGACACACGACTTCTAACATTTGTGGTTAATAAATAAAAATCTGATTTTTGCATAAACAGGCTAGTATTTTTAACCAGAACTTACCAGATTAATGGAAAAAAATTGCTCATAACTGCACCACTCAGCTGCTACAGAGTGCGTGCGCTTTGAATTGCCTTGTTGCTGAAATTGTGCTATATAAATAAAATGACCTTACCTTACCCATCACCATGGCATACATTTATGATGATCTGGAAAACATGTTTAATAAGATACTGCTAAATTATTTTTTTAAATTTAGGTATGGATCTTAAGACTCTTGTTTAAACTGTAACTTATTTGAATCTAATGTGTTTAAATCTTACTACGTGTTACCTTGATTTAGCCAATGCTGCTAATATGGAAACAAACTAAACAACTTCTCCTGCTACAAGGAGATTCCTATATCCTTTGTCTTTATGTAATTTCATTAATTAATGTAACTTTCTAGTGCATGTCACAATCCCCTTGGAAAATATTCAGATCAACAAACCAAGAAATCTCTCTGCTGTTCACAGAGGACTCGGCTTATGGTTGTGCATTTAGACTTGGAGAGGTAAACAAACAAGTTAATGAGGTTTACCTGGTGTTATTGGAGGTAAATCTGGGGTCCTATGCGGTATGGAAAATCAGGCATTTAAATCTTTCTCAGGTCTGGATAAAGACCATGCCTTGGTGTGTCAATCCCCTTATCCATTGATCTCTTTGTCCTTTCATTCATCCATCAAGAGCTGTTTTTATCTGATATTATGCAGCCCTATCTATTGGCATGTCAATCAGTTTGTTCATACGTCTGTCTGTCCATCGGTTCATTCACCCACCTACCAACTGTTTGTCTATTAATTATCCATCTGTTTGTTTTTTTGTCTGTTTTCCATCTACTATCTTTTTTTTTTTTTTTTGTCCATTTGTCATCCTTCCAGTCTTGGGTTTTTCCAGGTACCACATTTAAATCTCTTCCTTGGTAAATAAGTCTGACTAAAAAAGTCTTTATAAAAGTATTTATATTACAGCTAAAATAAACTGACAGAAATTCCAGTTTGAGCCCAGAAGGGTATGAAATTTTAAGATGACGAATGTATAGAGATGGAGATCAGACTCGAGGGCTTCCAGCGACAGGCATGTGACATGACAAGCCTCTGGGGATGGAGGCTGTGCGCTGCAGGGTTGGTGACCCGGTCATGTAGCCAAGACTTGCGAGCGCAGAAGAGCAAAGATTTATTACTTGCTGCTCTGTTTTTCCTGCATTATTAAAAGTTGGGCTAAATAATTCAAATCAGAAGGCCTGTGTGTAATTTCTGAGCCTGTAGCAGATCTGTAGTTTTGTATCTACTTTTTTTTTTTCCTGAAAATGGAGAATCTTATTTTAAATTAACTGTGTGTGTCACTTGACAGTTGGCCTGTTTTAAAAACACACAGAAGCTACAAGCTTTTTTTTTTTTTTTTAATGAATAAAACATCTTTTTTCTTTGTTTTAAAGTCGGCCTCAACTGAATGTTGGTTGTGACAGCTGGATCAGATGCAACTACTGCATATTTACCAGTGCTCTGTGATTTAACCTTTGCAACATCTCCCTCCGTCTCTTTTCAGAATGGCCATGCTCCTGCTGCAGAACTGGTGCAGATGCAAGATCAGCTCAAAGATGTGAGTCCTTTTTGTCATATCTTCATAGATTTGACATCTTAAACTTCATATTCTATGTCATTGTGTACCATAGGTACAATGAAAGTATATTGGGAAGCTTGTAAAGTTTTTCAAGACGTTTTTAAAACCTTTCACTAATTCTCAACTTGCATTAGATCCAGACTTTGACTAGACCAGGTATCTGTAACCTGTGGCTCTGATCTCAAATGTAGCTCTTTAGACCCAACACAGTGGATCTTAATAACTGGAAAAATTGAGCATTGTTTTAAAATGTGAAGTCATTAAAAAAAGGAACATATTTGCTTCTTCCCATCAATGTAAAAAAAAATACTGACCTTTTAAACTTCATGAACTTTTTCTTTTAATCAAACTGGTGTTTCGTTTCTCATTAATTCATGACCTCAAGCTCAAGTTGTTGTCATTACCCAGAATGCAGAGTGCTTGTCTAAAACAGTCGTAAAATCTTCCCATCAGGCTCTGGAAAAGAACCAGCAGTGGCTGGTCTATGATCAGCAGCGAGAGGTCTTTGTGCAGTCGGTCGTTGCCAGAACAATGGAGTTGGAGCAGCAACTGGCGCAGGCCAAGCAGCAGCAGGAAAGCAAAGCAGAACCCAGCTCTGAGGGTAAATGTATCTTACATCCTCATATATACAGAATGTGGAAACATCAGGATAAATAGTATGTGTTCAGACACAGAAAGATGATGTAAATGTATCCTCAGTGCACATTCTTTTCAGTCAAGTTTCTTTGTTTTTATTTCTGGTCAAAAATCGGTGCCCTGCTGTTGTATCAGCAATGTAATGCAATAGTTTGCTCTTAATATTTGACGGAATCTGAAAAATTTGCTACAGAATTCGTCTTTAAAATTTTAGTGGAAGCTTTTTCCTCCTGAGCTGGAGGCCTGATTTTCACCATGCCCCTCCTTTCCCCCCTTGTGTCAGCTTCAAACAACACTCAAGGTAAAGAGAAGGAGTCTGACCTGAAAAAGCACTACGAGACGATGCTTTTAGGTGTGCAGAAAGACCTGGAGAGCCAGAAAGATCAGACTGCCAGAGCTCTGCAGGAGTTAAATGTTCAGAAGGAACAGGTAAACAATACGAATGCTGGAAACTTTCTACCTAGAGAACCTCGGTGGCGTCTTTACCCACACTACACATTTTAGAGGGGATTTTCTTTTCTTCAAACTTAAAAGTCTTTTTGTCAAAAGGAAATTTTATATCAAAGATAGTGATGTGCGTTTACTCAGGCTATTTGTTTAATTGCCGGTATAAAGCTACATATCAGCAGAAGATGGCTATCCAGTACGCTCTTGTCACCATTTTCCCTGTTGAAGTGTGAACAAATTAATTGACATTCCGTCCTTTGAAAAAGGCAGTTTCAGCAATGAATCAGTATGCAGCTGAATATCCAGAGTCCTTGGATTCAGACATCTTTATAATTGATCTGCAGAGCTGGATTAAAGAACCGAGTAGGATGGAAAACAAACAGCACTTTTGCAATTTCTTTCATGGCCTCTGCAGACCTTGAAAGCTCAGGCCGAGCTGCAGCGGCAGGGGGAGCAGGTCAGCCGGGTGCAGGAGGAGCGCTGCGTGCTGCAGAGGAAGTACGAGGACAAGTGCCACGAGTTGTCGGCCTTTCTGAGGAAATACGAAGAGAGGGGCAAGGAGCTGGACGAAGCCAAGATACAGCTGCAGGCGGAACGCCTTGGCAACAGGTAAAACTGTGCTCTGAAACAACCCAAACCTGTGGCAAGAAAAGGCTGAAAATCACTTTAAACTTAATTCAATATTAAGTAGTGTTCCCTCTTAAATGAGTGTTTTCTTTTAGTGGCCTAATATCATAACTTTTACATCTAGACAAGTGGCGCACGAGGAAAGAAAGGTGTCGTCCGAAAGGACAGACAGGGTGAGAGCCGACCTGGAGAAGGTGGAGAAACGACTGGATGAGGAGAAGAAGAGATCAGCTGAGCTCCTGCAGCAGGTCAGACTCCTTTAGCTAAACAAGATGCATAGAAGGATCAGCTAAAACCGTTTGGACAATTACTAATTTTACATCTAAATGAACTGAACATGCACCAAAATGTGAATACAAAAGATCCAAGTAGGTTGTTCTTTTATGTAAACTGTCAGACTGCTTCAGTAGTAGAATGTGAAGAGTCCCGGTGAACTTCTAAATGACTCACTGGAGGCTTGGCTGAAAGTTCTGTTGTGGAAAAATGAATTTATTCAAGCATTGTTAAAGGTGAAAATCAGCCAAGCTTATTAGGAATATTATACAAGATGAGAGCAGAGAACTGTAACAAAGGCATCCAATTTAAAAGTAAAAAGCTTTAACAGAAAACACGTGTTTTATACCCAAGGGCAGAAAAATGGGGCAGAATATGTAAAAGACAGACTGAGGCTAGCTCTTCGGCAGGTTCCTGTGAGAAACTAGTCTATTCCACTAGTATATTTCCATTTTCCATCAATTCAGTCCACCATCTTTGAAGGAGGAGAAATGCAGAATCTGACCTGAACACAATTTTCAGTTTTTCTGCTGGTGGTGCAGACCATTAGGAGGGGACTTCACTGCATAAAGAGGCCAATAAATAGAGTAACTTTCAGTGGAATCATGTACATGGAGTCTTGCAGCATAATTCTTCAAGATGCACTACTAAGGTAAGAATGGAGTGGCCAAAGAAGCAGCACATGGGTCATGTAGTGGCTGGTCACTCTCCAGATCTGAGTCCTGCAGAGGGAGCTGGAGCTTTACAGTGGCAAGCAGCAACCAGGGAACCTGAAGGAGTTTCTGGGAGGAAGGCTGGGTCAAAACCTCTTCTTAGCTGTGTGAAAATGTCTTAGTGCTTCAAACTTGCTCATCAAGTTTGAAGTTTTGAAGCATGGAGATGAAATGCTCATTTCACTCAGTGACATGCAGACCATTTGATGCCACAACATTTACACTGTTCAAAACATCTGCATGGCATCAAATACTTATTTATTTTACTGAAGTACTTAGATTTTCAAAATAAGAGTCTACCAAGGGGTTGGGAAAAGTGAAGATATAAACAATATTACAGCTGTTCACTGTGTTTGGATGTATTTTTGTGTTAATTTGTTCAAGGTGTATTTAATTTCACATTTTACAGTTGGGCTCCTGCTCAGGCTCTAACTGTTTTACATTTTTCCTTCAATGTGGTTGAAAATGATTAAATGCTCTGCAAACACAAAACTCTTCTACCTTGATAATTTGATCTTTATAGGTAAATATGCTGCAGAAGTCTCTCATCAACCAAAATGAAGAACGAAGGAGAATTGCTGCTCTGGAACAACAGGTAGTGCTTAATTGTTTAGAAAAGTGTTAAAATGCATAAATTACCTGACAAACGGCCATCTTTTTTTGTTTTTTCTTTATAAACAGAGAATTTTGGAACAGTTCCACTACTTTAAAATCTTTCATTTCCTCCTAAGATCCAGCTCTCTGCCAAGGACTCCGAGAATGAAAAACTTGATCGTCAGAGCATGCAGGAGCAATTACAGAAAGTGCTGAAAGAGCTTCGCAAAGCTCGTGATCAGATTGCTAAGCTGGAGTCTGCTGTAAGTGTCTGTAGTGTATCTGTGTATTTAAATCATGCAGCAACTTTTCATCTAATGCTGTTTTCACAACAAGTTTGCTGTCCAAAAATAACCAAGTTGCTTTGTTTTTACAATAAAAATGAATTAAAAAAAAAGTAAAAATGCCATGTCTTGTTTTCAATTTCAGAAACAGCAGAGTGCCCGCTTTTCAGAGCCCAGCTCCTATAATAATCTGGAGTTCGAGCGCCTTACTATTAACTCTCATGGCCCCACATCCCCGTCTAAAGTCATCAGCCTCCTGGATGAGAGTTTCCTGGAGTGTCCAAAGTGTCAGGCTCCTTATCCAACCAGTCGCCACAGAGAACTCCTGGCCCACATTGACTACTGCTTTGCCTGAATGAACAGACCAGATGAGTGATTCCCAACTCAGACATTAACCGAAGGGGGTAGCTAGACAGTGAAATTGGTTTTAGCCAGAATTAAGATTAAATTCTGAACAAAATATAAGCTTAAAAAGGTTGGGAATTACCAAAACACAGATCTGTTCAGCTGTGCAGAAAATGCGGCTTCAAACATGTTTTTTTTTTTTGTTGTTTTTTTTAATGTACTTATTCCAAAATCTTGTGCATTTTCTATGCAAAAACTATAGGAATATTATTTTCACTCACCAAGAGGGTTTAATGATCAGCAGCTATTTTTTGTTTTGTTTTACTGTCATAAATCCATGTAATAACTCCAGTCATGCTACACTGACTCGTCCATTTTCCCTAAAATAATGGAGGGGGGAGATTACGAGGCTTTTAAGTTTTATAGTATCATATTTCAGACAAAATCAAGACAAGATAAAATAATTCATTCTCGGTTTCTTTTTTTTTTTTAAAGGGACTTTAAAGCAAACAATCCTAACATTGACACATTTAGACTTGATCACCTTTTATGCATTTAGTCTGAAAAATCTTGCTCCAGTTCTTTTTTTTTTTAAGTCCTAGCACTGATCATTGACATAACGCTGGTGGAAGGCTTCTCTATATGTTTTAGCTGATGTTTTCATTTTTTGTTCAGATTTTTATTTTTGTGTTTTATCTTGGTATTTATTCTTGGGTTTCCTAGGAAATGTGGAAAGCTCCTATATATTTTCCAGTGAATTATGTGTGTTTAAGATTGTCTAATCATGCGGTATCCTCCTCCTATTTACACATGACAGTTTAAGGATCTCCGTTGTATCATATGAATCAAATGGGTCATCTTCCACTCCCAGTTTTAATACTTTTATCTCTTGGTTGCATTGTGTTGTTGATGATGGTATATCTTGTTAAGTAGGGAATGTGCAGCTGTGATTGTTTACCATTTTATTGTGTTTATGCGAAGGACAAAATGTGTTAAATTTCTACACTCCAGCTGTTGGCGATTTTCAACTTCATTAACTGGCAATTACAATTATCAGCAAATGTCCATCTAATTAACCATATGTCTCTTACATTAGCACCGCCAAACCTGTCGAGCTCGTTTCACACACTTGGATAAACATTGCTGAACCGTGACGGAGATTTTTCTGCCTCGCCTCCTGGTTTTTAGTTGCTTAAACTCAACCAGGCCAGATGCATGTAGCCGCGCGGGGGTTAGCCGGTCACGTTTGTCGGGTTGTCTGTGCATTCCTCTCTACAATCATCACCTTGACTCTTCAAACCTGCAGCCCTGTCAGGCTGGAAAGAGATTGCATGACTTAATTCTTTGTGCTAAACTATTTACAGCGGGGATTACTAAAGGTTTCCTTGTTGGGGAAAAAGGTGTTTATTCCTGCAGTCTTGGCGATGTGGCCACGTAGATTTAAGGGAGACAGACGTTGCTGTGACTTTTGGGTAGCTTCGGTTTTACTTCCACCGTTTATATTTTAGTAGAGCGCCATCTGGGAATTTTTTATTTTTTTATACCAGGTTATGTTTTTAAGTGTTCTTTAATGTATCCTGATCATGTGCTTCTGAATTGTTTTGCTGTGCTCAGTACTGTCTACAAATGTGCAATAAAGACTTAAAACTCCATCCAGAACAATCCTTCAGTGTAATTTCGTCTTACCGCTGTCATTTTTTGTTAAACTCAACAGCAGTTCTCTTTGCTGATGAGAAATAAATCAAAAATGTTGACGTTTGCTTTTTTTTAGCTATAATTAAGAGAAACACACTTTAATTAGTTTAATTTGGCTTTCTTACTTTAAATAAATGCCAGTCTGGGTTGAGATTCACAGAACAGTTGGCAGCCATGGTAAAGATGTTTGCAGAAGCTTTAAATTAAACTTTTATGGAAATTTGTTGACTCCAAAGTGCCACTTTCTGCAGTTTTCCATCCTTCCTCGCAAAGAAACTGGTTTTCATCCTTGTTTGTCTTAAATTATTTTAACCTTTTTTAATAATAGTAGATATGGACAAGTTTAGGGAAGTGGCTGTTTTTTTTTTTTTTTTCTTTAAATCTTGTTTAACATTACAAAATATTTCTCTCCATTGTGACTTTATTGTGGACTCTGAAGGTCTTTTTCTTTTTAAGAGCCTCAAGTACTTGGTGTGTATCTTGTATAAAATGAATGAAATAACTATCTTAAATTGATTTTGTTAAATAAAAAAAGTGGAATAAATATGAGACTTAACCTGCCGTTTCATGCAGATAAAGTCTCACTCCTATATTCCACTGCCTACTTGTTGAATGGTTTGCAGCACAGACTCTAGATAAAGCTTGATGTATGCTAAGTAATGCAGCAGACTAATGCACTAATTTAAATTTGAATCTGATTGCAGTGCATTAAGCATGAGTACATGCTGGTCATTTCAGGCCGTGCAACAAATTTCACTGAAACGTCTGTCACAAGAAATCCTTGTACCACCTTTATAAGCAGCTATGGCTTTAAAATGCTGCTGAGACGTCTGGAGGCCTGTGATGTTTCCTTTCTAATGTAGATTGGATAATTTACTACTGAGAAGTAGTGAAATTAGAGTTAAAGGGATGACTGCAACTCTTAGTACTTCCTCTAAAAACAATTTTTTTGAAAAATATGTTGTAACTTCATAGTTCAATCTGTTTTATTCTTTTATTAGAATTACGCATGGCTTTATTAGCTAACCAGCTTATTATGGTGCCATTAGGGGGAAAAAAATGACCATTTTAAAACTCAGAGTCCAAGCTGATTACTAAGATGGAGCAAAGGCCAATAACTAAATACAGTTTTTAATGGACATAAATAATAAATAAACTTAGAGTTTAAACTGAAAGACAAAAAAAACTGTTAAAGTTCACGTGTAAAGTTGACATGTTGGGTGTTTCCTATAAATCAATCCACTGCATAAAGAAACCAAATGCAGCAATTTTCCACAACCTCACGGCTTCCACAGCTACAGATTTATTGAATATCTTGTGGAAAGCAGATCAGATCATAAAAAAAAAAAAAATTTAAACAGTCAAGAGATGTTTGAATGTTTTATTTTAAAAACTGGACCAAGAAGTAAACATCAGTCAAGATTAACAAACAGATCTACTGCTGGATATGTTTGCTGGATATTACAGGTTAATAAAAAAAAGTACTTGTGCAAAAGTAAAGCCCCTTTTATCAAGATAACATTCTGAGATATTTGGATCAGACAAGATTTCCACATGTGATAATTTATAACTCCACTTCCTTATGAAGCAGTGTACTGAAAAGAAATAAAATAAGCAACAGATGTTGAAGATAACACTGAAACAGAATGAGGCCAAAGCTGACTCTGAACAACAATAAGTGTGGAAGTTTTTATTTATTTCTTTAAAAAACAAAAATAAGGAAACTACTTCCTCTCGTGTGAGAGAAACTGAGGCGGTAGGGGTGAGGAGGAGGTGGGATTCAATCTGAAACCAGCAGAAAGGAAGAAAGGAGCATCAAGAGAAGGGTCACTGAGGCGGCTCCGCATTTCCGCTGCTCTCGCAGAAACCTGGGAGAGAAGAGAAAAACATTACGCTTATTAAAGATACTCATCAAACAACCTGCACTGTATTTCTCTTTTATTATTATTATTTATTTAGTCCATGACAGACTACCCAGTTGGAAATGCTTTAGAATTACACTGAGTGCACATTCCTCTAATCAATCAATGAAGATAAACATTGGTCATAAGGTTTGAAGCAGCATCCCTCGGTTAATCATTAATTTGGTCTTTAACCTTATTGAATAACTCAAATTGCAACCTCCCTCAGATCCCCCCATCACCTCTCCTCCTGTAGGATCAATAACGGCTGGTGGGAGTCGACTCACCGTTGTGTGTTACGCGTCGGTATTTGCCCAAAAGACACAGCTCTGTCTTTTTCTGCGTGACGATGGCCTGGTCCTCTGGCCTCAGGCCGGTCGGGTGGCGCGAGAAGACGAAAGAGTAGCTATCCAAGCACGTGCCGTCCTCGTTGAGCAGCCTGCAGGAGTAGTGGACGGCGTAGTTGTCGTAATCGGTGTCGATGACCCAGTGTTCGTCATCTGAAAGCAGGACGGGTGATGTGAAGATTATAGAATGTTTGCTTCAGCTTGCTAAAATGGAAGATTTGCCTGGCTTCTTTAGCTCATTAGATTTCCTATAAAACTTGGAACATTCCAAAAAGTAATGGGTCTGAGGTCAACAATCTCCGCTCTATCGCTGAATGTCAGCAGACGGCTGCAGCGCCGGGTTGAATTTTGGGAGTTTTTTTGTTCTCTGTCTTTCCTTTTGAGTCAAGTCATGCTTACTTC
Source organism: Poecilia mexicana (assembly GCF_051168715.1). Classification (NCBI taxonomy): domain Eukaryota; kingdom Metazoa; phylum Chordata; class Actinopteri; order Cyprinodontiformes; family Poeciliidae; genus Poecilia; species Poecilia mexicana. Next base: position 21,886,013 of record NW_028263388.1, read on the forward strand.
CTGTCTGCAGGTATGAGGCAGCTCCCCAGTATCTCATCCTGAACTTGGCAGGGTTCGTGGATTCCTCGAAGGTAGCAAACATGTGGGCACACATTTCCCAGTTGCTACAGGTCAAAGAGAGACAAAGAAAATTTAAAATCCTCAGTAATCTATGCATAGAGAACAGCAAGGCCTCCAGGGGGGGCAGAGGAAAAACCTACTTCAGGATGATGACTCTGCCCTTTGCAGTGGCGGCCATTGAGCCGTCGTCTTCGATGTTAAACTGGGCCACAACGTTGTCGAGTAAGAACAAACCCTCAGGGTCCTTCTTTCCTACAGCATACCAGGTCCCTGCATACTGTTGGGGAAAATAGCTTTAGTTAAACCTTATGGGATAAATGTTACTTTATGAATGCTAATTATATGTTACTCACAACTCACCCTGGTTTTGTCAAAGTCCTGCTTGACCTGGAAGTTCTCCACCTTGCAATCCTGCGCCCAGGACAGCGCCAGGAGGCAGAGAGCCACAACGAACCTCAGCATGCTGCCTCAGAGGAAGGGGGAGGGGGAAATGGTAAGAAGTTAGATGCAGAACGTTTGGAAAAGAAAAGGAGAAATATTAGTTATTTTTCAGCATATTCTGATGAAATAATTCAAAAATATCTCCAAAGAATCAGTTTGTGAAAATTAAAATTTGTAAGCAAAAAAGATGGTCCCTCGCTCAGTGCGTACCTTGGTGCAAAAAGAAGTGGCTGTCTCGCATAAAGTCCACTCTCCGACGTCCTCCTGACTTTATATACAGCTGCCTGCTATTGCATAATAACATTCTGGGGTCCTGCACCACCCCTGCTCTCCCCACACAGTCAGTCAGCAGCGCTACATTGGACAAACATTTGCATAACTCCTTCCACTGGTCCAATTGATTTGCGTGTTCTGCACATTTGATTGACCGCTCCTGCGTCGGCCCTTGATGAACAATTTTCTCCTTGATCCTCTGAGAAGTTTTCAGTCTTGGTCTAAAGTACAAAAAGGAAGTGCACATCTGAAACATTTGGTAAGTTTACAAACTTTTGGTAAGGCTTGTACATAGAGCATCACCACAGATCAAGTTAGGGATGTTTATCCGCTGTCGTAAATTCTCAGAAAAACCAGAAATCTGAGTGAAACACACACTTGTATAGAATAAGCATTTTGTTTATATTTGTCAAAGAGACTTTCCTAAGTTGATGAATGCCTCATCAGCATAATTACATCAGCTGCTGCTTTATCTCCAGGCACTCTGTTTGTATGAAACAACGTCGGAGTCCACTCAGGATATGTTCCCCTCTACAAATGTATTTGAGGGTCAAAACAGATGATAACGCAAAATAAAATCCAGTATAACTAGTAATTGTTGCATCTTCTGGGACGTCTGACAGTCAAGTTATTAAACAATATCGCAAAATATAAAATCTGTCATCCCAAAATGAAAATAGACAAAGTATGACACAACAAGAAACACTATGAAACATGGCAACACACCTAAAAAACTCCTAGACGTAGGAGAAGATTAATTAGAAAGGTCTCATACGTTCCTACTGTAACTCTGGAGGAGCTGCAGAGATCCACAGCTCAGGTGTTGGGAACCTGTTGACAACACAACTATCGGTCATTCAATACAGGAGTCACAATATTGTTACATTAAAGGGGGGGAAAAAGCACAGGTACAACAAACCATGAGATGAACAAAGCAAGAGACCCAAAGCTTAAATTGTAGAAAGAGGTGATTTTACAAACTATCGAATCAGAGGGATAAACGTGGCTTACAAGCTTTTCTTGTTCAAAAGATTTTTGAAATCATGCTTTTATTCCACTTCCCAAGTCACTCTATGTTGTGTGGATCTATCACAAGCATTCTACATGACAAAATCTGGAAACGAAAAACAGCCAAGAGGTGTGAATACCACAATACAATTACGGTCTCCTCTCTGCGATCCATGTTTGTTTTTCAGCGTGTCCTCGTTGGCAGACCTGTTATAAACCGAGGCTGTTATTTTGCAGAGTTCATATAACCACACCTCTGAGGCCTAAGAGGGGCACAGTGGAGCCAAACATCTGTAGCTTACATAACCAGAGCTCAGGCCAGGATAAAAGGAGGGAAAACAGCACTCGCTCTCCTACACATAAATATTAGCAGCTGGAATCTGACCAGGGGCAGGCGCAGCATTTCACAATCCTGAAAACTGGCAAAGGGCTGAGATGCATTTCCCTGCCAAGCTTGTGTGTTTACGTTTCACATTTTGAGGAGTTTTTTTTTGGCAACAAGAGACAAGTTCTTGTTTTTAATGGGGTGTAAGATATGACTAACTCAAGACCCCTATAAAGTTTGGGATTCAATAAAACACCTCGTGGCTTATTGAACCATTTCCAGCTGAACTTTAAAGCTTTGGCAAGAGCAGGAGCAGTTATCTGCTAAAGTGAAAACTTAGCAGTTGGTAAACGGGCCTTGTGCTGCATAACTAAAGTCTATTTTAGAATGTTAGCCGTTTCTCCAAAAGAGCTTAATGTACTGGTCATGTACAAATTTAACATGCTCAGCTGCCAATGGGTCGGGCACTAGATTTGATAAACAATTTCCATTATCCGACTGGAAGTAGCCATTGAGGATGTAATGTAAATACCAACATAACTCGTTGGTATTTAAATGCCTCACAAAAATCCCTCACACCATTACACTGCCAGCAGCCTCTGCTGTTGATTCAAGCCGGACCAGATCAAAATTCACAGCATAAATGTTTCAGCTGAAATAAATACTAATCTGATCAGGCAAAGTTTCTCCCATCAGTTGGCTAATTTTGGTGCGTGTGTATGAACTCTGACCTTGGTTTTCTTTCCTTGGCTAACAGGAATGACTGTAGCCCATCTGCTTCAAGGTTCAACAGCTTGTGCGTTCAGAGATAGCATTCTTTGTACCTGCACTATCGGATTGAGTGTTCCCTTTCCACCATCTTGAACCGGCGTGCACATCCTTTTCTGATGTGTGACATCAGAAAAGGCCATTTCTGCCCACAGAAAATGTTGCTTTTAAACCAGCTTTTGTAAACCTGGGAGATGGTTGTGCATGAAAATCTTAGAAGTTCCACAGCTTCTGAAATAGCTATGTTTAAAGTCACCTAAAGTCTCCATAGTTCCTGTTCTGATGCTGGGTTTGAATATCAGCAAGTCATTTTAACCCTGCTTTTATGTGTTAATGCACTGAACTGTCAAGATATAAGCCATATATTTGTGTTGACAAGAAAGTAACCTAACAGAGCACCATTACCTAAATTTGATTGCTAAAATGATTTCAAAACGTATGGCGTAAAGTATAATTTCAAGATAGATTTCTTCGATTCAGTTCAGTTTTATCCATATAATCTTTTTTTTTTTAAAGAAAATACAACTTTGTGTCTTTTTCAAACCATGTAGAACTCAGTTAATATCAGATCAAGTCAAATTTTATGCAACTCAACTTGATCCAGTTTAACAGAGTTCATTCACATTCAATATGATTTTATTTACAAAGGGGAAAAACAGTTCCACAGAAAAACGCTGAGTTACTCTGAGAGGTCAGAGGGCAGCACTTTGGAAAAAAAACAAAAAAAAAACCAGGAAGGGCGACCATCTGCTTTGGCTATTGAGGGGGAGAGAAGAGAGATACAAACAAATACAGGAAACTAGGCCAAAGATACAAGCTCAGTAAAAAAAAGAAAAAAAAACATTGTTAAAGCCAGGAATAAAGGAAAACACATACATGAAAAAAACAGATAGATAAATACATAAGCTAAACTTTTAGTAGCCATTTTTTTAGATAGCTAGAATAGTCTGAAACCATCTAAAGCTTAAAGTCTCACTGTTACAGATAGATTTAAAGATTACAGTAAAACTATACTGTACTGTGAAAAAGAAAATATTTGTCCCATAAATCGATTACTTTAGTTTTTGCTTTATTTTTTTATGTGACAGTCAAACAGATTGTGAAGAAAGTAATTTCCCTTAAGCCTAATAACAGGTTGTACCACCATTACAAACAACACAAGTCATCCAGTGTTTGCAAGAACTAAAGAGAAGTCTCTATTTCGCTGTGAAGGTTTTCTTTGCAGGATTTTTTTTTTTTGCAGAATTGTTTTAATTATGTAACATTAGTGAGGTTTATTTAATATGAATGTGTTTTGAATCATTTGCCTGCTGCAGAACCAAATGCATTAGTCAATGGTTTCAAAACGACATTTCGACATCCTCCTTCAGGATTTCCTGCCGGAAAGCAGAACTCATGATTCCATCTGCTGTGGGAACTTATCCAGGTCCTGAAGGAGGAAAGCATACACCTCTCATAAAGTTCCAATTCTTTTCTCCTGAGTCCAAAGATTATTTTCCCCAAAGTCATGGGGATCATCAAAATGTTTCTCCCCAAATGTTAAAAAGATCATTAGATTACTTTAACATCATAAGAACTTCAAAATTTAAATGTATGACACAAAAGTTGAGTTATATATTTGTTTAAAAAAAGAGATTTGGAAAAAAAAACAAACACTATGGTCAACAGTACAAACTGATGACTGCAATACAGCAGCAGTGTAATTCAATTTTAGATTTTAGCTTAAAAAGTGAAGCTGTGTAGAGATATTTTATTTAATTATAGATAAATGATCAGATTACTAAAATTATCTTAATACTGCACAGAATCAGTCTTTGGTTGAAAAAAGCATATATATATATATATATATATATATATATATATATATATATATATATGTGTGTGTGTGTGTGTGTGTGTGTGTGTGTTTTTCCCACACTTAAGCACCAACCAGTTTTCCTCATTGTGAGTCTACCTTCACTTGTTTCCACAATGGCCACACAGTGACACCTTTCACATTTCTCCCTTGATAAGATTGTCTTAATCCTCACAGCAACATCGATTAAAGAACTTCTTTTCTCGCCAGATTCCAGCAGCTAAACCAACAGTGAGCTCAGCTAATAGCGATCAGCCATCTTCGTTTACGGCCTCGCTCTCAGACTCCCACATCTCTGCAAATTGGCTGGTTTGCAGTCCCAGGACTGATACCTCCATGATGGTTTCATTAGCACTAGAGTAGACTGCTTTCACATTGAGAGCATTATCTGGCCTGCCGTTGAGGCCGCGCATGCGATTGGTGCTGCGGACAGGACCCTATTTAGATACTTGCTCCACTGTAGCAAAACAAGGACAGAACATTAGCAGGAGCTAATGGAGGATTGGCTCCCAGGAGGGGTTATGTGAGGCTAGCAAAGCTCCTGGCTCTTGATTGCTCAGGTTGTTTAAACAATCTGCTCTGACTCCGATTAAGTCAGGAAATTGAATGGTTATAACTTAATAAGTAAGGCTGCATGCTAATACTATTTGACGTGTAATTATTTACTTATTTACTAGAAGGAGGTTACATTAAAGCCTATTATTTTTCCAATTTACTCACAACTAAAAATCTGTTGTTTGTTGTATATTGTTTACATTTGATATTTTATGGTATACTGATTTTTTTAGCTTCAAAATCATATCTTTAACACAGGACAAAGTGATTTTAAAATTATTTATTTAAATAAATAAATAAATATTGAACAATATGGAGACCACAACATTTGAATTCATATACTACATCTTATTAATTTATGGATGTATTCATACAATAGGAAATAGTTCCTCGAGCATTTTATCCAAGCAGGGGCATTTAACCCTGTATTCTCTCCTGTTCCTCTGCTAAGCAGTTGGTGGAGACACATGGAGAAAACAACATGCAGGGCTGAAGTTGGATCTTCTTCACTGAAAAGCATTAAATCGACAGTTTATTTTGTGGCCACAGAAGTTTTCTTGGGCAACAACGACATTATGCAAACTTTCTAGTTGTTCCAATGTCATTGATGATTTTTGAATTTTATCACATTATCATTTTAGATTAATGATTTTTTGGTTAGGTTTTATGTAAAAGATCCACACATGACTTTAGATTTTATTTATTCATTATTATTATTATTTTTTTACATTTGTTTGAATCCTCTAAGTCAGTACTTTCTGAATAAGTAAAGCTCAGATTTGATACATCAATATTTACTTTTTGCCAGAGATTCTCAATTCAATTTATGTCTGGACTTGGACTGGGACATTATGGCACATACTCTTTGGTCAAAACTATTTCTGCTGTAGCTCTTCTTGTCACTTTCCTGTTAAGACCAGATTGTTGGAGTATACGACTAACAGTTTCCCTTTAAAGAAACAAACATTGGATTTTTGTGTTTAACGCTCTATTTGCCCAGCCTGTCAGAGTTGGTGACTGGTCAGTTATTGATGTATTTGCAGTGGTGTTAAACTCTTTCCATTTGAACAGTGCTTCATGAGTTTTTCAAAGCCTGGACTGTAGATTTATAAACAAACTATTTTTGTGTTCCTTAGCCTATTTGTTTTCTGATGCTCTTTAAGAAGCATTAACAGATTTGTTTTTTCGCATTATTTCCGCAAAAAAATTAAATCATAATCCTGTTTTGCTTCCCTCCCATTTCATATTTAAGCACTGCTTTCTGTTTGGTCTTTCATTAAATCCCCATAAAATCAACCATAATGTGCAGTTGCAACCTGGCAAACCATGAAAAGGTTTTATGGATTGGTGTCTTCTTCATAGTAAAAGGTAAAAAGGTGTGGGGACCTCCTGGCCCGTAATCCCCTCTGCTATAACAGGATGCTTAAGCTTCCTCGAGGAGAAAGCTATTTGTTGGACAATAACATTCTACCCTTAACATGGACTTGAATTCTAACCTAAATCCCATGTCTGCAGCATGTTATTTTTTTTCTCTGCTCACTCCGTCTATCTTTTCTCAACATGTCAGAGTGGTGTTGATAGCAATCTGTCCGGTTGTAGCTCAGGTGTTCAGCTCAGGCATCTTACCTGCCAACATCTCACTCTCCCTCATGGGCTTGGTAGGATTGGCCCACGTGAAATGATCAGCGTTGGGATTTGCAGGTTAAGGATGCTTAAAGCAGGGGTTTTAACGTCCTGACGTCACGTTAATTAGTGGCCAATTTGATCCTTTCAGCCTCTAAGCTGCACTCTCCCCTGTACTGTCTGCCGGTGGATACGGGATGCGTCCACGGAGGAGGATGCACGTCCGTTCAACGGGACGCTGTTAGACCCATTCAAACAGCAAGCTTGTGTCTCAGCTTTCACCGTTTCTTTTCAAGTGATGCTTTGGTAAAAAAAAAAAAAAAAAGAGAGAGAGAGATCACACTAAGAAGACACATCAAGTACAAAAAAATGGCAGATAAGGACAGCGTGGAGAAATACTTGGAGAACAACCCGCAGTTCGCCAAAGAGTACTTCGACAAGAAGTTGCGTGCCGAGGCCCTGAGCGCCGCATTCTCCGAGCCTCTCGACATCAAGGACACGGCCTCGTTTAAGGATGTTAACTCGGTGCAGGAGGCCGCCATCATCTTCGAGCTGCTCCAGGAGCTCCAGAAGCAGACGGTCATCGAGAAGAACCTCCACAAGGTGCTGCAGAGAACCGCTCTCATCTTGCAGGCCGACAGGGTCAGCTACTACATCTGCCGCTCCAGAAACGGAATCCCCGAGCTCGCAACCTGCCTCTTCGACGTGACCCCGACCTCCAAGTACGAGGCCAACCTGGTGAACCCGCAGAGTGAGATCGTGATCCCCACTGACATGGGGATAGTGGGCCACACAGCCACGTCCAAGAAGCCCCAAAACGTTCCGGACATTACCAAGGTGAGATGGTGCCAGGAGTTAGCTTTGGAGAGCTCTCAGAATGCATGAAGATTTAGACAAAATCTGCACAGTTACAATAATTTAACTGTTTCATGGCATTAATTTAAAAAAAAAATAATACCAAAGAAGATATCTAATTTCTGTCAGGCTTTGAAAAATTATAGTGCAATTTTTCCACAATAAAAAAAAAAGACAAAACAATAATAATAAAACTAACTTTAAAAAATGTTTTATGCAGAAATAGTTTTCAGCGTCTTTCTTTTCTTGAGCTATGTGTTCATAAAACCACATTTATAATGATTACATTATAATTATATAGCTAATGTATTATGCTGTTGCAGTCATAACCACAAAAAACAAAAAAAAAACATGCATTTTGAACTTTTATGAAGCCAAAAATGTTTCTGCAGGAGTAGAGATCAACACCTCTGTTAAAAAAGGAGCTGGTTGTTCAGGTGATGACCTAATCGAAGAACTATTTGTACTTGCATAGGAAATCACCGGATACAGATACTTTATGTGTGGGAGTACTTAAACAGACTCCCACACATAAAGAAGTGTTGCTTTGAGAAAAAAAAAATTGCTATTATCTTTTAATCTTTCCCAAAAACTGCATGTACTCTAAGTAGCTAAGCCTGAATCACATTTGTCTACATTCTCCGTATGTTTTTTCCAGCCTGTCTATAGATAATTTTAGCCTCGCTTACATAAGAAGATTCCTGGGATCTCGCTTTGAAAGTCAGTTAAAGAATTATGCAGTAAACTGAAGCCAAGTCCAGAGCTGGTCCAAGATTGTACGTGGCCTAAATCAGACCTGATCTGGGCCCCCACCACCAGTTGGACCCGTCACCTACCAACCACACAGCACCTGCTTTTAAACATCCAGAATTTTGCATCCCCAGTCCCAAAATTTTGGGGCATAATAGTTAGCCAAAAGTTAATAACGGACCTAAATACAGAATGTGTCTTGTTTAAGCCTTAAAATATATATTTCATGCTATTTATTAAGCAAGTAGCAGAAAATAAATCGTAAAGTGTAGGTTATTTCTCTAAGTTTGGCCTGGTACTTGTATTTACAGTGCAGCATTTCAACAAAAGCTAAAAAATGTTTTATAAATAATAATAACTAGAAAAAGGGGACAATTTATGTAGTTGGGCTTACAAACATACTTTGAAAACAATATATTAACCAAAATTTACAAGTATTCTGTTTCATAATAAATGTAATTTTAAATCACTTAAGCATGAAAGGTCAAACAATCTAACAAAATCCTTGGGCTGCAAATAAACTTTGTATTGTTTAAATTGCTGCTTAATTTTCTCTTAAGTAATTATTACAAATAAATGTCACCCCCAATTCTTTAGCTTTTTTTTCTTTATTATTCTTTCTGTTAGTTTTATTTTATTACTTTATCTACTGTTTTTATTTTCTATATTAATTGACTTATTTATTTTATGATTTATCAACTTATTTATTCATTCAAATCATTTCTATTGCCCTGTTTAGGACAATAACTTATTTGTTAGTCTGAAATTCTTAATCTGGATTTATAAACACGAATTACTTTAATCTATATTTTGTTTATTTATTTTTTTTAATATAGTATGTAGGATTTGACACACCACAAGCCAAAGGTTAGAATTTTGCAGTTTGGAAGAAATATGCATAAACAAACTTAGTAGGTAATTTCATCTTATAACTCAATTTTGTCATAAATACATTTTAAAGCATCATAATTGATGCTTTGATATTTTTTATTGCCAAAAAGCAGGAAATTTTTAACCACATTTCTGTGGTTAAAAATGTTTCATTCACCAGATTTCTTCATTCTTGGTTACAGAGAGTATTATTCTAGATTATTACCGTACATTTGGTAGGTTTTGAACTGCACAAAAAACAAAGTGAAAGTGTGACTGTTGATGCTGCTTGGAAATAGCTTTTTCATTTTTGATGTGTCTGAACATAATTCAAGCTTTTCCCTTACCCTCTGCCCCACTAAATCCAGAATCCAAAGTTCTGCGACTTTGTGGACAAACAAACTGGATACAAGACGAAGTGCGTAATGTCCTACCCCATGATGGCTGACAAAGACTGCCTTGGAGTCATCATGGTGCTTAACAAAATAGGAGCTGACGCGTTCACGCCAGAGGATGAGAAGGTAAGACCATTACATCCATGCTTATCCTGGCTGAGAAAGGTGGAATGCTGCTGCAGGTCCTTCTGACCCCGAGTGCTTTGAATTCTAGATGCTCATGAATTTTAAACCGTACAAAACATCCTTCTCTTTCTGTAACATGCATTTCATTGTCATTATTGGGGTCTGGCTGATAGTTAAAAACTGTATTCAAGTTCAGTAAAATGTTAAAGTGAATGAAAATGAGTTGTGTGATTATGTGGCACAGAAAGCACTCTCATTATCCTGGAAGGAGCCGATCAGACCAGACAGGTTTGGTGTGCGTGCTTTTAAGCATTCAGTCGGAGAAAAAAAAAAGCTTTTTACTTTCTGCAGGATGGACTACATATTTCACAAACAAAACAAAAAACAAAACATCTCAGCCAGATTAAATGGCTCAGATGGGAACAATGTTGTTTGCTTGACCAGTTCTGGTGAATCCTCAGTTGAATTATTGATAAGTTATTTCCTTTAGAATACGTTGATTCGTTTAAAAATATAGATTGGTAGCATTTTAGAAAAACCAAGAACTACAAAGTGTTTTAGATGAGTATTTGCTTGCCTGAGGTATCTTTTTTATTATTATTCCAAGTGTCTTAAATCTTTATCTGTGTTTAAATATCTGTCATCTGTTTTGGTCCACAGCTTTTCCATAAGTACATGACTTTTGCTCAAGTCATTTGTCTGCAGTATCACACAGCCTACATGTTCAACGTAGAGTCCAGGAGGAGTCAGGTAAACAACTCCTGCAACATACTTCATGGAAACTTGAATAAGTTTACTAGATCTGTCCGGAATGCAGCTTCTATGGTGTTAAAAATCACATGAACAGCATATTTTGGGGGCTATTTTTGGCTCCAGGTGCTGCTCTGGTCTGCCAGCAAAGTTTTTGAAGAGTTGACAGACATCGAGAGGCAGTTCCACAAAGCTCTCTACACTGTGAGGATCTATCTGCAGGCTGAGCGTTACTCAGTGGGGCTGTTGGACATGACCAAAGAAAAGGTTGGTGCAGAGAACACTGCTTCTTTAAAATTTATTTGATTGATTTGCTGGATCATCTACAGTCTTTTTTCTGCGTTTCCTTCTGCAGGAATTTTACGACGAGTGGCCTGTGAAACTAGGAGACGTGGAACCCTATAAAGGACCAAAAACACCAGACGGCAGGGTGACAAATTCCTATTTTTTCTTATAAAACATTTAAACTGTGTAGTTGTTTTGCTTAAAAGTGATGGCTAATTTCTAAAGGTTTTCCTCTTTTCTTGCAGGAAATCAACTTTTATAAGATCATTGACTACCTCCTTGAAGCCAAAGAAGAAATTAAAGTCATACCGTGAGCAGCCACATCCAACATAAAGCTTTGAATATTTCATTTTCTAAAAGTGACATAATTCCTTCTCCTCGTCTCCGTTATCCGTTTTTTGCAAAATTGCCGCGGATCCTTGTTTCACCTTGTTTGTCACACTTCCAGTTTCTAAGCTGAAAATGTGAAAGTTTGGTGGTTTTAACAGGTTTCTTTTTTTTTCCAGAGGTCCACCTGCAGATCACTGGGCTCTGGTCAGCGGACTGCCGAGCTACGTGGCAGAGAACGGCTTTGTAAGTCAGTTTGATCAAAACAAACAAAGAAAACTTGACATGCTACACTTAAGAACTGATTGTCACAGCTGTCTACATTTGCTGTAAAAAAAGAAAAAGCTATTCAAAATGTTGTTTGGGCATTGTTTTTAATTTCTTAGTTTTTGAAATATATTCATAATTGTATATCAATGATTTCCCTTCCAATACTGTGAACATTCCTAATAACCAAACATATAAATTTGTGTGACAAAGTCAGACATCCTTTGAACATTTATATTTGAAATGGGCTGATTGCTCAAACGTCCCACAGCTGAAAACTGAGGAGTGGAAGAAACATTGAGACACTGATTTCAGTGACAGGAACATGTGTACAAGTTGCGATTAGCAGCATTAAGTGATAGGACGCCTTGACTTCTCCGTCAGTTTGGAATCACAGCTCTGTTGATACCTTTTATTTTTGATTAAGACAAAAACAAAGAAAAACCATCAATAGCTCAACATTTCTTTTGAAAGAACTGAATATCTATGTAGGTCTCTGAATTTTTGAATGATTGCATAAAAACTATTTCAAGTCAAGTCAAATGTATTCGTATGGCATGTTTCAGCAGGAAGGCAATTTGATGTGTTTGATGACAAACTTAGATACTAACTGTTTCACTACATACAAGAACCAGCTGCAATAAGTGTTTCCATCTTGTTGCCTACAGATTTGCAACATGATGAATGTTGCTGCAGATGACTACTTCACTTTCCAGGTACGCAAGGCCAAACCGAACAAAGGATGCTTCGCTCCTTTGTCTATTTCGCAGAACTCTCTCGCAGATTTCTGGTAAAGAGGACAAAAGTCTCGGTTTTACTGTAATCTCTGCGCTTCACAGAAAGAGGCAGTGGACGAGTCGGGATTCGTCATCAAGAACGTCCTGTCACTGCCCATCGTCAACAAGAAGGAGGAGATTGTGGGCGTCGCCACCTTCTTCAACAGGAAGGACGGCAAACCGTTTGACGAGTATGACGAGCAGATCACCGAGGTAAGGATTCAGCGTAAGCTTTCGCCATCGGTTTTCTCTCGTTTGAGCGCCGTCCTTATCCTTTTCTCTTTGCTCTCTTGCTGTGCTTGAACTAGGCCCTGACACAGTTCCTGGGGTGGTCGGTGTTGAACTGTGACACCTACGACAGGCTGAACCGCATGGAGTGGAGGAAAGACATTGCCCAGGAGATGCTCATGTACCAAACCAAATGCACCTCGGACGAGATGCAGTCCATTCTGGTCTGTATCAACGTGGTTTTCTTTGACATTTAGCAGTTGCCGCAGTAATTTATAGGAAAGCTCTGAGAATAGCTTTAAAAAAAACAAAACAATTTCGCATCAGAAGCTTTAAAGGACTATAAAAAGGTCAGGGTTATTATACGTCCGCCTGGCAACTAACATAAAAAAAAAAAGACACAAGGGCTTAAACATGGCTTTGAGCATTTTCATCAAGTGAGTAAGGAGAGAACTGTGCTTTAAAGGTCTGTTAATCGACACGGCATGTTGATAAATGTCATGTGAAATGTTTTTCATAACCAGAACACCAAGGAGAAGTTTGATGCTGAGCCTGAAGACTGTGACCAGAAGGAGATGTACAAATTACTGGTATGTGTCGTTTTATCACAAGATATTACAGTGGAAACCAAACGTTTATAGACAAATTACCATTTTTTTCCTTCTCGTCTGACTTTAATCAGATTAAATATTTGCTATTTTCTATTTGTTAAATCCTATAATAATGAGATTTTTATTGTCAGAAGGTTAAATTAACCTTCAAACAATTTGGTGAAGTCAATGCAATAATCTCTTGGCTTTAAAAGTCAAGAGATTATTGCAGTGATGATTCAATGCATTAAATTGTCAACATTACAAGAAGTAAGAGGAATGAAAAAAAAAAACTGTGTGCTTTATACAGTGTATAAAAATATTACTTCTTTTTTTTGTATTTCCATCAAAATCAAATCCGACTTTCCCTAATGAAGTATCGGTTTTGTGTGTTTCCGTTCAGAGGGCAAACTGCCCACCTGCCGACAACGTGGACGGAGAGAATCTGTACAACTTCGGCTTCAGCGACTTCCCCGTCACGGAGCATGGCCTCATTAAAGCCGGCATCCGCATGTTCTTTGAGCTCGGGGTTGTCGAAAAGTTTAAAGTTCCCGCAGAAGTGAGTCACCCAGTCTGACACTTGTTTTTTATTATTATTATTTTATTTTCACGACCAAGCCGCTCTAACAAGGTGCTTAGAGCTGCTTTTCAGAGAAGGAATATTTCCTTCTGAAATACTGTTCTGTGTGAAAATGTCTCGTTACTTTTCCCAACACTTCTGAATTTTGATTATGTCCTTTATTTGTTGAGATCTCTACGAGATAATCATCGTTGATGTTTCCTTGTGTAAATATTTTATTATACTAAATGACTATAGTAGGGATATTTTTTGAAAAAAATCCCAAAACAAAACAACAAGGCAATTGTTGCAGTAGAGATATACATAACTAAGTTAAATGGTGGTTTATCAAGTATAACAAGATAATATGAGCTGGCTTGTTAGTTGGGCTATCTGCTGCGATAACCACCCTTCACTTAAATGTTTAAGAGAGATGTTGCTAATGCCTCAGCAGCTATCATTCTAACATGTTACTGTAATGAGAGTGATGGGTTTCCCGTCCTCAGTTCCTTTACTGCACGACTTTTCTTCTCTCTGCCTCCTTCGTGTCAGATTACTATCACATGAAGACCAGTAGTGATGAAAATAAACTTTAAAAAGTCTAGAAAAACAGAAGACATAAAAACACAAATAAGATATTTGACAGAATGATTGCTAAGTTTACTTGTTTATCTGTTTTTATTAAACTTGAGGGGGGGTGCGGGGTCAGCACTAAAGCAGCAGCCTCTGTTTGTGTTTCCTCAAGAGCGTAAATCCTTACCTCAACTCTGAGATTTCTAAAAGGCCGCCAACATTTCAGAATCCAGGATAACCTACACCAGACAGATGTAGAAATCTCAAAAGGATTAAACAAAGCTACTTTGCTGTACTCCTCACAGCCTTCCCATCATCTGCTTGCTCTCTCTTGCTCTTTGGCAGCCGGAATGAACCACAGAAATGTCACGAAATGCCGTAGAAAGCAGTTTATTCCCCAAATAGATTCTTAGATCTCTGCGTCTCTGATTTTCCTTTTAAACACCCCACTGATAACGATATTTGGCAACTTTGAGGTTTCTTCCCTCAGTAATGACTCCTAAACCGAAGAGGGTGGTTGTCACCATATTATGTTTTCATGTGAATATAAATGGTTTGATGTCGACCAAAATCTGATTTCATGGTGCTGCTCTACTTTGAGCTGTAGAACAGTATGACGAAAAACGTTAGCGATATCTAAGCCACAGCTTTAAACGTTTAACCCGTGCCTACCTTACTGTAAACCTTTAAAAAAGAAAACAGAAAGAAACTAAAGCAGGAGAAGATCTACCTTCTAGGAGAATTTTGACTTCCTTTGTTTTGACTCTAAAGTAAGTTTGAACCTTGGATGGCGCTCATTAGATCATTAAACCTCTTGTTTTCTCAGACTCTGACCAGGTGGATGTACACTGTGAGAAAGGGTTACCGTGCCATTACATACCACAACTGGAGGCATGGCTTCAATGTAGGCCACACCATGTTCTGCCTACTGCAGGTGATGCCGTTTGTATTTCGCTATAAATCTCTTCACATTCCTGAGGCTCTATTTCTGATCCACACACACACACACACACACACACACACACACACATATTCTTGATTTGCAGACAGGGAAGCTGAGGAAGTACTACTCGGATCTAGATGCCTTCGCCATGGTGGCTGCGGCTTTCTGCCACGATATCGACCACAGGGGAACCAATAACCTCTACCAGACAAAGCAAGTTAACAAAAAACCTTTTATTATCATGACCAAAGTTGAACAGTTTTCTCATGATAGCTGGTTTTTTTTCCTAATCCATAGGAGTGCATCTCCTCTGGCCAAACTTCACGGCTCCTCCATTATGGAGAGACACCATTTGGAATACAGCAAGACGCTCATGGGAGAGGAGGTGAATGCAAAGTGAAAAATACTGACTAAAATTGTTCTTGGTGTCGTCATAAACTTAGACTGACCTGTCATCCACTGCAGAGTTTGAACATCTTCTGCAACCTGCAGAAGCGTCAGTTTGAGACCGTGCAGCACCTGTTTGATGTTTGCATTATTGCCACTGATCTGGCCCTTTACTTCAAGTAGGTTATTTACGAAAGTACAAAAGTACTTTTTTATATATCAGAATTGCTTTTATTCATGCAATGTTATGGTGTTTATGGCCATTTCTTTCTTTCTGCAAAAAAACAACATTTTATTTAATTCTATAGTTATTTTTAATTACTTAGATAATCAAATAAAATTTTTTACTTTATCTTCTTCATTTTCTTTCATTGTTTCTACTTATTGCTTTTGCTAGAATTAAGATACATAATCACCCTTCAACATTGTATAAGGAAGGATGCCTCATATGGTATATTCATGATAATTATTATTATTTTTAATGTCCTCTGTTTGTCTGCTTGCAGGAAGAGAACCATGTTCCAAAACATTGTGAATGCCACAGAACCAATGGGAGATGAAAAGGAGGCCATTGCCTACATTTCCAACAACCCCATCAGGAAGGAAATTATCATGTATGCAACTTTTTTTTATGGCAGCAAAAACAAAAAACAAAAAAAGAGCTTCTACCTGTTCCAACCGTGAAAAGCCTTCTGACACAGCGGGCCGCTAAAAATCATATTCATCACAGCCAGGATGTCGCCTTGCTTTGACTGACTGTCTGTTTCTCACCTTCAGGGCCATGATGATGACAGGCTGTGACTTGTCAGCCATCACCAAACCCTGGGAGGTGCAGA
Source organism: Poecilia mexicana (assembly GCF_051168715.1). Taxonomy (NCBI): domain Eukaryota; kingdom Metazoa; phylum Chordata; class Actinopteri; order Cyprinodontiformes; family Poeciliidae; genus Poecilia; species Poecilia mexicana. The sequence continues at coordinate 21,902,438 of NW_028263388.1, forward strand.
GCAAGGTGAGCCTTGAAGTGAAGTTTGCTAGCAAATAATAATTAGCTTTTTTTTTTCTGCTATCATGCCTTTTTTTATTTTATTTTTTTTTAGGCTACTTGAGTTGGAAGGTCAGAAATAAACTGCTTATTTAATTGATGGAGGGAGGCTGAAAATGGCCCTGAAAAGGCTGCTTTTTAGAGTCAGATGTCTTCATTTCACATGCAGCCGTTTTCATTTCGCTCGTTGTCTTTGCAGGTGGCTCTGATGGTTGCAGCTGAATTCTGGGAACAGGGCGATTTGGAAAGATCCGTTTTGGACCAGCAGCCAATTGTAAGTTCAGCACAACTCCGGTGCCTTCCAGGCTTCCCTTTCCATTACTTTTATAGCGCTCATTTGTTTTTTTCTCACATGGAAACTTCCTTCTTTCCTTCTTTTTCTCTTTCTTTCTTTCTTTCTTTCTTTCTTTCTTTCTTTCTTTCTTTCTTTCTTTCTTTCTTTCTTTCTTTCTTTCTTTCTTTCTTTCTTTCTTTCTTTCTTTCTTTCTCTTTCATCTCTTAGCCCATGATGGACAGAAACTGTGCAGAACAGCTACCCAAGATGCAATGTGGTTTCATCGACTTTGTGTGCTCATTTGTGTACAAGGTAAGCCGTTTCTCATACTCCACTGATCCTCCGCTTCTCTTAAGAAACACTGCAGAAAGATGAAACTATAAAGATAGATGTTATGACTCAAAAGTAAATTGATTTGCGGCAGAGTGTGTTTGCTTGAATCTAAATCCATTCATAGTGATAAGGCTTTAAGATTTTCTCTGCAGCTATTTTGCAATTTATGTCAGCAGTTTTCGAAAGTTAGTGTCTGATTCTTGAGTTTAAACATTTTCTAATAATCACAGTAAGCATATATGTAGCTCAAGCAGTCTCAAAAAAACCTTTCTGTATGATAAAAACAAGTGGCATCGAGTTCAATAATTTCTCATTCAGAGGTATATATTCTTCTGACATTTTTTCAAATTACAACCAGACGTAAGGTGATAACTGTAAAGTAGAATGAAAACTGTAGTATTTAAAATTTGTACAAATATAAACCTGAGAAACATAATGTAACATTTCTAGTATCAAAACGACTATTTAAGGTATTAAATCAGGTGTCTGGTGTCTTTTGAAACTTATGCTTTTACTTACAATCCCTATAAAATACAACATGGTCTGCGGCTGTGAAATAATTTGTGTTATTTTTTTAAGATGCCGTAAACCACCTATCAATCAAAATGTTCTATATGACTGAAGGTAGCCAGTGAGTTCAATAATTTCTCATTCAGGGCTATTATTAGCTTCAGAGAGATGTTTTTAAGCTTTCATCTCTCCGAGCCGGCGTGAAAAGATGCAGGCTGTGAACTTGTGGAGCACAATAGCGAGCTCCTTTTCAGCCCAGCCCGATATTGTGATGAGCACTGGCGCAGCGTGGGGCCCGCTGTCCCCGTGGACCGCAACACTTACACCTGATCGCTGCCGTGCGAGAAGCGTTCGGCCTTTGAAGATGCTCTCTAAAGAGGGCCCCGAGACAAGAATAACCCTTGTCTGTTGCTCTTTGTGTTTGCCCAGGAGTTCTCCAGGTTCCACAAAGAGATCACACCCATGTTCGACGGTCTGAACAACAACAGGGCACACTGGAACGAGCTGGCTGAGGTGTACAATGCAAAGATGAAGGCCATCGAGGATGAAAAGAAGAAGCTGGAAGAGGAGGAAGCCAAGAAAGGTATAAAAGTTAAACAAGGGTTGCATCGTAGTAGTTTGAGACCAAGAAGTAAAACATTTTAATCTGTTTTTTTTTGTTTTTCGTTTAGCTGGTGGTGGTGGTGGTGAGGGAGGGAAGTCAAAGACCTGCACCGTCTGTTAGGCTCCTCCGGTTCATGGATCTGGACTCAAATGGACTGATTAGGACTGATGCGCACGTCTCTAGTCTTAAAGTCATCCTCAAACTTTTGGAGTTCGTCCTCCGCTACATAAGCTAGCTTCTCTCTGGTCCCTCTGCGGATGCGGCACCCCGGTTTTGCTCCAGTCGTTTCCAGGTAGTCCAGACTAGTTAGCGCCGATCTGGATTGCATGAACTGGTCTCCAAGGAGGGAGGAAGAACTGGAGCCGGAAGTAACAGTGGGACTCTGCACAGAGAAGGTCTTTTTGGGAAGGAATGTGTGAAACTTCTTCCTCCATTTGTTTTGAGCAGCGACCAAAAACATGCAAACTCACTATGTAATTCTATGTAAGATTTTATTTTTTTTTTTGGCATGCTTGAAATCACGTTGCGATAAATTTAGCTGCTCCCCTCGCTGAGATTCAAATCTTTTAATGTAGGCAGTTAAATAGGTCATTGTTGAGCTATGCCAAAGCAGTAGCATTCAGTGTCCCTTTGGCAATCATAAGCACAATGTATAATCATACTTTAAGCTGCACAATGCACATGGCTGCTGCAGTTTTAGCAGCCAAACCACAGCGAGGGTGAGGGCCAACTGGGAGGATAAAGACTTTTCAAATGTAGTGATGGGGACACGTTAAAAGGCGCTTATAAAGAAATATGAATTTATTCCCTTCAGCACATAAAGAGCATCTGATGGCTCTGTTCATGCCGTAAAGGCGACAGGCACAGGGAGCAACGGCGCCAAAACAATTAGGAAAGACAGTGTCTTTCCTGTAAAGGGACTAATGAGTCGTTTGAACGTATATGCTATTCATCTATACATTTTATTTATTTATTTTTCTAGATTATGGGTATTTTGTACATCAACTGTCTTCAACTTGAGATGAGCTTTGATAGAGGCTGTTCCTGAAATGATGAGCAGCTGTGTTGTAATGCAAAGCGTACAGTTTGTCTTGCAAAAATATTCACACTTCTGGCTGATTTTTAGCTTGTTTTGTCACTTTATAGCCAAAAACACAAATGTGTTTGCTGGGGATTTTAAGACAGAAACCAACTCAAAGCGGTGTGCTTGATTGTAAAAAGGAAGAACTATAATATGAGTAAAATTCAGAGTGTGCAGGACGCAGGTATTTTGGGGTTTGTCTATACCAACTTTAGGTTTCTAGAAACTTTGTCCAGTCTTATTTGCAAAACAGCTCAACGTCGGTACGACTGGACGGAGAACATCTGCAAACATTAATCTGTCTACTGGAAGGCGAACCCCTTCAAAAGTCTTGTGTTTTGCAGCCGGTTTTCTTCCCAGATTGCCATGTGTTTAGCGTCCGCCATCTTCCTGTCAGCTCCGACCAGCTTTGCTGTCTCTGGTACAGAAAACCCCACAGCATGCTGCTCCCACCACCGTGTATCACAGTGGGGATGTTGGGGTTCAGAATGTTGTGGTGTTGGCCTTTTGATGGAATCTCTCACATAAACTTCAGCTCATAACTCCTCCAGTGTTACAGAAGGCCTATAAATAACTTGTATATGGATCATTTTTACTACTTAAGTGATTTCTGAAGGCAGTTGATGAAACTGGATTTTATTTAGGGGTATGAAAGTAAGTCTTTGGCTGTAATGTGACAAAATGTGATGGGTGTGAATTCTTCTCCAAGTTACTGTATGCCTTTGAGAACTTTAAGATCACTTGTAAACTGATTGTTTTATTTCAAACTTATTCCATGCTGAAGCTCATCTGTTCTCATGCTTTCACCTGTATACACTTTGATACATAGATGGGACTTTCGTATTGTACGAACCTGATTATGAGAGATGCATGAAAAGCTGCAAGCGCAACCCCTGCTCCTTCAAGAGTCAAACAGATCAACAGTTCTGCTTCTCCTTTAAGAAGCTTTAACAGGATTTGATTGCCAGCCAGTGTTTGAGATCCACACAGCTTTGGACTTTAAATACCCGTCTTACACAGGAGCTTTATCGTATCCATGTGGAAACGGCCTTTGCTTGTAAAGACCCAAACTATCGGTCCATTGATTGTGTGACTGTTGGGGGCAAAGTTTTCCACTTCCCTCCCGGACCAACTTTGTGTAAATCAATACGTTTCTTTGTAAACCAGCCGACCTGGTCAGGCGCCTGAGGTCACAGTGCAACGTCAGCACACCTCCTGTTCCACGAGGTAAAAAGCGAGCAGTGGCTCTTGGCGTTCTGTTACGCAACGTCATCTCCTCTAATCAAAGAGGCATCAATCAGGGGCATTTAATCCCATCAGCGCAGCTTTGTGTCTACTTGGAAACTCCTTGTTTGCTGCCCGAGGTGAAGTGAAGAGCTGTTATAATTACTGGAGCCTGAGAGCTTTGATGATTCCGCCGTGAATTTACAGCGCTGACTGTAAATTCACTTTGGTGCAAACATTTTATAAGAATGCTCCAGTTCCGTCTAAAAGGGATAAAAGTCTTCCCTGCTTTTTTTTCTTTGAATGTTTTGAGAGATGTGAAAAAAAAGCATTGCATGCATCTTTGTACTTATCCTAAGAATTGTCATTACGACGCTAGAGTTCTGTCTTTGAATGTGTAAAATGACATCAAATGTATGTACAAGTCATGAAATGTAATATCTGTAAGTAAATGTAGGAAGGAGGTTTAAAAAAATAAAGAGTAACTCATTTCTCATTATGAAAAATGGCTCTGGCACAAAGGTGAAGCGTTATCTGGAGTCGTGCAGGCACCGACTCGAGCGTCCTCCCTCCCCCGCCGGGTTTAGCAGGGGCTGCGGTGGCGCTCCTTCTTAGTCATATATCGTGCAGGATCTTAAAGTCTCCAAAGGAGGATGAGCCTCTGGGGGGGAAAGAGGATCAGTGGATTGATTCTGATCCCTGTCTGATTCACTGCTGCTGCTGCTTGGGTCTGTTTTCAGCATATTCTGCATGCAGGAAGCTCGAAATTTTGTGCTGCTTTGTCATCTTTTAACAAGGTTTATGAACTGCAAAATATTTTTGCCTTTAAAATGAAGGATGCCTCTTAGGCATAATCTCACAAGATGGAAGAAGCTTAAAAGGTTTCATTTTACAGGATCTTCGTCTGACTGTTTAATCAACGTGACAGTTTGCTCCCCAATTTAGGCAAGAGTGAGATTTCCTTTTACTGACTGCAGCCTGTATTTACACAACTCTGTCAAAAGAACATTTTTCTCTGCTTAAATTTGGATGAAGGAGCTAGACATAGGAATAAGATACAGTTTGATCATTTTGAGCGAAAATATCACAAACTACACTGTATTATAGTATTAACAAAAGGATTTTAAGCCAAAGTATTGTTGTTGCATGCTGGCAATAGTTTTAACAGGGTTACCTGAAAGGGCTTTTATCGACATCGCCTTTTGAATGTGTCAAGGCTTTTAGCTTACACTTGTATCTACTAACATAAGTAGAGGAATACATGTGGGATGACAGTACTTTAGAAAATAATGATGCCAAAGTCTCCAGCTTGATTTTAAGTTCATAAGGTAAACAAATATGTTTAGTGAGGTGACATAAGCTAGGAAAAATGTCTGAGTAGCTCGAAGACCTTACAAACAGGCACTCTATGGAGGGATTTAAAAGCTCTCCCTGGTAAGCTATGGCTGCCTGTAATTTACCCGAAAGGCAGATGACAGATGGGACAAAAAATGTATTTGAGAACATTAAAATTCTGTCAGACTAAGCAGATGTTGTCCTTTTTGCTCCTTTTCTGACCAGCATTGTTTCCCTTATGTTCCCTAGTATGTACCAGCCACTTACCGGAAATATTTGTCACTTTTCTCAACAATTTCAACTCATGTTTTGGTTTAATGACTCTATAGTTCTGTACTTATCAAAATTTGATTCCAAGCGATGTGACAGGTAGTGTTTTGTTTGACCCCAGAAAGTGATTTCAAGCCAAGGCTACACATGTAATGAGAGTTAAACTATCAATATTAAATCAGACAACACACTCACTCCTTTGGCTCAGACACAAAAGCAAAAAAAGATGCAACAATTTAAGCCATGCAGAAGGATATCAGCTGGTGATTAGATCATAAAGATACAGAAAATGCAGTAATGGAAACAATTTTCTTAATTTTTTTTTCTACTGTCAATCAGCTGACATTTTTTTCAGTCCATTCTCTGGTTTTTTACGAGAGATTTTCAGACAGCACCAGTACATACCCTATATTTCCCGTTTTAGTGGGCTTGACGCAAATAGTTGTTTTAAAATTCATTTTCACATGCTTTTGATGTATTAATGTTTCATAACCTAAATATTCTGTCTCTGAAATAAGTCTATATGCACAACTTAAAAAGAATGATGGAACATGCTCCTTTAATTTTTACCCCTTTACTGGTATCCTTTCTAAGTATAAGACTAGCCTTCTAGCCCCATGATTGACAGTGCAAAGCAACAAGTGGGGGAAGGGCATGCGCCGTATCATTCTCCGTACTTTAAACCAACATGAGTCCCTGTTTGAAAAGCAAGGCAGAAAGGGAAAAGAAGATAGGCAGCATCAAAGGGGTAAAGTAATTGTATTTATTTAAGATATGGCGCTTAATCTTCTAACAGCCCCATGTAGCTGCCTTTTCTGTGAGCTGACCACTTCAGTATGCCCTTGGACTGAGGGATGCTTGGAGCTAATCCGCAGCCTATTTGTTGACTGAAGTAAACAGAAAGCTTAACTTTTTCTGGGATTTTCTATGTACTTATTTCTCTGATGTTTATATTCTTTACAAAAATGTTCCATTGTTAGATTTTTTTTTTTTTTTCTGGTGAACAGTTAAAAGACAACAAGCTTCCAATGACTTTCTCATTTCTGATCATTAAGAAAAGCTCTGCTTTTGGTTGTCATCTGTTCCATATTAAGTTTATTAGCTCTCATGACTTGCTTGCAAAGTCACAAATGAATTTGATCTTTTTGATTTATGTTTGCAAGTATCTGACAGTAAATTTTGAGGGAGCAGGATTTAATTTTTTTTTTTCCTTATTATTTTATGAAGCTCCTGCTGCACTGGAAAACATTGAGTCAAGAAAATAAATCCTGCTATAGTTCTTTTGAAGCCTCGATTTGCCTTTTTAGCAATTCCTTGTGTTGTCCTTTTAGAAACTTTTCTTGGTTTTTAAATCTCAACTTGTCTCCTGACGTTCCTTTCAGTGTCATCTATAATAACGCTACATACGGGGAAAACAGCTCCATGAAAACCTGCCTTTATCGTATTGCTGTTCCCCTGTGTTATGCATGTCAAGTATTTAATCTGTGCAGTGCTAGTAAGCTGCTTAAATGAGCCCATCATTTCTGATTTCAAGCCTCTGTTTATAATTGCAGATACAAGTGAAAAGCTTCAAACCCGAGTGTCATCACAATACATTCAGATTTTAGCGACACGTTCTCTAATAGTCGTATAATCCTGTTTCTAATAGATGAAGATCTCAACGGGAAGTCCATTAAAAGTTTGGCCAATAAAACACTTCATAACACACCTGAAAGTAGCTGCCAGATTGTTTTAAATCATCTGGCAGCGGTGCCTCATTTTAAAATGCATTTTGTAGTTTTTATGAGCTAGAGGGCATCCAGGAGAGTCATTTAAGGTCACTTATCAAACATGTGTTACGCCACTGGAAAGACCAGAGTCTAAATAAAACATGGCCTTTTATGACAACATAAGACTAAAGTGATCTGAAGTCTGTTTATAGTCTTAATCCACTCAAGCTTTTTAATTTCAATGTTTTAATTAAATAAGTTACAATGACATTTAATTTCCCTTTGGGATCAATAAAGTATTTTTGAATTCGATTCGTTTTGTTGGGTTTCAACTGATGTTAGCTCTTGGCGCTGAAGAGGCGCTAAATTGTAAACGACGAGTAAAATTTCCTGGGTTTTATCACCAGCTTCAGAAGACTGAATATTTCATGTCAGTTTCCCTCTCACTGCTGCTCTGTCAGATTTTCAAGCTTTTTTTGGTGTGAGGTTTAACCCGTATAAATCTACATAGATACATGCATTTTAAAAATGAACTGAATGCTGTGGTTATAACGCGACAAAATGTTGAACAATGACTGAGAGCTATCAAAAGTAAAATGGTGTGAATACTTTTACAAAACAGCTCCTTTTATCATGCCTCACCATGCCAGGAGCCACACACAGCACTCAAACCACTTCCAATTATGAAGTTTGTGCTTCAGAGAGTGAAGCACAAAGAAAGCCGAGATATGTAAACAGAAAACTGACACGGAGAGGCAGGGTAAACATTATGTTTATTTCATGCACGCAAGACCCAAATAGAACATACTTAATATCAGTGGGATACAAAAGGAAGTGTAGTCACAGCAGGGTTGCCGCTGATACCAGCAGATTCAAAGAAACATGTCTTCAAAGTAGTCATCAAACTCTTCCTCCCTAAACAGATGAAACAACCAAAACACAGACATGTCAATTCCTGTCATGCTCAGTGCTGACGTAAAACAGTCGAATAGGGGGGCTGTGATTAACTCTGGCAGAGCATCAGCACTCTACATGAAGTGAGATGATTGTCGGCTTCCAACAATGACTC